>NC_044032.1:450914217-451552968 GCF_901765095.1 Microcaecilia unicolor | reverse complement strand
TCTAAATGGACACAATCTAGATGGAAGACGTTTTATGAGCCTACTCAGCCGAGATTTTTTTTTTCTTGAGGGAAAAGGAGTAATCTCTATTTGACCTTTTAGTATTTGAGTGTTCAGAATTGTTTGAATTCAGGTCTATATAACTGAACAGAGGACTTCTTACTAATTGCTTCTTTACCTTTTTTAAAATATCCATCTTTCCATGGATTTGTTACTCTTGGAGCTCCTGACCTAATGTGAACTGGATTTAAAGTTCATTTTCTTTTCATTTTTTGAATGTACAATATTTGAGTTTTCTTGTTTATAATCTGGATTTCTTGTCAAAGATTTATATCTTTGTTGTAAAACTGAAATGCAAATAAAAAGAAAAGGTGACGGTCAAAGGCAGAAGGATGCTTGACTGCATAAGGAGAGGGATAACCAGCAGAAAAAGAGGTGATAGTACCCTTGTACAAGTCTCTAGTGAAGTCCCATTTAGAGTACTGCATGCAATTGTGGAGACCACACCTACAGAAAAATGTAAACAGGATGGAGTCAGGCCAGAGGGCAGCTACAAAACTGGTAAGTGGTCTCGGTCATAAAACACATAGGGATAGGCTTATGAACCTCAACATGTATACGTTGGAAGAAAGGTGGGAGAGAGGGGGTATGATAGAAACATTTAAATACCTCAGAGGCGTTAATGTACAGGAGGTGAGCCTTTTTCAAATGAAGGAAAACTCTAGAATGAGAGGGCATAGGATGAAGTTAAGAGGAAACAGGCTTAGGAGGAATCTAAGAAAATGCTTTCACGGAAAGGGTAGTGGATGCGTGAAATGGCCTCCCTGTGGAAGTCGTGGAGAGAGGACTGTGTCAGAATTTAAGAAGGTATGGGACAGGCACATGGAATCCCTTAGGAAAATGAGAGGAGTTAGTGGTTACTGAGGAAGGGCAGACCAGATGGGCCATTTGGCCCTTATGTGCCATCGTGATTCTATGTTTGTTTCTAGGACAGTAACTAGGGGCCGGGTAAAACACTGGCATCTGTAGTGGAAGATGGACAGTGGATGCTGGGGGCAGGATAGACAACAGGTAGGATTAAATATAAGAGAAGAATAATATAGAGTGAGGGAGGGGAGTATAGGGAAAGAAGTGGAGAATGGATGCTAGGGATGTAAGACAGGGAGACAATAGATACTGGGGAAATGAGAAAAAAAGGAAGGGGATGGGTCTTTGAAGGAGATAAGGGAGGGTAGAAATGGGGAAGTAAAAGGAGGAATGTGTACTAGGGTAAAGTGGTAAGAAAGGAACTGGAGTCCAGACAACGGATCATCTCCGTTGTAGTTTTAAAGAAAAAGGGTTATGTGGAAAGAGTAGGGTTACCATATTTGCGGAGACAAAAAAGGACAGAAAAAATAAAAATGGTTGCTACTTTTGCTAGAGAAATATTTAATCGTAGCCTTTAGTTAATCAACACACATCAAACAGTGATTTACAGTTACAGCACAGCAGTAGACAGTCTATTTTTCAAGAACTTACGGATTTGAGTTTCACCGAGTCTGAGCCCAAGCGTACTTATCAGAAGAGCGCAAATCTCAACAATTTTGGCTGGATTCTGAGATACCTGTGAAAGTCTTTACATGACATATGCTTAAAGTTGTGCTGCATGAACAAAATTCCTTTGATAGATTCAACTAGCAGGGGAACAAAGAAGGGATCAGCAATGCCTTTCTCTCTCTTTAGCACCCCTCCTTGACTAATACGCCAGAGATGGTTTCTCTCATTATGTAGGTAGGTGGTGTTGGTCATAAGCACATAAAAGAAAAAGGACATTTCTCTAAAAATTAAAAATCCTGGAGGACTTATCTGAAGAAGTCCAAAAAGAGGACGTCCTCTTAAAAGAGGACATGTGGAGGGGCATTTTCGAAAGGGACGTCCAAGTTGCGATTTGGATGTCCTTGCAAAATGGCAACAACCAGGGGCGGGGAAACCCGTATTTTTGAAAAAAGATGGACGTCCATCTTTCATTTTGAAAATACCGTCAGAAATGTCCAAATCCTTAGATTTGGATGTCCCTAGACGTGGATGTTGCTCACTTTCGGCGATTTTTGAAACCAAAACCATCCATGTCAAAAACGTCCAAATGCAAGCCTTTTGGGTGAAGGAGGAGCCAGCATTTGTAGTGCACTGGTCCCCCTGACATGCCAGGACACCAACCGGGCACCCTAGGGGGCACTGCAGTGGACCTCATAAAATGCTCCCAGGTACATAGCTCCCTTACCTTGTATGCTGAGCCCCGCCCCCCAAAACCCACTACCCACAACTGTACACCACTACCATAGCCCTTACAGGTGAAGGGGGACACCTATATGTGGGTACAGTGGGTTTTGGAAGGCTCGCTGTTTCCTCCACAAATGTAACGGGTAGGGGGAGTATGGGCCTGGGTCCGCCTGTCTGAAGTGCACTGCAGTACTCACTAAAACTGTTCCTGGGACCTGCATGCGCTGTTATGGACCTGAGTATGACATCTGAGGCTGGCACAACATATTTTTAAAGATGTTTTTTGAGGGTGGGAGGGGGTTAGTGACCACTGGGGGAGTAAAGGGAGGTCATCTCAGATTCGCTCCGGTGGTTATCTGGTCATTTCGGGCACCTTTTTGTGCCTTATTCGTAATAAAAACATGTCCAGGTTAAAACGTCCAAGTGTTCGTCAGGGATGTCCTTGTTTTTTTCGATTATGGGTCAAGGACGTCCAAGTGTTAGGCACGCCCAAGTCCCACCTCTGACACGCCCCCTTGAACTTTGGACATCCTTGCGACGGACTGCAGTTGGAGATGTCCTAAATCGGGTTTCGATTATATCAAATTGGACGTCCCTGGGAGAAGGACATCCATCTTCTGATTTATGTCGAAAGATGGATGTCTTCTTTCGAAAATGGTAACCCTAGGTAAGAGAGCTCTTCATAAAATTGGGAACATAAGTTTCTCAGTTCAATACTGTAAGGAGTTTTGCTTAATATTCTGTTTTTATTTGTTCATTGTCATGTAATAGATTGATGACTTTGCCTAGACTTGCTGTTGTTGTTTGATGTATGGTTATTTTGATTAAGAATAAAAAAAACTGTTAAACCTAAGAAAGGAACCAGAGGTGTAGAAGAGATAAGTGAAAGAGAAGGAACTGGGCTTAGTGAGAGGATGAGAGACAGAAGCAGATGAGACTAGAGAGAGGATGAAAATGGCTGAAAATGGGAATAGGAGCCTAAAGAAAGTAATAAGAGATGAAGGTCAAAATGGGAGGACTAGAAAGGTAGCCATAGGAGGGAGAATGAGGACCAGAAAGGGGAGACTGAGAAATAAAATCTAGCTATAGTACTATTTGCTTGATAGTTTGACTGTTTTCTGAATAGATTATACCCTTCTATGTTACATTTATTTCTTTATGTAATTCATTTGTTTACTTACGCTTGATTGACGCCTGTCATGTTGTAATATTGTGAGCCACATTGAGACTGCAAATAGGTGGGAAAATGTGGGCTTCAAATGCAAAAAATAAATTAAAAACAAAAAGGCAGATTACAGTACTGGAGAAAAAAAGATGAAAGACTAATGTTAGAGTTAAATGGAAGGGATGAAGGAAAGAAGACAAGATGAATGGGGAAAAAAAACCCTACCAAAAACAAAACTGAGAATGGAGATCCTGGAAAAGAACTTAAGAGAAAAACAACAAGCAAAACTGACATGCCAAGACTAACCCAAATTGCAAAATAAAATGATCAGATGACAGTACAAAATACTTATTTTCAATTTATAGATCATGAAAAAATGTAAGCTTTGAAAATGTCAATTTGTTGTATTTTGTTCACTACAGAAGGAAATGCATCTCTGTTTCTATTTATTTAGTGTTCCACTCTTCATAGCGTCTACGTTTGGTGTTTCCTTTATCTGCTTTTTTTTTTAATTTCTCATTTATAGTTTCTCATTCTATTGTAAACAAGATGAGGGATAATGTTAAGATATAGGTTCTATGTAGGAAGCTGTAGTAGTCTGACTTGTTCTATTTTCTAAACTGGAGGTGTATTGGGGTTCTTAAACATTTTTAGTGCTGACTTTTCGTAGGCAGGGTTGGTGCAGTTTGAGTTCTTGGACAATGCTGGTATAGTGTAGGAAGCTTCTGAGTGTCAATTTTCAGGCTTTTGTTCCTGTTTTCTGTCTGCTGTTAAGACACCCAAGGTGTGACCTGGGGGAAAGGGAGGGAGGGTGAGAAAAAGAGAGTGTGTGCTGGGGAGGATCCTCCAAAATATTCTAAAGCCATGTCTGATGTTATGACAAACTAAAATGAAATTAAAATGTTGATGTCACCTCAATAAGGCCAACACACAATCCCTCAACTGCAAAAAACACTATGCACAAACTTGTGCAAAAACACACTCAGAACCTTACTATACCATAAATATTACACTGGGCAGACCCTAATACACCACTATTCCACCCATACGGAAAACAGACTGTCAACAATATGAAACAAGGAATCATAACATCACAATTGTCTTGTACAGCCACAAAGTATCCTTTTAGGGTGGATATTGTTCACAATGAGCTCCTTTTATTAACGACCAGATAGATATATGAGTTTTTAGTTTTAACACAGTATAAGTCCATCACACAAACAAAATATAAGAAAACCAATACCAATGAACTACATGAGGGGCTTATAGCCCATTTAGTTATGTTTAAAGAAAAGAGATCTGCATGAAACAAAATATTTATTTTTATTTTGACATAAAACCTCTATCTGCCCCACTCCAACATTGTCCTATTATGCCGTTAAACTGGTACCAGGACAAAGTGTAAACAGTAACCTATCCGTCCAATCTATTGCGTTTTCCAAAATCCATATAATAGCAAAGTGTCTCTCTGCATATTCTGAAATACACAACCAGTGTCACAAAAAGGTGTGAACCAGATTATTCTGATCAACAAAAGAGAACTGTGAGAACACTTACCCTCTTGCTTGATCTGCTGCCTCCCTCCCTGGCTTGGTGACTGACTGAAAATAAGAGCGGGCGTGCTGCAACATTCACAGGCACACAGTCAGTCACAGCCAGGCTCTGCCATGTGTGTCACAGGAGGAGATTCCAGCAGAGCCAGAACTGCTGGGGCAGGACTCCGAGCCTTAGGGAGATCAGGGGAGTCAGGCAGGCAGCTGGTAAAAAAAAAAAATAAGTGAGGGGCCGCGCGGGGGGGGGGGGGGGGGGGGGGGGGTGAGGAGAGGAGAGGAAGATACAATTTTGTTCCCTTCCTGCCCTGAAATTGAAGAGGCAGGCAGGAGATTGTCACGGTTGGGCTGAGGAAGGACTTGGAGCCTTAGGGAGATAGCGGGAGACAAGCAGGCAGCTGGTAAAAAAAAAAAAAAAGAGGAGCCGTGAGGGGGGGTGGTGCCGGCGCTCAGAGAGGAGGATACAATTTTGTTCCATCCTGCCTTCGAGGAGGAGGCAGGGGAAGGTCACAATTGGGCTGGGGAGGCTTAGCCTCTTATACAGGGCGCATATGATCTTCAGACTTCCTCTGTTAAGTTTGCCCCCTGGTTTATCAGGCCATACCCTATTGTTCGCCGGATGCGTCCAGTGGCGTATCAACTGAAGTTACCTGCTACTCTGCAAATCCACAACATGCTCCACGTGTCCCCCTTGACTTCCAGACAGTATGGTGAGGGCTCCAATACTTCATTGCCTGGAAGGGGTATGGTTCAGAAGAAAATTTGTTGAAACTGGAAAACTCCACGCACCGGTCCACCTCCGAAGATCTCATCATATGTTTCCCCATAAACCCACACCTGGGACTGGGAGGATGGGACCCATGGGGAGCAGGCACTGTCATGGCCATGGCTGTGCCCCCATTCCCTGACTCACCTGTGGCATTGTCAGGGCCTCTGCTACCTCCTCTGTTGTGGGGAACAGAGTACGTAGTCGTCCATGCTGGCTCAGGCATTCCCCAGGACAGACTTCACCCAGCTGCATCACAATGCTGGCAGAGGCTGGTTGCGGTAGGTGCACGTGCATGCTGAGGCAAGGTATTTAAAAGGCCAGTGGCCTCTGGCTCTCCCCCCCCCCCCAGCTGATTATGTCACCCTACTAGTGAGTTTAAGGCATTCTGACCTGTTCCACCTTGCCTTCGCAAATGCCTGCCTGCCCACCATAGTTGCTGGTCCTGCGTTCCTGTCTCCTATCTCAGTGTTTCTGCTTCCAGTCCAGTCTTTTGTTCCTGGCTCCAGCCTGAGTGTTCCAGTCTCCTGGCCCAGCCTTGGTATCCCTGTCTCCAGAGCCATCCCAGGCCCTGGTTCTGCTGGACCTGCCCCCAAGGGCTTTCAGAGCCATCTGTTGGACTCCTCCAGTCAAGGAGTGACATCTGCTGCCCATCAGGTCCCCCGCCCCCCGACCTTCTGGTTGGGGGCTCACCCTTCTAGACTCGTGACAGGAGAATAGTGAGTACAGAGGTATAAAATCTGATGAGTACATGACAGATAGAAGGGAATAGGAGACTGGGGAAGGAGTGAGATCACCCTCCCTTTGGTGTGAATCTGATATCTTTTCCTTCCCCCTATGATCCTCCAAACTTATGGGAGATCACCAGCAAAAGAAGCACCAAAGACAGGTCTCCTCTGCAAGGCCCGGAGATCTTCCCTTTGCTGCAACTTCCTGTGGACATGACACGGCAAAGGGAAGGCCCCAGGCAAAATCAAAGGAGTCCTGTCTTCAGTGTTTCCACTGTTGGTGATCCGCCATAAGTTTGGAAGGCCAGGGGTGGCGGAGAGGTAGGAGATGTAGCAAGCAGAAATACCAGATCTGGGGAGGAGGGAAGAGAAGAGAGAGAGCTATTGAATTGTGGGGGCAGAGAACAGGTAGTTAGGTGCCTATTTGTGGGCCCTGGGTGCAGCACGAGATGTGCTGGTAAATATTTAACAGGCTTTCTCTCCAGGCGTAGCCAGCCCTGAAATTTTGGGGGGCCAGGGGTGAATCAGGGGAGCAACACATACTTCTCCCACCCCCCCAGCCCCATGCGGGCACTCTAGGTATACCTTTGCTGGCAGGGATGTCAAGCCCCACCAGACAATAAATGGACTGCCACTACTCCTTGCTGCTTGTTTCTGGCTCTGAGCAACATGTCGGGACTTCTCTCGCATGCATGAGTAGTCCCAGCCTGCTCCTCAGAGAAGCGGGGAGCAGCATCAGTTTATTGGCTGGTGGGGCTTAGCATCTCCACCAGCAAAAGTAATTCAGGAGGAGGCCCACATTTTGAGAGGCAGTTCTTAAAGTAGCCATGGGGGGGGGGGGGGGGGGAGGAGGAGGGGTGCCTACTTTAACAACCGGCTTGCAAAATTCTTAAAAACTTAACAAACTACTCTCATGAGCCCGTGACAGCCTGCTCCAGCACACCACTGCCCCTACAACTGAGTGGCTCTGGGCTTTTTGCTGGGCTTGCTCAAATGGTAGCTAAATCCCTGGGGAGGAGGTATATATAATTCTATTACAACATCTCCTACTGGTATGGCTGAAGTGGTTTGCCCTGTGGAAGCCAGAGACCCCTAAGGTATGGTGTGGATAAGTGTGGTGGACTTCTTTTGCCTGCTGAAGTGTGTCTAATGCTTAGTCTTTGGGCCTAGGGATGCAAAACAAGACCAAGAATATTATAATGCCTCTGTATTGCTCCATAGTGCAACCTCAACTTGTGTATTGTGTTCAATTCTGGTCACCGTATCTCAAAAATGATATAGCAAAATGTATAAAAAGTTCAAAGATGAGCAACCAAAATGATAAAGGTGATGGAACTCCTCTCATATGAAGAAAGGCAAAAGAGGTTGGGGCTCTTCAGCATGGAAAAGAACAATTGAGGGGGGATAGGACTGAGATGTATAAAATCCTGAGTGGTGTAGAACGGGTAAAATTCAATCGATTTTTTTTTTTTTATTCTTCTTCAAACAGTACAAAGACCAGGGGACATTCAATGAAATTACATGGAAATACTTTTAAAACAAAGCTCTGGAGCATGCTGTCCTAGGATGACTGTTCATTTGTCCTTTAGATTGTAAGCTCTTTCAGCAGGGATTGTCTTTCTATGTTAAATTGTACAGCGCTGCATAACCCTAGCAGCGCTTTACAAATGTCAAGTAGTAGTAGTAGATGTGGTAACAGTGGTGAGCATATCTGAGTTTAAAAATGGTTTGGACAAGTTCCTGGAGGAAAAGTCCATAGTCTGTTATTGAGCTAGACATGAGGGAAGCCGCTGCTTGCCTCGGAACTGGTAGCATGGAATGTTGCTACCAATTGGGTTTCTGCCAGCTACTTATAACCGGATTGGCCACTGTTGGAAGCAGGATACTGGGCTGGATGGACCACTGGTCTGATCCAGTATGGCTATTCTTAAGTCCTTATATTCTTAGCTTATTCCTTAAATCAAATACTGTAGACATTTTTCTAATCACTTCCCAGAATAGTTATACCACCTTCCCTTCTCCCTGCAGGCTGCTGCTGCTTCCATGCCTACTGTGCCCCAGATCACTGGAGCTAGGGCTGGGCTGCTAACGTGTGCCTAGAAAAGCTTGGCTGAGGAAACTGGTTTAAAGTTGGCTGCTCTTTGCCTTATGCCAGCAGTGCTTCCCAATCTTTTTGTGCCTGTGACCCCATGATTGTGGCCAAATAAAATTGTGTGATCCCCTGGAGATGCAGAATGACGACCTTCCTATGGAGAGCCCACCTATGTCACAACCCCAAAAACAGGTTTTGTGATGTCATTTGGGGTCCCGATGCACAGTTTGGGAAGCTCTGCCTTAGAGACAGTTTTATATGTTCTGAATTTTGTGTCACACCTTAATATATGGTTGAATAGGCATCTGGGACTAGATGTACTAAGCTTTTTTTCCCATCATAGACCACCAAATTCTATAAATACTGCCTAGAGCTGGGTGCACAAATACACATCCAGTTATGAAAGTCAGTTATACACACAACTGAATTAGCTAATTGGCACTTAAAATTGATGGTAACAAGTACTGTCGCTAATTAGCAGTTACTTAGGCCCCTATTCTGTAAACTGAGCGCCTAACTTTTCTCATGTCTGACTGCAAAGGGGGCATGGTGGCCATGGTCCAGAAAGTAGGCACAATGTAAACTGCAAAGCTATTATTCTGTGCAGCAGAGCACCCTTTACAGAATACTGTATTACCATAGACAGCAGCTGACTTTGGGTGTTATTTACTGAAAGTAACTCAAAATGGCCAAAACCATTTAAAATGTTTTAAAGGCTGACTGCTGCCGGTTACATTAGACATGGATATTGCACTGGCATTGAATATCCAGGTCACTGGTGGCACCCAGACTTTATGCGGGTATGGCCAGTGCCCACGTCACTCCTGGTTCCTCCCTGACTTCACTCCCAGACCACATGGCACTAACCGTTGAGGGTCATGGCAGTTACACTGGATTTTCAGCGGCACTGTGCAGTTAAATGCCGATGAAAATCTAGGGGATGGCCTGTTCAGTGTGATTGGGAGCCTAGCCTGACCAATAAAATTGTTTTATATAAACCGACCTGTTAGGCTTTGCTTTTTGAAAGATTTTTGAAAAGTCCAGTTAATAATATGCTGCCTTGGATACTGATAAGCAGAAGGAAGTCTGTGCTGCCACCGAGTTGGAGCTTCCATCAGGCTCTGAGCTTTGAAAAAGTAAATATCTTAGATTAATGTAATCCATATTTGTATGGGGTTCTGGCTTTCATCAAAGCTAGATATCTACCCTGCACAGGCCTTTCTGAGCCGCCTCCAGCTGTCTGACCTTGGACTTCGGCAGCAAAAGATATTTCAGAGCAAAGGGGGGGTCACAGCACCCGTGAAAAACAGGATCAGTATGTATATCATGATTGCAACATAATTACGCTTGCAAAAATGACCAAAACACAATTTTCCCACACTTCAGAGAAAATGTTGTTATAACTTTTGGCATTTTTTCACGTGTGAAGTTATTGTTTGTTTTTTACTTCACTGACACTGTTAAGGTGTAATTTTACAAAGGCATTTTTTTTTAACACAAGGGATTTTATAAAATTACCCCTAGGGTTACACGTGTAAAGGTATGCATGCCACCAAAAAGAGTTTGCGTGGATCATGGCTAGAGTCATAATTTTTGCATGCTGTTTATAAAAAGCACACAAACCATTACACCTGCAGTTTCACTCTAGGTGTGGTTTCTATTGCTTTATCCCTATTTTAGAAAGATGCAAAAGTGTATATATGTCTTTATGAAATAAGCTTGAAATAGACAGTTACTTAACTTTCACACAAGGCTGCCTGTTGTACTACTCTCTGTCTAATAAAAATGTCCCACTACATTCCTTTTTTCTTCATTTTCACACTTTGAGATAAAGTGGGTCATACTGGATTTATATGCTTGGGGGGGGGGGGGGGGGGGCGCATTTTTCTGTCCTCTTCAAAAGGTGGTAATATGTTAATTCATAGCACTACTGGATGAATGCAGTGCTGGTAAGTATTCAGATACATGTGCTTGCTTCCAAGAGCTTATAGCAGTGGTTCTCAAACCTGGTCCTGGAGGCACCCCAGCCAGTCAGGTTATCCACAATGAATATTCATGAGAGAAATTTGCATACACTGCCTCCACTGCATGCAAATCTCCCTCATGAATATTCATTGTGGATATTCTGAAAACCTGACTGGGTGGGGTGCCTCCAGGATCAGGTTTTGGGAACCACTGGCTTATAGTGAGGGGCATAATCGAACGGGGACGACCAGCTCTAAGGACGGCCCCATGAATGGGCGGGGCATTCCGTATTATCGAAACAAGATGGGCGTCCATCTTTCGTTTCGATAATACAGTTGGGGACGCTCAAATCTCAACATTTAGGTCAACCTAAATGTTGAGATGGTCAGAGATGGGCGACCTCGGTTTTCACCGATGGAAACAGAGGACGCCCATCTCAAAAACGACCAAATCCAATCGTAGGAGGAGCCAGCATTCGTAGTGCACTGGTCCACCTCACATGCCAGGACACCCTAGGGGGCACTGCAGTGGACTTCACAAATTGCTCCCAGGTGCATAGCTCCCTTACCTTCGGTGCTGAGCCCCCCAAAACCCACTCCCCGCAACTGTACACCACTACCATAGCCCTTACGGGTGAAGGGGGGCACATACATGTGCATGCAAATATATCTCATGCATATTCACTGTGGAAAACCTGACTAGCTTGGTGTGGCATGAGGACTAGGTTGAGAATCCCTGAAGCAGACTAAACATGGCAACCACACTCCTTTTCTTTTTTAGAATTTTTAGCCTCACTGTATACTAAATATAATCCATTTTGGTTTGTACTATGTAGTTAATTCTGATTTGCTGTGCTTTCCTGTCATGAATGGAGTTCCTTGTCTGTCTATTTGTATATACAAATTGTATTTTTATATATGTAAACCGTTCTGGTTTGCAGTTGCAATAAGATATGGTATATAAATTGATATAAATAAAAAATAAATCACTAAACTCTTGTGCCCATGCAACAGGCATTTTCTTCACCCTTGATTTCAATCAAATAGTGCATCTTTTTACAGTTGTGCACTGGGGAGCTATTTTCTGTGCAGCTACTGCAGTATTGGTCAGACACTGTTCCACATAGCACCAGAGTTGTAAGCATTGGCGCAGGACTTTTGGCAGGGCCATCATAATGGACACCAACCTGGGTCGGGGACATTACACTATCTTTTTAAGCCAATTTGCTAGTCTGCAAGCAAGACAGCCTGAAAAGGAAGAAGGATGCTAAAAGCATCCTTACACTGGGGCTTTTATGTCTTATTCACAAACACTGAACTCCTTCCCAAGGAAGTTGGAGAAAGAACAGGAGACGGCAGGAGGGTGCTTGGCCCGTTCTGTGGGTTGAAGCCAGTAGCCGGAGCTTGCAACCATACAGAGTCACTCAAAATAATAGCAAACATCTATAAAAACAATAAGAAATGCTTATAACAGATTGCCTATGCATGGTCCATCTGTAAAAATTGAGTGGAGGAGTGGCCTAGTGGGTAGAGCACTGGACTTGCAATCCAGAGGTGGCCGGTTCAAATCCCACTGCTGCCCCCTGTGATCTTGGGCAAATCACGTAACCCTCCACTGCCTCAGGTACAAACTTAGATTGTAAGCCCTCCTGGGACAGAGAAATATCCAGTGTACCTGAACGTAACTCACCTTGAGCTACTACTGAAAAAGGTGTGAGCAAAATCTAAATAAATAAATAAAAAGTCTAAAGGTGTTCCAGTTGGATAGGCAGTGCCTTAAAAGGTGAAAGATAAAGGATTTTATTATTTGTCATTTATATCCCACATTATCCCAAGCAAACTCACCTGATGGGTTGTTGTTACAGTCCCCAACACGCTGACTTTTGCCAAAAAATAACTCCAGATAATCTTGGCTTACTTTAAAAGACACACAGGAATCTTATGTGATATTCAGGTGTATCAATCAGGAAGTCATAGAGCATCAGTAAAATGTTAATGCAAACTATAAACCCCTGAAATCTAGTTTTACAAGCTGAGTCTCACGTAGACTTGCCGTGTCTGGACTCCTCCAAAGACGTTATAAGAGACCATCCAGTTTGTAAAATGAACTTCCTATCAGCTGTGTTTGCTACATACATAGTAACATAGTAAGTGACAGCAGATAAAGACCTGACTAGTCCATCTAGTCTGCCTAACAGTCACATTCATTATCAACTCAAGATTAAAATCAACAATGAATGTGAGATTATATACTTGATCATGGTCTTTCTTTGATGTTTCTGTAGGGTTACCATATTTGTAGAGACAAAAAAAAGAGGACACAAAAAAATAAAATGCTGTCCCACCACACAGTCACCATGACCCCCCACAAGAAAGCCAGATTCTATAAGCATTGAAAATACTGTTAAAAGTAAAAAGAAATGTACATTTCCAAAAAGCCGTAGTGGAGAGATTAAATGAATTCTTTGCTTCGGTCTTCACCGAGGAAGATTTGGGTGGGATACCGGTGCCGGAAATGGTATTCGAAGCTGACGAGTCGGAGAAACTTAATGAATTCTCTGTAAACCTGGAGGATGTAATGGGGCAGTTCTACAAACTGAAGAGTAGCAAATCTGGACCGGACGGTATTCATCCCAGAGTACTGATAGAACTGAAAAATGAGCTTGCGGATCTATTGTTAGAAATATGTAATTTATCCTTAAAATCGATTGTGGTACCGGAAGACTGGAGGATGGCCAATGTAATGCCAATTTTTAACAAAGGTTCCACGGGAGATCCGAGAAATTACAGACCGGTGAGTCTGACGTCAGTGCCGGGCAAAATGATAGAGACTATTATTAAGAACAAAATTACTGAGCATATTCAAAAGCATGGATTAATGAGACAAAGTCAACATGGATTTAGTGAAGGGAAATCTTGCCTCACCAATCTACTTCATTTCTTTGAAGGGGTGAACAAACATGTGGATAAAGGTGAGCCGGTTGATATTGTGTATCTGGATTTTCAGAAGGCGTTTGACAAAGTACCTCATGAAAGACTCCAGAGGAAATTGGAGAGTCATGGGATAGGAGGTAGTGTTCTATTGTGGATTAAAAACTGGTTAAAAGATAGAGAGTAGGGCTAAATGGTCAGTATTCTCAATGGAGAAGGGTAGTTAGTAGGGTTCCCCAGGGTTCTGTGCTGGGACCGCTGCTTTTAAACATATTTATAAATGACCTAGAGATGGGAGTAACTAGTGAGGTAATTAAATTTGCTGATGACACAAAGTTATTCAAAGTCGTTAAATTGCAGGAGGATTGTGAAAAATTACAAGAGGACCTTACGAGACTGGGAGTCTAAATGGCAGATGACGTTTAATGTGAGCAAGTGCAAAGTGATGCATGTGGGAAAGAGGAACCTGAATTATAGCTACGTCATGCAAGGTTCCACGTTAGGAGTCATGGACCAAGAAAGGGATCTAGGTGTCGTCATTGATAACGTTGAAACCTTCTGCTCAGTGTGCTGCTGCGGCTATGAAAGCAAATAGAATGTTAGGTATTATTAGGAAAGGAATGGAAAACAAAAATGAGGATGTTATAATGCCCTTGTATCGCTCCATGGTGCGACCGCACCTCGAATATTGTGCTCAGTTCTGGTCGCCGCATCTCAAAAAAGATAGTGGAATTAGAAAAGGTGCAGAGAAGGGCGACAAAAATGATAAAGGGGATGGGACGACTTCCCTATGAGGAAAGGCTAAAGCAGCTAGGGCTCTTCAGCTTGAAGAAAAGGTGGCTGAGGGGAGATATGATAGAGGTCTATAAAATAATGAGTGGAGTTGAACGAGTAGATGTGAAGCATCCACGCTTTCCAAAAATATTAGGACTAGGGGGCATGCGATGAAGCTACAATGTAGTAAATTTAAAATGAATCGGAGAAAATGTTTCTTCACTCAACGTGTAATTAAACTCTGGAATTCGTTACCAGAGAATGTGGTAAAGACGGTTAGCTTAGCGGAGTTTTAAAAAGGTTTGGACGGCTTCCTAAAGGAAAAGTCCATACACCGTTATTAAATGGACTTGGGGAAAATCCACTATTTCTGGGATAAGCAGTATAAAATGTTTTGTACATTTTTGGGATCTTGCCGGGTATTTGTGACCTGGATTAGTCACTGTTGGAAACAGTGGGCTTCATGGACCTTTGGTCTTTCCCAGTATGGCAATACTTATGTACTTATCTATGAGCAACATGTCCCCCTCTCCTCTCCCTTCTATTCATGTGCTGCATTTTCCCCTTCCCCCACCCATATACATCCCCCCCACTTCCCAGAGTCACAAGGAGCTGCAGTAGGAACATACTGAGGGCTGAGTGAGAAGTGTGGTTCAGATAACACATAATTCTGTGCAGGGAGAAGAAAGCATCTGGAAAAGGGGGATCAGTAGAAAGTTTAAGCATGCTACATTTTCTGAAGGGCGTATGCTCCTTCAGAAAATGCAGTGTGCTTAAAAATCTCTACCTGGTCCTTTTTTCCAGATGCTTTGCTTCTCTCTGCAGGGATGGTGACTTTTTAGGATTGCCTCCTCAAACTCAAATCTTGAAGTTAAGTAAACATATGAAGGGTTTCCTTTCCCATTCCCTCCCTCTCCTCACTGGGGCTGGGCCCTATCCCAGCCCCAGCCAGCAACCCCCAAAAGATTCCTAATCTTCACCTCTTCTTGACCTTGGGTGCAGTTGCTGCAGGATTCAGAAGTATGGATCATATTCAAAAGGGCTGGCAGCAATTCACAACCGTGTCAGGCTTGGTGCCCCTTGCTTCAGCTTCTCCCTCTCAGGCTCAGCCAGCGTCAGCCTCCTCGTCTTGGTCCTGGTGGTGTATGCTGGTTCTGGTGCTGGGAGGAGAGGGGCCTTGAAAGACAGACCACCAGCAGGATAGCACCGGCAGCTAGTGCGAGTGTGTGAGGCTGCGGAGCATGTTGAGAGTCCCAACGACAACTTCAAGAGAGACGACGACTCCTGATCTGGGTTTTTAATTGTGGCTGTGCTGCTGGCTAGGCTGTGTGCACTGCATGAGGCAATTGGATGGAGGATCTTCATGCACAGCAGCACGCCATGAGCCAACTCAGCCATACCATGCATGCGCCAGTAGATCAGGTGACAGTGACCTCACTGGCGTGTACATGTGTGTCTGCAACTACATGGCGTTCAATTCCTGGAAACTGGACGAACCATCAAAATAAAGAAAACCGGCCAGACGCCTGACTGTGCGCTAGAAAGGAGGACATGTCCGGGGAAACCCGGTCATATTGTAACCCTATATTTCTGGGACCCCAGAAGTCCACCTGGCTCTGTCCTTATGTTCCAAAAACTGGCATTGCAGTCAAAGCCCACTCTAGCCTAACCAAATCTGTCATGCCATTTGCGGGGGACACACACCATAAAAGTCTGCCCTACACTATCCTCACTGCTTGCAATGGCACTTTAGAACCTTGATGTTTCAAATTTTGCGATGTCAGCACATGAAAAAGGTAGTTAAACATGCAAATAAATTTAACAGGCCTCATCTCTATACAAACACACATCTGGGAGACAAAGATTAAAAAAAAAAAAAAAAGCAAAACATACCATTTACATCTAAACACACTTTAAGAATAAGTCAAACATATAAATGGCAAGTGATGACTCACTTGCAAATGCGCAGTAGAGACTTCCCTCTCTGTCCTGCCCCCGCATCAAGACGTGATGACGGAATAGAGAGGGAAACTGCGGAGGAGGAAACCACCAAGGTCGCTACCGCTCCCCCCCCCAGAACGCCACTACCGCTCTCCCCCCCCCCCCCCGGGGTTGCTGCCGGACCTCCTCCACCCGGGCCTGGCCCTCTCTTCTCCATTGAACTTACAGCGCCGAAACCGAAGCAGTAAGATCAGCTCCCGTTGGCCTTTCTTCCCTGCCTGTGTCCCGCCCTCGCCGACGTTACATCACACGAGGGCGGGACACAGGCAGGGAAGGAAGGCCGATGGGAGCTGATCTGCCTGCTGCGGTTTCGGTGCTGTAAGTTCAATGGAGAAGAGAGGGCCTGGCCTGGGTGGAGGGGTGGTGGCGGTGACCTCGGGTGGAGGGAAGGGACGGCGACGACCTCGGGGGGGGGGGGGGAGGGCAGGAGAAATGCTGGACATGGGACGTCCCAGAAGGAGGGGGGCCTTGGAGTTGGGAGGGATGGACGGAGGAGAGCCTTGGAGCTGGTTGGGAGGAGGGTGGGCCTT
Source organism: Microcaecilia unicolor (assembly GCF_901765095.1). NCBI lineage: Eukaryota > Metazoa > Chordata > Amphibia > Gymnophiona > Siphonopidae > Microcaecilia > Microcaecilia unicolor. The sequence goes on along the minus strand of NC_044032.1, from coordinate 451,536,208 downwards.
GGAGCTGGGAGGGAAGCAGGGAGGATGCTGGACATGGGAGGTCAGAAGGAGGGGGGCCTTGGAGCTAGGAGAGATGGACAGAGGGGGGCCTTGGAGCTGGGAGAGATGGACAGAGGGGGGCCTTCGAGCTGGCTGGGAGGGAGGGATGGAGGGGGGCCCTTGGAACTGGGAGGGAGGGACGGAGGGGGGCCTTGGAGCTGGGAGGGAGGGACAGAGGGCCTTGGAGCTGGCAGGGAAGGAGGGAGGGCGGGGGGGGGGGGGGGAGGGAGGGAATGGGGCCTTGGAGCTGGGAGGGAGGGAGTTACACATCAAAATTAAACATACCAATACTCGCCCGTTTTAACGGGCTTAACGGCTAGTAAATATATACAACAGAATTGAAAAACGGCACATTTAGACTGACTCTGCATGAAGGTAACTCTTCCCTTAGTAATCAATACTTCTCTCTTAAACAGTAGTAATAAAAAAACAGCAAGTGCATTTTTATAATATACCAATTTATTCCACAAAACAAAGAGAGCATGTTCCCACATAGCATCTTTCTCTTTGATCTATGCACAGGAAAAAAAAAAAAGATTTTAAATGCTCCCAGGTTTCAACCTAATTAAGGTTTAAAAAAAAAAACCTTTGTACTTAAAAATAAAAACTCTGAATGTTGAGTGTCTGATTCTCATAACATGATGTCTGTTTGGATGGTCCTTTTTACTAGGTGAAAAAAATCTCAGCACCAATACAATGCCTGCTAGGGTGTTCCTATAACCAGCCCCTCCAAATGACAATGATTATGATTTAGAACTCATAACATGATGCAGGAGCTACTTCTGAGAAGGCATAAAAGGGTTAGCTTGTTCTTCTGTAGTAGCGTCTATGAGGATCTGTTGCAGGAATTACCACTATTGTTAGCAGAATCTGTGGTACTTCAGGAGTCAAACACCACACACCAGAATGAGAAAGAAATCTTCTTTATTTGCCAGCAAACAAAGTAGGACATCAGCTCTAGGTCTCTCCTTCTCTTCAGCTCTCTGTGTCTTGTCTCTCTCGTCTCAGCTCCTTCTCTTCTAACATAAGCTGCTTCTGCTCTCAGTTATATAGGGTCCTACACCTCTCTAGCCCCCCTTTCTCACCAGATGGCAAAGAATAGATTGATTACCCTGTCTTGAACTAATTATCTCTATACATTTACTCAAAAATATCAGTTATACAGGTTTCAGATATTTCCTAAACTGACCTATGACCTGGGGCCTCTCAAACTAGACAATGTGGCACCTATCTCCTGTATTTTATTATTATTCACATAATCAGATTCCCAATCAACTTCATACTAACTGGGTTCTGGCATTCATTAAGGGGCCAAGGGGCCAGTCTTGCTTAATGGCACACAGACATGGTTTGTTATTACTTTCAGAAGACCAGTCCTTCATTTAGCTATTCATCAAGGAGATGACTTGACTTGTCCTGACCTCTTTCACCTAGCTAAGACTGTGGATAATTCAAACCAGATGATGACCTCTTAAACTGCAGACAAAGCTTCACTTGAAAAGTCAGACACTGGATTAAAAGATATTCTACATAGAAATAGAACTTATTAATTACACAGAATAAAACATATTCTAAAATAAGCAGAAATCAGAATTCCTTATAAGACAAAATCTAAATCATCTAGAATTATCTATATCTAAACTATCTTCTTCTAACCAGCACTAGCCTAATCCTTTAAACTGCCTGCAAAACTGTCCAGTATGCCTTGCTCATAATGGCCTCCAGATGTGGTAAATAATACCTTTGAACTAACATTAACTCAAAAAGGGACAAAGAAAGTTTCATTTCTCACTGACCTTTCTAACCTCTAGTCTAGCAAAAGCTAGAAATTTGAGCAAATTAAAACCAGATGGCATTCCATCACTTGCAGGACTGAAAAGTTAAACACCAAATTAATATGATTTCTTTGCCCAAGCTGCCTCAGATCTAATGCCTGCTTTTCTTTTTCCTGTGAGCATCTTGGACTTGTCAACTTTTTTCATGGCCTCCATGAAAAGCATGATGAAAAGGCGACAGTTCTGCACTAAGGGCAGCTAAAGCTGCACAGAGGTGTGAGCAGAAAAATATTGTAATGGTACACATCAGCACAAGTGCTATACTGCTATTCTGTGCAGAAATACTGGCATCACAAAAATATTATGCAAAGAATTACATTCCAGCATACATGCAACACTAGCTGCCCTTCACACAGAACCTTATGCAGATCAATTCAATGTGCACAAGTTCTGCACGGGTCCTATTTCTCTATAAATGTGTCTATTGCATTTGAAAGCAAAAAGTTTTGTGTTAAGCTTTGGTTAGAAGTTGTATGCTAAGCTAAATGTCTTGAACAGAGGGATACAGGTGACCAGTGGTGTACTGGAGCAGGCTCTCACAGGCTCGCAAGAGCCGGTTGTTAAATTTTTAAGAATTTTGGGAGCCGGTTGTTAAAGTAGGGCCCTCCATGGCTACTTTAACAACTGGCTCCCAAAATGTGGGCTTGGGCCCCCAGCTGAATTCTTCTTTTACTTTGCTGGTGGGGATGCTGAGCCCTGCCAGCCAAGTAAATAGACTACTGCTGCTCCCTGCTCCTTGTTTCCAGCTCTGGGCAGCAGGCTGGGACTTCTCGAGCATGTGAGAGAAGTTCCAGCATGCTGCTCAGAGCAAGACGTTGGGAGTGGTGGCAGTCCATTTATTGGCTGCCAGCAAAGGTATGCCTAGCGTGCCCGCACGAAGGGAGGGAGGAGAGAGAGGCAAGTGTTGCTCCTCCCGGCCACCCCTGGCCCTTCCAACTGCAGAGCTGGCTACATCCGGAGAAAGAGCCTGTTGTTAAAAATTTACCAGCACACCCCTGCAGGTGACCCTCTCATGAACCCTCTTGATGGGACAACATACCATGCTTTCTGCCAGGAGAATTGCAGGAGTTCCTCTGCACTGTAGGCTGTTAGAAAAAGCAAGGTTTTTTTTCTTTGAAATTTGATTTGAACATATGGTTTGCCATTGAAAAGTCACCATCAATGAAACTAGTGAAATACATTTTAAACTTTTAAGGTAAAATATCAACCATTATTTTCCTGAAATTAATCTTGCTTTTACATTCAACAACAAAAAATCTTAGCACATCTTAAATGTAGAACTCAAAACGTAATGACTTCTTTTAAATAATTCCTCAGAAGATATGAAAACGTAAGGAAACTCAATGAACATTTGGCAGCATCCTAGACCAGTGGTTCCAAAACTTTTTTGGTTCAAGGCACACTTAGTGTCTGAGAAATTTTTTGTGGCGGCACCCCCCCTCCCACTACACATCATGTCCAATATTTCTCCCTCTCTTCCCCATGCACCATTACTCCCTTCCCTCTACCCATATGTCCAACATTTCTCCCTCTGACTCCTCTCCCCTCTCCATGCAGCATCTTACCCTCCCCTCGACCCCCATATTCAAGATTTCACCCTTGCCTCCCCTCCACCTCATGTCCAGCACTTATGCCCCTCATTCCTCCTGCAGCATCTCTCCTTCCCTCCAACACCCCACCCACAATTCTCCATTTGAATGGCAGCGACAGTGATTCCCACATGGTGCCTGTCAGTAACCCAGAAGCCCCCCCTTGGTTTCGTGATTTTTTAAAACTTGCCATTCTTATAGGGTCAGGATTAATTGTGTTTTCTCTCTGCCAGCTGCGTACAAAATCTTTCTCACAATGGAGAACTGCTGTTTTCCTGCCACATATGGCTGGGGCAAGCTATCGATCACAACTCAGCTATGATTGGTCACGGAACCTGTCTGGCGCCTAAAAGGGCGATCCTGATTTGGAAACAAAGAGCCTCACTCCTTGCTTCCCAATCAGGATCGCCCTTTTAGGAGCCAGACTGGCTCCATGACCAATCACAGTTGAGCTGTGATCGGTAGCTTGCCCCAGCCATGAAGATTTCCTGGAACTTGATACAACTTTGTTTAAATATGTTGACATTATGTCCTAGCGCTTGCCAGTGAACTTTTCATCTGCCCTGGCGCACAGTTTGGGAAACGCTGTCCTAGACAATCACTTTCAAGTCGCTAATGGCCCTCCTGACCAGAAGGTGATGTAGACTTTGACCTTCAAAATGTAGCCAAAAAATATTACTTAATCCAATAATAAAAGGTTATCATCTTATTTTCTTTCTTTCTTTCCATGTATTACCTTTAACATGTACTAACATGGCAATCACCCTAAATCCCATGACATACAGAACTGAAGCTTTTATTAGATTATGTACTGCCTGTCTGTGGTACATAAGTATTGCCATACTGGGACAGACCAAAGGTCCATCAAGCCCAGCATCCTGTTTCTAACAGTGAATCCAGGTCACAAATACCTGGCAAGATCCCAAAAAAGTACAAAACATTTTATGCTGCTTATCTCACAAATAAGCAGTGGATTTTCCCCAAGTCCATTTTAATAATGGTCTATGGACTTTTCCTTTAGGAAGCCGTCCAAACCTTTTTTTAAACCTCTCTAAGCTAACCGTCTTTACCACATTCTCTGGCAATGAATTCCAGAGTTTAATTACACGTTGAGTGAAAAAACATTTTCTACGATTTGTTTTAAATTTACTACTTTGTAGCTTCATTGAGTGCGTCCTAGTATTTTTGGAAGGATTAAACAGACGCTTCACATCTACCCTTTCCACTCCACTCATTATTTTATACACTTCTTTCATATCTCCCCTCAGCTGTCTTTTCGCCAAGCTGCTTTAGCCTTTCCTCATAGGGAAGTCGTCCCATCCCCTTTATCATTTTTGTCACCCTTCTCTGCACCTTTTCTAATTCCACTATATCTTTTTTTAGATGCGGAGACCAGAATTGAACACAATATTCGAGGTACGGTCGCACAATGGAGGGAAACAAAGGCATTATAACGTTCTCATTGTTGTTTTCCTTTCCTAATAATACCTAACATTCTATTTGCTTTCTTAGCCATCACAGCACACTGAGCAGATGGTTTCAACGTATCATCAAAGCTTACATATTAAATTCAAGACACTTTCTCTGTCCCTAGGGGGTTTACAATCTAACCCCTCTGTTTACAAAGCTGTGCAGCAACGTTAACATAGCCCATTCAAAATGAATAGGCTGTGTTGGCAATAGCGCAGCTTTGTAAATAGGGGGTTGTTTTGTGCCTTGGCCAATGAAGGGTCAAGTGACTTACCCAAGGTCACAACGAGCTGTAGTGAGAATCAAACCCAGCTCCCTAGGTTCTCTGCCCATTGCAATAACCATTAGGCTACTCCTCCACTCCACTTTTATGCAGTATGTTGCCTGAGGAAAGGACTTGGTAGCAAATAAAACTTGTCATCTGCTTTCAGTAATTTTGGGCCGTTTACTAAGCCATGCTGTAGGCGCACTAGCGTTTTTGGTGCACCCTAATGCTAGAGACACCCATATAGGTGTCTCTAGCCTTAGCGCGCTCTAAAAACAGTAGTGCACCTTAGTAAACAGGGCTCTTTGTTTTCTCATAGTTAATAGCTTGGATTTCCTGTGTTAATCTACTTGAGTACACAGAAATAATTCAAGATTTGGATAAAAGGTTCACTATTAATTCTCCTTTATAGGTGGATTGCTGGATTAAAATCCCTGAAAATTAAAAACCCTAACTGTAATGTAGCAGACCTGTCCTCTCTTAAAACTTTCTCTTTCCCAGCTTATTGCCAATATCATTTCCCCTGCCCAAAGCCTTTTCGTCACTGCCCTCTCAGTTAGCCAAAGATTCTAAGTTACCCACCCAGTTCCAGGCTGGAGACATTTTGGTCCCGGTTTTGAACAACCCAAAGCAGTGGGGGGGTTTGGCCTGACCCGAATGGCGCTGCAAGTCCCATATAATACATCATAATATTCCCCAGCTGGTTTCCATGCTCTCTCTCCCCTGCTCTCAACTACCTCTGGCCCCTAAACCAGTCTCTTTCCTTGGCCCAACTCATCCCCTCAGGCCTCACCATCTCTCCCCTCCCCCCTCCTTTAAACATTCTTTCTACCTTTTCTCCCTCACCCCTAGCTGTCCACACTCCCCTCTATAAACTAGCAGCTTTACCCTGTCCTGCAGTCATACCCAAACGAAATATAAACTACGCCTCCCTGGACACAGTGAAGGAACTGACACACCTATGTCTATAATGAATACGAGTCGTACGACTGAGACAGACTTGCATGCATAATCATTGTGGATATCCTGAAACCTTAGCTGGCTCCTAAACCCTTACCACCTCAAATTCCCTATACTCAGCAGTAGTATCACGGACGGAATTGACTCACAGCCGTTGTTGTGTCACAACGTTGTGCACTCTCGCGAGAGGACCACGTGAGTTCGAGTACCGCACGCGGATCTATCTGGTGCAGGCCAGTTCGAAAGTGTGGCTCGCGCAGGCGCTGCTGTTTGCAAATTGCAACAGGTGCGCGGGGCGGAGAGCGTGGCACCGTGCCAAGCGCGTGCAGAAGGTGATAGTAGTACACCTGCGGGAGAAGCTAATCACAATTTGGATTGGGGGACGGTAAATCATCTACAAGCAAGGCCCAGCCTTTTGCAGTCTTAAACTCAGCTCTGAGGCGGGAGAGCTGATTGTGCCAAGGTGTGCACCAGAAGTGAGTAACAGAGAAAGTTTCTGGTCTTGCTAGCGCATATGTTGCACGTTTGCCAGCTGGACTGGTAAACAAGTGGTTAATTCTGTTTGGGTGGTGGGAAAGAGGGGAGTGTGGACTAACTAGTCTGCAAGCCAGGTTCTATCTGTATTTGGCTTTCCGTGGGATAGTTTCTTACCTGTCGTTAGTCTTTTCACTATGGTTGGGCTTGTAGGACGTGTGGCTTTGGAATTATTCCGTGTCCTTGTATATGGCTTTCTAAATGGGATAATATCTTTATCCCCTCCCTGGGGCACCTTTGAAGATATTAATGATGATTCTGCCTTTGTTAATAATCGCCCCCAGCCTCCAGTGAAAAGATTTAAACTGTGACTTGGTCGTACAAGGTCCCTTCCCCTTGTGTCTGCTCCAGATTTTAACCTTCATTATCTTAGCCAGCCACCTGGACAGCTGCAGATAAGAGAAAAATGTAAAACTCTTTAGTTGCAGTGGCTTTAAAGTTTAGTTTCAAAGAAAGAACTAGCGTTGTTAAGTGCTCATAGACACAGGTTGCTTCCCTACTTTCAAATCTTGCACGTTAGCTAAAACTAAGACACACACAAAGAGACAATTTTGGATACATGGAATCTTTTGCCCGAGGATGTAATGCCCTGCAACTTGAGGAAGGCAAAAATTTGTAATTTTATATTTTGCTCACACCTTTTTCAGTAGTAGCTCAAGGTGAGTTACATTCAGGTAGTCTGGATATTTCTCTGTCCCAGGAGGGCGCACAATCAAAGTTTGTACCTGAGGCAATGGAGGGTTAAGTGACTTTCCCAAGAAGATCACAAGGAGCAGCAGTGGGATTTGAACTGGCCACCTCTGGATTGCAAGAGTGGTGCTCTAACCACTAGGCCACTCCTCCACTTAATGAAGCAAATCTCAAAAGAAAACTTCTGTAGTAACTACTGTGGTGTGTTTGCCAAAAATACTAAACTTAAGAATCCTGGTAAATTTTAAAATATTTTTGTGTAATCTTTTTATTCCCTTTTGTAAAAAAAAAATTCAGGAAATTTTAAATTCTTAGGGAAAGTATAAATTTGGTGGCTTTTATTTGTAACCCTTTGCTAGAAGATTATTCAGAGTACCTTTAGCTAGTATTGTTGAGTGCTTCAGTTGCATTTAATCCTTCACTGTCTTTTGAGAATCAGAAGCCATTGGTTTTTTATCACGTTTGCAGTTAACTGTTCTCCATTGTCAGGGCTCCTTGAATTATAAAATATATACAGATGAGGGCTTTTGCTTTCTTAAATGTAATTAAAATTCTTATCCAGTTCTCTTTAAACTCCACACAACAAATATTTTAGTGGTGCTCAAAAACCTTTAAAAAAGTGTTTGATTTACAGCAAATGAAGAATTGACTTGGGGTTCAGGGTCTGGAAGTAGGGTCCCCCCCCCCCCCCCCCCCCCCCCCTGCTTGAATCCACTTGGTTGAGATATGAGACAATTTATTCATTAGAGTAGTGGTTCTCAATCTTTTATGACCACTGTAGCCCTTTCAACAGTTTCATGCCTTGTGTACGTCTAGGTTCACACACTTTCAAAACGGAGAAAAATAAGAAGTACTGTATTTCCCATATCTTGAGTTATACCATGCTGCGTAACCCTGGCAGCGCTATAGAAATGCTAAGTAGTAGTAGTATACCTCTCAGTCACTCCTTTGCTCTCATGTGTCTCTGTTTTATTTCCCAATTCTCTCTTGTGTATTCTTTTCTTCTGTGCTTGTCACAGAGGCCAAGGGTGTCTCATCCCAAAGCTGGAGATTTACCATAGCTGTGCTGGATTTTGAAGGCCAATGAGTTAGATTTTTCTCGCGGGCCCCAGCTATGTCTAAAACTAGTTCTGGGAGAAGCACGTTCCAAAAACTGACAGATTCTAATCAATAAATAGAAAATAAAATTATCTTTTCTATCTTTGTCATGTGGTTGTTATGATGTTGGTCCCAGTCTCTGGTTTCTGCTTTCCTCTGTCTTCCCTTAACTATCTTGCCAGAGTCTCCTTATTCATTTGGCACTTCTTTTCTCTTCCTGTTCAACATCCCTCTCTGCATCCTGTAGAAAATGCCTGCCTTCTGTGAAAACAGGTCAAGAGGCTTCAAGTTGCAAAGTAGGCCTCTAAAAAATCATAAGACCATGTCTGACTCTGAATCTCTCACTGTATTGCAAAAACACAGATGTTGTGACAGGCAGAAAGGCAAGCGAAACTTGGCAGAGATACAGTAATTGGCAAAGCAGATCTTGAATCAGGCCATTTTGAGAACCTGCGATCAGAGATATGTTGACTGGTAGCCAGGTGCAATAAAAGAGAATATAGGGTGGGCTGAACGAAACTGGGAAAACTGGACAGTCACTGTGGTCGAAACTGATACATTGCCTAATTGATTTGCTAGAAACTTCTAGTAATGAAGAATGTAGAACCATAGAGTGTATAAACTGTTAGCTGGAAAAGTCTGGAGATTTCAGAAACAAGTGATACCTGTTTGTAACACTGCTGTACTCCCTGTGAGAAATGATTCATGTCTTTGAGCTTGCAATGCTCTCTGTAAGATCTATTCTGGTGAGTATATTAATAAACTTTAAGGGTTTAATTTCTCATATTTACAGCTGTCTTCTGATTATTTAGTTTCTGTATTACTCAGTGTGCGCACTGCTCTGAAGAAACAGGAGTCTAGATATCACAGAGAATTAGATATTATTCCCTGGTAAAACGAACCAACTTATGCAGCCATGGGTGTGCTATCCATCCCTAAATTAATGTGGCTGGACCACATCACTGGGAGGGATAATTAACACCCTAAAACAAAACAATTCCTATCTGTCCTACCATCTTTACCCCTGTGTCTTTGCCCCTTTCTTCCTGCTATATTGAGCATCTCCCATCTCTGTGTCCCTATTCTTGCCCTAACCAACATAACTTTTCTGTGCCCCTATGCCCCCCCACCAGCGTGCTGGCTGCTCTTCCTTCCTGTCTTTCTAGCAGCCAGCATTTTTCCCTCTCGTTCCTCCTCCTGTTCTGTCAGCACTTTGCAGGTCCAACACCTCTCCTTCTTTTTTACCCCCTGCAAATCCTGGTATCTCTTCTCTCTATCCCCCCCAACCATCTTGGCATCCTTTCCTTTCTCTGCCCCAACCCTCCCTTTTCTTGCAGCATTTCCCCCACTCCATAGGCTTTCATCCATCTGCAGCATTTCTCCCCCTCCACCCCTTCCATTCAGTTGCAATATTCCTCCATTCCCACCCTTTTCTATTCAAGTGCAGCATTCCTACCCCCTTCTGCATGTCTGTCATCTTCCCTCTGTCTGCTCCCCATCTCTCCTACAAACTTAAAAAAATGTATAATTTTCAAAAAAAGTGACAAGTTTCATTATACATTGTCAAGGCAATACAGCATTAATAGTACATGAAAATACAAGGATTAACCATAATATCTAGAAAAAAGAGACATTTATATAAAGACAAAAACTACATCCCTAACATCAGGAAAAATAAGAGTAATTGCTTCCTTAGATCACTATCAAAGGGGGGGGGGGGGGCGTACATATTAGAGAAGATTTTTGTTTAACATATAAGCATATAAAGCAAGACTTAATGCTGTCCCCCAATCCTATTCTTTTGGCTTCACTTGCTTAGAATCTAGAAAGGATTTTAAATGGTCTGGGGAGAAGAAAACGTATTTTGTCAATCCTAAACAGATTACACACTTACAAGGGTAGGCCAAAAAGAAAGTTCCACCCAACTCCAGGGTTTTCTATTTCATTTCAAGGAAAATTTTTCTTATTTGCTGTGTGGATTTAGTAACATCGGGGAAAATCCAAATCTTCGCCCCAGCAAATAACATATGTGAGTTTCTGAAGTATAATTTTATTACTGCGTTCAAATCTTGTTCGAAGACGAACGACACTAAAAGTGTCACTCTGTCAGTTATGTTGTCCATGGATTGCTCTAATATAGCAGTTAAATCATTAAGATCCAAACTTTTATCTTCTAAATTTCCTTCATTTCCCAATTCCTTACTTTTCCGTTGAGGCAGATCTTATTTATTGGGGGAATTACTTCAGGTGGCATCTTTAAGATCTCATTCAAATATCTTTTAAACATCTCCAGGGGCAAAGTTCCAGAAGGTTTGGGGAAATTCAATATCCTTAGGTTTAAACGTCTATTGAGTTTTCAATTTGTTCAATTTTGTTATGGAGAATAGTTTTATCTTTTATAACAGTTACTTTAAATTCACAAAGCTTATCTACTTCTTGTTGTAAAGTTTTAACTTTTGTTGAAAACTCGTCTTTCACTGTTTCGACCATACCTTGTACTTCCCCAAATCTAGAGGCTAACACTTTAACCTCTTCTCGAGATTCTTGTATGGAGGTATCCATTTTCTTCAGCATAAACCATATATTTTCTAAGTTCACCTTCTCTGATTTTCCTGAGTCTCCAAACAAATTTGGAGATTCAAATTCCAGAGGCTTATTCAGCACGTCAGGTTCCCGACCAGGGAGCTCACTCTCAGCACTTCCAGCAGAGCTCACGTCTCCCTTCCTTAGCGCTGTCTCTGCTGGACATGGAGGTGCGTTCGAAGCAGAGGAAGGAGATAGAGATATTTTGTTTTCCCTTAGAGAATCCTCTTCTCCGGTCTTCTCTACTGTGGGAACCCTCACCCTCGTTCCTGGTTGGGGGCCTCCGGCCAGGAAGCGCTCTAAGGTAGGCTGAAGCAGCGGCGAGGAGGAGGTAGGCGGGATTCCCACCCTCATCGAACCTTTCCTTTTCGTATGTGGCATCTTAAATAAATTATAAACTTTCTTGAGGTAAAATATAACGAAAAGGGATCAGCGTTCTCAGAGCGTCTCACAACACGACCGGGTGCACCGCCATCTTGACATGCCCCAGTCTCTCCTACAAACTTGCAGGTTTGCTGGCAGTGTATCAAGCGTTCTCCAGCTGCTCCCCCTGCTGTGTCCTGCCTATGTGATAACAGGAAGTTGTGACAGAGGGAAGGACCCCAGGGCTGGCCAGAGAGGGCCTGATGTAAGAGTGCTGGCAGACACGCAAGTTTGTAGGGCCCGCGCAAAGGAGGGTGGGGAAAGGGAAGGGGAGATGCAGACATGCTGGAGGGAACCGGGGAAGGGAAAGAAAAGTGATGCCAGACTTGTGCAGGAGACCGCCGGGGAATACAGGAAGCCATTGCATGAGATTGGGCCCCTTAAGCAAGTGAGCTGAAGAAGGGGTCCAAATTCATATAACTTGGCATGTCTGTTGTCATCTTTATTCATCTCTTCCTCATCTCTGGTATACGATTAACGTCGTCTCTCTTCAATTCTCTGCCGACCCCTGGGGGCTGTGAGACGATTACAGAGGGGGTGAGGTGGGGTCTGTAGGACACAGAAGAATATTTTCATGCTGCTGTAAACCATTATGAGCAGAATACATAGGCTGCTGTACAGCCAGGATAAGCAGTGGCTGCAGAGCTGGCGATAGCATCAGTGGTCACAGGGGATGGAAGAAGTATTGACTGTGGTGATATCAGAGCAGCTGCACATGAGGGAGACTGATGGAGGACTGGTAGGGTGATACAAGGAGCTACTGGAGACGGGCTTGGTGTGGAGAGATGGGCTTTGAGAAAAGTGTGGTGAAGATGAAATATTTTGAGGTTATTAAGGGTTCAGTACAACAAAAGAAGTTGGGAACCTCTGCTTTACCTCGCACTAAGTCTTTCCATTTCTTCTACTCTTGTTCTTCCATTATTGATGCCTCTCAGCCCTGGAGTCCTCCTTTGCTAGGTCTCAGCCTTTCCTCCATCATGTACTTCTTAGCCCTGTGTTTTCCTGTCTTTCTGATCTCTGCTAAATCTGAGTCGTCTTAATTCTTATCAGCCTTTCATCTCACTTTCTCTTACATCTTTCACTACACCTTCTATACATAGGACCTTAGGCAAGTTACTTAACCTGCCATTAGCTCAGGTACAAACTCACTTCTCCTTTTACAAAACCGCGCTAGTGGCTGCTGGTGCAGTAATGCCAACACAGCCCATTCAGTGAATAGACTGTGTCGGCATTGCCTTGCAGCAGCCGCTAGCACGGCTTTGTAAAGGGGGGGGGGGCTTATGGGCTGATAGAGAAAGCCTCGCAGTAGAGCCTCACCTCTACCGAAAAATTATCACATCAAACTACTGTGGCATGCTACAGACGAGCATGCAAATTACTGGTGCCCTGGTTCAGGCACTGTGAGGAAGGGTGACCTTTTAAAAACAAAATAGTGCCAAGTCGCCGTCATCTGTCTCTATTGGCCTCCAACCCCCTTCCCCCATTGTACCTTGAGGCAAGGGTGATCCCCACTTGTTCCGCTTCTGGCACCACTATTTTGAAGAATGTTGGCCCCATGCAGTGCATCTTGGGATGCAACTGGGACCAGTTTGCCTCTAGATACCCAGGGAGTATTTTTGAGTTGGGTAAGGAAGGGAAGGTGCCACTAGACACCAGGGAGTTGGACTTTTTGGGAATGGAGGGGTCTTCCGGGGGGGGGGGGGGGGTGCCACTAGATTCCAGGGATGAATAGTTTTGAGTCTTGGAGAAGAGGGAAGGGGGTACTCCTAGACACCAGATGGGTGTCACTGTATACCAGGGATTATATGTATAACCTTTTTTTTTTTTTTTTTTAACACTCGGATCGGGTTAAGTTGGGGAGGTAGACCTTATTGTTTTTAGTCTTTTTTTACCACCACCCCAAATTATTATGTACCAGCAAACCACAGTTTGGAGTGATAAAAGACCAAGGCCACGTATGAGAAAAACAATTTTTATTACTGTTTTCAGTGTCCCTTAGCCCCCACAGGGAGGGAAAACACTACAGCCTCATAGGCTGTAAAAAAATGAGAGAGAAGCAGACTTAGTGTCACGGTCTCAGGCTCTCAGACACTGGCACCACGTAAGCCCTTGGCCCGCTGCCGACAAGCGGCAGCAGTAGGCAAAACCCTCAACCAGGACTGGGTAAGCAAGCAAGGCAGGAGAAGCTATAGACAGGCAAAGCTGGAACAACCGAACTGGAACTACAGCAGCAGGCAGGGAATAAGCAGGACAGAGCAACCAGTCTTCACCTGCGCTTGAACACCATTCCCCAGGGGTTGAGCCCCCAGGTGCAGGCGGCCGGCAGGACCTAGCTTGCAGACAGACTAGACCAACAGGCTACTAAACAAGCTTGACTAACACAGGGTTTGGGACTACTGGGGATATGGGATTCTCAGACAGGGAATAGGATACAGAACAGGCTTGACAGAAACAGGGTTAGGGTTCAAAACAGGAGTGCCCACAGGCATACAGGTAAGACACAAGACAAGGCAGAAGTGCTCCTAACAGCACCAAAAGGGTAAGGAGGGAAGCTCAAACATGCAAGGCAGAAGTGCTCCTAACAGCACAGCAAGACAGAAGTTCTCCTAACAGCACCAGAAGGGTAAAGCAAGGAAGCTCATACAAGCAGACAGAAGTGCTCCTATCAGCACCAAACACTAACCTGGACCTTTGGCGTTTGCAAAGGCAAAGCAGAAAGCTTCCAGGTGGCTAATAAGCCCATCAGCAGCTGAAGCTCAGCTGCAGCAATCTCAAGGCAGCTAAGGGTGAGGCTAGCTGGCAAACCTCCAAGCAAGACTGGAGGGCTAAAATATCTGGACTGGACTGAAGAGAGTCTGGAAAGTCTATGGCAGCCACCGGTTCTGGCCACCAGAGGGCGAGAGGAGCACAAACCAAGAAAAAGTCACAATTGTGACACTTAGGTTTAGGCGCACCAGCAAAAATCTTTATTCCATATCATCATGCTGATCAATCCATAGACTGGTGGGTTGTGTCCATCTACCAGCAGGTGGAGATAGAGAGCAAACTTTTGCCTCCCTATATGTGGTCATGTGCTGCCGGAAACTCCCCAGTATGTTCTCTATCTCAGCAGGTGGTGGTCACACACAGCAGCAGCTCTGGCTAGGCCTCCAAGCCTAATTTTTAGGTTTTGTTGAGTGCCTGGGGTTGAGGGCTCTTCTTGAGCAAGTGCAAACCTGGTGGCGCCAGGTCCCTCCTTTTCTCCCCCCCTCCCGCTGGCTCCGTTTAAAAAAAAAAAAAAAAAATTTTGAACGTCCTTAAAGGCGTTTATTTCGACGTTTATTTAAACGTTTATTGCAGCTACTCACTGGGACACCAGGTCGTTACAGCTCGGAGTGGAAAGCAGGTAATTTTTACCTTTTTATAGCGGGCAGGGAGTTCCCCGATTGATCTCCACGTGGCCTATGGCGTCGGAGGGCGAGGGCGCAAAGAGTCGCTCCCCGGATCGCTTGGGTGCTTCTAGAGGGGATGCGGGGGTCTTGAAGTCTGATTCGCCCTTGTTGGGTGACAGTTTCGTGACCGATGAGTGTCCCGGTCCTTCCTCCGGTGTGGCGGTTTTTCCCCGCCATAAACGCCCATCCCCCGCTGCTCGCCTCCGCCATCTTGGCCGGCCACGCGGCTCGGACGGCTTCTTCTTGGGCCGCCCTTGAGGTAGGAGACATTAATGCCATGAACGCCCTTAATTTGGGCGACGGCACAAAAGCGGCTAAAGTTAAGCGCCGTTCTTCCCGCGCGGCTCCTTCGCGGAGTGTCGCGCCGGACGCCATCTTGGATGCGCAGCATGTATCTCCCCCGCTCTTGCGAGCGCCGGTTGAGGGTGCATCTAGGGCTGTAGCCCAGGCTGCGGAAGTGCACAGTCTGGGGGGTTTCTCCCCCGAGTTTGTTTTGCTGCTGCATCAGGCCTTCCTTATGCAAAACGCTGCCCCTGCTCCCTCGTCTGGTAAAGAGGTTGAGGCCCCCGGAGGTAAACGCCCTCGGGTTGATTCCCAGGCCTTGGAGGATTTTGTCTCCTCTGATGTAGATGAGGGCAGCGTATCTGAGTTCTCCCAACGGTCCTTTGTGGATTCCTTGGAGGAGACGGATCCCCGCTCGGATGGAGCGGATGACCCCTCTGCAGCGCGGCTCTTTAGCTCAGAGGAGTTGCCCAACCTGTTAGTGCAGGCCATGGGCATTTTGAAGATTTCCTCTCCGGAGGACGTCTCTCCCTCAGCCCCTGTTGGCTCTGCCATTATGCTGGGGACGAAGCGCCCGCCTAGAACCTTCCACGTGCATGATGCCATGCACACCTTAATTTCGGCTCAATGGGATGTCCCGGAAGCGAGCCTTAAAGTGGCTAGGGCTATGTCCCGCCTCTATCCTTTGCCTGAAAGTGAACGTGAGGCCTATCTGTGGCCTACCGTGGATTCTTTAATCACTGCGGTGACTTAAGAAAACAGCATTGCCGGTGGAAGG
This sequence comes from Microcaecilia unicolor, assembly GCF_901765095.1. Lineage (NCBI taxonomy): Eukaryota > Metazoa > Chordata > Amphibia > Gymnophiona > Siphonopidae > Microcaecilia > Microcaecilia unicolor. The sequence continues at coordinate 451,520,231 of NC_044032.1, read as the reverse complement.
TGGCACGGCCCTAAAGGACGCCCAAGACAGAAGATTGGAGGCGGCCTTAAGGTCGTCCTTTGAGGCGGCTGCTTTAAGTTTGCAGGCCTCAGTTTGCGGCTCCTATGTGGCCAGGGCGTGCCTGACTATGGTGCAGCGGGCTTCCCCCTCGGATCATTCCTTGAGGGCTGATTGGCCGGCCCTGGAATCGGGCTTAGCCTATTTGGCAGACTTGCTGTATGATGTCTTGAGGTTCTCAGCTAAGGGCATGGCTCAGACAATCTCTGCGCGGCGGTGGCTTTGGCTGAAGCATTGGTCTGCTGACCACGCCTCTAAATCCCGCCTGGCTAGATTGCCTTTTAAAGGCAAGCTGCTCTTTGGGGTCGAGCTGGACAAAATCGTGACCGATCTCGGCACGTCTAAGGGCAAGAAGTTACCAGAGGTCAGGGCTCGGGCTAGTACTCGCCCTGGTACCTCCAGAGGATGGTTTCAGGAAGTCCGTCGGTACCGCCCGGGCAGGTCGGGCTCCTCTGCCCCCTCTTTCTTCAAGAGGAACTTCTCCCCCAAGCAGCATTCCTTTCGCAGAGACCGCCGTCCCGGAGGTGCTCCCTCCGGTCCTCCCCCAGGGTCTCGGACCCAATGACGGGGCCTTGGTCCACGCCCCAGTGCAGATTGGAGGACGGCTGTCCTCGTTTCTGGGCGAGTGGACCACAATAACTTCAGACGCTTGGGTGCTGGAAGTCATCAGAGACGGCTACAAGCTAGAGTTCTGCCGACCCTTAAGAGACGGGTTTGTACTCTCTCCCTGCAAGTCTCTGGTCAAAGCTGTGGCAGTGCAGCAGACCTTGGACAACCTGATCCGCCTGGGTGCGGTCGTTCCGGTGCCAGAAAATCAGCTTGGCAAGGGGCGTTACTCCATTTACTTTGTGGTACCAAAGAAAGGAGGTTCTGTCCGGCCTATCCTCGACCTCAAAGGGGTCAATCGGGCCTTGAAAGTTCGGCACTTTCGCATGGAGACTCTCCGCTCTGTTATAGCGGCAGTGAAGGCAGGGGAGTACCTGGCATCCTTGGACATAAGGAAGCGTACTTGCATATTCCCATCTGGCCTCCTCATCAACGCTTTCTGCGTTTTGCAGTCCTGGGCCGACACTTCCAGTTCAGAGCCCTCCCGTTCGGGTTGGCTACTGCTCCGCGGACCTTCTCCAAAGTAATGGTGGTCATCGCGGCCTTCCTGAGGAAGGAAGGAGTACAAGTCCATCCTTATCTGGACGACTGGTTGATCCGAGCCCCCTCTTATGCAGAGTGCGGCAAAGCTGTGAACCGGGTGGTTGCTCTTTTGAGCTCCCTGGGGTGGATCATCAACTGGGAGAAAAGCCAGCTGCGCCCAACTCAGTCCCTGGAGTATCTGGGAGTTCGATTCGACACCCAAGTGGGCAGAGTGTTCCTGCCAGACAATCGGATTGTCAAGCTTCAGGCTCAGGTGGACCAGTTCCTAGTAGCCTCTCCTCTTCGGGCTTGGGATTATGTGCAGCTGTTGGGCTCTATGACGGCCACGATGGAAATAGTGCCCTGGGCCAGGGCTCATATGAGACCACTACAACACTCTCTGCTGCAGCGCTGGACTCCGATGTCGGAGGATTATGCTGTGCGCCTTCCCTTGGACCCAGCAGTGCGCAAGGCGCTGAGCTGGTGGACGCAGACAGACAAGTTGTCTACAGGAATGCCTCTGGTGACCCCGGAGTGGATTGTCGTCACGACGGACGCCTCTTTGTCGGGCTGGGGAGCCCACTGCTTGGGAAGGGCAGCGCAGGGGCTCTGGTCTCCTGCAGAGGCAAAGTGGTCTATCAACCTCCTGGAACTCAGAGCCATTCGGTTGGCGCTTTTGGAGTTCATCCCGGTACTGGCGATGAAGCCTGTACGGGTCCTGTCGGACAATGCCACAGCTGTGGCCTATGTCAACCGCCAGGGAGGTACCAAGAGCGCCCCTCTAGCCAAGGAGGCCATGAATCTATGCCAGTGGGCGGAAGCGAACCTGGAACAGCTGTCAGCGGCCCACATTGCCGGAGTCATGAATGTCAAGGCGGACTTTCTCAGTCGCCATACCTTGGAGCCCGGAGAGTGGCAGCTATCTGCTCAGGCGTTGTTGGACATCACGAAGCGCTGGGGCCAGCCAAGCCTAGATCTGATGGCGTCATCGGCCAATTGCCAAGTGCCGCGCTTTTTCAGCAGAGGACGGGACCCTCGATCCCTGGGAGTAGATGCTCTTCTCCAACAGTGGCCGACACAAGAGCTTCTCTATGTGTTCCCGCCCTGGCCCATGTTGGGCAGGGTGCTAGACCGGGTGGCAAAGCATCCGGGCCGGATAATCCTGGTGGGTCCGGATTGGCCCAGACGTCCCTGGTATGCGGACTTGATCAGGCTCTCAGTCGACGATCCTCTGCGGCTGCCAGTGGAGCAGGGCCTGTTACATCAGGGTCCCGTGGTGATGGAGGATCCCTCCCCCTTTGGTCTTACGGCCTGGCTATTGAGCGGCAGCGGCTGAGAAAGAAGGGCTTCTCAGACAAGGTCATCGCCACTATGCTGAGAGCGAGGAAGCGCTCTACTTCTACGGCTTACGCCAGGGTTTGGCGTACCTTTGCAGCGTGGTGTGAAGCAGGCTCACTTTCTCCCTTCACTGCTCCAATTTCTTCAGTGTTGGCGTTCCTGCAAGAAGGTCTGGAGAAAGGCCTGTCGCTCAGTTCCCTTAAAGTCCAGGTAGCGGCTCTGGCTTGCTTCAGGGGCCGTCTGAGGGGTGCTTCCCTGGCTTCGCAGCCAGATGTGGTGCGTTTTCTCAAGGGAGTTAATCACCTGCGCCCTCCTCTGCACTCAGTGGTGCCTGCGTGGAATCTCAACCTGGTGCTAAGAGCCTTGCAGAAGCCGCCTTTTGAACCCTTGTCGAGGGTATCTCTGAAAGATCTGACGTTGAAAGCAGTCTTTTTGGTGGCTATCACTTGAGCCAGAAGAGTTTCCGAGCTCCAGGCACTCTCATGTCGAGAGCCTTTTCTGCAGTTCACTGAGGCAGGAGTGACTATTCGCACAGTGCCTTCCTTCCTGCCCAAGATTGTTTCTCGCTTCCATGTGAATCAGCAGCTCTGTCTCCCTTCCTTTCGTAGGGAGGACTACCCAGAGGAATACTCTGCTCTCAAATATCTGGATGTGAGACGGGTTATCATCAGATACTTGGAAGTGACCAATGATTTCCGGAAATCGGATCATCTGTTTGTCCTGTTTGCAGGTCCTCGTAAGGGTCTGCAGGCTGCTAAGCCTACAGTGGCAAGATGGGTCAAGGAAGCCATTGCAGCGGCTTATGTGGCCGCGGGGAAGGTGCCGCCTATCCAGCTGAAGGTTCACTCCACTAGAGCTCAGGCGGCCTCGATGGCAGAGGCCGGGTCCGTCTCCTTGGCAGAGATATGCAAGGCGGCAACTTGGGCATCGGCCCATACATTCTCCAAGCATTACCGCTTGACTGTGGCTGCTCGGGCGGAGGCCCGGTTTGGAGCTTCAGTGTTGAGGTCAGGGATTTCAATGTCCCGCCCTGGGTGAGTACTGCTTCGGTACATCCCACCAGTCTATGGATTGATCAGCATGATGATATGGAAGGTAAAATTATGTATCATACCTGATAATTTTCTTTCCATTAATCATAGCTGATCAATCCATAGCCCCTCCCAGATATCTGTACTGTTTATATTCTGGTTGCATTTCAGGTTCAAGTTTAGTCTTCAGTTACTTCAGGAGGACTTCGTGTTCAAGTTTTTTCACTTGGATTCTTCAAGAGTTGAGACGAGTTTGTGTTACAGTGAGCTGCTGCATTCCTCTCCCCTCCGTTTTACGGGGCTGGATTGAGACTTAAATTCTGCCGGCACTCCCTCCCGCTTCGTGCGGCTGTAGGGCAGCTTTGTACCCCTCCCGCTTCGGCGGTGTTAGGGTCAGTCAGCTCCTCCCGCGGTTGCGGTTGCAGGATAAGCCAGATCCCCCCGCATCGGCGGGGTGGTGTCCCTCCCCCGCTCCGCGGGGATGAGCTGGACGGATTCCCCTCCCCCACTTGTGTGGGGATGAGCTGGGTTAATTCCCCTCCCCTGTTTCGTCGGTGGTGAGCTGGGCAGAGTGTCCCTTTGTGGGTGTAATTCTCTAAGAGCTTTGATATCGACATACTGAGGAGTTTCCGGCAGCACATGACCACATATAGGGAGGCAAAAGCTTTGCTCTCTATCTCCACCTGCTGGTAGATGGACACAACCCACCAGTCTATGGATTGATCAGCTATGATTAATGGAAAGAAAATTATCAGGTATGATACATAATTTTACCTTATGGTATATCACTAAGTCAGATTCAAAATACATGTTCTCTCTCTGGAGCAGGTTGCCATACAGCAAAGTGAGATGCAAATACTGGCTAACAAAGTCACAATTACATATATACTATTGCAACTTATGTTTCTCATAAATCATGTGATTTCTCCCAAAGTAGAAATCAGAAACTAGCCTGTGCCATATATGGGTATATCAGCCTCTCCTGACGTTGCGTGCACATGCACCTTTGGTGGCCATTGGCTAATTAGCTATCAGTTCTGCGTGCACAGCGTGTAGTTAGTCACAAAGCAAAAAATTAAATAGAACAATACTCTTGTATCCTCTCTCTGTCTCTCTCACTACAAATGAAACATTCTGTTAGGCTTACTGTGTCCTTAGCCTGTCAGCAACGCCCAAGGTTACATCCACCTTATATGAAAAGCATACTCAACTGCAGCCAAATGTGCATCTGTGAAGTGTCTGTTCTCTGCTCCTCAGAGCACTGATTGTTACACAAGATGCTAACTTGTTAGGCCCACTTGTGAGAACCAAAGTGAGCAAAGATTGATGGAGGCTTAAAGTGATATGCTGTCAGGACTTACTACTACTACTACTTAACATTTCTAGAGCGCTACTAGGGTTACGCAGTGCTGTACAGTTTAACAAAGGACAGTCCCTGCTCAAAGGAGCTTACAATCTAAAGGACGAAACATCAAGTTGGGGCAGTCTAGATTTCCTGAATAGTGGTATAGTGGTTAGGTGCCGAAGGCGACATTGAAGAGGTGGGCTTTGAGCAAGGATTTGAAGATGGGCAGGGAGGGGGCCTGGCGTATGGGCTCAGGGAGTTTATTCCAAGCATGGGGTGAGGCGAGGCAGAAAGGGCGGAGCCTGGAGTTGGCGGTGGTGGAGAAGGGTACTGAAAAGAGTGATTTGTCTTGAGAGCGGAGGTTACGGGTAGGAACGTAAGGGGAGATGAGGGTAGAGAGGTAAGGAGGGGATGCAGATTGGATGCATTTGTAGGTTACCAGGAGAAGCTTGAACTGTATGCGGTACCTGATCGGAAGCCAGTGAAGTGACTTGAGGAGAGGGGTGATATGAGTATATCGGTCCAGGCGGAAGATAAGATGTGCAGCAGAGTTCTGAACGGATTGAAGGGGAGGGTAGATGGCTAAGTGGGAGGCCAGTGAGGAGTAGGTTGCAGTAGTCAAGGCGAGAGGTAATGAGAGTGGATGAGAGTTCGGGTGGTGTGCTCAGAGAGGAAAGGGCGAATTTTGCTGATGTTATAGAGGAAGAAGCGACAGGTCTTGGCTATCTGCTGGATATGCGCAGAGAAGGAGAGGGAGGAGTCGAAGATGACTCCGAGGTTGCGGGCAGATGAGACGGGGAGGATGAGGGTGTTTTTAACTGAGAGAGTGGGGGGAGAGGAGAAGTGGGTTTTGGTGGGAAGACAAGAAGCTCGGTCTTGGCCATGTTCAGTTTCAGGTGGCAGTTGGACATCCAGGCAGCAGTATCGGATAGGCAGGCCAATACTTTGTCCTGGGTTTCCGCAGTGATGTCTGGTGTGGAGAGAGAAAGCTGGGTGTCGTCAGCATAAAGATGATATTGGAAACCATGGGATGAGATCAGGGAGCCCAAGGAAGAGGTGTAGATTGAAAAAGAAGGGGTCCAAGGACAGATCCCTGAGGAACTCCAACAGAGAGCAGGATAGGGGTGGAGGAAGAACCATGAGAATGTACTCTGAAGGTACGGTGGGAGAGATAAGTAGCAGGCCTAGTCCTTAGTAACAGGCCTAGCATAGGTAGGAATATACATTATTTACCAAATATAGATACAATTAATAGTTTCTCATGGGAGAACAGTTGGGTTGGGAGGGGGGAGAGGGTGCTAGTAGACACCCAATCCTTTCAACCATCCCTTTTATGTTACCCCCAGACCTGACAAACTTTTTCCTGTGGTAACTTTGCGGCCAGAACTAATTATTATTATTATTATTTTTTTTTTGCACACTGCAGAATGACTGCCACATTTACATTCATTTTAATACATTATGTGGTCATGGTTTCTGTGCAAGCTTTAACATCTGTGCTGAAACCCTTTTTGCATTGCTATCCCATAGTAAAACAGTGTTAAATCTGCGGTAACCATGTGGAAAATGTTCTATATCAGCCCCTTAGATTGTGATCTCTCCCAGGTCAGAGAAATACTTACCATACCTTGGTCTACAACTGTGAAAGGCCTGAACCAAGACCTAATAATGTAGGCAGCAGAATAGGGTGGACCACTTGGGTTGTGCGAGGCAAAAGGTTCGTAGAGCCACATCAACATTAGTAACTAGGAAGATGGGGGGGAAGGGATGAAAGAGAGTGGGGCAGAGGCCTAGAAATTGTTAGGTTAGCCCTTCTCTTCCCAACCAAAAGTGCTCATTTGCAAATTCGACCCTAAATCAATTTTTCAGAAATAATTTTTTCTGTATTATAGTTTAATTCACTATTTTATTTGTTACATTTGTATCCCACATTTTCCCACCTATTTGTAGGCTCAATGTGGCTTACATAGTACCGGAGAGGCGTTTGCGGACTCCAGTGTGAGCAAATACAAAGTGATGTTGTGGTAAGATAAAAGTTCATGTGGCACAGCCACATTAGGGAATTGTACAACGGAAGAGTTCTGTCACTTCCATTACATTCTTTAGTTTTGTTGTGTAGCTGAAATTGGGCATTTTGGATCAGTAGGGTATGCTTTTTTTGAACAGGTTGATTTTTAGTGCTTTATGGAATTTTAGATGGTCATGTGTCGTTTTCAAGGCTTTTGATAATGTGTTCCAGTAGGAGCTTAAGTAGGAGAAGCTGGATGCGTAAGTTGTTTTGTATTTCAGACCTTTGCAGCTTGGGTAGTGCAGATTCAGATAGGTTCATGCTGATTCGGATGTATTTCTCGTTGGTAAGTCGATCAAGTCTGTCATGTATCCCAGAGCTTCACCGTAGATAATTTTATGAACCATGGTGCAAAGTTTGAAAGCAATGCATTCTTTGATTGGGAGCCAGTGTAATTTTTCCCGGAGGGGTTTTGCACTGTCCAATCGCGTTTTACCAAATATAAGTCTAGCTGCTGTGTTTTGAGCGGTCTGAAGTTTCGATTCCCACTTCAGCTCCTTGTGACTGTGGGCAAGTCACTTAACCCTCCATTGCCCCAGGTACAAAATAAGTACCTGTATATATGTAAACCGCTTTGAATGTAGTTGCAAAATACCACAGAAAGGCGGTATATCAAGTCCCATTTCCCCTTTAAGATTTGTTCTTTGCATCCCACTTAAATTCCATTACAGTACTCTGCGTGGCTTAGTACCATAGATTGTATCAGGTTGCAAAAGTTTCCCTTGGAAAGAATTGCTTCACGCGTTTGTTTCCACATTGAGTGGAACTTTTTCTTTGTAGTGGATGTCACTTGACTCTCTAGTGTTAGGTTGCAGTGCATGGTCACGCCGAGGATTTTTAAGCTGTCTGAAATTGGGAGGGTGTGATCTGGAGTGTCGATACTTGTGGGGTTGCCCGCGTTGGGATGATAGGATGAAACAGTGTGTTTTTTCTTTGAGTTTTAGTTGAAATGCATTTGCCCATGTGTCCATGATCAGGCTGAGCTTGATTTCGTTGGTGATTTCTGTAAGGTTAGTTTTGTATGGGATGTAAATGATGACATTGTTAGCATAGATGGCAGGGTTAACGCCTTGGTTGGATAAGGTCTTGGCTAGTGGGGTCATCATTAGGTTGAAGAGGATTGGTGATAGTGGTGATCCTTGTGGTACTCCACAATCTGCTTTCCACGGAGGTGATGTTTGAGTTTGATAATACTAGATATGTTCTTGTGGTTAGGAAACCCTTGATCCAGCTAATTATATTTCCACCAATCCCGAACTTGTCTACATAGTAACATAGTAGATGACGGCAGAAAAAGACCTGCACAGTCCATCTAGTCTGCCCCACAAGATAAACTCATATGTGCTACTTTTTGTGTATACCTTACCTTGATTTGTATCTGCCATTTTCAGGACACAGACCGTAGACGTCTTGCCCAGAACTAGCCCCACCTCCCAATCTCGGCTAATCTTCTGAGGATCTATTCCTTCTGCACAGGATTCCTTTGTTTATCCCCACGCATGCTTGAATTCCGCAACCATTTTCATCTCCACCACCTCCCGCGGGAGGGCATTCCAAGTATCTACCACTCTCTTCGTGAAAAAATACTTCCTAACATTTTTCTTGAGTTTGCCCCCCTTCACTCTCATATCATGTCCTCTCGTTCTACTGCCCTTCCATCTCCGGAAAAGGTTCGTTTGCGGATTAATACCTTTCAAATATTTGAAGGTCTGTATCATATCACCCCTGTTTCTCCTTTCCTCCAGGGTATACATGTTCAGGTCCGCAAGTCTCTCCTCATACGTCTTGTAACGCAAATCCCATACCATTCTCGTAGCTTTTCTTTGCACCGCTTCCATTTTTTTTTTTACATCCTTAGCAAGGTACGGCCTCCAGAACTGAACACAATACTCCAGGTGGGGCCTCACCAACGACTTATACAGGGGCATCAACACCTCTTTTCTGCTGGTCACACCTCTCTCTATACAGCCTAGCAACCTTCTGGCTACGGCCACCGCCTTGTCACACTGTTTCGTCGCCTTCAGATCCTCAGATACTATCACCCCAAGATCCCTCTCCCCATCCGTACCTATCAGACTCTCCCCGCCTAACACATACTTCTCCTGTGGATTTCTACTCCCTAAGTGCATCACTTTGCATTTCTTCGCATTGAATTTTAATTGCCAAACCATAGACCATTCTTCTAGTTTCCGCAGATCCTTTTTCATGTTTTCCACTCCCTCCCCAGTGTCCACTCTGTTACAAATCTTAGTATCGTCTGCAAAAAGGCAAACTTTACCTTCTAACCCTTCGGTTATATTGTGGTTTACCATGTCGAATGCACTAGACATATCGAATTGGAGGAGAAGGATCTTTTTGCCCATTGCTATTTCCTGTTTGAACTTGGCTAGGAGAGTGAGTAGTACTGTTTCCGTGCTGTGGAGGGGGCGAAAACTGGACTGTGATTCGTGTAATATTGAGTGTTTATATGTTCTGTGAGTTGTTTGGATACCATGCTTTCCATCAGTTTAACTGCCAACGGGATAGATGCTACTGGTCGGTAATTGGTGATTTCATTTGATTTTTTTCTTGGTATCTTTTGGTATCGGGGTGAGTAGGATATTGCCATTTTCCTTAGGGAAGAGACCATGCTGAAGCATGTAGTTTAGGTGGGATGTGAGGTCTGCTATGAAGCGGTCAGGGGCGGATTTCATTAGGTAGCTCGGACAGGTATCTAGTTTACAGTGAGTACTGGAGAACCTGCTAATTGCTTGGGTAACTGTTTCGACGGTAAGGAGGGCGAAGTTTAGCCAGGTTCGGTCAGCCGGGTGTTTTCCGATGGTTTGGTCCAACTCGTTGAGGAAGTTTTTAATGTCAGTGTTGTCCTGAGGTAACGTGTTGCGTAGGTTAACTATTTTTTATTTGACATACTTGGCAAGTTTATCTGCAGATGGGATGTCTATATTCTTTGTGGTGACCAAGTTGGTATCTAGGAGTTCGTTCACGAGATGGTACAGTTTCTTCATGTCTTTGTAATCTGTCCCTATTTTAGTTTTATAGTACGCTCTTTTGGACTGTCTTATTGCATATTTGTATTTTCTTTTGTTTTGTTTCCATGTGTTGTGTGTGTTCATCATTTGTTTTCTTCCATGCTCGTTCGAGTTTCCTGGATTGTGTTTTTAGTTTTTTCATTTCATCGTTGAACCATGGTATCGAGTTATGCTTACATGAAGGTCTTGTTCGTAAGGGTGCTATTTCATCTAGTATGCTTTTGCATCTTTTATCCCATTCTGTGAGGTAGTATGCGGAGTCTGTGCTATCCATTCGTTATTGTATATCAGTTGCCAGAATGTATTCGTGTCTTTTTGACCTCTTGTATTGTAGGATGTATTTCTTGTATTCGATGTAAACCTTTCTTCCGCCATTGTAAGGATAGGTTTAGTTTGTAATGGTCGGTCCAGGGTGTTTCTGTCCATTTAATTTCTGTTAATAAGTTCTGGTCTGTTGAAAGTTTGTGTGAGATGAGGTCGAGTGTGTGCCCTTTGACATGGGTAGTTTGCATTTGTGGCCATTTGAGATCACGAGTGGAGGGATTCCTTGCATTCTCGTGCATTAATAGAGTTTGGGTCTTCTAAGTGAAGGTTGATGTCTCTTAGTACTAGTATATTGGAGTTGATTACACATGTGTTTGAAATGAAGTCCATGAAGTTAGTCTGGCTTTCATTCCAATTGCCTGGAGGTCTGTAAAACAAGACACAGTTCAAATGATCGCGTAGGGTTTTGTTATGGATTCTGATTGAGGCAATTTCAAGCTGTGGTGTTATGTACTCGGCGGTGGTTTTGATTGTGGAGTGGGATCGATAGATTACTGCTATACCTCTGCCTCTCTTTTCTTTTCTGGTCCAGTGTGTGATTTTGTACCCTGGAGGGCATAGGTCTAGCTAGGGTTATGGGGTCATTTTGGTCATGGATCCAGGTTTCGTTGATGAAGAGTGGGCCAAGGTTTTCTGACATAATCCAGTCTGTTAGAATTGTTGTTTTATTTACAGCAGATCTGGTGTTGATGTAGCCCGCTTGGATTGTTTGGAATGGATCTTCTGTGTTTGGTGGTGTGTGGACTTTTATTAGTTGTCGTTGTTTTTTTTTGTTGAGGTGAATTTGGTTGGGCTCTTCTTTTTTTTTTTTTTTTGTCCGCATGTTGGTGTTCTTCCTTTTGCTTAGGTCAGTGATGGCAAACCTTTCAGAGAACGAGTGCCCAAACAGCAACCCAAAATCTAATTATTTATCGCAAAGTGCCAACAGGGCAATTTAACCTGAATAACAGGTGCCGGTACTCATTATGGGCGGGGTCACCACATATTACTCCACCCCTATGATAGCTACACCCCTTACACCAGCCATGGCGCATATAAACAGATGTCATTGAAAATATTATACTAGTATAGGAGAAAAAATAACATTTTTTTTCATTATAAATCATTTCTGTAAGCTGTTACAGCTCCAGTATACCCAGTGCAAAATAAGACATCAGATGTAAATTCTCAAATTGGACATATTCCAAACACTAAAATGAAAATAAAATGATTTTTTTCTACCTTTGTTGGTGATTGTTTTTCTATCCATATTGGTCCTAGTCTCTGATTCTGCTGCTCTTTATCTGTTCTCTTAACTCCGTTTCCAGGGCTTCCTTTCCATTTTTTTCTTTACTTTCCTCCTTTCTTCGTTTCTTGCCCGGCCCCCCTCCGAAATTTAAAAGGCATACCTGATCGGGGTTAAGGCAGCAGCGGCAGCGAAAAGTGTTGTTTGCTCGGCGCGCCTTCAGCCTTCCCTTCTGTCTCTCAAGCTCAGGTTCCGCCCTCATTTCGTGTTTCCGCAAGGGCGGGGCTAGAGCTTGAGAGACAGATGGGAAGGCCGAAGACGCGCTGAGCAAACAACATACTTTTCGCTGCCGACGCCACCTTAACCCCGACCAGGTATGCCTTTTAAATTTCTGAAAAGGGGGGGGCCCTGGTGCTCAGACGGAGGGTGGGCGGGCGACCTGGTGCCCATTTCGGGGGGGGGGGGGGGGCGGGCGGACGGACAAGTGTCTGCGCGCGTGCCAACAGAGGGCTCTGCGTGCCCTCTGGCACGCGTGCCATAGGTTCGCCATCACTGGCTTAGGTTGTTGTCAGTTTGATGAGGTGTGGTGTATCTGATCAATAGCAGAGATTGGGTGGCAGGGCTGGTGGTTGGGAGGCGGGGCTAGTGCTGGGCAGACTTGTATGGTCTGTGCCCTGACAATGGCAGATACAAATCAAAGTAAGGTATACACACAAAGTAGCACATGAGTTTATCTTGTTGGGCAGACTGGATGGACCGTGCAGGTCTTTTTCTGCCGTCATCTACTATGATGATTGTGTAGTATGGGTATGATGTTAGTTTCTGCAAGTGGATTGGTTAGTGTTAAGTGGATCATTGTTAAGGAGTAAATTATTAGGATTAGTTTGAAGGTGTACATTTTGGTTTCTATTCACTGTGGGCTACTAATAAGACCTTGTTCTGGTGGTTGGATGTGTGATAGGGCTTTGTTCTTTGGTTTGAAGTCTAGTGTTCTGGTCTTGTGTGTTATTTCCTCTTGCCTTTCAGCTGTTGAGACCAGTGAGTGATGGATCTGGTTTCAGTGATAAGATGGTCAGTAGAACAGATGGGAGAGGGGGGAAGTAGCTCTGAGTCAGGGCCTCCTTTGATCTAACTGCAGGCAATTAGGTACTTGGCTTTAACTTGCTCTTTGGAATGTGATCAGTTGAGGAATGTTGTTGCTTGACCACTGGTTTTAAACTTTTGTGAAATCTTTTACTTTTTCGCCAGCAGTTCTTCTAATATATACATTTCAGCAGCCTTAGTAATTTGTTTTCCTAGAGTTCGTTTGTGTGCAGGTCAGTTTACATCCAGGCTGGTTCAGCCTGGGTTACAAGATTAACTTTTATTTCCTAGTTTGGTTAATTTGCCCAAATTTGTTATTTTGCAAGCTTTAACTTCCTGGTTTGATCAAATACAATTCTGGAGGCTCTTTAAATGCAATGCTGAAGGTTCTTTACAGGCACGCTTGTCCTGCTGAAATGTCATCGGCTTTTTCAGTGGTTGTTTAATTTTTTAATTTGGTTTTTGTCAGGTTTTTTAAGCCTTATTAATATAGAGTCTCAGTATCATTGGGTATAATGGGTAGTTTACTCACAATCTGGTGTTTGGAAGCGATGCCCAGGCACAGAGGCTCCGTACTTTTGAGGGTTGAGTCAGTGGTGGAGGTAGAACTTGGAAGAGAGGCGGCAGCCCCTGGCTGAGCACCTGGAAGCCTGTCTCTGGGATGTCTGCGCTGTGCTGTTCATGCTCCTCCTGTTGCCACCGTTGTCTCGGCTGCTTCGATTGTGAGCCGCCGTCGGCCGAGTCCTCGGCGGCATTGGTGACCCTCACTTGAGGGCCCCTTCACGTCCTCGCGGCTCCCACTTGTCCGAGGCAGCCCCGTCGGACACGGGCTCCTCTCTCTCTTCTGCTGCCAGGGAACCGGCGGGGGGGGGGGGGGGGGGACAGAGCCGGGCGCGCGACCACCACCACCCGATCTCCAGCGGGCCCTCGTGGTGAGAGGTTGTCGCCTCTCCCTGCTCCGGGTGGGTGGGTGGACGAGGGACAAGGGGCAGAGCCGTGCGTGCGACCGCTTCCTTCGTGTCTCGTACTGTCCCCCGTGGGGAGAGGTTTGGTTAACTCTCCCTGCTACGAGGGCAGCGGCAGCTCACGGCTTCTTGCTCCGCTTCATCGGCTGATCTCGCACGGCTTTGTCGCCGGTCACCGTCCCAGCCCTGAGTGCCACTGAACATTGCTTGCTGCTCCAACCCAGGCTGCGCTGTTCTTGAAGCTCGAGCTCCCGTGAGTTCGACCTACACAGTTGCCACTATGATTGAAGCACAGTGATTATATTGCCGAGCTGTAATACAGATCGGAGACAGTCTTAGGATAACTTTCTTCTGTATGGATAGCCACTTGATCATGCTTCTTAAGCATTATATATACCTTTGGTACTACTGTTTGGAAACAAGGGAATGTTTTCTTGACAAAAGCAGTCTATCCTTCAGAAATTCTGGATTGAAATAAAAGCAGAATACTTAAAAGCCTGATGCACAAAGCTTACCTTGCTTGCAACGTTTGCTTTAGATTGGTTGTCACTGGTTCAAAGCAAAAATTATTTAGTGTGTAATGCACAAAGGGTTATGTGTCCCTTTCACCGTTTGATTTAGCAGCTACCAGTAATCTTATGCAAATATTACAAGCAGCTCATCTGTATTAAAGTGAGCATTCCAAGCGATGCACAGACATTTCTGGATATTGAGCGCCTACCTTTAATGTACAAAACTTGATAGCAGTTCTGGAGCTGTTATGGGGAGCATTCTGCTTGCACCATATAACTCCTGCCCGGTGCATTCTTGTAAGGGTTAAACCCCGCCTACTGCATCCCAGGATGCACCGGGCAGGGCGCTGCCATTTTGAGGGGGCACCTGCAGAGGAGAGAAGTGTTATTCCCTCCCTCCAACTTCGAGGCAGGTTGTGGTGTGGAGAGCTAGGGATCCCACTGGATCACTAGGGTCTTGTTAGTGTTGGGGTGGGAGCTAGAGATCCCACAGGATCACCAGGTCTTTTTAGCGTTTGTTGGGGGTAGGCTTAGGTTTGACAGGTCTGAGGGAAAATCCAGGACCCATCAAACCTCTTCTGCTGTTTGACAGGTCCAGGTTTTTTTTTAAATTTATTTTGACAGCCTGGACCTGTAGAGAAACTTCTGCAGGTGGATTGTGCCTTAGGTGAATGCCCAGGCTCAGTCTTCCTGCAGAAGTACCCCTATGATCAGAGCTAATAGCGTGCCTACATTTGCATGCTATTAGTTCTGATCATAGGGATATTATATTATCTAATTTTAGAGCACTGTTTGGAACATTGTGGGGCTTCTGATCATCTGAACCTTAGTGATGTAGTTACACAATAGTGTTAGATGGACTGTACATAATCAGCTAGGCATGAGGCCTCCTGCATTTACCAGGATGTTTACAGGTTGCATTACAGTTGGAGCTCAATGAAGGGCTGGGACAGAGACAATGGAGTTAAAGATAGCAATACTTCACAGTGTAGGAGGTTTGTTTGGTGGGTGAGAAAGCTGTCATCCCATATTTAAGTCCTTTTGTATTGATTCAAAAGCCTTTGATTATATTAATTGAATTTTTTTTGTACTCTTGTATAGTTGTGAAGCTCCCTTTCAACTAACTTGATTGTGGAGTCATTAAAGGAGTGGTCTTTTCAAGAGAAAAATGTTCACCTACTGGTGTGACAGTTTGTTCCTCCTTTTAATTTCCAGTTTTCTTTCTTTGCATCAGATTGTGAATGCCTTATTTCATAGAGAAGCACACATACACATCACATTGCATGCCAGACCAGTCGCTGAAATTAAAAAAAATATACAGTGGGGGAAATAAGTATTTGATCCCTTGCTGATTTTGTAAGTTTGCCCACTGACAAAGACATGAGCAGCCCATAATTGAAGGGTAGGTTATTGGTAACAGTGAGAGATAGCACATCACAAATTAAATCCGGAAAATCACATTGTGGAAAGTATATGAATTTATTTGCATTCTGCAGAGGGAAATAAGTATTTAATCCCTCTGGCAAACAAGACCTAATACTTGGTGGCAAAACCCTTGTTGGCAAGCACAGCGGTCAGACGTCTTCTGTAGTTGATGATGAGGTTTGCACACATGTCAGGAGGAATTTTGGTCCACTCCTCTTTGCAGATCATCTCTAAATCATTAAGAGTTCTGGGCTGTCGCTTGGCAACTCGCAGCTTCAGCTCCCTCCATAAGTTTTCAATGGGATTAAGGTCTGGTGACTGGCTAGGCCACTCCATGACCCTAATGTGCTTCTTCCTGAGCCACTCCTTTGTTGCCTTGGCTGTATGTTTTGGGTCATTGTCGTGCTGGAAGACCCAGCCACGACCCATTTTTAAGGCCCTGGCGGAGGGAAGGAGGTTGTCACTCAGAATTGTACGGTACATGGCCCCATCCATTCTCCCATTGATGCGGTGAAGTAGTCCTGTGCCCTTAGCAGAGAAACACCCCCAAAACATAACATTTCCACCTCCATGCTTGACAGTGGGGACGGTGTTCTTTGGGTCATAGGCAGCATTTCTCTTCCTCCAAACACGGCGAGTTGAGTTCATGCCAAAGAGCTCAATTTTTGTCTCATCTGACCACAGCACCTTCTCCCAATCACTCTCGGCATCATCCAGGTGTTCACTGGCAAACTTCAGACGGGCCGTCACATGTGCCTTCCGGAGCAGGGGGACCTTGCGGGCACTGCAGGATTGCAATCCGTTATGTCGTAATGTGTTACCAATGGTTTTCGTGGTGACAGTGGTCCCAGCTGCCTTGAGATCATTGACAAGTTCCCCCCTTGTAGTTGTAGGCTGATTTCTAACCTTCCTCATGATCAAGGATACCCCACGAGGTGAGATTTTGCGTGGAGCCCCAGATCTTTGTCGATTGACAGTCATTTTGTACTTCTTCCATTTTCTTACTATGGCACCAACAGTTGTCTCCTTCTCGCCCAGCGTCTTACTGATGGTTTTGTAGCCCATTCCAGCCTTGTGCAGGTGTATGATCTTGTCCCTGACATCCTTAGACAGCTCCTTGCTCTTGGCCATTTTGTAGAGGTTAGAGTCTGACTGATTCACTGAGTCTGTGGACAGGTGTCTTTCATACAGGTGACCATTGCCGACAGCTGTCTGTCATGCAGGTAACGAGTTGATTTGGAGCATCTACCTGGTCTGTAGGGGCCAGATCTCTTACTGGTTGGTGGGGGATCAAATACTTATTTCCCTCTGCAGAATGCAAATAAATTCATATACTTTCCACAATGTGATTTTCCGGATTTAATTTGTGATGTGCTATCTCTCACTGTTACCAATAACCTACCCTTCAATTATGGGCTGCTCATGTCTTTGTCAGTGGGCAAACTTACAAAATCAGCAAGGGATCAAATACTTATTTCCCCCACTGTATGTATGTATAATATTTTTTTTTTTTAATTGAGCCACTGGTCTGGCATTCAGTGTGATGTTTTTTCATAGAAAATGTCACTTTTCCTGTAGTTTATTGAAAGCTGCCAAATTATTAAAATGTTTTCTATCATATCCTTTCTTTTCTCCAGCCAGTGTCTCATAAGCTACTTAAGGGGTAGAATCTTCAAATGGATTAGTTTTGCACATTCGTATGACAGGAATGAACCTTGTTCCTAAGCTAGGGTAAGTTGGAGATGACCTAGGTCTTCAAGATTTACTGATACTTCTTGCAATGTGTGAGTGGGGTCTATAAGGGAATGGAGGAGTTGCCTAATGGCTGGTGCAGTGGCCTGAGAACCAGGGGAACCAGATTCAATTCCTAATACAGCTCCTTTTGATTCTGGGCAAGTTACTTAACCTTCTGTTGCCCCAGGTACAAAATAAGTACCTGTATATAATATGTAAACCACTTTGTAACCACAGAAAGGCAGTATATCGAATCCCATCTCATTTCCTTTAATATATATAAGCAACACATCAAGGTGCACTTGCAAAATTTAGACTCAGCTCTGTCTATGCATTCTCAGATTAGGATGGTGAAGGCTTGTTTCCATCAACTGAGCTGTAAGTAATGTACAACCTCTTTATAGAAGACTAACCCCCCTGTTTACTAAGCTGTGGTACCACATGGCCCATTCAGAGTGAATGGACTGTGTCGGCATTAGCGCACAGCAGCTGCTAATGTAAACAGGGAGTTAAGATTTATGTACAGTAGTCTATGCATTGTCTATGTATTATCTCACACTTTCAACTACTTATATGTAGGCCCTTCTAAAATTACCAGCTCACTCGCAACAAATTCAAAGTACAGCTATATGTTGAATTACTTAGCTAGGGAAATTCAGCATATTGCTCCAGTATTAAAAAACAAAACAAAGAACAAGAACAAAAACTCAAAACAAAACAACCTTCACTGGCTACAGGTTATGCGGAAGATAGGTGACTTTTCTTTTGTATAAAATGTTTGCCCCCTCCGAAGGGACACCACCTTGTAGTGGTGGAGGAGCTTCTGTGTTTCAATGACTCAGAGGGTTATGCTGAAGGGTTACCCATATCAGACAGGCTTCTGAGGAGAAACCAGACAAAGAGTGTCCCAAACTGGGAGAGTGGTAAGATGGTGACCTGAAGTTCGTATGCCTAGCGACCTAGCTACCCTCTGAAGTTTTTGTCTTTATGTAAATTCCCTCTCCGCAATTGCACTTTCCTTAACTGAGAGGAAGGGAACAACTGGCGGTCAAATAAGAGGAAATTCATAAAAGTAAAAGATCTGTTTCCTACCTGTAATAGAAATTGTAAACAGCATAGTCACTTCAGGGATATATCAAGTGCCGAAAATTAAATAGATAATTTTTGTTGGAATGACATTCCATTGGATCTTGTTAAATGCTTCACTAGCTTCCTTTGGTAAATTAAGCAAAAGCTGTCTTTTTTTTTTTTTTTAAATGGAATTCTGTTTCTGTGTTCTATTTAATCTTGGGCAAAAAAGTAATTAAGGAATGTGCTTAGGGTTGGGATGTTGCATTTGTAATTTAGTTTACGTCTTTTCAGTCATAGATCAAGGTGAGTTACAGTCAGGTACAGTAGGTAATTTCCTGTTGCCAGAGGGTTTTCAATGTATTTTTATTTTATGTATTTATCATTTTACTTAATTACATTCACATTCATCACATGTAAGGAAATACAGAAATTAATAAAAAAAGGAAAACATTTTCTCTCAACAATATATATTTACATAATTGTCCACAATTGGAAGATCCAAGATCAGCAAAACAATCTTAAAGAAAATAAGAAAAACTCAAAATGGTTAATCTTACACTTCACATTTTCTGAGGAAGGAAGGTTAATCGGTTATTGCAGCCAGTACAGTGGTAACTGAAGGAAGTTGCTGCAGAGGATTCTTCATCTGTTTCCATAAACCCTTATAATTTCTTAGGTTCAAACAAATAAGTAATAAGGAAATAAAACACAAGGGAATCGCGCTAGGAAGGTCCCACCTAGGCAATGATTCCTGGCTTAAAAGCCAAGACTTCACACCTCCCAGTCTGCGATTCCCTTGATGTGTCAGGAAATACATGCATCTTTGAACCCAAAAAACTATCAGCCATGTATCGGAAATACAATTTCAAAACATTGTTCCTATCTAAATCAAAGACGAAAGTCACTAATAATATAACTCTATAACTTCTGAATTTTCCAAAATGTCGGTTAAACTTACATCTCTTTTCTCTGATAAAGAAGATTTATAAAGGAAATATAATTTTAGTCACCAATAGGTGGCTATCAGAAGGTATTAGCAAATTGTCCGAGGACAAGCAGGCTGCTTGTTCTCACGACTGGGTTGACGTCCACGGCAGCCCCCACCAACCGGAACAAAAACTTCGCGGGCGGTCCGCACGCAGGGCACGCCCACCGCGCATGCGCGGCCGTCTTCCCGCCCGTGCGTGACCGTTCCCGCTCAGTTTTTTCTTTTCCACGCTGGAGAGAGACGTGTTCGTCTCTCTCTCTGTCAGCCCCGGAAACCGGATCGCGTTGTTCACGAATCTTCTTATTTTTTATTTCGTTGCGCGTTTCTCTTTAGTTTTCTTAAAAAAAAAAAAAGAAAAAAAACGCGCTGAACTTGTTTTCCCTCGTCTCTTAGCGGGGGTGTCGCGTTGCGGCCTTGTGGCCGCGTGGTCGATTTATGTTCGAGGTGTGATTTTTACCGCCACGATCGACGACTTTGATTTCGCCGACGCGATTTTTCCGTCGATGTCCTCGAAGGTCCCGAGTGGATTTAAAAAGTGTGGTCGGTGCGGCCGGCCTATCTCGCAGACCGACACTCACGATTGGTGCCTCCAGTGCCTCGGGCCGGAGCACGATACCAAGTCCATGTACTTTGTGTCTCGGTCTCCGGAAACGGACACAAGTAGCGAGGCAAGTTCTTCAGGACCGTCTTTTTGGAACTTGCGCCGGCCCCTCGACGTAGACTTCGACGGCATCGGTATCGACGGCCGGTTCTTCGGTATCGATGTCCACGAAATCGGCACCGATGGCATCGACCCCAGGAGCACAGGTCCCGTCGGCCCGCCGGTCCTCAGGTGACGGCAGGGGTGAGAGGCCGTGTGGACAATCGGCCCCGGTCACTCCCTCTACCCAGGGCCCTCGGGACCGAACCCTGTCGGACCCGGTCCCTCGAGGCCGAGGGGGATCGACCTCCTCCATTCCACCTAGTGCCGATGACGGGCACCGCAAGAAAACGAAGAAGCACAGTCATCGGTCGCCATCGATGCTCCCGGCGCCGGAGAGGAGTCGACGCCGAGAAAGCAGCAGCGTCGAGAGGAGAGGTCCCCTTCTGTAGTAGAGGTACCGCCGCGTCAGGGTCCCAGCTCTTCGGTGCAGTCTCCTGGACCCGAACAGCTTCCGGCATCGACGCCTCTACCGGCCCCCTCGTCTTTCCCGACAGCGGGCCTTGACGAGTGCCTCCGAGCCATCCTTCCGGGGATCCTGGAAGGGCTGATGCGCCAGACTGTGCCGGCACCCCCGGCGACGTTGACTGTGGCGCCGGCGAGCTCTAGCCCGGTGCCGAGGCCTCCGACGCCGCTTGCGGCGCCGGTCTCGACCGCCACGCAGGTGGAGTCCCCGTCGACGTCGATGGAGGGAGCTTCATCCCCGCCGGCGCGGGAGTCCACCGCTCGACGACACCACCGAGGCCTCGGTGCCTCGACGTCGAGCCGGGCCCGGTTGAGGACTCAGCTGCACGAGCTTATGTCCGACACCGAGGAAGAGGCCTCGTGGGGGGAGGAGGAGGACCCCAGATATTTCTTCTCAGAGGAGTCTGTGGGCCTTCCCTCCGACCCCACTCCTTCACCAGAGAGGAAGCTCTCGCCACCTGAGAGCCTCTCCTTTGCCTCCTTTGTCAGGGATATGTCTATTTGCATTCCCTTTCCCGTGGTCTCTGTGGATGAGCCGAGGGCTGAGATGCTCGAGGTCCTCGACTATCCATCACCACCTAGAGAGTCCTCCACGGTACCGTTGCACAATGTCCTCAAAGAGACACTGCTTCGGAACTGGTTGAGACCATTATCTAATCCCACCATCCCCAAGAAAGCAGAGTCCCAATACAGAATCCACTCGGACCCAGAGTTAATGGGCCCCAATTGCCTCATGACTCGGCGGTCGTGGACTCTGCTCTCAAGAGGGCACGGAGTTCGAGGGATACCGCCTCGGCGCCCCCGGGGCAGGAGTCTCGCACTCTGGACTCGTTTGGGAGGAAGGCCTACCAATCTTCCATGCTCGTGACCCGCATCCAGTCTTACCAGCTCTACACGAGCATCCATATGCGGAATAATGTGAAGCAACTGGTGGACCTGGTCGACAAGCTCCCTCCGGAGCAGTCCAGGCTTTTTCAGGAGGTGGTCAGGCAGCTGAAGGCGTGCAGAAAGTTCCTGTCCAGGGGTATTTGACACCTGTGACGTGGCGTCTCGTGCTGTGGCCCAAGGTATAGTGATGCGCAGGCTCTCATGGCTGCGTGCCACTGACCTGGACAGCCGCACCCAGCAGAGACTGGCCGACGTCCCTTGCCGGGGGGATAATATTTTTGGCGAGAAGGTCGAGCAGCTGGTGGACCAACTGCATCAGCGGGAAACCGCTCTCGACAAGCTCTCCCACCGGGCGCCTTCAGCATCCACCTCAGCAGGTGGACGTTTTTCCCGGGCCTGGCAGGCTGCGCCCTAAGCTTTTACCAAGTGTAGGTACACCCAGCCGGCCCGAAGGCCTCGTCAGGCACAGGGACAGTCCCAGCACGCTCGTTCTCGTCAACAGCGTGCGCCTAAGCAGCCCCCTGCGCCTCCACAGCAAAAGCCGGGGACGGGCTTTTGACTGGATCCATGGGAACATAGCCGCCATCAAAGTGTCCGTACCGGACGATCTGCCGGTCGGAGGGAGGTTAACATTTTTTCACCAAAGATGGCCTCTCATAACCTCCGACCAGTGGGTTCTCCAAATAGTGCGGTGCGGATACACCCTGAATTTGACCTCCCTGCCACCAAATTGTCCTCCGGGAGCTCAATCCTTCAGCTCCCATCACAAGCAGGTACTTGCAGAGGAACTCTCCGCCCTTCTCAGCGCCAATGCGGTCCAGCCCGTACCACCCAGGCAGGAAGGGCAGGGATTCTATTCCAGGTACTTCCTTGTGGAAAAGAAAACAGGGGGGATGCGTCCCATCCTAGACCTGAGAGGCCTGAACAAATTCCTGGTCAAAAAAGTTCAGGATGCTTTCCTTGGGCACCCTTCTGCCAATGATTCAGAAAAACGATTGGCTATGTTCCCTGGATTTAAAGGACGCATACACTCACATCCCGATACTGCCAGCTCACAGACAGTATCTCAGATTCTGTCTGGGCACACGGCACTTTCAGTATTGTGTGCTGCCCTTTGGGCTCGCCTCTGGCCCACGGGTGTTTACAAAGTGCCGCGTGGTGGTGGCGGCGTATCTACGCAAGCTGGGAGTGCACGTGTTCCCATATCTCGACGATTGGCTGGTCAAGAACACCTCGGAGGCGGGAGCTCTCCGGTCCATGCAGTGCACTATTCAACTCCTGGAGCTGCTGGGGTTTGTGATAAATTACCCAAAGTCCCATCTCCAGCCAGTCCAGTCTCTGGAATTCATAGGAGCTCTGCTGAATACCCAGACGGCTCAGGCCTTCCTTCCCGAAGCGAGGGCCAACAACCTCCTGTCCCTGGCTTCACAGACCAGAGCGTCTCAGCAGATCACAGCTCGGCAGATGTTGAAACTTCTGGGTCATATGGCCTCTACAGTTCATGTGACTCCCATGGCTCGTCTTCACATGAGATCTGCTCAGTGGACCCTAGCTTCCCAGTGGTTTCAAGCCACCGGGAATCTAGAAGATGTCATCTGTCTCTCCACCAGTTGCCGCACTTCACTGCACTGGTGGACCATTCGGGCCAATTTGACCCTGGGACGTCCATTCCAAATTCCACAGCCCACGAAGGTGCTGACGACGGATGCATCTCGCCTGGGGTGGGGAGCTCATGTCGATGGGCTTCACACCCAGGGTCTGTGGTCCCTCCAGGAAAAGGATCTGCAGATCAACCTCCTGGAGCTCCGAGCGATCTGGAACGCACTGAAGGCTTTCAGAGATCGGCTGTCCTATCAAATTATTCAAATTCGGACAGACAATCAGGTTGCAATGTATTACGTCAACAAGCAGGGGGGCACCGGATCTCGCCCCCTGTGTCAGGAAGCCGTCGGAATGTGGCGTTGGGCTTGCCAGTTCGGCATGCTCCTCCAAGCCACATACCTGGCAGGCGTAAACAACAGTCTGGCCGACAGACTGAGCAGAGTCATGCAACCGCACGAGTGGTCGCTCCATTCCAGAGTGGTACGCAAGATCTTCTGAGAGTGGGGCACCCCCTCGGTGGACCTTTTCGCCTCTCAGACCAACCACAAGCTGCCTCTGTTCTGTTCCAGACTTCAGACACACTGCAGGCTAGCTTCGGATGCCTTTCTCCTTCATTGGGGGACCGGCCTCCTGTATGCTTATCCTCCCATACCTTTGGTGGGGAAGACCTTACTGAAGCTCAAGCAAGACCGCGGCACCATGATTCTGATCGCGCCCTTTTGGCCCCGTCAGATCTGGTTCCCTCTTCTTCTGGAGTTGTCCTCCGAAGAACCATGGAGATTGGAGTGTTTTCCGACTCTCATTTCGCAGAACGACGGAGCGTTGCTGCACCCCAACCTTCAGTCCCTGGCTCTCACGGCCTGGATGTTGAGGGCGTAGACTTCACTGCGTTGGGTCTGTCTGAGGGTGTCTCCCGTGTCTTGCTTGCCTCTAGGCAGGATTCCACTAAAGAGTTACTTTTTCAAGTGGAGGAGGTTTGTCGTTTGGTGTGAGAGCAAGGCCCTAGAACCTCGTTCTTGCCCTGCACAGAACCTGCTTGAGTACCTTCTGCACTTATCAGAGTCTGGCCTCAAGACCAACTCAGTAAGGAATCACCTTAGTGCGATTAGTGCTTACCATTATCGTGTGGAAGGTAAAGCAATCTCTGGAGAGCCTTTGGTCATTCGATTTATGAGAGGCTTGCTTTTGTTAAAGCCCCCTATCAAGCCTCCTGCAGTGTCATGGGATCTCAACGTCCTCACCCAGCTGATGAAACCTCCTTTTGAGCCACTGAATACCTGCCATCTGAAGTACTTGACCTGGAAGGTCATTTTCTTGGTGGCAGTTACTTCAGCTCGTAGAGTCAGTGAGCTTCAAGCCCTGGTAGCTCATGCTCCGTATACCAAATTTCATCACAACAGAGTAGTGCTCCGCACTCACCCTAAGTTCCTGCCGAAGGTGGTGTCGGAGTTCCATCTTAACCAGTCAATTGTCTTGCCAACATTCTTTCCCAGGCCGCATACCCGCCCTGCTGAACGTCAGTTGCACACATTGGACTGCAAGAGAGCATTGGCCTTCTACTTGGAGCGGGGACAGCCCCACAGACAGTCCGCCCAATTGTTTGTTTCTTTCGACCCTAACAGGATAGGGGCCGCTGTCGGGAAACGCACCATTTTCAATTGGCTAGCAGATTGCATTTCCTTCACTTACGCCCAGGCTGGGCTGACTCTTGAGGGTCATGTCACGGCTCATAGTGTCAGAGCCATGGCAGCGTCGGTGGCTCACTTGAAGTCAGCCACTATTGAAGAGATTTGCAAGGCTGCGACGTGGTCATCTGTCCACACATTCACATCACATTACTGCCTCCAGCAGGATACCCGACGCGACAGTCGGTTCGGGCAGTCGGTGCTGCAGAATCTGTTTGGGGTGTAAATCCAACTCCACCCTCCAGGACCCGAATTTATTCTGGTCAGGCTGCACTCTGTTAGTTGTTCTTCGTAGGTCAATTTCTGTTATGCCCTCGCCGTTGCGAGGTTCAATTGACCTGGGTTCTTGTTTTGAGTGAGCCTGAGAGCTAGGGATACCCCAGTCGTGAGAACAAGCAGCCTGCTTGTCCTCGGAGAAAGTAAATGATACATACCTGTAGCAGGTGTTCTCCGAGGACAGCAGGCTGATTGTTCTCACCTACCCTCCCTCCTCCCCTTTGGAGTTGCGTTTCATAATTTTTGCTTGTCATTCAACTGAGCGGGAACGGTCACGCAAGGGCGGGAAGACGGCCGCGTATGTGCGGTGGACGTGACCTGCGTGCGGACTGCCCGCGAAGTTTTTGTTCCGGTTGGTGGGGGCTGCCGTGGACGTCAACCCAGTCGTGAGAACAATCAGCCTGCTGTCCTCGGAGAACACCTGCTACAGGTATGTATCATTTACTGTATCAGAGAAATATTTCTTCAAGAATTCAGTAGCTGATATATAGGATATTATAGGTAAATTTATCATTCTCAAGTTTTTTCCCCTTAATTGGTTCTCTGTAATTCCAATTTTTACAAGAAAGATAACTATTCTTCCATATCATCATGCCGATCAGTCCATAGACTGGTGGGTTGTGTCCATCTACCAGCAGGTGGAGATAGAGGGCAATCCTTTTGCCTCCCTATATGTGGTCATGTGCTGCCGGAAACTCCTCAGTATGTTCTCTATCTCAGCAGGTGGTGGTCACACACAGCAGCAGCTCTGGCTAGGTCTCCAAGCCTAATTCTTAGGTTTTGTTGAGTACCTGGGGTTGAGGGCTCTTCTTGAGCAAGTGCAAACCTGGTGGTGCCAGATCCCTCCTTTTCTCCCCCCTCCCGCTGGCTCCATTTAAAAAAAAAAAAAAAAAAATTTGAACGTCCTTTAAGGGCGTTTATTTCAACGTTTATTGCAGCTGCTCACTGGGACACCAGTTCGTTACAGCTCGGAGCGAGAAGCAGGTAATTTTACCTTTTATAGCGGGCAGGGGGTTCCCTGTTTGGTCTCCACGTGGCTTATGGCGTCTGAGGGCGAGGGTGCGAAGATTCGCTCCCCGGACCGCGTGTGTGCGTCTAGCAGGGATGCGGGGGTTTCAAAGCCTGACTCTCCTTTGTTTGGGCGTCGGTTTGGAGTCCGGTCGGTGTCCTGGTTCTTCCTCCAGTGCGGCGGTTTTTTCCCGCCATAAGCGCCCATCCCCCGTTGCTGCCCCCCCCCCCCCCCATTTTGGCCGGCCACTCTGCTCGGACGGCTTCTTCTTGGGCCGCCCTCGAGGTGGGAGACGTTAATGCTATGGTCGTCCTTGATTCGGGTGACGGCAAGAAAGTGGCGAAAGTTAAGCGCCGTTCTTTCTGCGCGACTCCTCGGAGTTTCGCGCCGGACGCCATTTTGGATGTGCAGCATGTTCCCCCCCCCCCCCCCCCCCGCTCTTTGCGAGCGCCGGTTGAGGGTGCGTCTAGGGCCGTGGCCCAGGCGACAGAAGTGCACAGTCTAGGGGGTTCTCCCCTGAGTTTATTTTACTGCTGCATCAGGCTTTTCTAATGCTAAACGCTGCCCCGGCTCCCCCCTCTGATGAAGGGGTTGAGGCCTCCAGAAGCAAACGCCCTCGGGTGGACTTCCAGGCCCTAGAGGACTCTGTCTCCTCTGATGTAGATGAGGGCAGCGTATCTGAATTCTCCCAACGGTCCTTTGGGGATTCCTTGGAGGAGACGGATTCCCGCTTGGATGGAGCGGATAACCCCTCTGCAGCACGGAACTTTCGCTTGGAGGATTTGCCCAACCTGTTTGTGCAGGCCATGAGCATTTTGAAGATTTCCTCTCCGGAGGACGTCTCTCCCTCAGCCTCTGTTGGCTCTGTCATTATGCGGGGGACTAAGCGCCCGCCTAAAACCTTCCACGTGCATTATTGCACACCTTGATTTCGGCTCAATGGGATTTCCCAGAAGCGAGCCTTAAAGTGGCTAGGGCTATGTCCCGCCTCTATCCTCTGCCTGAAGGTGAACGGGAGGCCTTTCTTGGGCCTACCGTAAATTCTTTAATCACTGCGGTGTCTAAGAAAATGGCGTTGCCGGTGGAAGGTGGCACGGCCCTAAAGGACGCCCAAGACAGGAGATTGGAGGCGGCTTTAAAGTCGTCCTTCGAGGCGGCTGCTTTAAGTTTGCAGGCTCCTATGTGGCCAGGGCGTGCCTGACGCTGGTGCAGCGGGCTTCCCCCTCGGATCCTTCCTTGAGGGCTGATTGGCCAGCCCTGGAATCGGGCTTGGCCTACTTGGCAGACTTGCTGTATGATTGTCTTGAGAGCCTCGGCTAAAGGTATGGCTCAGACAGTCTCTGCACGGGCGGTGGCTTTGACTAAAGCATTGGTCTGTTGACCACACCTCTAAGTCTCACCTGGCCAAGTTGCCTTTTAAAGGGAAGCTGCTCTTTGGGGTCGAGCTGGACAAGATTGTGACCGATCTCGGCACGTCTAAGGGCAAGAGGTTACCGGAGGTCAGGGCTCGGGCCAGTGGTGGCCGCCCCGGTTCCTCCAAAGGACGGTTTCAGGAAGCCCGTCAGTATCGCCCGGGCAAGTCGGGCTCCTCTGCCCCCTTTTCCTTCATAAGGAACTCCTCCTCCAAGCAGCATTCCTTTCGCAGAGACCGCCGTCCCGGAGGTGCCTCCTCCGGTCCTCCTCCAGGGTCTCGTACCCAATGACGGGGCGCTGGTCCATGGCCAGAGCAGATTGGAGGACGCCTATCCTCGTTTCTGGGCGAGTGGACCAGGGTAACTTCAGTCGCTTGGGTGCTGGAAGTCATCAGAGACTGCTATAAGCTAGAGTTCTGCCAACCCTTAAGAGACGGGTTTGTGCACTCTCCCTGCAAGTCTCCGGTCAAAGCTGTGGCAGTGCAGCAGACTTTGGACAATCTGATCCGCCTAGGGGCGGTCGTTCCGGTGCCAGATCAGCTTGGCAAGGGAAGTTACTCCACTTACTTTGAGGTAGCAAAGAAAGGAGGTTCTGTCCGGCCTATCCTCGACCTCAAAGGGGTCAATCGGACCTTGTAAGTTCGGCACTTGCGGATGGAGACTCTCCGCTCTGTTATAGCGGCAGTGCAGGCAGGGGAGTTCCTGGCATCCTTGGGCATCAAGGAAGTGTACTTGCATATTCCCATCTAGCCTCCTCCTCAACGCTTTCTGCATTTTGCAGTTCTGAGCCGACACTTCCAGTTCAGAGCCCTCCCGTTCGGGTTGGCTACTGCCCCGCGGACCTTCTCCAAAGTAATGGTGGTCATCGTGGCCTTCCTTCGTAAGAAAGGAGTACAAGTCCATCCTTATCTGGACGACTGGTTGATCCGAGCCCCCTCTTATGCAGAGTGCGGTAGAGCTTCAGACCGGGTGATTGCTCTTTTGAGCTCCCTGAGGTGGATCATCAACTGGGAGAAAAGCCAGCTGCGCCCAACTCAGGCCCTGGAGTATCTGGGAGTTTGATTCGACTCCCAAGTGGGCAGAGTGTTCCTGCCAGACAATCGGATTGTCAAGCTTCAGGCTCAGGTGGACAAGTTCCTAGCAGCCTCTCCTCTTCGGGTTTGGGACTATGTGCAGCTGTTGGGCTCTATGACGGCCACGATGGAAGTAGTGCCCTGGGCCAGGGCCCATATGAGACCTATATAGCTCTCTCTGCTGCAGCGATGGACTCCAGCTTCGGAGGATTATGTTGTGCGCCTTCCCTTGGATCCTGCGGTGCGCAAGGCGCTGAGCTGGTGGCTGAGGCCAGACAAGCTGTCCGCAGGAATGCCTCTTATGACCCCGGAGTGGGTTGTCGTCACGGCGGACGCCTCTTTGACGGGCTTGGGAGCCCCCTACTTGGGAAGGACAGCGCAGGGGCTCTGGTCCCCTGCAGAGGCAAAGTGATCTATCAACCTCCTGGAACTCAGAGCCATTCGGTTGGCGCCTTTGGGAGTTTCTCCCGGTCCTGGCGCTGAAGCCAGTACGGGTCCTGTCGGACGATGCCACGGCTGTGGCCTATGTCAATCGCCAGGGAGGTACCATGAGCGCCCCTCTAGCCAAGGAGGCCATGAAGGTATGCCTGTGGGCGGAAGCAAACCTGGAACAGCTGTCGGCGGCCCACATTGCGGGAGTCATGAATACTGCTCAGGCCTTCTTGGACATCACGAAGCGCTGGGGCCAGCCGAGCCTAGATCTGATGGCTCATCAGCCAATTGCCAAGTGCCGCGCTTTTTCAGCAGAGGACGGGACCCTTGATCTCTGGGAGTAGATGCTCTTCTCCAACAGTGGCCGACACAGGAGCTTCTCTATGTGTTTCCGCCTTGGCCCATGTTGGGCAGGGTGCTAGGCTGGGTGGCAAAGCATCCGGGCCAGATAATCCTGGTGAGTCCGGATTAGCCCAAACGTCCCTGGTATGCGGGCTTGATCAGGCTCTCAGTGGACGACCCTCTGCAGCTGCCAGCGGAGCGGGGCCTGTTGCTTCACGGTCCCGTGGTAATGGAGGATCCCTCCCCCTTTGGGCTTTCGGCCTGGCTATTGAGCGGCAGCGTATGAGGAAGAAGGGCTTCTCAGACAAGGTCATCGCCACTATGCTGAGAGCGAGGAAGCGCTCTACTTCTATTGCTTACGCCAGGGTTTGGCGTACCTTTGCATCGTGGTGTGAGGCAGGCTCACTTTCTCCCTTCACTGCTCCAATTTCTTCAGTATTGGTGTTCCTGCAAGAAGGTCTGGAAAAAGGCCTGTCGCTCAGTTCCCTTAAGGTCCAGGTAGTGGCTCTTGCTTGCTTCAGGGGTCACCTGAAGGGTGCTTCCCTGGTCTTGCAGCCAGAGGTGGTATGCTTTCTCAAGGGAGTTAATCACCTGTGCCCTCCTCTGCACTCAGTGGTACCTGCGTGGAATCTCAATCTGGTGGTAAGAGCCTTGCAGAAGCCGCCTTGTGAACCCTTGTCGAGGGCATCTCTGAAAGACCTGACGTTGAAAGCAGTCTTTTTGGTGGCTATCACTTCAGCCAGAAGAGTTTCCGAGCTCCAGGCGCTATCATGTCGGGAGCCCTTTCTGCAGTTCCTGAGGCAGGAGTGTCTATTCGCACAGTGCCTTCCTTCCTGCCCAAGACTGTTTCTCGCTTCCATGTGAATCGGCAGCTCTGTCTACCCTCCTTTCGTAGGGAGGACTACCCAGAGGAGTACTCTGCTCTCAAATATCTAGATGTGAGACGAGTCATCGTCAGATACTTGGAAGTGACCAATGATTCCGGAAGTCGGATCATCTGTTTGTGCTGTTCGCAGGTCCTCGTAAGGGTCTGCAGGCTGCCAAGCCTACAGTGGCACGATGGGTCAAGGAAACCATTGCAGCGGCTTATGTGGCCGCGGGGAAGGTGCCACCTATCCAGCTGAAGGCTCACTCCACTAGAGCACAGGAGGCCTCGATGGCAGAGGCCGAGTCCGTCTCCTTGGAAGAGATTTGTAGGGCGGCAACTTGGGCATCGGCTCATACCTTCTCCAGACATTACCGCTTGACTGTGGCTGCTCGGGTGGA
The DNA here is from genome assembly GCF_901765095.1 of Microcaecilia unicolor. Lineage (NCBI taxonomy): Eukaryota > Metazoa > Chordata > Amphibia > Gymnophiona > Siphonopidae > Microcaecilia > Microcaecilia unicolor. Next base: position 451,489,758 of record NC_044032.1, on the reverse strand, counting down.
GGCCTGGTTTGGAGCTTCAGTGTTGCGGTCAGGGATTTCTATGTCCCGCCCTGGGTGAGTACTGCTTCGGTACATCCCACCAGTCTATGGGAGGGGAGGGGAATCTGTCCAGCTCATCCCCACGGAGCGGGGGAGGGACACCACAGCCGCCGATGCGGGGGGATCTGGTTTATCCTGCAACCGCGGCAGGAGCTGACTGGCCCTAACACCGCCGAAGCGGGAGGGGTACAAAGCTGCCCTACAGCCGCACGAAGCGGGAGGGAGCGCCGGCAGAATTTAGGTCTCAATCCAGTCCCGTAAAACGGAGGGGAGAGGAATGCAGCAGCTCACTGTTACACAAAATCGTCTCAACTCCTGAAGAATCCAATTGAAAAAAAACTTGAACACAAAGTCCTCCTGAACAGGAACTGAAGACTAAACTTGAACCTGAAATGCAACCAGAATATAAACAGTACAGATATCTGGGAGGGGCTATGGATTGATCGGCTATGATTAATGGAAAGAAAATTATCAGGTATGATACATAATTTTACCTTCATTACCAAATTGTCTGATTTTCATAGAGAAGCCATTTCTGTAATCAAAGTCTCTATTTTTATATCTTGGACTTCCACTTTGTTAGGTGGTATTATAAATTCTTTAACTCCGAAGGGACACCACCTTGTAAGTGGTGGAGGGGCTTCCGTGTTTCAATGACTCAGAGGGCTATGCTGTAGGGTTACCCATATCTGACAGGCCTCTGAGGAGAAACCAGACAAAGAGTGTCCCAACCTGGAGGATCCAAGATGGCGTTGAGGGAGGACGTACGCTAGTTGAGTTCCCGTTTTACACCAGAATACTTGAAGGCGCGCTCCCCAGAGAATGGGGAAGAGAAAAGGCAAAGCCATGGTGTTGTCCTCCTCGAACATGGCTGGGGTTCCCACCACTTCTCAGTCTATTTTGGAGAGATTCGGGGTCATAACGTCGGGGATATCGGTTCCTGCTTCGGGGAACAACAAGGCTTTATTGCCAAATCTCAGTGGAGAGGGAGTGACTTTGAGTCCCTCTGTTGGCACGACCCCCTCCAAGACCCAGAAACAGTATTGCTTCGCTATGGAGGTCTATAATGGAAACGCCCGAAGTGGGTTAGGATTTTCACGTGACCCGTGGAGGTCCTGGCACAGCATCGACTCGGATAATAAACCAACTGGGGGATTGGAGAGTGAGCTCTTCCCCCCCCCCCCCCCCCCCCGAAGATACGTTTCTGTGGAGAAATTGGACTTGGTGAAGCCAATAATGTCATAATGGACGTACTATAGGAACTGCAGCAGAATGTGAATAACTCTCTTTTTCAGATGTTTAAAATTTTTCATTATGTGAGTTAAAGAATTTATATTAATTCAATTTGTTTCTGTACCTGAAACAAGTGAAGGTTAACTGACTTAACCAAGCTCACAAGGAGCATCAGGAAATTTGATTCTTGTCTTCCTTGATTTCTCAGACCACTGCTTTAACCACTATCCCCGCAATTCTATATACTGTGCTGAGATTTCTGCATGAAAATCAAAGCTTATTCTATAACAATGCATAACTTAATTATGCACTGATAATTGGATTGCATTAATTAGAATTTATGCGCACTATTCTGTAATGTGCATGTAAATATGTCACATGGTTGAAAATTGGGCATGGAATGTGCGGTTGGTGGGCGTTTCTAAAATCTATGCACGTTGTTATAGAATACACCCGCGCTGTGCCTAATTTAGTGACGGGATTTACACCAGGTTTTACTTAATCGTGCAATCAAATCTAGTCACTTGGACAAGCTCTCTACGTATTCTATAAATCGCATGGCTTATGCTATCAAGTATGCCTAAATTAAAGCATACTTTATAGAATACGCTTTGATTTCCATGTGGAAATCTCAGTGCAATACATAGAATCTAGTCCTGTGTGGCTGCTCCACTTTCTGCTCTGTTTGTATTCATCCACAACCAGGAGAATATACCAAAAGTATAGAAAAGAGAGGAGTGCTCTCAGAAGTTTAAACACCCACGTACATGGTAGTCACTGAAGACCACTAATGGGTGAAACATTGCACTTCATTCGTTGGGCTGCTCATTCACAGTGGTAATTTTTTATGTGCAATTGTGTGCCCCATTTGTGCTAATAATACAATTGCACTGCAAATAACCAACTAAGCCAGCATAAATGACATCAGAATGTAAGAAACGTTTACTTATCTTGTGAGCCCAGCGCCGGTCATAAAATCAAACGCAAAGGGCTCCGATGATAAAATCGCTAAATTTTCACATGACAATTTAGCGATTTTTATCATCGGAGCCCTTAGCATTTGATTTTATGACCAACACAGGGCTCACAAGATAAATAAAAGTTTCTTACATTTTGATGTAATTTATGCTGGCTTAGTTGGGTGGTGAGTGAGCAGCCCAGTGAATGAAGTGCAGTGTTTCACCTGTTAGTGGTCTTCAGTGACTATCACGTGTCTGTTTTCTATACATTTGGTACATTTTTCTGGTTGTGGTGTTCTATTTGATTTGTTCTACAAGAGCGGTAGGGGATTTTTTTTGTTTTGAGTTTTCTGTTTGTATTCATGACAGTCCGTGTGCAGTATTTTTGTTCCATTCCTTTCCAGATGCTCATATGTTTATATCAGTTGGGAAAGGGGCAGGGATGGTTATATGTTTATCAAAGGGACTAATGAAGCTCCTCTATACTGAAATGAGGTCTCTGATGTACTGTAAGGGCTCTTCTGAAACTGCCTAGACGATGATATGAGATTGCCCTCTCTCCAGAGCTGTGTGTGCCTTTTTATTTGCTATGATTTGGCATTCTTTGATGTTATTAATTTTGTGTACTTGTTTGCAACTCTAAATTCACAAATTGTATATATTACATTTTCTTTTTCCTACCCTTTCCCTCTTCCCTCACCTCCCTCCTTCTCTCAACTTGATTGAACCTGTTAGTGATTGGATGGATGGATAAGAAAGTGAAGACTGGGTAAAAAGGATCTCGGGGAGTCATGACCAATTTCACAGTAGAAGAGGCCCAGCAGCTCTTTCACAATAAGTTTGTGGTGGTTCTGGGCGATTCCAGTAAGTGAAGTTTTTAATTCAAACACATGCTGTCTAGCTTTTCCATTGTTCATCAGTGATGCTGGTTTGTAGCTGAATTTTATCAGAAAAAAACTAAAATCGAGAGACCAAAACTCTAGTGCATTTTTTTTTTTTTTTTTTTTAATCATAAGAGACTGGAAAAACTTTTTTTTTTTAAATAACTATTGGTATATACAAACCCTAATAAATATAAGAGCCCTTAGTTGTAAACCGTGGCAACCAGCTCTTAAGAAATAGAGCCATGTTAATGCAGTCACCTCATACATGGACACACATTAATGTTCATCTCTTGACAAAGTCCAACGGGTTCCTACAGTTGTTCACTGTGCTTAATAAATCAAATTTTGATACATAAATAATATAGCCTTTGTAATGATTAGAGGTTCCTAGCAGTTTCAAAACAAATTAGCTGACAGCAGATATAAGTCTGCATATGATTGCAAAATAGTTCAGAATTCATAGAACTTACCTAAACAAATGATGCGCGTTATCTTGATGAAGCAGGGTTCCAACAGAGCTCCGTTTCGGAACAGCAAATCCTTCATCTAGAACTCCAATCCATCAGCAATTCAGTGGCATGGAGAATGCGTGCTGCAGCAAAAAAAAAATGGAGAAACAGGGAGTTACATCGAGGGGGTGGGCCGCTGCTGGGGCTATTTAGAGAAAAAAGTGTTGTGAAAGGTATGGGAAAACTGCCAGAAAACACCAGGGGAGGGAGCTTTGAGATAGAGGATGATGCTTGACCCGGGTATAGAAGGGGGGTTTAAGAGAGAGTGACTCTGGCAGGGAGGGGAGAGACATGCTGGACAATGAGAGGGAAGAGGAAGAGATAAGGAGCAATGTTGGGCAGAGGGGAAGGTGAGATGTTTGAGAAGAGGGAGGGATGGGGGAGATCCTGGACAGTGGGAAAGAGGAAAGATAAATGGAACGATGTTGGACCCCAGGGCGGAGAGTAGGGTAAAGGAGGGAAATATGTTGGATCTAGACTCGGAGGTGGAAGGTAGGGAGAGATGCTGGAAAATGGGAGGGAGGATGGAGAGATGTTAGACCATGGGATAGAGGGGAGGGAAGAGAGGAGAGGTGTCAGATCATGAGGTGGAGGGGAGGAAGAGGGAGAGATGTCGGATCACAAGATGGAGGGGAGGGAGGGAAGGAAGAGAGAGGGCAGATGCTGGATCAAGGGGGGGGGGGGGATTGTAAGGGGAGACGTTGAACACAATGAGGACAAAGGGAGGTGAATAGAGAAATGGGGAGAAGCTGTAGATGGGACAAGTGAAGATTCCAGATATGGGGAGAGATCAAGAGATAGAGTGCAGATAATGAACACGTGGAGGGGCATATTCGAACGGGGGTGCCCATCTCTAACGCTGACACCGTAAAGAGGCATCCCCGACCGTATTATCGAAACAAGATGGCCAGCCATCTTTTGTTTCGTTTCTCCGCAAACAAACCTTTTCCGGAGATGGGAAGGCGGTAGAACGAGAGGACATGAAATGAGATTGAAGGGGGGCAGACTCAAGAAAAATGTCAGGAAGTATTTTTCACGGAGAGAGTAGTGGATGCTTGGAATGCCCTCCCACAGGAGGTGGTGGAAATGAAAACGGTAACGGAATTCAAACATGTGTGGGATAAGCATAAAGGAATCCTGTGCAGAAGGAATGGATCCTCAGGAGGTTAGTCGAGATCGGGTGGCAGAGCCGGTGGTGGGAGGCGAGGCTGGTGGTTGGGACGCAGGGATAGTGCTGGGCAGTCTTATAGGTCTGTGCCAGAGCCGGTGGTGGGAGGCAGGGACAGCGCTGGGCAGACTTATATGGTCTGTGCCGGAGGCGGGGCTGGTGGTTGGGAGGCGGGGATAGTGCTGGGCAGACATATACGGTCTGTGCCCTGAAGAGCACAGGTACAAATCAAAGTAGGGTATACACAAAAAGTAGCACATATGAGTTATCTTGTTGGGCAGACTGGATGGACCGTGCAGGTCTTTTTCTGCTGTCATCTACTATGTTACTATGTAATACGGTTGGGGCCGGCCAAATCTCAACATTTGTGTCGACCCCAGAGATGGACGGCATCAGTTTTCGTCGATAATGGAAACCAAGGCCGGCCATCTCAAATCCGGCCAAATTCAAGCCATTTGGTCGTGGGAGGAGCCAGCATTTGTAGTGCACTGGTCCCCCTCACATGCCAGGATACCAACCGGGTACCCTAGGGGGCACTGCAGTGGACTTCATTAATTGCTCCCAGGTACATAGCTCCCTTCCCTTGGTTGCTGAGCCCACCAAATTCTCCCCAAAACCTACTACCCACAACTGTACACCACTACCATAGCCCTTATGGGTGAAGGGGGGCACCTACATGTGGGTACAGTGGGTTTCGGGTGGGTCTTGGAGGGCTCCCATTTACCACCACAAAGCGTAACAGGTGGGGGGGGGGATGGGCCTGGGTCCGGCTGCCTGAAGAGCACTGCAGTGCCCACTAAAACTGCTCCAGGGACCTGCATACTGCTGTCATGGAGCTGGGTATGATGTTTCAGGCTGGCATAGAGGCTGGCAAAAAATATTTAGTTTTTTTTTTTAGTTTTTTTTTTGGGGGGGGGTGGGGGTTGGTGACCACTGGGGGAGTACGGGGAGGTGATCCCTGATTTTCTCTAGTGGTTATCTGGTCAGTTTGGGCACCTTTTTGAGGCTTGGTCCAGAAAATAAATGGACCAAGTAAAGTCGGCCAAATGCTCGTCAGGGCGGCCTTCTTTTTTCCATTATCGGCTGAGGCCGGCCATCTGTTAACCACGTCCCCGTCCCACCTTCGGTACACTGCTGACACGCCCCCTTGAACTTTGGCTGGCCCCACGACGGAAAGCAGTTGAAGGCGGCCAAAATTGGCTTTCGGTTATACTGACTTGGCCGCCATTAGTAGAAGGGCGGCCATCTCCTGATTTGTGTCGGAATATGGCCGCCCTTCTTCGAAAATAAGCAGGATAGTAACATAACATAGTAGATGACGGCAGGAAAAGATCTGCATGGTCCATCCAGTCTGCCCAACAAGATAAACTTTTATATGTGCTACTTTTTGTGTATACCTTACCTTGATTTGTAGATGAAAGGAAGATACGAAACAATGGCGAGCATATGAAGATGGAGAGGAGATGTTGTAGGACATGAGGTGGGGGGGGGGGGGGCAAAGGAGGTGCACACAGATGGAGAGGAGATGTTGGATATGGAGACAGGTTGATATAAGGAGATAGAGGGAAGGGAAATAGGCAGTAGATGCTGGACATTGGGAGGTGGGAATTAAGAGACGGATGAGATCCTGGACTCAGAGGGCAGAGGACAGATCCTGGATATAGGAGGAGAGAAAGAATAGGTCAGATGCTGGACACAGGGAAGGCATAGCAAGAGACACAGGAATACTTGGCATGGGGGTGGGGGGGTACAGGGAGAGAGAGCAAAAGAGGGAAGAAGCTAAGGGGGAAAGTTGTCAACATGTGGTACAACCAGCCAGCCCAAAGGCCTCCTCAGGCACAGGGACAGTCCCAGCGCGCTCGTTCCCGTCAACAGCATGCGCCTAAGCAGCCCCCTGTGGCTCCACAGCAAAAGCAGGGGACGGGCTTTTGACTGGATCCATGAGAACATAGCCGCCATCAAAGTAGCTGTGCCGGACGGCCTGCTGGTCGGGGGGAGGTTGACAGTTTTTCACCAAAAGTGGCCTCTCATAACCTCCGACCAGTGGGTTCTCCAAATAGTGCGGTGCGGGTACACCCTGAATTGGGTCTCCACACCACCAAATTGTCCACCGGGAGCTCAAGCCTTCAGCTCCCACCACAAGCAGGTACTTGCAGAGGAACTCTCCGCCCTTCTCAGCGCCAATGCGGTCGAGCCCGTGCTACCCGGGCAGGAGGGGCAGGGATTCTATTCCAGGTACTTCCTTGTGGAAAAGAAGACTGGGGGATGCGCCCCATCCTAGACCTGAGAGGCCTGAACAAATATCTGGTACGAGAAAAGTTCAGGATGCTTTCCTTAGGCACCCTTCTCCCCATGATTCAGAAAGACGATTGGCTAGCATCCCTGGATTTAAAGGATGCTTATACTCACATCTCCATACCGCCAGCTCACAGACAGTATCTGCGATTCCGCCTAGGGACACGTCACTTCCAGTATTGTGTGCTGCCCTTTGGGCTCGCCTCTGCACCACGGGTATTCACGAAGTGTCTCGTGGTGGTTGCGGCGTACCTGTGCAAGCTGGGGGTGCACGTGTTCCCGTACCTCGACAATTGGCTGGTGAAGAGCACCTCAGAGGCAGGAGCTCTTCGGTCCATGCAGTGCGCTATTGAACTACTGGAGCTGCTGGGGTTTGTAATAAATTACCCGAAGTCCCATCTCCAGCCAGTCCAATCTCTGGAATTCATAGCTCTGCTGAATTCACAGACGGCTCATGCCTATCTTCCTGAGGCGAGGGCTCAGAACCTTCTGTCCCTCGCCTCCCAGGCCAGGACATCCCAGCAGATCACAGCTCGGCAGATATTGAGACTCCTGGGCCATATGGCCTCTACAGTCCATGTGACTCCCATGGCTCGTCTTCACATGAGGTCAGCTCAATGGACCCTAGCTTCCCAGTGGTGCCAGGCCACCGGGAATCTAGAAGATGCCATCCGCCTGCCCATCAGTTGTCGCAATTCGCTGCGCTGGTGGACGATTCGGACCAATTTGACCTTGGGACGCCCGTTCCAAATTCCTCAGCTGCAAAAAGTGCTGATGACAGATGCATCTCTCCTGGGGTGGGGAGCTCATGTCGATGGGCTCCTCACCCAAGGGGTGTGGTCCCTCCAGGAAGCATGTCTTCAGATCAATCTCCTGGAGCTCCGAGCGGTCTGGAACGCACTGAAGACCTTCAGGGATCGGCTGTCCTCCCAAATTCTGACAGACAGGTTTATTACAAATACCAGTTATAAAAGTATGGAAGCAAAGGAGGTAAATTGCTGGCTTGGTTAATTGCTAGAAGAGAGGGGTGTGTTTTGGTGCTTTGCACTGAAGGGGGTTAGTGGCTTACAGAGGATGTGGCTATGTCAGGCAATTTAGGAATATTATAGAAGCATGTTGAACCAGTAGACATTGGACTTAATAACCATTTATACCTTGAGAACCTGTCGCTACCCAGGTTAGATCAAACAGCTCTGGGTTTGTTGAATGCTCCCATACAACCGGAGGAAGTATAGTGGGTGATTAAGCAGGGTTCCCTATTAAAGGCACCTGGGGAAGATGGTAGACGTATGGAATTTTTTAAGCTTCTGGGTAAGGATGTAGGGATTCCGTTGGTCGAAGTTGGTAATTTAGTGATAGAAGCAGAGGCTATACTGCACACCTTAAATATGGCCCAAATATTAGTGTTCTCAAAGCCTGGCAGAGACCCATCCTTTCCTCAGTCATATAGGCCAATCTTGCTCTTGAATGTGGAGGTTAAGATGGTAGCTAAGATTTTGGCAAATCGCTCCAATCCATTAATCTCAGATGGGGTTTCTACAGGGGAGAACAGTGGCAAAAAAATCTTTGTAGAATTCTAGCAGCTTTGGAGAGGAATTGGTGGGAGGGGGCTCCTTCATTATTAAGTTTTGATGCAGAGAAAGTGTTTGATCGAGTCCACTGGGAGTTTTTGTATTCAACTCTAGGTAGATACAGCTTTCACAGTTGTTTTATATCTGCAATTTGAGCCTTATATTCCTCTCCTAATGATAAGATCGCAGTTAATGGTTAGAGTCTGATATTATCCCGATTTTACTGAGGCATGAGACAAGGCTGCCCTTTGTCACCCCTTCTCTTTATTCTAACATTGGATCCTTTGAATCAAGATATCCATGAAACATCTGAAATTCAGGGAGTACAGATTGGCCAAGATACATTTAAGATGGCCGTGTTTGCGCACAACCTCTCACTAATCCCAAGCTCCCCTTAGCCACTCTCTTGGAGATTTTTACAGAGTATGGAGACTATGCGGGATTTTGTTTGAATGTTGATAAATCTGGAGCATTGCCCTCATCTCCACGGGTTCGTCAGATGTGGGGTTCTGACTTTCCCCTTCAGTGGGCAGACTCTCTTTAAATACCTTGGGATATACTTGGCGATGAATGTTACCTCTTTGCATTCTATAAATATATCCAGAATGTTAGTAGAGACTAAAAGCTGTCTTGCAGGGTGTCAAGATTTGCCCTTTTCGTTGCTTGGAAGGGTTAATTTAATTAAAATGGTGGTCTTGCCTAGGTGGCTATATCTTCTACACACTCTCCCACTTTCCCTGCCAGAATACGACTTGCGTAAATTTAGTAAGCTGCTTTCTAAATTCTGTTGGGCGTCAAAAAAGCTGAAAATGCAATTTCAATGGCTTATAGGGAATTGAAGCCAAGGAGGGTTAGGACTATACGTGTATAATAAAGCCTGTCTGTTACGCCACCTTCGGGAGTGGATATTTAATAAAACTCGCTTTACCCCATTGGAATTGGAAAGGGCTTATTTTGCTCCTTATAATTTTTTTTCTTCACTACATCATCCTAAGGTCCAACGTCCATGGTGGTTGAGGACTAGTATACTGCTGTGTCCGCTTCAGGAAGTTTGGAAGAACCTTATATGGGGATTAGGGTGGAGCGAGTTGGTCACAGACCTCTTATCTATAAGAGGCAATTTAGCTTTTGAACCAGGTATAGATAGCAAATCTTTTATGGCCTGGGAGCAAGCTGGGTGCCGGTGGTTATTAGAACACCTCTTGGATACTGAAGGTCATATTCTTTCTTTTATGGAACTTCAACAAAAACTAGAAAGTTGATGGGGGCATCGCTATGCTTATTGTCAGTTAAAACATCTACTACTATTATTTCTATAGCACTACTTGATGTATGCAGCGCTGTACACTAGACATGAAGAGAGACTCTTCTCGACAGAGCTTACAATCTAATTAGGGCAGACAAACAGGACAAATAAGGGAATTACTAAGGTGGGAATGATAAAATATAGGTTTTGAACAAGTGAGTAAGGGTTAGGAGTTAAAAGCAGCATCAAAAAGGTGGGCTTTTAGCCTAGATTTGAAGATGGCCAGAGATGGAGCTTTGACATACCAGTACAGGAAGTCGGTTCTAGGCATACGGAGCTGCAAGATAAAAAGGAACGGAGTCTGGAGTTAGCAGTGAAAGAGAAGGGTGGAGATAGAGATTTACCCAGTGAATGGAGTTCCTTGGGAGGAGTGTAGGGAGAGGAGAGGTACTGAGGAGCTGCAGAGTGAATGCACTTGTAAGTCAATAAGAGGAGTTTGAATTGTATGGAAAATGGATCGGGAGCCAATGAAGTGACTTGAGGAGAGGGCTAATATGAGCATAGCAATAATGGTGGAATATGTCATGCAGTAGAATTTAGAACAGATTGAAGGGGAGAGAGATGGCTTAGTGGGAGACCTGTGAGAAGCAAGTTGTAATAGTCTAAGTGAGAGGTGATAGAGTGTGGCTAAAGGTTCTGATAGTGTGCTCAGAAAAGAAAGGGCTAATTTTGGTGCTATTATAGAGAAAGAAGCGACAGGTTTTAGCAGTCTGTTGAATACGTGCAGAGAAGGAGAGAGAGAGGAGTCTAAGATGGCCCTAAGGTTACAAACTGATGAGACGGGGAGGATGAGTGTTATCCACAGAGATAGAGAATGGGGGAAGAGGAGAGGTTGGTTTTGGGGGAAAGATAAGCTCAGTCTTGGTCCTGTTTAGTTTCAGATGGTGGTGAGACATCCAAGCAGCAATGTCAGACAGGCAGGCTGATACTTTGGCCTGGATTCCTGATGAAATTTCTGGTGTGGAGAGGTAGATCTGGGGGGTCATCACTATAAAGATGATAATTGAAAACCATGGGATGCGATCAGAGTAACAAGGGAAGAAGTACTGAAGGAGAAAAGAAGAGGTCCCAGGACAGATGCCTGAGGTACACCAACTGATAGTGGGATAGAAGTGGAGGAGGATCCACCAGAGTATATACACTAAAAGTACGATGGGAGAGATAAGAAGAAAACCAGGAAAGAACAGAGCCCTGAAATCCAAGTGAGGACAGCATATCAAGGAGTAGGCAGTGATCAACAGTGTCAAAAGCAGCAGATTGAGAAGGATGAGGATAAAATACAGAGCTTTGGATCTGGCCAGGAACAGATCATTGGAGACTTTGCAAGCGCAGTTTCGAAAGCCAGATTGAAGTGAATGAAGAATAGCTTGAGATGAAAGAAAGTCAAGACAACGGCATTGAACAGCACGTTCAAGTATGTTGGATAGGAAAGGGAGGAGGGAGATGGGGCGATAGTTGGAAGGACAGGTAGGGTCCAGTGAAGGCTTTTTGAGGAGTGGTGTGACTTAAGGCATGTTTGAAGACATCGGGAATAGTCACAGAGGAAAGTGAAAGATTGAGGATATGACAGATAAAAGGGTGATAGTAGTAGAGTGAGTGCTAAGTAGATGGGTGGGAATAGGATCAGAGTAACAGGTAGTTAGTTTTGAGGAGGAAAGAAAATGTGCTGTTTCCTCTTTAGTGATTTCAAAAAAGGAAGAAAAGGCGGCAGGAGTTGAAGGAGGGTTGAGAGAATGGACTAAGGGAAGGAAAGGTGGCGGTGACTTGCCAGCTTATAATCGAAAGTAATCGCCGGCTATTTTCCGACACACATCGGGATATGGCCGGCGAAAAGCGTATAATCGAAAGCTACATTTGTGATAGCTTCGCCGCTTTCCCTTTGCCTCGCTGGCGAAAGTTCAAAGGGGTGTGTTGGAGGCGAAGCGAAGGCGGGACATGGGTAGGTTTGGGCGTGGCTACCAGATGGCCGGCTTTTTCGCGGATAATGGAAAAATAAAACCTGGCGATAAGCAGTATTTCGCCGTGTTTACTTGGTCCTTTTATTTTCACGACCAAGCCTCAAAAAGGTGCCCCAACTGACCAGATGACCACCGGAGGGAATGGGGGATGACCTCCCCTTATTCCCCCAGTGGTCGCCAACCCCCTCCCACACTAAAATTATTAAAATACAAACCTTTTTTGCCAGCCTGTATGCCAGCCTCAAATGTCATACCCAGCACCCTGACAGCAGTATGCAGGTCCCTGGAACAGTTGTTGTTCGTTGCAGTGGACTGCAGAAAGGCAGAGCCAGGCCCATCCCCCCCCCCCACCTGTTCCACTTGTGGTGGGTAATGTTGAGCCCTCCCAAACCCCCCAAAACCCACTGTACCCACATGTAGGTGCCCCCCTTCAGCCCTTAGGGCTAGGGTAATGGTGCACACTTGTGGGCAGTGGGTTTTGGGGGGGATTTGGGGGACTCAGCACACAAGGGAAGGGTGCTATGCACCTGGAAGCTAATTTGGTTGTTTATAAAAGATGTTTGAAGTGCCCCCTAGGGTGCCCGGTTGGTGTCCTGGCATGTGAGGGGGACCATTGCACTACAAATGCTGGCTCCTCCCGTGGCCAAATGCCTTGGATTTTGCTGGGTTTGAGATCGCCGGCAGTTTTTTCCATTATCGCGGAAAAACAAAACTGGCGATCTCAAACCCGGCGAAATCCAAGGCATTTCGCTGGGCCACACCGTATTATCGAAAAAAAGATGGCCGGCCATCTTTTTTGAAAATACGGTTCCGGCCAGCTGTTGCGCCGCCGCCAAAATAGATCACCGGTGACGTTCGATTATTCCCCTCTTGTTTGAGAATTCAAGTTTAATCTTGTGAACCTTATGAAAGTACTCAACCTGAGTCTGGGGAGAAAGTGAAGGGAGAGTTGGAGGTGAAGGCACTTTGAAGAAAGAGTTCAGTGTGGCAAAGGACGTAGAGAGTTTGAGCCAAGAGAATTTGTCAACTGGATGTAGTAGTCCTGTTTGGCAAGTGAAAAAGCAGACTGGAAGGAGGTCAACAAGAATTTGAAATGTATGAAGTCACCATGGGCACAGGATTTCAGCCAAAGGCGTTCGGCAGAGCAGGCACAGGAACATAGGTAGTGGATTCTAGAGGTCAGCCAAGGCTAGGGTTTGGTATGCGTTACAGAACATGGAATGGGAGGAGCGAGAGTATCCAGAGAAGAGAGTAGTAGTATAGGAAGAGACAGCCTCATTGACAGAAGAGATTTGAAATCCTGGAGGACAGAGTAGAAGAGTCAATAGCCTGAAGAGTCCTAAATGAGTTGGTTGAGATTGGACTGCACTGGGGGGGGGGGGTGGGAGGGTATTTTAGTGTGAAAGTTATCAGATGATGGTCAGAGAGGGGAAGAGCTGAGGCGCAGAAACTGGAAAGTGAACAGTTGGAGAAGAAAAGATCAAGACAGTGGCCGGCTCTTTCAGAGGCAAGATGGCGTCTTGAGCAGAAGCAAGTACCTGAGCTCCTGAACTGTCGTGGTTAGTCGGCGGAAGCGGTCTTTTCTTCCCCGTTTACATGGGGAAAAGAAAAGGGAAATCCAGGGGGCAGGCCTCCTTAACCCCTGGAGGGAACCCCGTACTTCGCCAGACTACACTGACGATGTTTGCTACTCAGGCACTGGGAACTCCAACCCCCACTGTGAACGGACATTCCCTCTCTCTTTCAGAGAGGGAAGCCCGCAGCATAGAGGAGATCTCTTTGAGCTCTCCCTCGAGCACGACACCTCCCAGACCGGGTAGCAGCTTTTTACGAGCAGAGGAGCAGATCAAAGAACAACCCGGAGTGGTGATTGCTTCTTTGTCTGGAGGAGGCCCCCCTGCTACTTCTACCCCAGAGCTACTATTCTGTGAAGGACGGGAGATACCGTCTCCTTCCCTGGGGCTTGCTACCGTGATCTGGAAGAGAAGAGAAAAACCGAGCGTGGTGACATTGGACACCCTATGGGATGTGATTCAAGAACTGACCGGCTCTCTCCTCCAGGTAACTCAAACCTTTACAGAAGAAATGAGTGGTTTGAAAAAGTCCTATATATCTCTGTCTGAGACTGCTCAAAAACAGGAGGAAAAAATTCTAAAGCTAGAAGGCGAAATAAAATCCTTACAAACTTTTGCTGGGGCAGCCACGAAAGAAAGGGAGATTGTTAATAGGAAATTAGAGTACCTGGATAACAATGCCAGAAAATTAAACCTAAGACTGCTTAATTTCCCGAAATCTCCGATTATATCAGCTTTTGATATGTTAAAGAAATACTTTAATGAAATTCTGGCTATTCCAAAAGAAGCATATCCTCCAATTACCCGGGCTCAATATATTACAGGAAAAGGAACTTCAACACAACAGCAACAGGGATTGAATCTAACTGAATTTCTTGAAAGTTCCCTTGAAGTAATTACTGAGCGCACCACTCTTTTGGTTTCATTTGTGTTCGAATCTGATAGATATAACATCTTCCGTTTATACTTCAAACATATGAAGGCATTATTCCTTGGTTCTAGAATACAAATGTTTCCAGACTTAAACAGAGAGACTTTGAAGCGAAGGCGTGAGTTTTTGGGTTTAAAGCAGAGGACTCTTACTTTGAAAGGAACATTCCTATTGAAATTTCCCTGCAGATGCTTTCTTTCTTTTAACTCTGTTAACTATATGTTTACCGATCCAAAGAAAATGCAAAGTTTTATTGCCTTTAAAGAGGAAGAGAATCGTTCTAATCAGAACAATCCTGTAGGCAAATGCTGTTAAATTCAATTGTGGGCTTAGTAGTTCCCCTGCTCTTATGTTTATAGTATTTCTTATTTTGAATTTTTGCTTTGTGTTTTGCCTCACTTAAATAGTGGACTAAATAAATGAAAGTATTTACCTAGGGGAGGTTATACCTCCTAGATTTATATCCCTTTTTCAGTTTTGTAAAATTCAGTTACTGCTTTTGCAGTCATGTTATGTGATTGTAAAATTAGAAAATTATAAATAAAGAATATAAAAAAAAGACAGTGGCCATTCTGGTGAGTAGTGGAGCATAGTTGAAGATTGAAAGAGGATGTTAAAGTGATAAACTGAGAAGCGTAAGAGTCAGAGGGATCATTAGCATGAATGTTAAAATCCCCAAGAATGAGGGACGGAGATGAAGGTTCAAGAAATAAGGAAAACCAGGAGTCAGTCAGTGAGAAAGGAAGAAAGGGACTTATCAGGGGATTGATAAATGACTACTGCTCAGAGATGCAGAGGAGTGAATAGATGGATGGAGTGGACTTCGAAGGAAGAAAAGCAGTGAGACTGAGGTGGAAGAAGAGGTTGAAATCTACAAGAGGGTGAAAGTAGTAGCCTGACACCATCTCAGCGGCCAATCGGGCGAGGAGTATGGGAGAAAAGGTAACCTCCATGACACAGCCTGAAGAAAGGCAAGTAAGCTGCAGCCTGAAGAAAGGCAAGTAAGCTGCAGGAGGAAGGTGGAGCCAGCATCAAAGCACTGCAGGGGAAAGAAGACATGGGGATAGGGGAGCCAGTAAGTACTACAGGGGAAAGGAAAGAGTACAGCAGCAGGATTCATGGACACACGCAGATCATGGTCACTTACCGAGAGCATGTGCTGAGTGCTTTCCTTACCAAGCTGTTGGCTGAATTTACGTGAATCTCATTTGGATCGATTTTTTTTTTTTTTTTTTTTTTTGTGGCACATCGCTCACTATTTCAAAATCAGTAACTTCTACTGTGGACCTAAATGCACATGGTTTTTAATGGGGACTTTTAAGCATTGGTCCCTTGGGGTTTCCAGCTTGAGGCGCATTTTGAAAGCACGTAGACTTACAAAGTTCCATTGGTTACTATGTAAGTCTAAGTGCTTTGAAAATGAGCCCCAGTGTTTTTTGGACACCAGAGAATCGTGCCCTCCCTGCCCCCTCCCCCACCTAAAAGTTTACTAGATATTGACTCTTCCTTCAGAAACTGTCAGTCTTTCATGTTCTTAGACAAATTGACAGAGCTTCTGAACAGCGTTAATTTTGTGTTTTACTTTTAAAAATCTCATCTACCTGTGAATTGGAACAAAACTGTTTTAACACAAAATTTCTATTACCTGTGACAAGCATTAGTTAGTATTTTTAAACTGTGTTGATTAAAAAAAAATAAATTCATGTTTTCAAACTCCGTGGGTAAAAATGTTTAGAATACTATCGCTGATATAAAAACGTGTCCGAAACCACATTCTGGCCAAGGTTTAATATTGATAAATTAGTAGTGGCTTGCCGAGCTGTGGAGTTGGAGTCAGAACTGAAAGTAATTTTGGGTGGAGTTGGTAAAAATATACCGACTCGCACATTATAATATAGTTATAAATTTATATATATATGTGTGTGTGTGTGTATATATATATATATATATATATATATATATATATATATATATATATATATATATATATATATAATATCTTTGTCCTGTATCTAAAGTACCGGTAAATGTTATATTTACCTGTACTTTAGATTCAGAAAAAAATGTAAAGCCTAATATCAGAAGGAGTTAGAGCTAGGGTCGGACAGTAGAAAAATAGGAGTTGGAGTCGGTTTGGTGTACCAGCTCCACACCTCTAGTGTCATGTATATGGGAAATTCAGCATTGGGGATTGGTACAGCTTTACGTTCAGATTTTTATGGTAAAAAATTTTAAACCATTAGAGTTCAGTGACTAGTCATAAATATATTTTGAGCCAAAATACAAAAAGCTTTCCGTTTTGAATAAAATAAAACCTGGATAAAGAATAAGTTGCCACATAACACAGCTTTTATTTTATTCATTTATTTGTATTTAACTCGTACTTTTTTCAGTAATAGCTCAAGATGAGTTTAATTCAGGTACTGTAGGTATTTCCCTAATCCTTGGAGGTCTTACAGCATATGGTAAATTTGTGCTTGGTTAAAGATCCAGTAGTACCAAGACTATCTTTAAAATTCTGTGCTGTTAGAACTATATTTCCTTATGTTGCACCATCTCTAGTGGCTTATAAACCTACAAACCACCAGTAGGGCTTGGAGCATGATGTGATGTTTTAAAAGCACAGTTTACTTTGCTGCTTTCTCTTTTAAAGGCAAAATGAAGCTTTAATGAAGATATGAAGGACTGCAGGCTGATTGGTTTTCTCAGTAACCCAAGCCAGCTGCTTTCTCTTTTAAAGGCAAAATGAAGCTTTAATGAAGATATGAAGTCCTGAAGGACTGCAGGCTGATTGGTTTTCTCAGTAACCCAAGCCAGTTTCAGGCCAATTTTAATGTAGATGTAGCATGTTCATTGTGGATATCCTGAAAAGCAGGTACTGGTTTTGCAGTAGAGGGTTGCACAGGGACAGAAATTTCCTCCATCCCTTCCTGTCCCCTGTACTAAAATAACCCAATTTAACAGTTGCCCATGTTGATAACTTCCCCTCTCGCTCCTTATAGGGATTTCAGTGCTGTGAACCATATCCATTAATTTTGTTTTTAGTCCTATTATAATTGCTAAGCTAGCTTAGAAACACAAGGAAAGGATAGGTAGACTGGTCTGGCACTACACTTCCACTGGAATCCAGCAGGACCTGCATCCATTCCCGCAGGAGTCTGTGAATCTGGAGGGGATCCCCACGGGATTCCTGCTAACCCTGTTCCTGTGCAGCTCTCTCTTTTGCGGTCCTTCATGTCCAGGACAGTATATTTTTGTGTTAATGTTTTTTTCCTCTCTCTCTCCTCCCCTCCCTCATTAATTGGTTATAGAACTGCTGCACAGTTATTTAAAAAATGTTTTTCCTTGTCTTGCAGTTCAGCGGTCTGTTTATAAAGATTTAGTAACATATTTGCAGAAGAATGATTACCTAACTAACTCCCAGCTCAAAGAGAAGGTAAATGCCTGTCATTTTATACAGTAGCCCTGACTTTATTCCTTCCTGTTAGAAGTATGCATGCTTGGAGTACAGTTTTTCAAAGGCTCTTACTGGGTGAACAGGCATTCACACAATTAAAACAACCTGACTGAGAGCTGGCCTCCTCAAAAGAGATTTAAAGTATGTTTGAGTACCATAAGCACACAGAGACCTCTAGCTGTGCGAGATTTTCTGTGACTATGTTTAGATTGGGGAGGAAACAATACACACATTTCATATTCAAATGTACCCAACCCATTTTATCCCCATCCACAGGTGCAAAGTACATGAATACTTTTTGGCATATGTATTTGCTTTTGTACATTAAAAAAAAAACAACTTTTTTCTTTGTTTTTATATTTTTTCCAACCTCAGAAGTTGGAAAGAATTATACAAAACAGGTCGAAATGACTCTCAGAAAATTAATGAAATTGAATTAAACTTGGCATATGGGGGAAAATGGTTAAAAAGGCACATTGAGTTTGAAAATGGGCCATATCAGACTGAGATTTCCAGGGAAATAAGCCCCTCCCCACTAAAAAGAATCCCATACATATCTATGGGAGGAGGCCTTTCAACTTTAGCATAGAAATTTATATACAGTGAAGAACAGCAGTTAGGGAATTCCGCCTTTCCAACTGCCTCTCCATAGGGCTGATCAAAACTCCAGCGCTATTCTACTACTACTACTAACTAGCATTTCTAAAGCGCTACTAGGGTTACACAGCGCTGTACAATTTAAACATAGAAGGACAGTCCCTGCTCAAAGAGCTTACAATCTAAAAGACAAGAAAACAATCTAAAGACAAGTGAACAATCTAGAGGACGAGTGAACAGTTAGTCTGATAGGGTGGATAGATTGGGGTATTTTATATATCTCGAGTGGTTAGGCGCCGAAGGCAGCATTGAAGAGGTGAGTTTTAAGCAGAGATTTGAAGATGGGTAGGGAGGGGGCATGGCGTATGGGTAAAGGAAGATTGTTCCAGGCATGGGGTGAGGCAAGGCAGAATGGGCGGAGTCTGGAGTTGGCAGTGGTGGAGAAGGGTACTGAGAGAAGGGCCTTGTCCTGTGAGCGGAGGTTACGGGCGGGAACATAGGGGGAGATGAGGGTGGAGAGGTAGTGAGGAGCCGCAGACTGAGTGCATTTGTAGGTAAGGAGGAGGAGCTTGAATTGTATGCGATAACTGATCGGAAGCCAGTGAAGTGATTTGAGGAGAGGGGTGATATGAGTATATCGGTTTTGGCGGAATATAAGACGTGCAGCAGCGTTCTGAACTGAATGAAGGGGGGGATAGATGGCTGAGTGGGAGGCCGGTGAGGAGTAAGTTGCAGTAATCAAGGCGAGAGGTAATGAGAGCGTGGACGAGAGTTCTGGTGGTGTGCTCAGAGAGGAAAGGGCGAATTTTGCTGATGTTGAAGAGGAAGAAGCGACAGGTCTTGGCAGTCTGTTGGATATGCGCAGAGAAGGAGAGGGAGGAGTCGAAAATGACTCCGAGGTTGCGGGCAGATGGGACAGGGAGGATAAGGGTGTTATCAACAGAGATAGAGAGTGGAGGAAGAGGAGAAGTGGGTTTAGGAGGAAAGACGAGGAGCTCGGTCTTGGACATGTTCAGCTTCAGGTGGCGGTTGGACATCCATGCCGCAATGTCGGATAAACAGGCCGATACCTTGGCCTGGGTCTCCACGGTGATGTCAGGTGTGGAGAGGTATAGCTGGGTGTCATCAGCATAAAGATGATACTGAAAACCATGAGACGAGATCAGCGAGCCCAGGGAAGAGGTGTAGATTGAGAAGAGAAGGGGTCCAAGGACAGATCCCTGGGGAACTCCAACAGATAGTGGGATGGGAGTGGAGGAAGATCCATGGGAGTGTACCCTGAAGGTGCGGTGGGAGAGATAAGAGGAGAACCAGGAGAGGACAGGGCCTTGGAACCCAAAAGAGGACAGCATGGCAAGAAGTAAATCATGGTTGACAGTGTCAAATGCGGCGGAAAGATCGAGGAGGATGAGGATGGAGTAGTGACCTCTGGATTTGGCCAGGAGCAGGTCGTTGCAAACTTTAGAGAGTGCTGTTTCTGTCGAGTGCAGAGGGCGAAAGCCGGATTGAAGTGGATCGAGGATGGCATGAGAGGAGAGAAAGTCAAGGCAGCGGCTGTGAACAGCGCGCTCAAGTATTTTGGAAAGGAAGGGTAAAAGAGAGATGGGGCGGTAGTTGGAGGGGCAGGTAGGGTCAAGTGAAGGTTTTTTGAGGAGAGGTGTGACAACGGCGTGCTTGAAGGTGTCAGGGACAGTTGCAGTGGAGAAAGAGAGGTTGAGGATGCGACAGATGGCGGGGGTGACAGTATGGGAGATGGTGTTGAGTAGGTTGGTGGGGATGGGATCAGAGGAACAGGTGGTGCATTTCGAGGAGGAAAGAAGGCGGGAAGTTTCATCCTCGGTGATCTCAGGAAAAGAGGAGAAAGAGACCTGGGTAGGTTGGTTGATGGAGAGGGTTAAAGGGTGAAGAGGAGGTGGTGGCTTGGTCGTGAACTCAAGGTTGATCTTTTGCACTTTGTCGCGGAAATAGTCGGCCAGTGATTGAGGAGAGAGAGAAGGGGGAGTGGGAGCGGGGGGCACTTTTAGGAGGGAGTTAAGGGTGGTGAAGAGACGACGAGGGTTGGAGCTGAGAGAATTGGTCAATTGGGTGTAATAGTCCTGTTTTGCACGGAATAGGGAGGAGTGGAGGGAGGATAGCATGAATTTGTAGTGGAGGAAGTCTGGAAGGGTACGAGATTTCCTCCAGAGGCGCTCAGCGGATCGGGTGCAGGAGCGAAGGTAACGGATGCAAGGAGTCAGCCAGGGCTGAATAGCACCATAAAAAAATAACACTGGAACAGCACAGAACAATGCTCAAAGCTAGGGCCCTGTTTACTAAGCAGTGTTATAGGTGTATTAACCATGTACGTGCGTACATGGTTAGCGTGCGCTAAAAACACGCACCTTAGTAAACAGGGCCCCTAATGTGATGCAAATATAGGCAGACTCATAGGTTTGAGCATGAGGGAGTTTGGGGGGAGGATTGTGTTTGGCGCATGCACAGAACAGTTCAACGGTAAGCTCAGCTCCTGTGTGCATGCACCTGGTAAAACACGAATGTGAATCACACATTGGCGTCTGTTTTCTGCATCTTGGGTATAAGCTTTAAAAAAAAAAAAAAATTCTGGATGCTTACATTTTGATGCAAGTGTTTTTCTTGTGTTTTTTTAAAAGCATGGCCGCTTTAAATTTAGATGCATGACAAGAACGCCAATGTGTTTCACGTTTGGGTCTGCTGCTTCTCACAACTAGTGCTGAAGGGCTTGTACAGGCTTCCTTCTGATTCCAAAAGCAATCAAAACTGGTAGATTTTGCAGAAAGAATCATGAGAGAAGCATGAGAATTGTGGGAAATCCTCTCTTCTAACACCCGCTCGGACCTGTTGTTATTTTTTTACAGCGTTAAGGCACCTTTGTTTCGGGCACTCTTTTCTGATCATTGGGGAGGAATACAAAATGACCTCATTTGAATTTGCTTGACTACATTTGCATGCTATGTGCAATAAGGCCTGGTGTGCCTGTTTGCTGCACTTAGACTTCTCTGATCATTCTGTGCTGGTAAATGCGGGCACTAGTACTGCTCTTCGGCTGATTGCTCCGCCTGTTTAACTTTATAGATGGAAATGCAGACCTCTTTAGAGACTGGGGAGGACAGTCCTCTGGACTATGTTTTGTGTTGGGGTGGGGAAGGGGTGAGTGAGGGAAGGGATGGGGTAGCAGTGCTACGGTTTAGCTTGTTCTATAGCTGTTAGAGTAGTGATTGCTTGTTCGATCAAAAATTTTCAATTAAAAAAGCAAAAAAATTGAGAATCTGTCAGGGAGGAAAAATAACTTCAAAAATGTAATGAAATGGAGTCAGGTTTAGCTTGTGGGTAAAAACTAGTAAAAAAAACAAAACGTGCCAAGTTCAAAAATGGGCCAGATCAAACTGGGGAGTTTGAGATGGAATATCACTCTCCCCCCCCCCCCCCCCCCCCCCACTTTGAGAAAATGATCAAATTCCATGGGTGAAGCAGTTCAGCTTCTACAGCATAGAAAACCTAGATAGTGAAACATAACAGTTAAGGAATTGCACCTTTTGAACTGCCTGCTGCCTCTCCCAGGACTGCCCCACACAGTGGTTGGAAAGAATTCCATGAGGCCTTTGAGTTTTTAGTGTAACGTTCAGCTCTCTTTGTTTCTTTTTTCTGAATGAAGAGGGAGTTGGTGTGCTCTTCTCAACCCCCCCACCTCCCCACTCAGCTTAGTTTTCCTGGTGAAATTCTATTTTTTATTTTTTTAAATCATTTCAGAGTTATTTTAGAGGCTAGTAGCTCTAGGGTTTGGTCCTGCTGTGATATTTATACTTGAATGATTTTGGGGCCAGGTGCACAGCTTACCATGCTTTTAAGTTGCTTTATACTGGTTCTACTAGTGTAAAGGATGGAAGCGATTATTTAGCTAGTAATGCACAAAGGGATTTTCTGTGTGCTGTTAGCAGCCACTGAGAACCCCATGCAAATATATTAAAATGAGCTGATTGGTATTCTAATGAGTATTCCAGGGGATGCAGAGCTCCAGAGCAGCCGTAATTTGAGCAATTTTACAGCTGCTCTGGAGCTGTGTAAAAATGATCCTGCGTGTGTTCAAAACCCTACCCCAGGCCATTTTTCAGCGCACCTTAGTAAAAGGACCCCTAAGGCACTAAATCCCAGGAGTGAGAGAGAAATTTCTAGTTACCATGGCACCTGGGATTTGTCGAGCCCTGGTTTAAGGGATAGATGCACTTTTTCCTGGTGCAAAATTTAGCCAAGAATGTTGATTTTTTTTAGGATGTCTGATCCTACCAAGAAGAGCCCTAGTCCCGTATGTTCAACATATCTATCCATGTTTTCCAGAAGGCATTTTAACAAGAGAGACAAGACCAAGGTTAACCTGATCACTCAGGATTGGTCATGCCAGACTTGGAGGAGTGTATATTGTTTGTGCTTGTTCGTGTGGCCTGCAGAGTCTCTAATCACGGTCAGCACTACTTACACAAATGCAATCCCCTCGACCTCGGTACCTTTAAAAGAACCAGACAACTGGTAGCACTATTTAGACTGCAACAAAGACAAAAAGAGACCAAGGAAGCGCTTCCTGGGGTTAACACTGTTTTTTTTTTTTTTTACTCATCTTTATTGGCACAAATCACAACATTAGAACATTGCTTTGACCACAAATCATCTATCTGTACATATCGCCAGTTCTATGATCAAGTCTCATTGTGACAATTTTTCCAAACATTTTCTCCCCCCTCCCCTCCCCTCAGGAATTTAGTACTCTGTTGCGGGCCACTGGGGTTAATGTATCCCAAAATGGTGCCCAAGTTTTACAGAAGTTATCTCCTTTCTTATCTGCCAAGTCAGTGACCTCTCTGCACTCCAGCGAACATATATGAATCATCGTGGATCTCCACTGTGCTATTGAGGGGTATTCAGTGCCAAGCCAGTGCTGCAGGTTCAAGTGGCGGCATTGGCATGCTTTCGAGGGAAAGTCTCGGGCTTATCCCTTGCTGCTCATCTGGACGTTGCCCGATTTCTCAGAGGGGTGCTTCGGCTCAGTCCTCCCGTGTGGTCGCCTTGTCCGGCCTGGAACCTGGGGCTGGTGTTGAAGGCTCTCCAGCGTTCGCCCTTCGAGCTGCTTAAGTGAGCTTCAGAGAAAGATGTGACTCTCAAGACAGTCTTTTTGGTGGCCATGACATCGGCTAGACGAGTTTCTGAGCTTCAGGTGCTGTCCTATCGGGACCCTTTTCTACAGTTCTCGGAGTCCGGAGTTACGGTACGTACAGTGCCCTCCCTGCCTAAAGTGGTTTCAGCGTTTCACTTGAAGCAGCCCATTTTTCTTCCTTCATTTTCTAGGGAAGATTTTCCGAATTCCTTTGGGCAATTACATCTTTGGATGTCCGCAGGGCTCTGTTGCAGTATCTACAGATGCCAAATGACTTCAGGACTTCTGATCACCTTTTTGTATTATTGTCAGGTCCTCGACGCGGGTGTCCAGCGTCTAAGGCCACTATAGCCCGTTGGCTCAAGGAAGTCATTTTTTCTGTATATCTGCTTTCAGGATGGTCTCCGCCTGAAGCGTTTAGGGTACATTCCATGAAAGCGATTTCCTCTTCGTGGGCTGAAACGGGTGCACTCTCTCATCAAGAGATCTGTAATGCGGCTACTTCGGCTTCTCAGCTCTCATTTGTCCAGCATTACAGGCTGGATGTTGCAGCGAAGCAGGACGCGCATTTTGGAGTGCAAGTGCTTGCACGTGGAGTGGCCTGTTCCCCACCCTACGTAGGGAGTGCTTTTGTACATCCCATCAGTTAATGGATTCATCTATTGCTGATGACAAGGAAGGGAAAATTAGGTTCGTACCTTGGTAATTTTCTTTCCTTTAGTCACAGCAGATGAATCCATGATCCCTCCCTGTCTGAATTAGTTTTTTTGTTCAGATCTTTCATGCAGATAGATATTTCATCGGGAGAAGTTGGAAACCAGTTTTCAGAATTTCTACATGCTGTTCTATTACAGGAGATTGAGATCATCCCTCTTGTGTGTGGTTATTGTTCCTGTTCTGGGACATTTGTTCGCTGTGAGGAAAGTTTGTTGTTCTACCTTTTATGATTCACTCTGCTTTGGAAATTTCAAATACTGAAGGCAGATGGGGCTAGCCGTCCAAGGGTCACTGTGGTTTTTCAGTGTTCTCTATCTCCACCTGCTGGTAGGTGGATACAACCCATCAGTTAATGGATTCATCTGCTGTGACTAAAGGAAAGAAAATTACCAAGGTAAGAACCTAATTTTCCCATTCCATCGTTGCGGTTGAAGGTCCCTGAGTCATGTGTTCTTCCCTCTCTTCTTTCCATTATTAATCTCAGTCTTATTTCTGGCCAGTTTCCTGATATCTGGAAGCTAGCTATAGCATGTCCCATCTTGAAAAAAAACCTGATCTTCATGCTTCAGTTCCCAGTAATTACTGTCCAGTTTCTAACCACTTGGCCACTTCCTTTGCTGCCCCTGGCCTGCCTATCCCCCTTCCCCTGGTTCCGCAGTTTCACCTTTTTATTGTCTACAAATTAAGCCCTGTTGGTAGTTTATGGAAAGCATTTCCTTTTGAAGACTGCTTTGAAAGCAGTACTATTAGTAGGCCTTAGATTACCACTGGGGGAAATAACGACTTCATCAGGGCGACCTTGCTGGAGTAAACCCTTTTTTTTTTTTTTTTTCTTTCCATAACCCAGTGGTTCCTAAACCTGGTCCTGGAGGCACCCCAGCCAGTCAGGTTTTCAGGATATCCACAATGAGTATTCATGAGAGAGATTTGTATACACTGCCTCTACTGTTCTACTGTATGCCAATCTCTCTCATGATATCCTGAAAACCTGACTGACTGGGTTGCCTCCAGGGCCAGGTATGGAAACCACTGATATAAATATTGTTAATTCTCTCTAACACAGGAATTTTTTTTTTTTTTTGAAGCTTGATGTTGAATGAGATTTGAAGGAGAAAATTCCTGTCGCAACCTAGTTTGTCTGTATCTTACTCCTTTTGAATTGTCTTACACCTTCCAATATTTTGCATCTTGTTCTTCATAAAATGACTGTACTATAGTAACCACCTTTGGGTTGGGTATAGCCCCCTAAAAGCACTACCCTCTATTGGCACCTCCCTTTTTCTTTTAATAGGAAGCCCATGTGGGCACCTTCAGGGTTAGGCTTTAACTGTGCATTGTCTGTTCTTTCCTATTCATTTTCTTTCCCTCTTTCCCCCACCCCCGCAGAAACCTAGAGGGAATTGTTCTGTTAAGTGCTTTCAATACAGACAGCCCAGTAAATTCAGGTATGGAACAGTTCAGGCCTCATTACTTTGTGGGGTATTTTCCATGGAGTCTGCATTGTATAGTGCTGTTTCATAGGTACACCACCATTAGACCTGCTCGATTCTTCTTTGCAACAGTGCTTGAGAGTATCACTTCAAGGGTTTTACGGGTTGTGGGGGGGAGACAATTGCCCTGTGACCCCAAGTATGCCTCAAGCTGAAGGAAACATAGTCTGCAAGCAAGCTTTGGGGCCCCCTTTCTTAGTTTCTGCTATGGTCCCCTGCATGTCCAACACCAGCCTTGGCCACCTCAGCAGTATTAACATTTGAGTTGTTGATCTCATTTACTCCAAGTTCTGTGACTTTTAAACTTTTGTTCTGCATCCCTAGGGGGAGCTTTCTTTTGAGCATGACTTTCGGGTGGAAGGAGGAGAGCTACATAATGGACTAAAATACCGTGAGGTACGTCAGTACCGTACAGACCACCACCTAGTGCGCTTCTACTTCCTCACTCGTGTGTATTCTGACTACCTGGAGAGCATATTGGCAGATTTCAAGGCTGGGCCACAGCCTGATGTTGTGATTATCAACTCCTGTCTCTGGGATGTGACAAGGTAAAATATTTTAGGGGTTGAAGGCAAGTCTGTCTCAATATTGTAATTGATCCTCTGTAATTAGTTAATTAAAAAAATATATAATATTTGTGAGCAAAACATTTGGCTAGAAAGTTAAAAATCCTTGATTAATGGGGATAGTTCTAGGGAGACAACGCAAGATTGTCACAAGGCCCCTTCTGTGTAATTATGCCTCTTTTTATGTTGATGGTCTATATTGCTGAAAGGAATATTCCAAATACAACAGATGCAGGTTTCTCTATATAACTAAGTACAAAGTTACCTTTGTCTAGACTTTTATTTTAAAAAGAGGAGGAAAAAAAGCTTTGGAAGCTCAGCTTACCACTTTTAAAGATAAACTTTCTGCTGAGCAGGCTTCCTCATTAATCTCAGTGAGGAAACCTGCTTAGCAGAAAGTTTGTGTTTAAGTGAAGATAAGCTGAGCTTCTGAAGTCTTTTTCCTCCTGTTTTTAAAATGTCTAGACGAAGGTAACTTTGGACTTAGTGATATAGATTTGGAATATCTCTTTTTATGTTGACAATTCCTGATCTTCAGATAGGAAATAGGTACCTATCTTTAACAAAATGTGTGCGGGAGGAGGACGATGAGGTGATTAATAAAAAGGGGGGGGGGGGGGGGAAATCACCATTAATAATAATTTTTCTTGAAACTCTGCTATAATTGGCACAAGATGCTTACAGGTAAGCCAACCTCCATAACAAGGTGTCTCTTCCTAAGCCTGAACCACTTTCTCCCCCCCCCCCCCCCCCTAAGGTAGAGTAGGCATCTTACCCAGTCAGTTTGATCTCTCCACTTGGTTGCCTGCTATATGGAAGTTGCACAGGTCAAGTGTTGAGCAAAGAGCTTACTCTATGTAAAAACATGAATGAACAGAGGTGGGGTTCCATAGATGGTTTCAGTGGAGATAATTTTATAAACCATTTCTGCACATAAAACATTGATATGTATGTGTAAATGTACCATTATAGAATAGAATGGTGTTTAAAAGTATGCATAGTGCTAGGCGGCATGTATTAGTACAGTAGGCATGTAGGGGATGGGGGATGGAGTCATGGCTTATGTGCATATTAAATAAACTATGCACTATTGTACATACCTACATTTATATTTTCTCTAGGTGTGATTTATGCAGGATTTGTGCAGATGTCTCTGTAAACTATGCTTTCTGCCCAATTATAAAATTGCCTTCCATATACACAAGTTCTAAAGTAGCAAAATCTTTGCTATAATTGATTATCATGCCAGAATGTGGGGGTTTACCAGTCTGTATCTGTGAAATGTTCTGTCTCCTTGAGCTAGTCGTATTTGATAGCTCCCTAAGGAGTTTTTGCAGGTGGTTCTTTGATCTCCACTCTGTTCTTTCTGGATGTCCTTAGAGCAGCCTGTGCTATCTGTAAAGATTCTGTGGCTTGGCATACTTTTTCTTCAGCAGGAAAATGGAAGAAATTGGCTGTAGGCATGATATGAATCTCTTACATGTGTTCAGCTACTAGCACAGATTTTGAGACAAGCTGAGTTCCCTTGATCTATCTGTGGCCTAGTTATTGGTAAGCTATAGACACCCCTCCACCCACCACCGCCCCCCATGGAATTTATAGTTGAGTATCTCCAACAAAAGTCAGAATTCAGCATTCTCTGGGTATTGTGGCCTGTTTTCGCCCTATGATATTCTAGGCCTGTTTTGTATAGTTGGGATTATGCTATTTGTTAGGTCATAACCACACAGTCCCCATATTTCTGTCAGTTATAGCAAGGAGTCATTCCTGGAGTCATTGGTCCACTTCCCACTCTCTCTCTGCAATCCTGGAGTCATTGGTCCACTTCCCACTCTCTCTCTCTGCAATCCTGGAGTCATTGGTCCACTTCCCACTCTCTATGTGCAGTTATAGCAAGGAAAAATAAGCAGCATCTAAGTAGGTAAATCAGAGCTGCCATACTGGGTTTGACTGAACGGCTATCAAGCTCAGTTTCCTGTCTGCAACAGTGGCCAGTCCAGGTCACAAGTACCTGGCAGAATCTCAAAGAAGTAGCAAGATTCTGTGCTGCTTGCCCCAAACAGTGGATTTCCCTAAATATAGCTTAATTGAACTTCCTCCAAAAACTCATCCAAAATCTTTTCCCACAGCTACCTTGTTTGTTGAATGAACTGTACTTACAAAGTACATTTGACATGTAACCTTTATGTAGTAGGATGCCAAGACCAGAGCAGGGGCAGGGCCGCCACCCGCTTCCACCCCCCTGCTCAGACAGCCACCCTCACCCCTTACCTTCCTACGTTTTCTCTCTTCCTCGGTCTGTCTCTCTCGCTGCTCCTGTGTGCCGGGACCTGGGTTATCGCATTAATGTAATCAGCTATGAAATATTCTAGGCTCCTGCGCCACAACAGTTTCTTGAAAGCATGAGGTAGTGTGTTGGACTAATGTCTATCCCCCAATGTGGTAGGTGTTTTGGAGGAGGTAATAAAAAGCCTGTGATGGGAGCCAGGGAGAGTAAAGAGGAGGGCTGACAGAATGTTGGGGCTAGAGTATTTGGCTTGAGAGGGTACCCTGGATTGTCTACTAAGAGGATCACTGTAGGGATCCTGCCACTGAGCCTACTCAGCGTAAAAGGAAGGTAGTTATAGGAATAGGGAGTAAGATGGGGGGATTTTCCAGGAAGGTCTCATGGCACTTAAAGTGACAGGAGAAAAGGTATCCAGTATTGGACTTGGGGGGGGGGGGGGGGGGGGCACAATGCAGAAAGCCTTGTGGTAGAGCTGGCTCAGTATGCAATTCTACTGCAAAACTGCTGCTCCAAAAATACCATGACATGCTATCCTATATAATAAAACTCACCTCCAACGTTCTAATGCTTGGGACCGTGGCTCCCTCAGCACGAGGTGGTCTGCTAGGCAGCATCGAACTCAATGACGTCAGCAAACACAGCTGAACGCAGGAACTGGCTGCTGGCACGTGCAAAAAAGAAAAAAAAGGCACCAGACCCACAGTAACAAAAAAAAAAAAAAAACTCAAAAGGGTGAAGAGAGAGCCTCCGGGCAACTCAGCAGGGGACCTCGACCACGCTGCAGGAAGCTGAATCGCCCTCCAGTCCTGCACTAACCAAAAAAAAAAAAAAAAAGTGAACACACAGGCTCCGGGCACCTCAGCAAGCAGCAGGAAGCTGAACAGCCCTCTGGACCCGCACTAACAAAACAAAAACAAAGGTGAAGAGACAGCCTCCTGTGCATCAGCAGGGGACATCGACTATAACGCAAGCTGCATGAAGCCTAGCAGACGGACCAACTTTCCTAACAGCAGGTACACTTATGGGAGAGAAAGGGCAGGAAAAAAAAAAGAGCACAATCACTTAAAAAAAAGAAAAGGAACTGAAAAACCAAAGGAGGGGGGGGGGGGGGGGGGGGAACTACCCTGCACCTCAGACAGAAGGAAGGGGTCATACACACACACACACACACACACACAACACAGTCTCTCACTCTTTGTGTGACACACACTCTCAAACACACACACTCTGTGTCTGACACACACACATGTTCTCTCTCACATGCAGGGAGGGGGGGGGAGGAAAAGAGAGGGGCCTGGAACTTCAAGGGGAGACAGACAAAAACACATGGAGAGGGGGGAGAGAACAGAATGAGAGGGAAAGGGGAGAGGACAAATGTTACACATGGATGGATGAAGGGCATGGACAAAAGAGCACAATCGCAGGATTAAAACAAGGAAAAGTTACTGAAAATACAAACACATGGGGGGAGGGGACGACCCTGCAACACGGACAGAAGGAAGGGGTCATGCACACACACAGAGACAGGCACACTCTCACACACACACACACTCACTCACACATACACTCACACTCAGACTCACTGCTCGCCCCTGTGGTCCCAGAACTTCAAACACAAAAGGTGGGGGTAACTGCACTTCGGACAGAACGAGGGGGTCATGCACACACGCAGACACACACTCTGGCACACTGTAGCTCTGTGTCACACACACACACTCTTTTCCACTCTCTGTGTCTCACTGTGACACACACTCAAACACACACACTTTACTAACAACTCTATAGATACCAAAAAAAAAAAAAAACCCCATTGCTAGCGCCCGTTTCCTTACAAACAGAAACGGGCCTTTTTTACTAGTAAGTAATAAACATGCAAATTATGGTAACTTTAAATTTGTGTCAGTAATCGGCAGTTCATTATCAAGTGTCACTCTGCATAGAGAGAGACATATCCAGTAGAAGAAAAGGAAGTATTAGTTCTTCTGTACAAGTTATTGGTGAAGCGCCATTTGGAATATTGTGTTCAGTTTTGGACACCAAAAGACTTGAAATGATTTAGAGGAAGGTGGCAAAAATGATGTGGCTTGTGCCAAAAGACGTATGAGAAGAGACTTGAAGACCTCAATATATATACCCTAGAGGAAAGGAGGAATGTGGTATTAATATGTAAACTAATTTTTCAGAGACAAGGAAATGGTAGAACTAGAGGTTATGAGTTAAGGTTGCAGGATGGGAGGAGCAGAGAGAGGATGGCAGATGCCTGGAAGTGTCACTTTTCCTGTTTTTGCCTGGTAATATATATAATATTTAAAAAAAAATCCCTGGTGTCTATTGGCCCACCCACCCTCACCTGACTTAAAAAAAAAAATACTGCCCTAGGGGCACTGTCCCTGACTTGGTTTAAAAATAAACTAGTCCCTGGTATCTATCAGCACCCCAAACACCTCTCGAGCTCCACAGTCCCCTGTATCTCAAAAGAGGCAGGAGCAATGCCCACTTGCTTCTGCCTCCTGTGCCACCCTTTTCAAAATGGTAGCTGTATGCCCCATGGGGTGCATTGGGTGGGCCCAGTCTGCTATAGAAGAAAATTTCTCCCTTATATGGTAGACTGGTCCCACTTGGTGCATTGCGCCGCCATTTTGAAGAGGGTGGTGCTGAAGGCAGGATTAAGTGGGCATCTCTCCTGCATCCTTTGATGTCTTGGAGGGGGGTCCTGGTGAGGGGTCGGGGATTTTGGTGAGTGCCACTAGACACAAGGGAGTGTCCCCCCCCCCCCCCCCCCAGTCCACAGTAGGGCAAGGGAGGGGCCTACTAAACCACCAGGGACTAATTTTTTTTATTTTTTTTTGGTGGGGGGGGGGGGGGGGGGTGGTAGACATGTCAGGGAGCCAGTACTGTCGGTGGCGGGGGGTGCCAGTGATATTGGGGGTTTGGAGTGGGGCAAAGGGGGGGGGGGGTGAGACGGGGCTGATGCTGACCACGGAGGCTCTATGCCAGCCTCACACCTAGCAGTAGGTTTCTGACATTGAGCTCTTGCAATAAGACAGTACACAACCTTGCATTGCAGCGGGCTAGCTAATAGCTTCTTAAGCATGCATTTTAATATGCTCTGCGCAGTCTACTGCAGGAGTAAACCTCAGCACAGAAACCCTTTTAGCATTCAGTGAACATTAAGGGCATGCTACAGCCCGTGGTACCTTTCTGCATCGGCCCCTGGGTATGGAGCTGTGAAAGAAAAGTGACTGAATTTTGGGGAGGAGGGGAGGAGGAGAAGAGAGAAATCCCTTGAAGGACCTAATAATAAAAATTCCAGTGGAGGTTAGGACTGAAAGGATCCCAGAGTCTCAGGACATTGAGTACTGCCCTTGTACTGGTACCAGAAGGAGCTGTCAAATTTGGATTGTCTTATTGAGACTATGAATTATTTGTTTTATGGCTTTTAAGGCTAGCTAAATGTTTTACAGACATTAGACCATATAGAGTAGTTTCTTGCTCAGAAGGAAGAGTCCTGGCTGCTTAGACCTCGATAACTTTTCTCCCCTTGTCTACCAGAACCTTGATTTGTTGGGCTCTATGCAGTGCTAGTGTGGAGGTGTGTGTTTGAAGAAGACATACAACTGGACTGAAAAATCAATCTTTTGTGGCAATTCAGGAATGCCCTCACCCCAATCAGTGGTGCTGCACTTGCTATAGATTTTATTTTGTTGCATCAACAGCAGACAAGCAGTTCAAGTGCTCTCAATCTTTAATATTCCCAGTCGGGTCCAACAGAGAATATTTTTTTCAGGATCGGAACATAATGGTATATAAAGAGATCAATACCCATTTTTATTAGACAGTATACATAAATACAAATAAATATTTCAACTCTAAATAAACAAGTTTCAAAGGATGTTATCACACTGAATATACATATGTGGGAGTGGAGGTTTTATACTCATGACCTGTTCCTTTATTGCATGACATGGGGCTCGTGGCTCTTCTCACCTCCGTTCAGCAGCAGGTCTGTCTTCTGGTACTATTGCAGTTGCCCCCCTTTCCAGCTATTACCTGATTGCTCTCCTAGTTGGCTGTTACATTCTATTGTACAACCAATGAGCACAGACCAGGAGAGGGACCTTGGGGTGATTGTTTCGCTGCCTTAATATTCTTGGCCACTATGTGACAAGGTGGTGACTAGCCAGAAGGATGATAAACTGCATAGAGAGAGGCATATCCAGTAGAAGGAAGGAGTTATTAGTTTTGCTGTACAAGTTATTGGTGAGGCCCTATTTGGAATATTGCGTTCAGTTTTGGGCACCATTACCTCGCTAAGGACATCAAAAGACTTGAAATGGTTCAGAGGAAGGCAACAAAAATGGTGGCTTGTGCCAAAAGACGTATGAAAAGAGGCTTGAAGACCTCAATATGTATACCCTAGAGAAAAGGAGGAATGTGGAAATATGATAGACCTTTAAAACTTTAAAGGTATTAATATGTAAACTAATTTTTCAGAGGCGGGGAAGTGGTAGAACTAGAGGTCATGAGTTAAGGTTGCAGGGTGGGAGACTTAGGAGCAATGTCAGGAAATATTTTTTCAGAGATAGGGTGGCGGATGCCTGGAATGCCCTCCCACGGGAGGTTGTAAAGACACAAATAGTGACGGAATTCAAGAATGCGGATAAACATAGAGGAACTTTATAGATAAAAGAGGCCTTATCAAATCAAGACACCTTATAGTTTTAACATGGAGGAAAAAAGACTTAAGAGACCACACAGGCAACAAATAACGTTGAACTGTGTAACTGTAAGTGGTGGAGGGGAGCAGCAATGCTGACCCATGATGGACTGTGCAAACCACCGTTACATCCTACCCTACCAAGTATAACCATACCAAGATTAGTACACCAAAACTTACTACCTATGAGACAAAACAAAAAAGAAACAAGAGATGCTCCTAGAAAAAGGAAAATATTTCTGCCTTAATATGATAGACACTAATACAAAAATGGAAAGGACAGATAATACAAGAATGAAAAGGACAGAGCCAAGCAATAAGTTGTTAAATGGGGTAGTCTGCTGCTAACTAAACTCCTTGGCTAGAGAAGGATATCCCTCTTTCAGTTTTTATATTGTATATTCCTTCCTCTGCTTGGTCTGCAAGCACTCAGATCAGCTGTCATGAGCATAAGTTTTGTTTCTCCCTACTGCTGTCTATACACAGAGTGCATAAGCTTTGATTATCAGTAAACAGCAAATATTGTTATGCACTGCTTAGAAAACCACATGATAAGGAGAAACACATGAGGAACTGAAGCTATGCGGCCCATATATGGCAGATAAAATTGAAAAAACTTGTTGGTGAGAGGCTGAGGACCCTCCAAAGAAGGAAATGTTCCTCCACAAATATGTGTTTAGAGGAGGAGTCAGGTGTTTCATGCAACTTGTTTGCTGTTGCTGCATGTTCAACTGTTTGGTCTCAGCTGGTACTTTAATAAACAGCTAGGACCCGACATGGGACCATGTTTCAGCATAGTCGCCGGCTTCAGGGGTCTAGGGGATAACATAATGTTAATATGAACATATATACATGGATATGTGTGTTTGCACATTATATTAAATCAATTTGTTATTTGTCAATTAGATTGTAAGCTCTGTCGAGCAGGGACTCTTTCTTCATGTTCAAGTGGACAGCGCTGCGTACGTCTAGTAGCGCTATAGAAATAAGTAGTAGTAGTAATATAGAATGTTAAAACATGTACATGTACATGTACATGTAAAACATGTACATTTATATATATATAAAATGTGTGTATATGCATATATGTGCACACCAAAGAGGCTGATAACATATGTAATATGTATAAAGTAGACGGGCATTCCAAATTATCCAAAAACATTAAGGGCTCTGTTTACTAAGACATGCTAGCATTTTTAGCGCATGCTAATGTTAGAGACACCCATATATTCCTAAAATGCTAGTGCACCTACAGCGCAGCTTAGTAATGATATGTCATATTAAGAGTGAACAGTGTCCATGTCAGCTACTCTATATAGGCAAGACTAAGAGAATGATAAAAACTAGTATCATTGAACACTAGATGTATTAATACAAATATTGAAACTTCACCTTTAGTGGAACACATTAGGGCATTCAATAGACAATCTAAAATTCTTTGCATTTAAGATTTTTAAGAACAGTTAGAGGAGGGGTGACTTGACATTCTCTCCGTGAGGAACAAAGATTGATTTTTTTTTGCCTGAAAACTGTTTCAACTGGTTTCAATTTAGGAATCAATTATAAACCATTTCTCTGATGTTGGTAAGCTGTATCATCATACAATCATGTTTGTACTCCATGGTCCACGTGTCAGATTTCTGCATTATTTGCATTTTATATTTGTATTTATGTGAAAAAAATTTTGTGGTTTTTTTTTTTTTTTTTTTTTTGCGTAAATTGGGTGGTTCTTTTAGCTAATGTCACCTTTATGCAGTGTCTTTTATGATATTTATGGCGTTGTCATTATTCTTTGTATTTTCACATTTTTCTGTGTTAGGTTGTTTTTCCTTTTGTTCCAAATCATGGTAATAGCTTACGCTTGCTCATTTCCCTGCTGTGGGCAATTAATGCTGTAACAGGAACACACTTTTATTTACACATTACAGCCAATATATATATTCCTTTCAAAGTGCATTCAGGATGTTCCTAATGAGTCTGCATATTTTGCTCCTCTTACAGCCATTTAGCACAATCAGTTTTTCATAGTGCACCTTCAGTTACATATAACACATTACATATTTTCCTCAGAGTATTTTTTTTTTAATTTTTACGGCAGCCTATTTATAGTATACATTTTCATTTAGGGGCCCTTTAACTAAGCTGAGGTAAAAAGGGCCCTGCACTAGTGGAAGGGGCCATTTTTTTACCGCAGCGGGTAAAAAGGCCGAAAAAAGACATGGCCATACAGTAAAATTGCTTACTGTGTGACCATGCAGGGGTGGGGCACTTAACTGCCACCCATTGAGGTGGCAGTAAGGGCTCCCGTGCTAACTCGTCTGTAATCGGGAAGTATGCGGCGCTGCACAATTACCGCTAGGTAACCCCTTGCGTAAATATTTTTCAAATATTTCCACTAGCGCCAGAAATGCTGCATGCTGGGGGTGGAACTACTGCTGGCACCCGCGTTGGGCCTGTGGTAGTTCTGGAAGGTGAGTGGTAAGTCTGCATTGGGCTTACCGCTGCTTAGTAAAAGGGCCCCTTAAATATTCAGTATTTTTTTTATCATATACTTCCTTGTCATCTATACCAGACCAGTCCAGACTAATGGGTTATGTCCAGCGGAAGGAGACGGAGAAAATACTTCCAAGTAAACCGCCCCTTAAGGGTATCGTGAAGCTTGGAATGTTCAGTATTTTCTCTGTCTCCTAGGGATGGTGGACGGATCGTGCAGCTGCTCTGGATTGCTGGCTGGTAGCTCCTGTCCCAGATTCTTCTGGTGACAGTGGAGCCAGGGGTATGCTGGTAGCCGTGTTGGGGCTAGTTTTAGATGATACTCAGTGGTCCTGAGTTCCTCATCTGCCAGCTAGGGTGATATCCAGTGACCCTGGTTCCCTCCCCTCCCCTTCCTCCCATGGCTGTCTTTCTAGCAGGGTGATGGTTGATTGTGGCATGGAGTAACTTGTCTCCCCTGTGGGGTTCTTCTCTTCTGTGGTGGTAGGTATATCTGAATTTCTGCCTCTGAGGTAAGCCTTTATTTATTCCTGTCACTAGTGAAGAAGGTTGTTTATAAAAGAAAAAAAAAGGAAACTTTGTTTTTTCCCTCCTTTTCTGCCTCTGAGGTAAACCCTTTTTAATTCCTGTCTCTAGTGAAGAAGCTTGTTTAAAAAAAAAAAAGAAGAAACTGTTTTTCCTTCTTTCTCTTGCCTGTTACCTGATTTATTTTCCCACCTTTGGCAATGTATTCTAGGGGGCCACTTGCAAAGTTTCTTTGAATTTTGGTGGCCGGCGTCTGATTCTGATCTTGGACCCTTCTGAGCTGGTACCAGTTGCTTTGATTTTTTTTTTTTTTTTTTTGTGGGGCATGGCTCGTGCCTGGATCACGACACTAAGTTGTTTTTCTCCTCTTCACAGTCCTAGACGGCGGCTGGTTCAGAGGGCGGCCCCATTGCTGGAACTTGTATCTTTGCGGTTCGCAGGTCTTAGTCTGCCATTTCCAAAGTGGGGGAAGTCTCTCGCTGCCTCTGTTTGGCTGCAGCCTTGGTCTTTTTAGTCCAGGGCTATTTTTTCATTCCTGTCAGCCTTACACGGCTGTTGGTCAGTTTTTTTTCAGACCATCCGGTCTCTGCTGCTTCTGGCATCTTGCTTGAGACGCCCCTGCTATTTGATTCTTGTTTTGGCAGCAGTTTTTCCTCCCTTCCGTAGGGAGGTTCTGGTTCTCTCGTCCCCGTGGATCCCTCCTGTCTGCTCTGGTTTGTCTGCATGGTACTTTCCTTCTGGTGGGGGTCTGACTTGCCCTTGGTGTGCGACTACTAGCTCAAATCCCTCTTCTGAGTACCCTCGGGAGTGCCATTTTTGCCAGTTGTTTGCTTGGACTCGGTTCATTGTCTCTTTTCGGGAATGTGCCTTTTTAGGACTAGTTTGTCACAGCTCTTCCTTGCTTCCATTGCTTTCAGGTGGGAGTTTTAGCCTGGCACTGGCGGATTTTGCCTTTTCTAGTTTCAGTTGCCTTTCTCCTGGCACATTTGGCACTCCTTCCTTTTTCTGTAAGGGACGCAGTTCTTTCCTACTCAGCAGATCTATTGCTGTGCATCTGGATTATCGCCTTTTAGCTCTGCAGTTTTCTCTACTTTTCTGCAGGGAAGTGGCTCTGTTCTAGGTCTGGAGTTTGACTCTCCTTAGCTGGTTTTTCCTCAGTTTGGTGTTAGTGGCCAGCTTCCTCTTTGTTCCTGGCCTGGCAAGAGTTGTTTCTTCCTCACTGCCTTACGGCTGCATTTTGCTCCCTATGGTCTGAGGATTCCAGCTCCGTGATGCTTACCTCCCTCTTCCATATCATCATGCTGATCAATCCATAGACTGGTGGGTTGTGTCCATCTACCAGCAGGTGGAGATAGAGAGCAATCCTTTTGCCTCCCTATATGTGGTCATGTGCTGCCGGAAACTCCTCAGTATGTTCTCTATCTCAGCAGGTGGTGGTCACACACAGCAGCAGCTCTGGCTAGGTCTCCAAGCCTAATTTTTAGGTTTTGTTGAGTACCTGGGGTTGAGGGCTCTTCTTGAGCAAGTGCAAACCTGGTGGTGCCAGGTCCCTCCTTTTCTCCCCCCCTCCCGCTGGCTCAGTTTAAAAAAAAAAAAAAAATTTTTTTGACGTCCTTTAAGGGCGTTTATTTCAACGTTTATATCAGCGTTTATTGCAGCTGCTCACTGGGACACCAGTTCGTTACAGCTTGGAGCGAGAAGCAGGTAATTTTACCTTTTTATAGCGGGCAGGGGGTTCCCCGTTCAGTCTCCACGTTGGCTTATGGCGTCGGAGGGCGAGGGCGCGAAGATTCGCTCCCCGGACCGCGTGTGTGCGTCTAGCGGGGATGCGGGGGTTTTCAAAGCCTCAATCGCCTTTGTTGGGCATCAGTTTGGAGTCCAGTCAGTGTCCCAGTTCTTCGGTGCGGCGGTTTTTCCCGCCATAAGCGCCCATCCCCCGCTGCTCGCCCACTCCATGTTGGCCGGCCACTCTGCTCGGGCGGCTTCTTCTTGGGCCGCCCTCGAGCTGGGAGACGTTAATGCTATGGTCGCCCTTGATTCGGGCGACGGCAAGAAAGCGGCGAAGGTTAAGCTCCATTCTTCCCACGTGGCTCCTGCTCGGAGTTTCGCGCCGGACGCCATTTTGGATGTGCAGCATGTTTCTCCCCCGCTCTTGTGAGCGCCGGTTGAGGGTGCGTCTAGGGCCGTGGCCCAGGCGACAAGTGCACAGTCTAAGGGGTTTCTCCCCTGAGTTCTTTTTGCTGCTGCATCAGGCTTTTCTTATGATAAAACACTGCCCCGGCTCCCCCCTCTGATCAAGGGGCTGAGGTCTCCGGAAGCAAACGCCCTCGGGTGGACTTCCAGGCCCTAGAGGACTCGGTCTCCTCTGATGTAGATGAGGGCAGCGTATCTGAGTTCTCCCAACGGTCCTTTGGGGATTCCTTGGAGGAGACGGATTCCCGCTCGGATGGAGCGGATGAACCCTCTGCAGCACGGATCTTTCGCTCAGAGGATTTGCCCAACCTGTTTGTGCAGGCCATGAGCATTTTGAAGATTTCCTCTTCGGAGGACGTCTCTCCCTCAGCCTCTGTTGGCTCTGCCATTATGCGGGGGACTAAGCGCCCGCCTAGAACCTTCCACGTGCATTATTGCACACCTTGATTTCAGCTCAATGGGATTTCCCAGAAGCGAGCCTTAAAGTGGCTAGGGCTATGTCCCGCCTCTATCCTCTGCCTGAAGGTGAACGGGAGGCCTTTCTTGGGCCTACCGTAGATTCTTTAATCACTGCGGTGACTAAGAAAACGGCGTTGCCGGTGGAAGGTGGCACGGCCCTAAAGGACGCCCAAGACAGGAGATTGGAGGCGGCTTTAAAGTTGTCCTTCGAGGCGGCTGCTTTAAGTTTACAGGCCTCAATTTGTGGCTCCTATGTGGCCAGGGCGTGCCGGACGCTTGCGCAGCGGGCTTCCCCCTCAGATCCTTCCTTGAGGGCTGATTGGCCAGCCCTGGAATCAGGCTTGGCCTACTTGGCAGGCTGGCTGTATGATGTCTTGAGAGCCTCGGCTAAAGGTATGGCTCAGACAGTCTCTGCATGGTGGTGGCTTTGGCTGAAGCATTGGTCTGCTGTCCATGCCTCTGTCTCGCCTGGCTAAGTTGCCTTTTAAAGGGAAGCTGCTCTTTGGGGTCGAGCTGGACAAGATTGTGACCGATCTCGGCACGTCTAAGGGCAAGAGGTTACCGGAGGTCAGGGCTCGGGCCAATGGTGCCCGCCCCGGTTCCTCCAAAGGACGGTTTCAGGAAGCCCGTCGGTATTGCCCTGGCAATTCGAGCTCCTCTGCCCCCTCTTCCATCAAAAGGAATTTCTCCCCCAAGTAGCATTCCTTTCGCAGAGACCGCCGTCCCGGAGGTGCCTCCTCCGGTCCTCCCCCAGGGTCTTGTACCCAATGACGGGGCGCTGGTCCATGGCCCAGAGCAGATTGGAGGACGCCTATCCTCATTTCTGGGCGAGTGGACCAGGGTAACTTCGGACGCTTGAGTGCTGGATGTCATCAGAGACTGCTACAAGCTAGAGTTTGAGAAGACTGATAGACTGGAGTGGGCTTCAACGGCAACCCCAGTAGTTGGAACATAAGGATAGGGCCAGATAGACTTCTGTGGTCTTTGTTCTAGAAACACGAAAGAATGCCGACCCTTAAGAATCGGATTTGTGCACTCTCCCTGCAGGTCTGCGGTCAAGCTGTGGCAGTGCAGCAGACTTTGGACAATCTGATCCGCCTGGGTGCGGTCGTTCCGGTGCCAGAAGATCCTCTGACAAGGGACGTTACTCCATTTCTTTGTGGTACCTAAGAGAGGAGGTTTTGTCCGGCCTATCCTCGACCTCAAGAGGTCACTCGGGCTTTGGAAGTTCGGCACTTCCGAATGGAGTCTCTACGCTCTGTTATAGCGGCAGTACAGGCAGGGGAGTTCCTGGCATCCTTGGACATCAAGGAAGCTTACTTGCATATTCCCATCTGGCCTCCTCATCAACGCTTTCCGCGTTTTGCAGTTCTGAGGACACTCCCAGTTCAGAGCCCTCCCTTTCGGGTTGGCTACTGCTCCGCGGACCTTCTCCAAGTTATGGTGGTCATCGCGGCCTTCCTACGCAAGAAAGGAGTACAAGTCCATCCTTATCTGGACGACTGGTTGATCCGAGCCCCCTCTTATGCAGAGTGCGGCAGAGCTTCAGACCGGGTGATTGCTCTTTTGAGCTCCCTGAGGTGGATCATCAACTGGGAGAAAAGCCAGCTGCGCCCGACTCAGTCCCTGGAGGATCTGGGAGTTCGATTCGACACCCAAGTGGGCAGACAATCGGATTGTCAAGCTTCAGGCTCAGGTGGACAAGTTCCTAGCAGCCTCTTCTCTTCGGGCTCGGGACTATGGGCAGCTGTTGGGCTCTATGACGGCCACGATGGAAGTAGTGCCCTGGGTCAGGGCCCATATGAGACCTATACAGCTCTCTGCTGCAGCGATGGACTCCAGCTTCGGAGGATTACACTGTGCGCCTTCCCTTGGATCCAGCGGTGCGCAAGGCGCTGAGCTGGTGGCTGAGGCCAGACAAGCCGTCTGCAGGAATGCCTCTTGTGACCCCGGAGTGGGTTGTCGTCACGGCGGACGCCTCTTTGTGGGGCTGGGGAGCCCACCCTTTGGGAAGGACAGCGCAGGGGCTCTGGTCTCCTGCATAGGCAGAGTAGTCTATCAACCTCCCGGAACTCAGATCCATTTGGTTGGCGCCTTTGGAGTTTCTCCCGGGCCTGGCGCTGAAGCCAGTACGGGTCCTGTCGGACAATGCCACGGCTGTGGCTTATGTCATTCACCGTAGAGGTACCAGGAGCGCCCCTCTAGCCAAGGAGGCCATGAAGCTATGCCTGTGGGCGGAAGCAAACCTGGAACAGCTGTTGGCGGCCCACATTGCGGGAGTCATGAATATTGCTCAGGCGTTCTTGGACATCACGAAGTGCTGGGGCCAGCCGAACCTAGATTTGATGGCGTCTTCAGCCAATTTGCAAGTGCCGCGCTTTTTCAGCAGAGGACGGGACCCTCGATCTCTGGGAGTAGGTGTTCTTCTCCCACAGTGGCTGACACAGGAGCTCCTCTTTGGGTTCCCGCCTTGGCCCATGTTGGGCAGGGTGCTAGGCCGGGTGGCAAAGCATCCGGGCAGGATAATCCTGGTGAGTCCGGATTGGCCCAGACGTCCCTGGTATGCGGACTTGATCAGGCTCTCAGTGGACAGACCTCTGCAGTTGCCAGCGGAGTGCATCAGGGTCCCGTGGTGATGGAGGATCCCTCCCCCTTTGGTCTTACAGCCTGGCTATTGAGCGGCAGCGTCTGAGGAAGAAGGGCTTCTCAGACAAGGTCATCGCCACTATGCTCAGAGCGAGGAAGCGCTCTACTTCTACTGCTTACGCCAGGGTTTGGCGTACCTTTGCATCGTGGTGTGAGGCAGGCTCACTTTCTCCCTTCACTGCTCCAATTTCATCAGTGTTGGCGTTCCTGCAAGAAGGTCTGGAAAAAGGCCTGTCGCTCAGTTCCCTTAAGGTCCAGGTAGCGGCTCTTGCTTGCTTCAGGGGCCACCTGAAGGGTGTTTCCCTGGCATTGCAGCCAGATGTGGTGCGCTTTCTCAAGAGAGTTATTCACCTGCGCCCTCCTCTGCACGCAGTGGTACCTGCGTGGAATCTCAATCTGGTGCTAAGAGCCTTGCGGAAGCCGCCTTGTGAACCCTTGTCGAGGGCATCTCTGAAAGAATTGACGTTGAAAGCAGTCTTTTGGTGGCTGTCGCTTCAGCCAGAAGAGTTTCCGAGCTCCAGGCGCTATCATGTCGAGAGCCCTTTCTGCAGATCACTGAGGCAGGAGTGTCTATTCACACAGTGCCTTCCTTCCTGCCCAAGATTGGTCCTCGCTTCCATGTGAATCAGCAGCTCTGTCTACCCTCCTTTCGTAGGGAGGACTACCCAGAGGAGTACTCTGCTCTCAAATATTTAGATGCGAGACGAGTCATCAGATACTTGGAAGTGACCAATGATTCCGGAAATCGGATCATCTGTTTGTGCTGTTCACAGGTCCTCGTAAGGGTCTGCAGGCTGCCAAGCCTACAGTGGCACGATGGGTCAAGGAACACATTGCAGCGGCTTATGTGGTCGCAGGGAAGGTGCCGCCTATCCAGCTGAAGGCTCACTCCACTAGAGTACTGGCGGCCTCGATGGCAGAGGCAGAGTCCGTCTCCTTGAAAGAGATTTGTAGGGCGGCAACTTCGGCATCGGCTCATACCTTCTCCAGACATTACCGCTTGACTGTGGCTGCTCGGGCGGAGGTCAGGGATTTCTATGTCCCGCCCTGGGTGAGTACTGCTTCGGTACATCCCACCAGTCTATGGATTGATCAGCATGATGATATGGAAAGAAAATTATCAGGTATGATACATAATTTTACCTTGGCTGGAGTTCTTTCTCTACGTTGACTGTTGCTTCGTATCGGTTGCCTAGGAGGGCGGTCATTGTGGCTCAGAGACCACTTGAGGGCTGAGAGTGTTTCTTGGGGCATGGGACTTTCTCTTCTTGTAGTTTTAGTCCCTCTGGGCCAGGGGAGTGCAGTTCCAGGTCTGCATTTCCACAAGTTGTGCTCCTTTCCTGTTGACCTCCTGGCAGCACCTTCTTCTCTGGCTATTCCCTGGGGTTCCATCTATGCATTTTGCTTGTTGAGCACAGCTCCATCGCTGCATGTTGAGCGCGGCTCCATTATTCCATGCAGTTCCACCGTTGCATGTTGAGCGCGGCTTCATTGTTGCATGTAGTTCCACCGTTCCATGTTGGGCATGGCTCCTTCGCTGCATGCTGGGTACAGTTTCACAGTTCCAGGTTGGCTTTAGTTCCATCGCTGTATGTTGAGGACAGCTCTATCATGGCTTGTTGAGTGAAGTTCCTTCGCTGCTTATTCTGCAACCTTTCATCTCTGCATGTTGAACGCAGCTCCATTGTCACATGTTGAGTGTAGTTCTTTCTCTGCAGGTCTCAGCGTAGGGCACAGTCCTGTGTCTGCATGTAGAACACAGCTCTGGTTCTGCCTGTGGAACGCAGCTCCTTGTCTGTGTGTGGCATGCAGTTCTCTTTGCGTATGGAACGCAGCTCCCTGTCTGCAGGCAGAGCGCAGCTCCACCACCTGTTGAGTGTAGCTCCATCTCTGTATGTTTAGTGCAACTCCTCTGCAAATTGGGTGAAGTGGCGTACAGCTCTGTGACTGCATGTGCTATATAGCTTCATGTCTGTGTAGGAAGCATAGCTCCTTGCTGGCGTCTGGAGCGCAGCTCCTTGTCTGCGTTTTATACACAGTTCCATTGCTACCGCAGCTTCAGTTCTGCAGGTACCTCTAACATCCAGCTCTTTCCGTGGGGCACTGCTCATCCTCTGTTACTCTGCTTGTTCAGGGCATTCTATCTTTGCCAGAGGTGTGCATCTCTTTCTCTGCCCGTGGTGTGTGGCTCAGTTTGTGTGCTTTGAGTGTAAATCTGTTTGTTCTCATTGAGCACGGATCCTTCTCTGCCTGCCTGATGAGCGCAGTTTCTTTTCTGTCCCTTGAGCACAGTTCAGTCTCTGACTATGGAGCATATTTTAACCTTTGCCTGTTGGGCACTGTTTCACCTTGTTGGTCAACCCCAGCTTTTTTCTGCGGGTTGGATACAGTAACTTTTCAGCAGTTGAGGCATACTGCAGTTTAGACTGCTAGACAAGGCTGTCTTGTCTCTTGTTAGCTACCATTCCTGTGGCACCTTTTCTAGCCGTAGCCTCTTTGTGGCTGGCAAGAAGCTTCTCCATTACTGGAGTTTGAATTAGTCTTCTCCTTTTGAGGCTACTTGGCACCTTGGGGGTCTTTTCTCCACAGTGTGGCTCTTGGCTCTCTTTCTTTTTGTCTCCTTTTGTTCTCTTGGCTCTGTTCTTTCATCCCTAAGTCCAGAGCAAGCTGGTTGAGGAGTATTCTTTCTACGGTTGTACCCTGGCATGCTGCTGTCCTTTTCATGGTTCTCCTGGAGAGACTAGTGCTCCAGTTAGTTGGTTCTCTCGACTCTGGAGTCTCTTCTTGTTCTGTGGAGTTTGATTCTCTCACTAGGCGCGGGTCTGGGTGGATCCTGGGCCTTGCTTCCTTTCTTCTATGAAGTGTGGTGCACTGTTTGGGGTTGCGTACTCCTAGTACTTGTTAGGACCGCTTCATCCGACCATACTGGACTCGACAGGAGTACGTAATTTTTCTTTTGCTCAGGACGTTTGTTTTAAGTCCTACGGCTTCAGTTCCTTTTCTAGTGCCTAACTCTGTTCCATTTTGGTAGCCTGGTGGTTCGGATATTTGAATCCTTTTCTGCTGATCAGTTTTTTGCTGTGTGTATAGCTTTGTTGATTTTTCAACCTTCTGCATTCTTCTTCCCCCCCCCCCCCCCCCCCCCTTTTGTGAAACTGCTTTGCTACATCCCATTAGTCTAGACTGGTCTGGTATAGATGGCAAGGAAGGAAAAGTTATGTTCTTACCTGATAATTTTCTTTCCTTTAATCA
The DNA here is from genome assembly GCF_901765095.1 of Microcaecilia unicolor. Classification (NCBI taxonomy): domain Eukaryota; kingdom Metazoa; phylum Chordata; class Amphibia; order Gymnophiona; family Siphonopidae; genus Microcaecilia; species Microcaecilia unicolor. Next base: position 451,444,768 of record NC_044032.1, on the reverse strand, counting down.
TACCAGACAAGTCCAGATGCCCTCCCTGGCTAAAGTCTGTCAGTGTTGTTTGTTTTAGGTATCCCTGGCTGTTCCAGGACGCTTCAATACGCTGGGATGTCCTATAGCACTGCCTACTTCATCTTCTCTATTCAATCTCCTGCCACTTGTTGTTGTGCCAGCTCCATGTGACTCCTGTTACTTGGCATCACGGAGTTCTTTCCCCGGATTCAGGGGTAGATCTCTATGTGCTTGAGCAAGCTCAGTATGGACCATTCCTTCCTGCTTACTTTACTGTGAGGGGAGGTTGCAGTTGCCTTTGGCCAAGCAGGAACAGTGAGGTTCTGCATATTGACTCCAAGAGTTTGCCTATTAGGTATTAACTGTGTTTTCTTCTAGACTTCAGAGCACCATTGCTTGGCTATTTGAAATACTGAACATTCCAGGCTGCACGATACCCTTAAGGGGCGGTTTACTTGGAACTGTTTTCTCTGTCTCCTTCCGCTGGTAGATGGACATAACCCATGAGTCTGGACTGGTCTGGTATGATTAAAGGAAAGAAAATTATCATGTAAGCACATAATTTTTCCATATTATTTTACTTTACTTTCAACGCAGGTTTTTTTTTTTTTTTTTTTTTTTTTTTAAACATGTTGGCTCCTCGGCCCTGTACATCCAGCAGTGCTTGCAGCTGTTTTTCTCACAACCTGGCACTTAATCCTTTAAATACACTTCCAGTGCACTCGCAGGTTGTTTACTTCTCTTGCACAAGCATTGGTTTGTCCCAAGCATCAGCAATGGCAATTCTGCATTACATTTTGGCACTCGGTAGATAAATTATTTTGTTTCAAGATAAATTTTCAGTCTGCGTTTCTGTCACTACTATTTGTTCCATTTATACTAGAGTTTTGTATTGAACGGCACCGAGTTGTTCCCATGGCAGTTCACTTACTGCCATGCCAGTTTCTGAAATATATTTTTTTATAGAGTAACCGTACTTTGGCACTCATCAAATTATTTTGATTCAAGATCTGTTTTTCTGTCTCTCTACCATTTATTCCATTCATACTAGTTTTTTTTATATTGAATAGCAATGAGAGTTTCCCGCGACAGTTGACCTTATTGCTATGCCGGTTCTCGAAATATATAAATTTTAAAGTAATATTTTTTTTTATGGAGTAACCGTATTTTGTAGTGTAACCTTTTTGGACAGGTATTGTCAGGCAGCAGCCTTCAGTCGATATTCAGTGTTTACTACTTACATCTGCAAGTCAAATGTTTGTTCCTAAAATAAATATAGAATGACACGGTTTCAACTGATCACAAGTGTACCTTTTTACATTGCTGGTTTTTTATTATTATGCTGTCAATTTTTACATTGCTGGCATTTTTTTTACTGTAGGTTTCATGTATCTTGTTGTGTGTGATACATTTTTTGAGTGATTTTAGCAGCATTCAATGGCAAGGGCCATTTGAAAAGTATTACTGTATGTATAGTTTCCATCACTACACAGTTGCCATGTACTATAAGTCAAAGTTCCATCAGCATTGTGCACATACTGCCATTCTGTGCTGCGCAGGTTTTCTGTATTCACTTTTTAAATATTTTCTTTGTTTACCTTTTTGCTGTCATTTTACTTTTATTTTGATATCATTCTGTGAGTGACTTATCAGCAAGTCAGTGAGTAAACGCTTATTCCCAACATTTGGACTTTTAAGACAGTGAATTTTTTTTCTCTGCTGTTGGTTCATTTACTAATGTAATTTTTACTTACATACAAGTCTCTGTCCTGCATACCATGGAGCTCACCTTCATGTTCATTTTGGAAACATGCTTTATGGTTCAATATGAGTGTAAATGAAACCTAACAATCATGTGCCATTCTTTTGATGTGATAATGTCACTCTTTATATATCATTTAATATTTTTGGTTAATTTGGAATGCCTGTTTACATCTCTTTGGTGTGCATATACACATTTTATATATGTAATTATATATGTATATTTTATACATGTGACATTCTGTAATATATCAATGTTATTTATTGGTGTACAACACACATATATCCATGTATACATGTTTATATTTTATATTTATATTAACATTATGATGTTACCCTTTAGACTCCTGAAGCAGGCTACTACGCCAAAAGACTGTCCCATATGGGTCCTATCTGTTTGGTCTCAGCTGATACTTTAATAAACATTTGAACAAATGTTCTTGCATCTGTTTCCTCTTTTGGAAGACTGTGTGTACAACCCTATTTCTCCCCGTTCCCTTGTCTCAACACAATTTTACCATTGCAAAATTCTTAAATATATAGGAGCCAGCACTTAATGCCGAATGAGACCCATTTCACTATGAGTTGGATATTATAAATGATTTAAAAAAAATGTGAAGACTGTTATGTAGCCCGCACAGTTTGAGACCCCTGATGAAGCCATGATTGATGGTGAAATGGGTCCCATTGGGCATTACATGCTGACTCCTATATATTTAAGAATTTTGAAATGTTAAAAAATTGTGTTGAGAGCACATTGCATGTTTTGCATCACTCTGAAAAATGAATTTATATTGGAGGTTTGTTTAGAACAGTGATTGAGATTCGAACGGTTACAGACACAGTTCAACATTATTTGTCGCCTGTGTGGTCTCTTGTGCCTTTTTCCCTCCATGTTAAAAGGTATCTTGTTTGATCAGAGCTACTTTTATCTGTGAAGATTAGCTTTTTTGCTCTTATCACACCTCTTTTGATAAACATAGAGGATCCCTTTATAGAAAGAGTTTGGAATCCAATTACAGGAAAACTTAAATGATCTCATAATTGGAGTGTGTTTTGACGGCAGCTTCGGAAGTTGGGAAGTATGACCAATGCCGGGCAGACTTCTACATTCTGTGTCCGTAAATGGCACAGAAAGTAGGCTGGAGTGGACTTCAATGGCAACTCCAGCAGTAGGGAAGTAGGACCCCTGCCAGGCAGACTTCTACGCTCTGTGCCTCAAAACTGGCAGGAGGAGACAGATTAAGTGTATCACTGGCTACCTTTTTGAGCAGACTGGATGGACCTTGCAGGTCCTTATCTGCCGACATTTACTATGTTGCTATGTAATTACTCCGGAAGAATTCTGCAATGGATTGAGTACCAGCAGATAAAGGTAGAGGTATTGAACGTCACCAGTATAAGACATTCGTAGTGGAGAAAGATATAGATAGGAGTGATTTGGCTGATGTGCGGTAAGGCACAGGGTTTGAGGAGAGGCAGTGGGGAGCTTCAGAATGAATACACTTGTACTGTAGAGTTGTATGTGAAAGTGGATAGGGGGCCAGTGCATTGTCTTGAGGGTTTATAGGTGTAGCAACATAGGTGAGAGAAGTTAACATCTGCATTTTAAATAGATTTTAGTAAATGGTAGTAGTTGATTTTTCACTGGAAGACCTATGTGGAGCTGATTGCAGCAGTCTGAGCAGAGAATTTAGGTAAGGAGTGGATGATAATTTTGGTAGTGCATGCAGAAAGGAAGGTATGAATTTTTGATGCCAACCACTTATTCCAGCAGCCATAACCTCAGCCTCTTTTCGTCACTTGTCTCCAGTCTGGTGATGGAGAAAGGGTTTAGTCTGTGGTTGCTAGAGTAGAGGGCAGTGAGAGAGGCTGTGTCTGGCTGCAGGTGGCTGTGCCCTCCCCGAGCACCTGAAGCCACATCACCCACCCCCCTTGAAATCAAACTGACCTTTTGAAAATTTTAAAAGATCGTTCCAACAAGGCTGGAGACTCCTCCTCTGCAGATTACTCCACCTTGGTCACTTCTGTGGCTCTGTCACTGCAAAACTTCTCTGCCTGAGCCGCAACTACTACTATGAATCTTTGGGCTGTGTGTGCTGCCACTACTATTTCTCCTAAGGATGCTGATGTCCTTCTCAGGCAGCTAGAAGTCACAGGCAAGCCCCTAATTGGCTAGCACCAAGTATTGACACAATGTGGGAGGGCATTGGTGGAGTTGAAAATGGTAATGGAATTCAAACGTGTGGGATAAACAAAAGGAATCCTGTTTAGAAGGAATGAATCCACAGAATCTTAGTGGAGATTGCATGTCAACCCTGGTAATTGGGAAGCAAAATCAGTGCTGGGCAGACTTCTAAGGTCTACACCCAGATTGTGACTGAATAGATATGGATGGGCTTGAGTGTAAATTTTAAAGGGCTTCGATGTTAGCTTCAGAACTTTTAGTACAAGAAGAGTGCTGGGCAGACTTCTATGGTCTGTGCCCTGAGAATGGCAAGGACAGATCAAACTCTGGTATACATATAAAGTATCACATACCATTTCTAATGAGTTTATCATGTTGGGCAGACTGGATGGACCATAACAGGTCTTTATCTGGCATCATTTACTATGCCCCGACTCAGATGATTCTGATCAAGCCACCACTGAAAGCCGAGGCACACTGCCTGGCAAAGCCATATCCTGCAAGAGAGCACATCTAACTGAGGAGACCAGAGCACCAAGAGAACAGTCTGAAGAGGCCTCATATGCACCTTGGCATGGCCCTGGACACTGTACTGGGTGCTGGTGCCAGTCTCTCCAGATGGGGAGCTCATTGTCGGGATCAAGTGGCTCAGGGACTCTGGTCGGAGGAGGAGTCCCAATGATCGATCAGCCGTCTGGAGACTCGGGTGATATGTCTCACTCTGTTGTTATTTCAGCGGTTGGTCTGCCTCCGGGATGTTCGGGTACTCTCAGACAATGTTATGCAGTCACCTATGTCGGCAAGGGGGGTACCAAGAGCCCTCTATCGGCATAAGAAACAGCCGTGCTTATGGCCTGGACAGAGCAAAACTTAAGGTTGCTGTAGGTGGTTCATGTGGCGTGTGTGAGCAATCTGGAGGCGGATTATCTCAGTTGTCATTGCCTGGACCTGGATTTGGGGGAGTGGAGTCTGACCCCCTCCGTGTGTCAGCTCATCATTGATTGGTGGGATCCTCCGATTACGGACCTCGTGGCCATGGCTGAGAACGCCAAAGCCCCACAATTTTTCGATTAAAGGAAGGAGCCACTGTCAGAGGGCCTGGATTAGTTAGCTCAGTCTTGGTCTTGTCAAGGACTGCTGTTTTGTATTTCCTCCATGGCTGATTATTGGTCTTGTTTTGCAGCGCATTCAGGGTCATGGTGGTCGGATTGTTGTGGTGGTGCCCAACTAGCTGGCATCGCCCATGTTATATGGATCTGGTTCTGTTGCAAATGGGTGATCTGCTTTATCTTCCCTGTGGGGGACGGTCTGCTGAGGCAGGGTCCCATTCTAATGCCCGATGTGGTTCTGTTCTCGCTTACGGCTTGGCTCTTGAGCGGGCACATTTGATGAAGAAAGGTAGTGGTTAGGGTGGTGGACTCTGGTCCTGGGGAACTGAGGAACTGAGTTCGATTCCCACTTCAGGCTCAAGCAGCTCCTCGTGACTCTGGGCAAGTCACTTAACCCTCCATTGCCCCATGTAAGCCGCATTGAGCCTGCCATGAGTGGGAAAGCGCGGGGTACAAATGTAATAAAAATAAATTCTTCTGGGGTGGTTTATTCCCATTTGAGTTCTGGGGAACAGTCCACCTCTTTGGCTTGTGTTCGGGTCTGGTGTATTTTTGAGGCATGGTGCGAAGAAGGGATTTTCTTCAATGTGGCTTGGAGAAAAGATTGTCGTCGTTTACTCTTTGTGTGCAGCTGGCAGCACTCTTGTTTTCGAGATCCGCTTCAGGGATTCCCGGTTTTACCAGGGAGTCAAGTGATTGCGACCATCCTATTCGCCCAGTTGTCCTGCCTTAGGATTTTAATTTGGTGCTGTCAGCCTTAATTAAGGCACTCTTTGACCCTCTTCAGCAGGTCTCCCTTAAGGATATTTCTCTCAAGGTTGTGTTTTTGGTAGCTATCACACTGGTGCAGCATATTTCGGAGTTGCAGCCCTTGTCATGTCAGGAGCCGTTTCTGGTCTTCTCCAGGGAGAAGGTGACACTGCAGCTTTTGCCTAAGGTGGTTCCCCCTTTTCACGTTAATCGGTCTATTTCCTTATACTTCTGACGGGAGGCATCTTCTCCTTCCCTATATAGACTCGATGTCTGTAGGGTGCTGAAGTGTTGTATGCACCGAATGGTGAATTTTTGTAAGATGAATTGTCTTTGTCTTGTTGAGAGGTCCGTGGAAAGGGAGGAGGTAGAGTCTAAGGCCTTGATCGCTCACTGGATTAAGGTGGCTGTTTCGTCCGCATATTTGCTGTGTGGTAAAGCAGCGCCTGTGGTGTTGCAGGTGCATTCTACGAGAGCTCAGGCTTCCTCCTGGGCAGATCATTGTCTTATTCCTCCACAGGACATTCCGCTGGGCGGCAACATGGCCCTCTCTTCATTCCTTTGTCAGGCACTACGGGTTAGACGTGCAGTCCCGGCAGGATGCTTTATTTGGAACTTCTGTGTTGGTCTGGGGAATTTTCCATCCTTAGTGAGTACAGCTCTGGTACTTCCTGCTTGTCGAGAATGGTCTGGAGAGACTCAAGGAAAGGAAATTAGCAGTTAGGATCTAATTTCTCCGTGAAACCATTTCAAATAGAGAAATATTGTGCAGAGCAACACTTATCTAGACTGATGGGTTGAATGCAAAATCTTAAATATTCAAAATGTGAAGTATCAGGTCCCCAACATGGACCACGTTTTGAAAAACTGCCTCAGGAAGACCATCAAGACCAAAATATCTAGTTCAAACACTTTTCACAGAAAACTTCATTCTTGTCGAGGCTCACAAGTCCAGTTACTGTAGCTCTCAATAGGGTAGTAAGACGTTTTCTAAGCATATGGATAATTAAGCCCTGGAACAAGTTTCCTATGGATTCCTATGGAATCTGTCATTGGAGGATTTTTAAGGCTGGAATATGGCTAGGTACATTGGATGTTAATGGTTTCAGAACTGATATATAGGAAGTTTTTTTTTAGTTCTGTTTTCTTATTTACCACAGAGTCTGCATTACAATAGTACTTTATACCTTAGTTCAGTGATTCCCAAACCTGGTCCTGGAGGCACCCTAGCCAGTCAGGTTTTCAGGATACCCACAATAAATATTCATTAGAGAGATTTGCATGCACTGCCTCCACTGCTTGCAAATCTCTCATAGTAACTTAGTAGATGACAGCTGATAAAGACCTGTACTGTCCATCCTGTCTGCCTAACAAGATAAACTCATTTCATAAGGTATAATGTGGTACTTCATATGTATACCTAATCTTGATTTGTAGCCTTTTTCAGGGCATAGACTTTATAAGTCTGCCCAGCACTGTTCCTTGTTCCAAAATTTCTAAAGTTGCCATTAAAGCCCCTGAAAAGCTCCACTCTAGCCCATCCAAATCTATTCAGCCATGGTCAGGGCACAGACCATAGAAGTCTGCCCAGCACTGGCCTTATTCTCCAACTTCTGAAGCTGAATCTATCCAACCACGAACAGGGTACAGACTGTAGAAGTTTGCCCAATTACTGGTATTGCTACGTAATTTCTGCTAAGCTTCTTTGGATCACGCTTGCTCAATTTCAATAAAAAGAAGCATGTGCACAGGGGAGGGGGAAAGTAGGGGAGACTGTGGCTGCAACTATTGTTGCAAGAAAACTTCTATGGCAGGGCTTGGGGACCCTCGCCAGCCAAAGCAGCAGACCTTGGGGGGGCCCAGGTCCCCCCCCCCCCCCCCCCACCGCCCTCCATGGCTGTTTGTACTGGAGGTCTGTAGATAACACTTGTGTTGGATACATTTTCCATTTTCTCTTTCCAGGATGATCCATATAGCTTCTTTCTTTCCCCAGGCTCCCTGCATTTCAGCTACTCTGATATTATTTTTCACATACAGTTCCACTCCTCCATCTCTTCAGCCCTCCCTATCCTTCCCAAAAAGATTATATCCAGGTATGGTCGCATCCCATTCATAGGAATCATTGAACCATGTCTCTGTAATAGCAACAATATCCAGGTTTTCCTCAAAACATCAGGGCTTGCAAATCTTGAACCTTTTTACTTAAGACTACGAGCATTTGTGCTCATTCCTTTCCATGTGCTAAGTGAGTTTGGATGGTTTTCTAGATTTCTATGACCTTTTTCCTCTGCCATCATGTTTTTTTCTGGGAATTACTTTCTGAGCGTCCTTGTTTCCTTTTGTCACCCCCACCCTCACCCCCATAGTATGTTTCTAGACATTTAAACTAAATGTCTAGAAACATACTGTCTGAATTTGTCCTCAAGGATCCTTTTTCTACTTTCCTTTTGTTTTCTCTCTTGCCAGTCTCTCTCTTACTCTCCCCTTGCCATCTCCTCTGTGACACACACTCTCTCTCTCCCCATTTCTTTCACTTCTCTCTTTCTTTCTATCTCTCTCCCTCCCCCACACACACCTCGGCATCCAGTATTGCCCTTTTCTCTCTCTTCCCTCGCCTCTCTCACCTTGCTGCCTTCCAAGTCATCAGCTGCAGCTGCCCATGGCAGCGGCAGAACTACCTCTCTGTATGTGCCCCTGCCAGCTCTGCCAATCACAGAAAGTTATATCAGAGGAGGGCATGACTAGCAAAGCAGGCAGCATCACGTGCAAGGAAGCGGTCGTGTGCATCCTCATGCTGCCAACTTTGCCACCATAGGCAGCTACAGCCGACGACCCAGGAAGGCAGCAAGGTGAGCCGAGTTTGAAGAGAGAGAGGGGAGAGTCACGTTTCGAGCTGTACAGGGCATGTCTGTTGTCAGATTGCGGATGAGAGGAATAGGGAGCCGTTTCAGCAGACAAGCGGCATTTAAAGTGCCTAGTTTGCAAAAATGTTCTAAAACCCTGTCTGAATTTATGACAAAACTAAAATTAAAATTTTGATGTACCTCAAGGTTAAAATACATCCCTCTACTGCAAAACACTATGCACAAACCTGGGATGCAAATACATACTCAGAACCTAACATTTCAATACCATAACAGTAGTAACTGCCATGATTCAAAAAGCAACAGCTTTACCAGTGAAACGGCAGCATTGTAGATATTCTGAAAACCTGACTGGCTGGGGTGCCTCCAGGACCAGCTTACACCCTATGCTGTCTATTCAAATATTTGCATATTTTGTTGATATTGTAATGTAGCATAATATGCCGTACTTTGTATTGCTGTTTGGATATTTTTACTACTGTAATTGTCTATTGCTTATGATTGACTTATTCTTACTGTTCACCGCCTTGAGTGAATTCCTTCAAGAAGGCGGTAAATAAATCCTAATAAAAATAAATAAAAGTGGTTTCTTCATGGCAGGGAATGTTTTGATAGATTCAGTGCTATCATTGCATGGCTTACAATATCAGGTTTAGAGGATATTTTGAGGTTTCATTCTACATGGATTTTATTTACAATGGCAATTTATGTATTGGTTGTGGTCTTTTTTTTTTTTAATCTCTCTAGGTATGGTGATGGAAAAGTGGCCATGGACGGGTATAGAGACAATCTGGAAAAGTTCTTCAGCCGTTTAGATGAAGTTATTCTCCCAGAATGCCTACTTATCTGGAACACAGCTATGCCCCTTGCCCATAAACTCCGTGGAGGATTCCTCTCGCCTGAGGTAAATCAAGGTTACCCAGAGTTACCTGCATGGGATAATGTTGGATATGAATGTGTATGTATGTATCACACCTTTTTCAGTTGTAGCATATGGTGAGTTACATTCAGGTATACTAGGTATTTCTCTGTCCCTGGAGGGCTCACAATCTAATTTTGTACCTGAGGCAATGGAGGATTAAGTGACTTGCCCAAGATCACAAGGAGCAGCAGTGGGATTTGAACCGGCCACCTCTGGATGACAAGACTGATGCTCTAGCCACTTGGCAGAAAGAGATCCATTGTCCCACCCAGTATGCTCAGTTCTTGTTCACAGTGCCAGGGATATAGCCCAGCTGCCAGCCATAGATGGTGACAGCCTGCAGGATATCACAACTTATCCCAGACAGTTTTTGTTCCTTTCCTTCATTCCAATCCATCCTTCTCGATAAATTTGAATTAGGGATGGGCAGCCAGAAAATTTGTGTTTTTTTTTTTTTTTTTTTTTTTTTTAAATTTTAGAATGAATGTCGTAAGTAGTATGCATTGTGTTCATAGTGTGCACTGTTTGCACATAGTGCATGGGTGAGAGGTTCCGTAAGCCAAATTTAGGCTCTTAGGTAGAAGGCTCAGATCCAGAACCTCTAGGGTAGCATTTTTCAAACTATTACCTGTTCCATGCGTAGGGCCCAATACACAGGCAGAGCTCCGGAGTCTCAATGCATGGATGAGGCGATGGTGCAGGGAGGAGGGTTTTAGATTTGTAAGGAACTGGGCAACATTCTGGTGAAGGGAGAGCCTATTCTGGAATGAGGGGCTCCACCTTAACCAGGGTGGGACCAGGCTGCTGGAATAAGCATTTAAAAAGGAGAGAGAGCAGCTTTTAAACTAGAATCTGGGGGAAAACTGACATTCAGAAGCGCATGGTTCGGAACAAGGTATCTTTCAAAGATATCAGCAAAACATGGAAGATAGGGTATCCCAATAGCGAGGTCGCAATAGAGACCATAGTAGACCAGGTTTCTTCAAATAAAAAGCAGACAAAAGATTGCAAATTAACGCTGTCAACTGCTGAGCAAGATGTAAACAGGAACAAGAAACATAGTTTGAAATGTCTATATTCGAATGCCAGAAGCCTAAGAAATAAGATGGCAGAGTTAGAATATATTTCACTAAATGAAAAATTAGATATAATAGGTATCTCTGAGACCTGGTGGAAGGAGAATAACCAGTGGGACACTGTCAGACCAGGGTACAAATTATATCGTCGTGATAGGGTGGATCGAATTGGTGGTGGTGGTGGGTGGGTGTTGCATTGTATGTTAAGAAGGGCCTTGAATTAAATAGATTGAAAATTCTGCTGGAAACAAAACACATCTTGGAATCTCTGTGGATTGAAATTCCGTATGTAAAGGGGAAAGGGATAGTGATAGTGTACTACCGTCCACCTGGCCAGGATGAACAGACAGATGCAGAAATGTTATCGGAAATTAGGGATGCTAACAAACTGGGGAACACAATAATAATGGGTGATTTCAATTACCCAGATTATTGACTGAGTAAATATAACATCAGGGCATGCTAGGGAAGTAAAATTCCTTGACAAAATTGATGATTTTGTGGAGCAGCAGTTACAGGAGTCAACAAGAGGAGGAAATATTCTAGACCTAGTCCTTAGTGGAGCACATGATCTGGTGCAGAAGGTATTGGTGCTGGGGCCGCTTGATAACAATGATCATAATTTGATCGGATTTAATATTAGCTTTGAAGATTAAATGAATTCTTTGCTTCGGTGTTCACCGAGGAAGATTTGGGAGAGATATCTGTGCCAGAAAAGATATTCACATCTGACGAATCGGAGAAACTGAATGAAATCTCTATAAAACTGGAAGATGTAATGGGGCAATTTAACAAATTGAAGAGTAGCAAACCGCCTGGACTGGATGGTATTCATCCCAGAGTACTGGTGGAATTGAAAAATGAACTTGTGGAACTATTGTTATATGTAATTTATCTTTAAAATCAGGCATGGTACTGGAAGATTGGAGGGTGGCCAATATGCCAATTTTTTTTTTTAATTATTTATGATTTTTAAAGTTACAATCCAAGCAAACACGCTTGTACAGAAAGTAATTAAATACAGATCCATTTAAAGAAAATGTAATAGCATAACAGGGGGGTAAATACAAAACAAACGGATTCAATCCCCTATTTATATTTAAACCACTAAAGTTCACAAGTACCATTCAAGATCTACAAATTTGGAGGTTTAAAGCACAATTAACATCATAATTAAAGGAAAAACAGAGCAGAAAAAAAAGGGAAGCTGCAAGAAATATTCTTTTTCAGGACGCTAGAATCTCTTTCAATTCTCTTAGATAGTAGAAATTCAGTGAGGTGCTTAGGTTCGAAGAAAACATACTTAGTGGATTGTAGTCTAACTATGCATTTGCATGGGTAATGCAAAAAAAAAAAAGAAGCACCCAACTGTTGTACTCCAGGTCTACTTAAAAGAAATTGACATCTTCTTTTTTTGGGTCTCTTTTGTCACGTCCGGAAATATTCTTATTTTTAATCCGTAAAAGTCTTTGTTTCTATTTTTAAAGAAAAGTCGCATTATCCATCCTTTATCAGGTGCCAGCACCACCGTGGCTGTCACATCTAAAGGGGACTCTGAAGATTCATGCTCGCCTGGTGCTTTCACCGGCAAGTAATATACTTGTAGAAAAGGAGGAACTGCATCATCAGGAACTTGAAGTATATCTTTCATATATTTTAATAGCATTTCTTTAGAAGACATTGTTTTAGTTCTTGGAAAATTAATGAATCTTAAATTATTACTTCTCTGATTATTTTCTTACACTTCAATTTTCCTGCGCAGGTTCGTCAAATCTTTAACCGTTGTTACTTGAATATCTTGGACTTGTTTTTCTTTTTGATCAAAGTTCTGGATTTTCTCATCTAATAACTTTACGTCATTCTTCAATTTTATCGTATCTTCAGTTAAAGTTTGAACTTTTAACTCTAGTTGATTTATTTGGGGGCATAAAGCCTTCCCGAAAGAGGCAATCAAGGCCCACAATGATTCGAGAGTTACTTCAGATGGTGTTTCTAATGAAGCAAACATTTGCATAGGTAAACTAGTTTTTAAAGAAGTACTTCTCACTTCCCTTAGCCAAGAGTTGCCCCGTCAGTATAGTTGTTTGTTTCGCAGCGGCTCCAACTTCCACCATTGTGGGTCTCTCTGAGCTCACCCCAAGCTGTTCCCGTGCCTCTAGCCTAACCAACTTTTCCGTGGTAGACGCCATCAGAGGGGTGCTCGCACGCTGCGGGGGTGGCGTCCTCTGGTCTGGACTTAATGTTGTCTCCAGCACCAGCTCTGGTTCTAGGCCTCCAACTGCTCCAACCAACGCCAGCGTGCCACTCACAGACCCATTTCCTTGCTGGTTCTGAACGAATAGGTCCGGTCACCGGGACTGCTTGTCGGCCAGAAGACACCGTGCCGGCCGATTTGCCCCTTTGCTTAGGCATTGCGAAGGGCTAGGACTAACTCGCTGAGAGTGCTGCTTTCACACGTTCGCTCTAGGCGGCCATCTTGAATCTCCATAATGCCAATTTTTAGAAAGGGTTCTAGAGGTGATGGAAAATTATAGACATGTGAGCCTGACATCAGTGCCAGGCAAAATGGTAGACTATTATAAAGAACAAAATTACAGAACATATTCAAAAGCATGGATTAATGAGACAGTCAACATGGATTTAGTGAAGGGAAACCTCACCAGTGTATTACATTTCTTTGAAGGGGTGAACAAACATGTGGATAAAGGTGAGCCGGTCAATATTGTGTATCTGAATTTTCAAAAGGCATATGACAAAGTATCTCATGAGACTCCAGAGGAAATTGGAGACTCATGGGATAGGAGGTAGTGTACTATTATAGATCATAGGAGCCAACTTTTCAAAATGATTGGGGGGTGCTGAAAATTTTTTTTCAACAGGTGGTGCATTCCCCCCTCAATTCATATCCAGCAATACCAGACCAGTCCAGACTAATGGGTTATGTCCATCTACCAGCGGAAGGAGACAGAGAAAATAGTTCCAAGTTAACCGCCCCTTAAGGGTATCGTGCAGCCTGGAATGTTCAGTATTTTCTCTGTCTCCTAGGGATGGTGGACGGATCGTGCAGCTGCTCTGGATTGCTGGCTGGTAGCTCCTGTCCTAGATTCTTCTGGTGACAGTGGAGCCCAGGGGTATGCTGGTAGCCGTGTTGGGGCTAGTTTTAGATGATACTCAGTGGTCCTGAGTTCATCTGCCAGCTAGGGTGATATCCAGTGACCCTGGTTCCCTCCCCTCCCCTGGCTGTCTTTCTAGCAGGGTGATGGTTGATTGTGGCATGGAGTAACTTGTCTCCCCTGTTGGGTTCTTCTCTTCTGTGGTGGTAGGTATATCTGAATTTCTGCCTCTGAGGTAATCCTTTATATTCCTGTCACTAGTGAAGAAGGTTGTTTATAAAAAAAAACAAAACTGGAATCTGTTTTTCCCTCCTTTTCTCCGTCTGAGGTAAACCTTTTTTAATTGCTGTCACTAGTGAGGAAGGTTGTTAAAAAAAAAAAAAAAGAGAGAGAGAGAAACTTTGTTTTTTCTTCTTTCTCTTGCTTGTTACCTGATTTATTTTTCCCACCTTTGGCAATGTATTCTAGGGGGCCGCTTGCGAAGTTTCTTTGAATTTTGGTGGCCGGCGTCTGATTCTGATCTTGGACCCTTCTGAGCTGGTACCAGTTGCTTTGATTTTTTTTTTTTTTTTTTTGTGGGGCATGGCTCGTGCCTGGATCACGACACTAAGTTGTTTTTTTCCTCTTCACAGTCCTAGACGGTGGCTGGTTCAGAGGGCGACCCCGTTGCTGGAACTTGTACCTTTGCGATTCGGAGGTCTTAGTCTGCCATTTCCAAAGTGGGAGAAGTCTCTCGCTGGCTCTGTTTGGCTGCAGGCTCGGTCTTTTTAGTCCAGGGCTATTTTTTCATTCCTGTCAGCCTTATGCGGCTGTTGGCAAGTTCTTTTTCAGTCCATCTGGTCTCTGCTGCTTCTGGCATCTTGCTTGAGACGCCCCTCCTATTTGATTCTTGTTTTGGCAGCAGTTTTTTCCTCCCTTCCTTAGGGAGGTTCTGGTTCTCTCGGCCCCGTGGATCCCTCCTGTCTGCTCTGGTTTGTCTGCAGGGTACTTTCCTTCTGGTAGGGGTCCGAGTTGCCCTCGGTGTGCAACTGCTAGCTCAAATCCCTCTTCTGAGTACCCTCGGGAGTGCCATTTTTGCCAGTCTTTTGCTTGGACTTAGTTCAGTGTCTCTTTACGGGAATGTGCCTTTTTAGGACTAGTTTGCCACAGCTCTTCCTTGCTTTCGGGCGGGAGTTTTAGCCCTGCACAGGCGGATTTGCCTTTTCTAGTTTGACGCCTCTCTCCTGGCACATTTGGCACTCCTTCCTTTTTCTGTAAGGGACGCAGTCCTTTCCTGCTTAGCAGATCTATTGCTGTGCATCTGGATTATCACCTCTTAGCTCTGCACTTTTCTCTACTTTTCTGCAGGGAAGTAGATCTGTTCTAGGTCTGGAGTTTCTCTCCCTTAGCTGGTTGTTCCTGAGTTTGGTGTTAGTGGCCAGCTTCCTCTTTGTTCCTGGCCTGGCAAGAGTTGTTTCTTCTTCACTGCCTTTTGCTCCCTATGGTCTGAGGATTTTAGCTCTGTGATGCTTACCTCTCTCTTGGCGGGAGTTCTTTCTCTACGTTGATTGCTACTCCATATCGGTTGCCTAGGAGGGCGGTCATTGTGGCTCAGAGACCACTTGAGGGCTGAGAGTTTCTCTTGGGGCATGGGGCTTTCTCTTCTTGTAGTTTTAGTCCTTCTGGGCCAGGGGAGTGCAGTGCCAGGTCTGCATTTCCACAAGTTGTGCTCCTTTCCTGTTGACCTCCTGGCAGCACCTTCTTCTCTGGCTGTTCCCCAGGGACTCCATCTATGCATTTTGCTTGTTGAGCGCGGCTCCATGGCTGACTGTTGAGCGCGGCTCCATCGCATTCTGGGCACAGTTCCAGGTTGCCGTTAGCTTTATCGCTTTATGTTGAGGCATGGCTTGTTGAGTGAAGTTCCTTCACTGCTTATTCTGCAACCTTTCATCTCTGCATGTTCAACGCAGCTCCATTGTCACATGTTGAGTGTAGTTCTTTCTCTGCAGGTCTCAGCGTGGGGCACAGTCCTGTGTCTGCATGTAGAACGCAGCTCCTTGTCTGTGTGTGGCATGCAGCTCTCTTTGCGTATGGAACGCAGCTCCCTGTCTGCGGGCAGAGCGCAGCTCCACCACCTGTTGAGTGTAGCTCCATCTCTGTATGTTTAGCACAACTCTTCTCTGCAAATTGGGTGAAGTGGAGCACAGCTCTGTGACTGCTGGTGCTACACAGCTTCATATCTGCGTAGGAAGCATAGCTCCTTGTTGGCGTCTGGAGCGCATCTCCTTGCTGGCGTCTGGAGCGCAGTTCCTTGCCGGTGTCAAGAGCGCAGCTCCTTGTTTGCTTGTGGAAGCAGCTCCTTGTCTGCGTTATATACGGAGTTCCATCGCTACCGCAGCTTCAGTTCTGCAGGTACCTCGAACATCCAGCTCTTTTAGTGGGGCACTGCTCATCCCCTGTCTGTTACTCTGCTTGTTCAGGGCATTTTTCTCTTTGCCAGAGGTCTTGTTTTTTTTTTTTTGTTACATTTGTACCCTGCACTTTTTCCCACTCATGGCAGGCTGAATGCGGCAGGCAATGGAGGGTTAAGTGACTTGCCCAGAGTCACAAGGAGCTGCTTGTGCCAGGAATCAAACTCAGTTCCTCAGTTCCCCAGGACCAAAGTCCACCACCCTAACCACTAGGCCACTCCTCACCTCTTTCTCTGCCCATGGTGTATGGCTCAGTTTGTGTGCATTGAGTGCAAATCTGTACTCGTTGAGCAAGGATCCTACTCTGCCTGATGACCGCAGCTTCTTTTTTTGTCCCTTGAGCACAGTTCAGTCTCTGACTGTGGAGCATATTTTCACCTTTGCCTGTTGGTCACTGTTTCACCTTGTTGGTCAACCCCAGCTTTTTTCTACAGGGTTGGATACAGTAACTTTTCAGCAGCTGTGGCATACCGCAGTTTAGACTGCTAGTCAAGTCTGTCTTGTCTCCTGTTAGCTAACATTCCTGTGGCACCTTTTTTAGCCGTAGCCTCTTTGTGGCTGGCAAGAAGCTTCTCCATTGCTGGAGTTTGAATTAGTCTCTGCTCCTTTTGTGGCCTCTTGGCACCTTGGGGGTCTTTTCTCCACAGTGTGGCTCTAGACTCTCTTTTTTTGTCTCCTTTTGTTCTCTTGGTTCTGTTCTTTCATCCCTAAGTCCAGAGCGAGCTGGTTGAGGAGTATTCTTTCTATGGTTGTACCCTGGTATGCTGCTGCCCTTTTTCTTCATGCTTCTGGAGAGACTAGCGCTCCAGTTAATTGGTTCTCTCGACTCTGTACATAAGTAATGCCATACTGGGAAAAGACCAAGGGTCCATCGAGCCCAGCATCCTGTCCACGACAGTGGCCAATCCAGGCCAAGGGCACCTGGCAAGCTTCCCAAACGTACAAACATTCTATACATGTTGTTCCTGGAATTTTGGATTTTTCCAAGTCCGTTTAGTAGCGGTTTATGGACTTGTCCTTTAGGAATCCGTCCAACCCCTTTTTAAACTCTGCTAAGCTAACCGCCTTCACCACTTTCTCCGGCAACGAATTCCAGAGTTTAATTACACGTTGGGTGAAGAAAATTTTTCTCCGATTTGTTTTAAATTTACTACACTGTAGTTTCATCGCATGCCCCCTAGTCCTAGTATTTTTGGAAAGCGTGAACAGACGCTTCACATCCACCTGTTCCACTCCACTCATTATTTTATATACCTCTATCATGTCTCCCCTCAGCCGTCTCTTCTCCAAGCTGTATAGCCCCTCCCCTCAGCCGTCTCTTCTCCAAGCTGTATAGCCCTAGCCTCCTTAGCCTTTCTTCATAGGGAAGTCGTCCCATCCCCGCTATCATTTTAGTCTCCCTTCGCTGCACCTTTTCCAGTTCTACTATATCTTTCTTGAGATGCGGCGACCAGAATTGAACACAATACTCAAGGTGCGGTCGCACCATGGAGCGATACAACGGCATTATAACATCCTCACACCTGTTTTCCATACCTTTCCTAATAATACCCAACATTCTATTCGCTTTCTAAGCCGCAGAAGGTTTCAGTGTGTTATCGACGACGACACCCAGATCCCTTTCTTGGTCCCTGGAGTCTCTTCTTGTTCTGTGGAGTTTGATTTTCTCACTAGGCGCGGTCTGGGTGGTTCCTGGGCCTGCCTTCCTTCTGTGAAGTGTGGCATACTGTTTGGGGTTGCGTACTCCTAGTACTTGTTAGGGTCACTTCATCTGACCATCTTGCACTCAAGGCAGACTGGCAGGTTTGGGAGTTAGTCTTTGTCTTGCCAGGGTTCGGAGAAGTGGATCCTGGTCTAGGAGAGACGGCTCTTCTCCTTGTTGCTCGGATACGACTGTTGCCTTCCTTCCAAGGGGGGGTCCTTTAGCATGAGTATCTTTTGCTGCTTCTTTTACTTCTCTCGGGACAGGGGACATTTGTTTTACCATCCTACAGCTTCAGTTCCTTTTCTAGTGTCTAACTCTGTTCCATTTTGGTAGTCTGGTGGTTCGGATATTGGAATCCTTTTTTGCTGTGTGTGTAGCTTTGTTGATTTTTCAACCTTTTGCATTCTTCTTTTCTCCACCCCCCCCCCCCCCCCCCACTTTGGGAAACTGCTTTGCTACATCCCATTAGTCTGGACTGGTCTGGTATAGATGACAAGGAAGGAAAAGTTATGTTCTTACCTGATAATTTTCTTTCCTTTAATCATACCAGACCAGTCCAGATGCCCTCCCTGGCTATAGTCTGTCAGAATGTTGTTTCCTTTAGGTATCCCTGGCTGTTCCATGACGCTTCAATACAGTAGGATGTCCTACAGCACTGCCTACTTCATTTTTTCTATTCAGTCTCTTGCCACTTGTGCCAGCTCTGTATGACTCCTGTTACTTGGCATCACGGAGTTCTTTCCCAGGATTCAGGGGTAGATCTCTATGTGCTTGAGCAAGCTCAGTATGGACCATTTCCTCCTGCTTACTTTACTGTGAGAGGAGGTTGCAGTTGCCTTTGGCCAAGCAGGAACAGTGAGGTTCTACATATTGACTCCAATAGTTTGCCTATTTGATATTAACTGTGTTTTCTTCTAGACTTCAGAGCACCATTGCTTGGCTATTTGAAATGCTGAACATTCCGGGCTGCCTTAAGGGGCGGTTTACTTGGAACTATTTTCTCTGTCTCCTTCCGCTGGTAGATGGACATAACCCATTAGTCTGGACTGGTCTGATATGATTAAATGAAAGAAAATTATCAGGTAAGAACATAATTTTTCCTTCTACTCTCTCCCCCTGCCCTCCCCTCTCATCCATGTCCAGCGAATTCTCCTCTCTCCCCTGCCCTCCCCTCCTTCCATCCAACAAGTCTCATCTCTCCCCTGCCCTCTCTTCCATGTCCCGCGATTTCTCCTCTCTCCCCTCTGAGTGCCAGTCCCAACCCCAGCCCGACCTCTTCTCCCACACTACAGTCCTCCGTCCTCGCCTTCCTGCCGCCCAGAATTTAAAAGTCATCTTAACTTTGGTCCCGGGCCAGCAGCAGTGAAAGGCGAGCAGGTTCAGTGCTTCAGCCTTCCTTCCTTTCTCTCTCAGCTCTGGTCCCGCCCTCATTTCCTTTTCCGCGAGGGCAGAACCAGAGCTGAGAGAGAAGGGAAGGCTGAAGCGCCAAGCCGGCTCACCTTTCACTGCTGCCGGCCCAGGACCCGAGGTAAGATGACTCTTAAATTCTTTGCGGCAGGAAGGCGAGGATGGAGGACTGTTGAGGGAGAAGAAGAGGTTGGGGCTGGCTAGGGTTGGAACTGGAGTTTCCGGCGCCGGTGGGTTAAAATATTGGGGGTGCTTGAGCACCCACGGAGTCGGCACCTATATTGCAGATTAAAAACTGGTTAAAAGAAAACAGAGAGTAGGGTTGAATGGTCAGTATTCTCAATGGAGAAGGATAGATAGTGGGGTTCCCAAGGGGTCTGTGCTGGGATTGTTGCTTTTTAACATATTAATGATCTAAAGATGAGAGTAACTAGTGAGGTAATTAAATTTGCTGATGACACAAAGTTATTCAGAGTTGTTAAATCGTAAGAGGATTGTGAAAAATTACCTTACGAGATTGGGGAAACTGGGTATCCAAATGGCAGATGATGTTTAATGTGAGCAAGTGCAAAGTGATATATGTGGGAAAGAGGAACCCAAACTATTGCTATGTAATGCAAGGTTCCACATTGAGTCACTGATCAGGAAAAGGATTTAGATGTCATTGTTGATACATTGAAACCCTCTACTTAGTGTATGGCGGCTAAGAAAGCAAATAGAATGTAAAGTATTATTAGGAAAGGAATGAAAAACAAAAATGAGGATGTTATAATGTCTTTGTATCGCTCCAAGGTGCGAATGCACCTCAAAAAAGATATAGTGGAATTAGAAAAGGTACAGAGAAGGGCGACAAAAATGATAAAGGGGATGGGACGAATTCCTTGTGAGGAAAGGCTAAAGCAGCTAGAGCTCTTCAGCTTGGAGAAGAGACAGCTGAGGGGAGATATGATAGAGGTCTACAAAATAATGAGTGGAGTGGAACGGGTAGATGTGAATCACTTGTTTACTCTTTACAAAAATACTTGGACTAGGGGGCATGCAATGAAGCTACAAAGTAGTAAGTTTAAAACAAATTGGAAAAAGTTTTTCTTCACACAACGTGTAATTAAACTCTGGAATTCGTTGCCAGAGAATGTACTAAAAGCAATTAGATTAGCGGGGTTTAAAAAAAAGGTTTGGATAGCTTCCTAAAAGAAAAGTCCATAAGGCATTATTAAAATGGACTTGGGAAAATCCACTGCTTATTTCTGGGATAAGCAGCATAAGACATACTGTACTGTTTTGGGATCTTGCCAGGTACTTGTGACCTGGATTAGCCTCTGTTGGAAACAGGATGCTAGGCTTGATGGACCTTCAGTCTATTCCAGTTTAGCAATACTTACGTACTTATATACTTATGAAATAAGGAAAATTACTGCAGAGAGACCACAAAAACTGTGTTCATCAGCTGTGCCTACATAGAATTCTTTTTAAACTAAATTTCAATCATTTGTACAAGAAAAAATAAAGCATTCAGCTCAAGACGTACATAGCAAAAAAGAAAAAAAATGAAGAAAATAACAAATTATACTTGAGACCTTCAAGCCGTCGTCATAAGGAAAAAAAACAAAAAACAAAGTAAGAAAACTATTCTCACTGCTGCAGGGAAAAAAATGTACACTTATCAAGCCTTTATACTAATATACATCAAAGTCACTAGCCGTTAACGGATGTTGCTGCTTTTTCAACCAAGAATTTTTCTGGCTTTTAAAGATAGTCTGCAGATAGGTTTCCCAAATCGAGAGAACGTTTTCCTTTTAGGTGTTAGGTGTCCCTCTCCCACAATACTAACTGATGGACCTGGGCTTTCTAGTGCCAAACTAGGGGTTCAGTGCCCATCCATGAACTTTAAATGGAAAGTAATATATATTTGAAAGGGACATTTGTTCAGCCTTGGGTAATGATAAAACTTTCTTCAAATATTTTCTAAACCAAAAAAAAAAAAAGAAGGTAATTAAATTAGAAGAAACTTAAGGATATAAAGATTTTTGGACTTTATTGTATTTTCCATATCTTCACATTTGTGAAATAGAGACTTTTATACCACTAAGATTGGTGACCTGTACAGTAGACATCTGTGTTTCCATATGTTTCTGTTTAGTCCCCAGCTCTTCCAATCTTGTATCTATCTCCTTTAAATTTATTTAAAGATTGTTTTCTAAAAGCAAACACAGTTGAGTCATTGAACCACTAAACATATTCTCCACTCTGGCAATAGATTCCTAAACATCCGTTAAATAAACTTCTCTGACTAGACTTTTACTTCCCTGTGCACTTTAGGAGAGATGAGACTGCTTCAGGTATAGGCATCCGTACAAAGATAAAAGCAGAGGATACTACTGGTTGTATGAGGCAAACATAGATTACTTCACTATTGGTAGAGGAGAAGTAATTAGGAAATGTGACCTAAGTATGAATGATATGAAAAGGTAGCACTCTTTTATTTAGATAGGGAATGTATAGTTGCCTTCCAAATTACCTAATCTTAATTCACAGCCTAAATGTACCAATACCAAAATGACACAAGGCTCAGATATTATAAAAATAGAAGGTAATTTATTATTGGGTACAGGTAAGATAGTGTAAGTCAGAGATAATGCACAGATGCTAAAATACCTATGCTGATGGTAGAGCAATGAGTAATTATGTACCTATCAAAACAAGGTGAAGAGAACGCACACTTAGTACCCTAGGTCTTGAGGTGAGGACCGCTAACTTTCCTAGCACTATGATAAGACACTTTACAACCTGACCAGTGAGGAAGGGTTTGTTCTCTCTCTCTGTCTCTCTCGGACACTGGAGCTGAAGAGACAACAAATGCCTGCAGGGCTGTCTCTCAGGATGTTGATGACAGGAGGTGCAGGCAGGGCTGTGTTTAACAAGCTTAGGATGTCTCCATGGCCCAGCAGCTTGGATCTGGTGATTCTGTTCTCCTATCAGCAACCCTTTCAGTAGCACAGCAAGTTTGTTGATCCCCCGATGTTATGACTTGGGGAACCAAAACACTGTGCTACTTGCATCATACTGCAGGGTCGTTTTGACCATGAAATCATTATTCCAGTAAACAATTGCAGTTCTTGTCCACCTGAAACCTTGGCAATGTCTGGCACTGTCCTTGTCTGAATTCGTCTGAGGCCTAAAAGGCAACAGGCCTTTCATGAAAATTGAAGTTAGCCAGAGCCTGTATTTTAATGTCAGGTTGGTAATTCTGAACACTGCCATGTA
Source organism: Microcaecilia unicolor (assembly GCF_901765095.1). Taxonomy (NCBI): domain Eukaryota; kingdom Metazoa; phylum Chordata; class Amphibia; order Gymnophiona; family Siphonopidae; genus Microcaecilia; species Microcaecilia unicolor. The sequence goes on along the minus strand of NC_044032.1, from coordinate 451,422,159 downwards.
GGGGTTTTAGCCCCACAGGTACCTAATCAGTTGTTGCACAGTGCTTCCTGGATCTGGTCTGCCATTATCTTAGCTCACCCCACCAGGATGGGGTGAGAAGGTCGTTTGAAGAGAGAGGCTTGAGCGACCCTCCCCCCCACCCCCTGAGCTTAACATTGGGCCCAACTAAAATCATGTTTCCAAGGTGGACTCCACAAACCCCAATGGTATTGATTGTACATGTTTGTCCTTCGGTCCCAGGACAGTGTTCCCATGTTTTAACTTTGGACCAAGTTCTTTCCCATAGTAAATAAAAAGAAAAGTAACTTACAGTTCCAACTGAGGTATTAAGTCCCAAGAGATGATTGCAGGAGGGCCACAGATAAAGCTCCTTAGTTCAAGTGTAGTACTGGTAAATTTCTCACATGGCCCCAGCAGGACTCCCAGAAAGCTCTGATTCAACTGCAACATAATTTCAACCTAACTGCATCAAGAATCCAGCATAACTCTGTCGTGACTATGGTGTTTTCTGGGATAGCTCCATTGTAACTCTGGTATAATTCTGGAGTGGTGCCTTCAGCTGTATGCCACATGGAGGAGTGCTGTTAAATATTTCCAGGCACTTGAACAGATGACATCAGCTGAGAAGAGCCCCACTACGGGCAGCTATCAGTTTCATGCCTTTTCTTCCAGTGACCGGGAGTTCCTCAATCACCAAGCTCCTCCTGCAAAGAATTCTTGATTTTCATACATCATGACCATATTACCAGTGGGGAGATTCTGAGATGATCCAAGGTGATTTTGCTGAGCAGAGGGGTCCTGCTGGATGGACATATTGTACGGCTGTGTAATTGATATCAGTGTGTACTGGACACCCACTGGTGGGAAAGGGAAAAAGACCAAAAAGGACTTGTCTTAGCATGTCCAAAGAAGATCTCCATTACCTTAGTGCCAGTTGGAAAGAGATGGAAACTGTTGAGCCGATTGAACACACTGGAGAATTGCTGCCCAGGTGCACAGATGAACCTAAGTCTGAGTAAGTATACACTGAAGTCAGGTACATGTTCCCCACTGGCTACTTCTTAAATTAAATCTATGTATTAGGTTTTATTTGCTGCCTTTCTAAATAAATTCAACCAAGTGTACAGACAATTATAATTTGGACATATGTGATATACAGTTAAAACAGTATGTTCATGTAACAGTACATATTACTGCATAGTAAACCATCTAAAATTAGAGGTATGCTACTTAAAAATTCAGCATCAGTCCAATGCACATTAAAATGTCTTGGTAGATAGCAAAGGGGACAAACAGGGGTGCAACATATAGATGCATAAAGGGGACAGGAGTTGAGATGATGTGATTTACTCATTTTCCTCAGAGTGTTTCTCCAAACATAGGCATGTTCAGTGTGAGCCATAGTGTGTGTGACTGGATTGCTGTTTGTAGCATCCTCTTGTAACTATAAGATGTATTGGGTTTTTTTTTTTAAATGATTTTGGTGGCATCACATTTTCTCTGCTTTCATTTTGCAGGTGACTTACATGGTGTGAAGGATGTTCTTTCTTTTGGTGAAGAATCAACACTAGAGAGGGGGAAGGGGGTACTCTAAGGAAGAAGGAGGCACCAGAGTAATCGCACATCTAATTTTATTGAAGAAAGATCTTCGCTCCTTCTTCCTTAGACCTACCCCCGCTATCGTTGATTCTTTACATTGTTGAAGAAGTGTTTCTTTTATTCTGTCTTTTGGTGATAACAGCTTTGAATTTTCTTGCTCACTGGTCAGTCATGTCCCTGCCATCTCCCACTCCCCCTGCCCATATCAAAAAGCACCCTTCAGAATTTTTTCTCTTTGTGTATCTGTCTTAATGTAGTGATTTTCAAATGTTTTTACATCTGATGGTTGTGATTTCTAATATGTTCTGCTGAAGTGTCTTATTACACAGGTAGCATCAGACTTCTGAACTAGAGAATGACACAGGGATAAAGTTTGTCCCCATCCCCCGCAGGCTTTGTCTCCGTCTCCGCCCTGTCCTCATCTGCAGAAGCCTCAAACACTTATGATTTTATATTTAAATCTTTTTTATTAAAGAATAAAAAGGAACAATATGCTGTGTGCAACTATTGTGTATAAACTACAAATAGAAAACAATAATAACTGTGAGCAGCTATAATAACCCTCCTCACCACCACCCTCTACTCTTCCAACACCAATAGCTGATTTCTACTACTACAAGGAACCCTAATCCACCCTGTTAAAATGTCCAGGGGTATAAAATACAACCTGTTCTGTATGTCCTAGAGGGGAGAAATATGCCCTATATAACACTGTTATGATTTTTTAATCTGTGGGTGAATAAGAGCTCTCCTGTCTTCCACAGTCCTTCCTGCAATAGAAGATGTCTTCTTAGAAGATGTGCAGGATCCCCCATGCAAATTTTGCTAGTTGTGGCCAGCATGTTTGCTTGTTTTCCCAAAAAATCTAAATATTGTTGTCTGCATCACTCAAACATAAATAACAGTCCAGTTCATTAACAGGCTTCAAAGTAGAAAACGACACAGGGACAAAGTTTGTCCCCGTCTCCGTGGGCTCTGTCTTAGGCCCCGCAAGCTTTGTCCCTGTCCCCATCCCTGCGGGTCCCCGTGTCATTCTCTATTCTGAACATATGAGGAATGTGTGTAGTATATATCTCTATATAATAATATAAACACACAATCACACAGTCATTTTATTCATACCCATTTAAATAACATTTTAGTTTTCCAGGCATGTCTTTAAACTGTAAAGAAGCTATGGAAGTACAGGTTTTGTGTGCGCTTATATAAAGTGCTGGTTGTTTGGCGCTTGTTTGAGTGGAGGTTTTATGTGACGCCTTCTGGTTTCATAGAAAAGAAACACTGCTCATAATCTGTCATATACTTTAGTATTTGAAGCTGTCTTATTTATTTATTTTTTTAAATTTTTAACAAGAATCTTTATTGAAGGAATCCACGTATTACAACTGAAGCTTTTCAGGCAAAAATCATACAGGTTCCCCTCCATTAAACATCTGGTATACATACAATCATCTACTGAAAGCCTTCTTACAACAGCAATAATATTTCTTGTAACATTTAAACTTTTCAGTTATACCCATTGTTTATTTACACCTTATATGTGTGTAAACAAAGAAACTGACACCTATTATAAAGAAGAATAATCAATAATTTTTATTTTTTCAACTGTCCTCCGTTGGACAGAGGCAGCATGAGAACATCATGCTGGAAGCAAAGTATACTTACACAATATATTTTTAGCAATAATACAGAGATATATGTTTGCTTTGCTTAAGATACATATCTTCTCCTCAGTTTAAATACACTTACATTCGTGCTGCACCCAATGTGTGCACGTCAGCAACCCTTTGCTTTGAAGCTTGTTCTTTCTTATCTAAAACATGTCTGCAGCACTCCTTCTACCCTTACACAGACTCTCTGTCTCTGTTTCACACAAGGCTACCCAGATCAAGGTTGATTCTATGACTCCCTTATTATTTTCACAGGTTTGTGACTCATATCTCTTTTTTGCCTTAATGCTTGCATTCCACTGACCATAGGAACTTTCTTTTTTCCTCATTATATTCAACACCATTCCCCTCCAAACCACCCCTCCCATCCCCCTGAAGCTGTCTGATTTTTGATGAAGGAAGCACTATACATAATCTGGCATATATTCAGTCACAGATGCCTGACACAAGTGGATTGTGCTGAAACACAGCTGTCAGGTCGGTGTGACTGCTAAGAGATTTTGGATACCACAGTAAATCCCTTTTAATTACAATGAGCTGGAGTCCTTTGTTTTCCTCATAGTCATCACCACTTCCTTGTGTTTCTCAGTTCTGTTATGGGGACTGATCCTCTTCTGTTAATTGTTCAAATTTTAAGTTGTATATGTGGATTTTGTCTTCCTTTTAAGCATGCCCAAATAAATATGAGTTCTTTCTTTATACTGTTATATAAAACTGGGTAAAATTCAGCTGCTGTGCCATGTTAGAATAGCCTTAAAATTCCCTCCTGTTTACTATGCCGTGCTAGTGAATCACCTCTGGAGCCTTTTTGTAAAAATCGTTGTTACATTGGCCATTCTCCAATCTTCAGGTACATAGTAAATGACGGCAGATAAAGACCTGTATGGTCCATCCAGTCTGCCCAACAAGATAAACTCATTTTACATGGTATGTGATAATTTATATGTATACCTGAGTTTGATTTGTCCCTGCCATTCCTAGGGCACAGACCGTAGAAGCCCACCCATTGTGATGGGTCATTTCCAGCCAGAAACGGCCCTATGGAATTAAAGGAAGGGGGTTCCACACCTCCCCGTGGCACCTAAGGCTGCTTCTGCCTTTTATATCAGGACCTGTAGTATATAGATATACTAGTAAAAAAGGCCCGTTTCTGACAAAAATGAAACGGGCGCTAGTAAGGTTTTCCTCGGAGTGTGTATGTGTGAGAGAGAGAGAGAGAGAGAGTGTGTGAGAGATGGAGTGTGTGTGTGTCAGAGAGAGAATGAGAGAGAGACAGTGTGTTTGTGTGAGAGACTGTGTGTGACAGAGTGTGATAGGCATAGTGTGTGTGAGAGACAGTGAGTGAGTGTGTGCCTCCCCCACCCTCCCTCTCCCCTGCCCCCTCTCCAGCCACCCATGTCCAAGGACCCTCGCCACCTGCAGCTGCCACTGGTAACACTGTCCGGCCACTGCTGCTTCTCCTGTTGAGCAGCAGCGACCGCTACAAAAAAGAAAAAAAGCAATAAATGTTTTCAAACCTCAAACACGGCACCGTAAACAGCCATCAGGCATTGGCCGTCGGCTCTGCAGCCGCTCCTCCTCTCGCCTCTCACGTCGCTGCGCTCCTCTGGGGTCTTACTCCAGGGGCAGTGACGTGGAGGCGAGAGGAGGAGTTGGAGTAGGTACATTTTTACCGACTCTGACTCCACCCAAAATTGCTTTCAACTTTGACTCCACAACCCCGATATTATGCCTTCTGTTTATTTTATTTATTTGTTGCATTTGTATCCCACATTTTCCCACCTATTTGCAGGCTCAACGTGGCTTACAATTTTCCGTCATGACTTATGCCATTTCAGAGTACAGATGCAATTGGTAATATCTATAGAAACATGGATGATATAATGAACAATCAGATAAAAAAAAGGGAGAACATGCAATTGGTATCACATATTGAACATGAATTACATGTTAAATTAGGCAGTACTATATAGGGAGAAAATAATTTGATTATTAAGTAGATGATGAATTACAAAAAACACAAGTTTTTTTTCTCCTTCCCTGTACTATGGATGCATTTAAAATCTCTTCTTTTCTGCTATCCTTGGTCCATGTTTCTTACTAATATGTTCTAGAGCTTTTGATGTGAGAGCAGCGTCTCTCACTCTTGCAGTCTTGTGTGCCGAGCGTACAAATCTGACTCAAGCAGATTTCACTTCTTTTTAGTTGCAGTACAAGCAAGAAACTCTACGTGTTGATGTCATAGAAGGGAACTACTACGGCGCCACTCTGGCTAGTTATCACAAATTTGACGTGTTAGACTTGCACTACTTCTTTCGGTTTGATGACCAGCATCGACTGGGAGATGGGATTCACTGGAACTGTATCGTGCACCGCAAGATAACGCAGCTGCTTCTGACTCATATCGCTGATGCATGGGGAGTGGAAGTACCAAAGAAGAAGCCTATCACAGGTAAGGAGAGGGATATTGGGAGAGGAGAGGGATGTGGCAAGGAGGGGGTATGTGTTGATTAGAATGAGCAAGATATCTCTGCAGTGGTGGGGAATGGTTAGGTATAACAGAGCTGGATTAAGGCATAGGTAAACTAGGCATATGTCTAAGGCTCCAAAATTCCAGGGGGGGGGGGGGTACTGTCAGATGAGCTCAGGAGGTTAGGATTGGCAACTGTTTGGATTTTTTTTTTTAAGATTCTAGAAGTTTGTGTCTCAAAGCCAGAAGGATGGCTAAAGCATCTAAACATTTTTCAGAGTTTAGCCCTCTCCAGTGTTTCCCCTTCAAGTTCAGAGATTATGGTAGGATCCAGTCGGTGGGAAGGCTGTTCTAGTCTAAGGGCGGAGAGGTTGAGTTGCAGTAAGCTGCTCTGTAGCTGTGCATGAGACTTGAGTAGAAACTTGCATGGGAATCCCGTGGTTCCCGCGGGGACGGAAGCAGTTCTGTGGGGTTCCCGTGGGATTCCTGTGGAAGTGTACGCTGCACTAGCGCCAGCCTCTCACTTACCAAGTTCTTTGAGTGCTGTTTCCTCCTCCTCTTCGCTTTAACAGCACTGATGCGAAAAGTCTCCATTAAGGAGGTGGTAGAGACACAAATGGTGATGGAATTCAAAAAGGCATGGGATGAACACAGAAGATATATAATTAGAAAATAGAAGTTATATAAAATCTAAACTTAAATGACTGCATGTGGGTGGATGTATGGATTGACGCTGTAATGAACTAGGGCCGATACCGGTCAGACTTGGATGATCTATGTTTCATATATGGCAGTCTGGTTTAGAATGGACTGGAAAGGGCTTACAGCAACTTTAGTGACTGGAACATGAGGACAGTGCTGGACAGATTTTTACGGTCTGTTTCCCGCAAATGAGAAGACAAATAGGCTGGAGTAGGCTTCAACAACAACCCCAGCAGTTGGAACATAAGGATAGGGTCAGGCAGACTTCTATGGTCAATATCCCAGAAACGCCAAAGAGAGACCATAATCAAGTATATAATATCACGTTCGTTGTTGATTTGATTATGAATTGATAATGAACGTGACTATTAGACAGACTGGACTATTCAGATTTTTATCTGATGTCATTTACGATGTTACTATTAATCCTCTCTGCTCCTGGGCTGATGCGCAGACCTCAGCTCTGACACAGGCACAAGCATCAGATATCACCTGACTTACTGGCACGTGGTGACCTCTCAGCACAGTGTCAGTGAATCAGATACAAGTCTTACATCTGCACACCAGAGTGTTTCAAATTCCAGTTTCTGTTCCTTCCTTGCCTTCAGTGCTGTGGCTGGAACCCAGAGAGAGCCGACCAGAATTTTTTTAAATGTACCATTAAATTCTTGTGGGGACAGGTAAGATTTCTGTCCCCGTGAAACTCTACTTTGCAGCAGCAGGCTGAGAACCTAAGAATTTGGGCAACTTAAATTACCCATTTTCGGGAGGGAGACATTTTGGCCAGCCCTGATTTTGAACTTGTATCCCAATTTAGTGTTCTCTTTGTAGTTCTCAATTCTACCCGCTAAAATTGGTGATGTAGGTCCCATAATGCAACAGGATAGGGTTATCCGAAATCCAGGTCTGGCCTAAAATCTCCCTCCTGAATTTGAGTAAAGTGGCAGCTCTCTAGCTTTAACTATTAAGCTACTCTATTTGAAGCTTGTACCTGCCTATTCCCCATGCTCACTCACAAAATATTATTGCTGCCATGCCCACAGCAAGACTCTGCACTTTCCCTAATATTTCTGGTGAGGTGAAATGTGGAGAGGAAGGCTATGAATGAAAATATGGGGGGGGGGGGGGGGGGGGGGGCGGGGTAGAGCAAGGAAAATGAATGTCTTGGTTGGGGGGGGGGGGGGGAGAGAAATTAAGTAAATGGGAATCCATATTAGGGGACCCACACCTGTGTTTAGGGCCCAATATCATGTTAATCCAGCCTTGATGTAGAAATTTGACTTATGTGCTTTGTGTGATTTAATGAGCTTTACTTTCAACAGATAAATGATGGTGCTTAGCTAAGCATTTTGCAAACCTAGTTTAATGATTTAATTTTGATGTACTGCCCCTTAATGTTCTTTTAACCTTGAATATGCCTGAAATTGAGAAATGGTGGTATATATAGGAGCACCTTTCTTAGGCTTACTACTATGGCCTAACCTAAAGGATGAAGGTAGGTAGTTTTAATGCTAAGTAATTGTCTGTTCCTTAGTGTCCTCATCAGATTAATCTAGACCTTAGAGTAGTGTTTGTCGACCAGCAGGTGGAGACAAAGAATATAGAGTGATATTTTCTACCCTGTAAGGGTACTCGATAGCTTCAGCAAATCTGTATTTCCCTGTCTTCAGCAGATGGTGATGGAATGCGTTGGGTCGGCGGTAGTTCCAGGTTGCCTTGTGACAACCCTTTAGTAAAAGAGCCCCTTAGTCTTTAGAGAGTTGCTAGAAGAGGGCAAGTTTCCTGTGAATGAAGGTGATGACCCTCACTCTGCTGCTGTTTCATAGGGAAGAGTTCTCTGTCGTTATCACAATATTTCTTAAAGTGTTAAGTATTACTCCTCAGTTGGTTCAAGAACCACTTACTGTGAGAGACACCCATCCTACAGGGGATTATAAAGTCCCCTAAAGTCTTTCCCATGGAGCAGGCCATTAATGCTTTGATTACATCTGAGTGGGGCTCTGGGTTGCTAAAGCTATATCCAAACCCTACCCTTTAGTACTGAATTAGAAAGAAAGTCTGAGACAACCTAAGGTGGATACCTTAGTGACTGCGGTTATTAAAGAGAACTACCATCCCTATTGAAGGAGAATCTGCACCTAAGGATCTTCTAAGACTGCAAGGTAGTCCTTGTTGAAACAGTTCTTTGGATGTACCTGCCCTGGGTTTACTGGGTCAAGGCTTAGATCAAGAGCAGAATAGTCAGGTTCCAGATGAAGTTGTTTGCCTTAAGGCAGATCTGTTTAAGCCAAACTGGTTATTTCCTGGTTTTTCTTTGGCCTGCCTGGTGTCTCCAAAGTACATTTTATTCCTCTTGACCATTATTGAGAGAGACAAAGAGCTAACCAATGACTTTTGCAAGCTTCCCAATGATTGCTACAGGTCCATGCCTCAGAAGTTGTTAGGCAGCCATCTTTCCAAGTTTTTCAAAGAATGGACCTGAATCACATCTAACATCAGGTCTGGATGTCATTCAGCATGGTTTCAAGTTGGAATTTTCCCATCTACTCACAATTTTTTATGGCTTTTCCCTGTTGTAGCCCTGCCAAGAGAGCAGCAGTACAAGACCCTCTGCAGAAGTTGTTGGTTTTTGGAGTGGTAGTATCAGTTCCTGAGTACAAAAAGAGTGTTGAAAGATATTTGGTTTATTTTGTAGCTCCAAAGAAAGAGAAGACATTTCACTCAGTACTGTACCTTAAAGGAGTAAATCAGACATTGAGTAAGTCATCTTAGGATGGAAACTTTATGATCCATGATTTGCCCCTGTAATAAGGGGAGAGTTTTTTTTTTTTTTTTTTTTTTTTTTTTTTTCTTAACTTGGACCTCAAGAAGCATATCACATTCTGATTTGGCCTCCACATCAGCAATTTGAGGTTGCATTACTGGGAAAACATTTCCAGTTTTAAGCAATGCCTTTTGACTTGGCAATGGTGCCTAGAACATTCTCTATAGTCATAGTGGTGGTAGAGGCATTTCTTTGAAGTGAGGATTTAAGAATACATCACTGTTTGGACTGTCTCATTCAAGCCACTACACAATAAGAAAGGGAGCCAGTGATGGAGTTCTACAATTTCTGTGGTCCCTTGGGTGGTGAATGACAGCAAAAGTAGCATGAATTTAATATTTGGGAGTGAGATTTGACACCAAGCAGGAAAAAGTTTTTCTTCCAATGCAGAAGATGGTGAAACTGAAGTCACAGATTCAGCATTTCTACTAGTGCCTCAAGTATTGGACTTTATGCAGATACTCAGCTTTATGACAGTGACCACAGAAGTAGTCCCTGGGGCTCAGGCACACCTTACAGAAGTCCCTGCTAGATCTCTAGTCACTACTAAAAAATATATACTGAGGAGAAAGTCCCTAAGAATACTTGCAGTTAACAACCAGGTGGAGTCTCATATCACTTAGCACGGATATTCATATCACTCCCCTGGTGACTCTATAAACGTGCGTAGGTTTAATCATCGACTAAACCACCTCCACCCTAATGTAATTGCAATAATGATAACTTGTGTTCTCACACCATCATGTGCAAATATATAGATATTCAAAAAGACACTTAGCTTAAAGAGCATTTATACTCCACAATTCAGACTGGCGTGTATAGAAGCCCTGACAGTGCCTGTTTCGCTATGCTTCTTCTGGGGGAAACTCACACCATTTAGCCTGATAAAACAAATCACAAAGTGTCACACACATTTTAAACCCAACTACAGGTATTCCAACAACATTCATATTCACTAATGCAGACTTACTGTATTGTGTGTGAACGCAGCTTCTTAGCTGTCAATATAAAATGGCGCTCCTACTCGCTTAAAACCAACGGGCTACCGGAAATTACTGCTCATCATTTCCGTGACAGATTGTAGAATATCTCACGCTTTGAATAACTTTGTAGTAGGGATTAGCCTGTATGATGTGTGGACATTGGGACATCCTAGGGGGCGGGATTACACTTTCTACTCCCAGGTACACCTCACTTATTCCCGCCTAGACCATATTTTTCTTGATAAAACTTTGTCTGAAGGGGGAGAGGAATCCTCTATAGGTAATATTTCCATATCAGATCATGCCCCGGTCTGGACTGTCATCCCTTCTCTGAGGGAGGAGGTGAGGGACAAACGGTGGACGTTTAACAGCCTGTTACAGGATATGGATACAGTAGCTAGTTTTAAACCAGTTCTGAAGGAGTACTTTGACATCAATATGGACTCGGGACAGACACTGGGTACGGTGTGGGACGCATTCAAGGCAGTCTCAAGAGGACACTTTATAAAATGTGCTAGTCAAAAGGCCCGAGTCCATAGGGTACGTCTAGCCCAGTGAATGGAAAGATTGGCTGTCTTGGAAGACAGATACAGGGCCTCTGGCTCTGTAGCTGACTTTCACAAGTTGCAGGAGGTGAGACTGGAAATTGCAGGGTTGCATGAGGAGAGTTTAAAATATGTGAATGAGAGATTGAAACAGGTACACTACGCTTGCACCAATAAGCCGGGAAGACTGTTAGCTGCTAAATTAAGAAGGATGAGAGCGGATAGGCATATCCTGGGAGTAAGGGATGCCAAGGGAGATATGTTGCATAAATCAGCTCAGATTAGGGACTGCTTTGCCCAATATTATGAGAACCTATATACAGAGGATGCTTCTGTACAGACGGGGGGAATAAATGAGTATTTGGCTGCTAGGGAGCTGCCGGCCTTTTCTGAATTCCAAAAAAGAGAGCTTGAGGAGCCGGTGAGGGTGGAGGAGGTTATAGGGGTTTTAAAAGCTTTGCCCACGGGGAAGGTGCCAGGGTTAATGGCTTTACTAATGAGGTTTATAAGACATATGTGGTAGAGCTGGCACCTTACCTGACAATGATAATCAATGCTGTGAGGGAAGGGGCTCCTCTCCCGAAGACAATGATGGAGGCTTGGGTGGCGGTTATACCAAAGCCAGGCAAGGATAAAACTGAATGTGCCTCGTACCGAGCCATCACAATTCTCAACACAGATGTCAAAATTTTGGCAAAGGTGTTGGCAAACCATTTGGGAAAGGTGCTTCCTAGTCTAATCCATCCAGATCAAGTGGGCTTTATAGCAAAAAGACAGGCCATGGATAACATACGTGGAACGGTGGATCTCCTTTATGCTGCTCAGATAAAAGCCAAGCCCATGGTGTTACTCGGGTTGGATGCGGAAAAAGCGTACGACCGAGTGCACTGGGGATATTTGGACAAAGTTCTACATAGAGTAGGGATTGGGCAGCTTTTTAGAGCCTGGATACAGGCCTTGTATTCCTCGCTGCAAGCTTGTGTGAGAGTCAACGGGGGGAACTCAAGAGGCATTTGTGTTGGGTCAAGGAACTCGTCAGGGCTGCCCGGTGTCCCCCTTACTGTTTGCTCTAGCAATGGAACCCTTAGCGGCACCTATCAGAGAGAATGATGACATTGCTGGAGTACGGGTGGGGGCACGGGAATATAAAATAGCATTATTCGCAGATGATGTGCTGTTGTCTCTAGCAAACCCGCTGATCTCTTTACCCAATTTAATGAGGGTGATAGACTATTACACCCGGATATCGGGCTACAAATTAAATGCGAGTAAATCTCTTGGCCTAGCAGTGGGAGTACCTCAGGGTGTGATGGAGACATTAAGGACGTCTTTTGCTTTTAAGTGGGATGCTCATGAATTAGCCTATCTTGGAGTTAGGATACAGAGTGATTTGTCTGAGCTGTTCATAGCAAATTACCCGAGACTTAAAAAGGAGGTGCGAGAGGACCTGAATAAATGGTCATCTATGGGGTTATCCTGGTTTGGGAGGATAGCGACGATCAAAATGAATATACTGCCCCGTCTTTCATATTTATTTCAGGTCCTTCCCCTGAGGTTATCTCGCACCTTCTTGTCGGGACTACAGGATGTGTTGATTCGCTTTGTGTGGAATCCGAGGAGGCCAAGGCTGCCGCGTGCCTTTCTTTACAAAAGCCGACGAGAGGGAGGACTGGGAGTGCCAAATCTGTTCTGGTACTAGTGTGCAGCGCAAGCTAGAGCTGCGATAGACTGGTTTAGGAAGGACGAAAGTAAATTGTGGATAGATATTGAACAATCCCTGGTTGGCACTCGGAAATTGGGACACACAATGTGGTTTGCTAGTAAATATAGGGGACGAGTGGATAGGTTTCCGCCTACTGTACAGACTACTTTTTACTATTGGGACCTTGTTTCCAGAGCATCAACCACCGGTGTCAGGCTTGGCCCCAATAGTGGATAATCCTATGTTTGAACCTGGTATAGGAAATACTACATTTAGCAGGTGGGCAGACTCAGGCTTGGACATGTTGGGACAGGTACATGTGGGTGGTAGCATGGTAACCTTTGAGAAGTTGGTGGAAGATTTCTGGCTTCGGCCTGACGATCGTTACGCATACCTACAGTTACAACATTTCATTTTAGGACAAGTCTATAAAGGTTGTATGCTGCGGGACACACATCCTATGGAAGAGCTATGCGTAAATTGGAACATAACGAGGGGCATGTTATCCCATTTGTATGCCTACCAGGTGATGACTGTTAAACATTATGTATTGCATAGGAAACGGTGGGAACAGGAATTACTTTTTACTCTACCAGATGCAGCATGGCTGGCGTTGGAAAAAAAGATTTTGAGATCCTCCATAGCAGTGGCAATGCAGGAAAATGCTATCAAAGTCTTTTATAGATGGTATTTAACGCTGGTCCGATTACATCATATGTTTGCCCATGTGCCCAAAGACTGCTGGCGGAAATGTGGGGGAGTGGGGACCATGGGTCATATTTGGTGGTCGTGTCCTAAAGCTCAGGCCTATTGGAAGGGGGTGAAGTCACGTCTGCAGGTTTGGGTGGGTAAATCTGTGCAGTGGCATCCTTTAATTTTCCTACTTGGGCAGCGGCCCGAGGGCTTTACGTTGGATCAGTGGCTTCTGACGAGAGGAGCCTTGCATGCAGCGCGTATAAATTTAGCATAGAGTTGGAAGTCACCCAAAGTTCCCTCAATGGTGCATTGGATCACTAAGGTGCGTTATATAAGTGAAATGGAGAGACTAACTGCAGTAAGAAGAAAAACTATGCCTGCATGGGAAAGGGTTTGGGGACCCTTTCTACAAAAATGTTCTGGCTAACTGGGCTATATACGGGAAGTTGGAGAAGGTGTAGGGAGGGGGGAGAGGGGAGTTAGTATAAGGGACGGGGGGGATTTACAGTATTGAAATGTTAAAAACAAAAAATCTGAAGTTCAGTATGCATCTGTTCTAGCATTATTTCAGTGATACATTTTTTTGCAAAATACTCCTTGAGGGTTTATGTGGAACTGTAGTTTATTCTAATGTCTTGACTTGAGGAGATGTTGTACTTATTTTGCAATGCATAATAAAGACTTCTGCAAATTAAAAAAAAAAAAGAAACTAAATTATGGAACCACATTGAATTTTTCAAACTTTCAGTTTTAGTCTGTAAAAGTAGATTCCATTAAGGCTGCATTGTTTCAGGCTGTGTGACTTTTTCTTTTTTTTATTTCTTATTTGACTTCAGGATTAAAAATCTCAGGGGCTCTGTCTAAAGTTATAAATCTGGACACAGTCTTTCCCCAGGGAAATTATAGAACTTAGACAAACAGATTGTCATCTGTTTGTGAAATCAGCCTCTCTAATGCAAGAGACTGCTCTAGGTTCCTCTCTAAGAACCTTCTTGCTCGCCACTTCAGGATATTCAGAAGTAGAAGCTCTTTTACTCTTTAACTCTCTAGCAATAATTACTTCCAGTGCCTCTTTATGATCTGATTAGATATCACCCTTTTCTAAGATGACATCACTCATACTAGTGCCCTTCTCATACCCCTTCCCTATCAAAGCCGTACAGGCCAGAGAGCCAAGAACAAGCACAACTTTGGGAGCTTCTTGGTATTTAGGGAGCAGGTAATGGTACTCAAGTAGACTTCAAAATCTGATTATGCCCCTTCTCCTAATCCAGTAGGGACTGCCCCCATTGATTCCTGCCTAGTCAAGATAGTCACAAGAGAGTTCATGGGACCCGTGATATTCTTTAGTCTTCTCTTCACATTTATTAATTTCCATGGAAGAAAGATTTGTATTCCCCCAAAAGTCTCCTTTCTATATCCATCATCACTATCCTCCCTCGGAGCACAGTTGGTACTTCAGTGCAGCAAACCCCTTTGCATGGCTATAGGCACATAACCAGTGCACTCTTTTTCCCCTGAATTGGGGCAAATAGATATTGTGGTTACCACAGCTTGTCCACACATAGACTCTACAGTGGCAAGGATATGTCAGATGTAAATGAAGGTTAATGTGTTCCTTGGGTCTAACTGGGTAGGTAGTACCATTTCTTTCCTGTTTTTTTTTGTTTTGTTTTGTTTTTTTTAATTTTTTAAGTAAATTTTACCATTTCACGGAAAATCAGATCTTATCTTTCTCAAGCTGTCAGTTTGTGACTCCTTATGTGAACTGCCTGTGTATGCTTCATTTTGTCTGTCATCAGTATGTGGGGAGGAGGAGGCAGCAGCATACTGGAATAGGGGCTGGGAGGGTGAGATACTGCAATGCTTATGGATTTCATTGTTTCTTCCAGGTCCCTGTAATAATGAGAAAAGGAAGAATTCCCTGCAGTGGTGTAATCAACCTGCTGTGCAGTATTCTCATATGGCTCCAGCTGTGGCTCCTTATCCACCTCCCTACAGGGGTAAAAGTTTTTTTTTGCAGAGTGCTAAAATGGTGATGGACACTCTTTATTTTGGTGGAAGAGAGAAGGAGGAGCACAAGGTTTTCTTTGGTTTACGAGTATTGTAGGGGTTGTGTGATACTGGTACCAAGAATGTTAGATTAACATAAGCAGGTTCACAACAGCCATTACTTTTCCAGATTTGCTTAAGTAGATTCTTTAATGAAGTCTCCACAATGTCGTACAGTTATTTCAAAAGGCGTGATTAATAGTCTATCTGCATCCATTAAGTGTCACCACAAGGCTCCAAGCTGTTTTTTCTTCTCCCCAAGCCATAGAAGCCTACTTTTCAGAATGATTTGCTACACTTAACACTAATGAGTGCTCCCTCATCAGAGAAGGAGCTCCTATGCCCAGGTATGCAATGCCAGGGTTCAAGAGAGTACATGTATCACATATTTTTGGAGTCGTTGAATTAAGAATGGAGCCTCTTCTCAATCCCCCCCCCCCCCCCCTAGTTACATATAGGCAACTTTGCTGTTTTCTGTGTGGAATTGGTTGGTTCTATATAAAAGGTATTGCAACTTGCAAAAAAATCAAGTTTTCTCCAGGACCAGTCAGTATTGTGAAAATTGAGAGGGTTTTTTTTTTTTTTTAGAAGTAACTTTAATGTTCTCCGAGGACAAGCAGGTTGCTTGTTCTCACGAATGTGTGACGTCCACGGCAGCCCCTCCGATCGGTGATCTTCACTAGCAACATCGTTTGCTAGCCCTCGCGTGCGCATGCACCGTGCGCATGCATGACCGTCTTCCCGCCAAAACGCGCTCGTGTTCGTCAGTCTTTTTTCCACGGCTGTTTTTCGGTCGGTCTGTGCCCCAAGGAGACCCCTCGCGTCTTTTTGCTGCGTTCTTCCGTTCGGAAGTGCCAGGTTTTGTTTTTCCATTGTGTATCTCTTAGTTTTAAAAAAAAATTCCCTTACGTCGAGTTTTTTCCCGTAAGTTTCCTTTCGTTGTTGGCGCGGCCTTTTTCGCCGCCCGTACGGGTTTTTTCTAACTTGTTTGGTGCCATTAGCCATCATCGCGAATTTTGACTTCGCCGGCGTGATTTTTCCGCCCATGTCCTTGAAGCCTACCAGTGGCTTGAAAAAGTGCACCCAGTGCAGCCGGACTATCTCCCTCACTGACAGGCACGTTTCGTGTCTTCAGTGTCTGGGGGCCAGGCATCGCCCCCAGGCCTGTACTCTGCCTTCTTCTGAAGAAGCGGACTCAGGCGGCGAGATTGGCCCAGTGGAACCTTTTGTTCAGGGCCTCGTCTAGTGCTTCGACGTCTTCGGTACCGAGATCATCGTCCGGTCTGTCGACGTCTGCGGTACCCAGCTCTTTTGACAGTGATCCAGCATCTACGATACCGAGGTCATCGGTGGTATTGATGTCGTTGGAGGGTGCTTCGTCGTCCGGAGTGCAGGTGAGGGCTGTCCGTTCCCCTGCTGGTCTTTGCCTGCCTCGAGGGCTCCTGCGGTACAGCCCCCCCCCCTCCCCCCCCGGGATCGACCTCTTTCGGACCCGGCCCACAGGAGATGTTTGGATTCAACGTCCTCCTCTTCGGTACCGGGAGGTACCGGTGACGTGCTTCATGTGAAGGCAAAGAAGCATAATCATTAGTCACCTTCCAGACGTTGTACCGAGAGCTCTGGGTTGCCAGTGCCACCGGCACCCAAGCATCGACATCGGGAGGACCGCTCACCCTCCATTAAGGAGGTGTCGATGCGCTCCCCTATGGACAGCCTGGTACCGGACTCCTTGCCTCTCTCGACAGCCACTCTGAACGAGAGCCTCAGGGCCATCCTTCCAGGAATCCTGGAAGAGCTGTTGCGCCCTTCTCCTCCGGTAGCGGGGGTGCTTGCATCGCCGGTGCTGATGACTGAGGCGATGGCTGGGCCCTCGTCCGTGGTGAGGTCCCCCGTACATCGGCTGCCTCCCAGGCGGACTCCCCGACATCGATGAAGGGAGCTCCGTTGCCGCCGGTGCGGGAGTCTTCCTCTCAACGCTCTCACCGTGGTCATGTTCCTAGGAAGTTGAGGCGGGCACGGCTTCGGACAGAAGTTCATGAACTGGTGTCCGACACCGATGGTGAGACCTCGTGGGAGGCAGAGGAAGAGATCAGAGATTTCTCAGATGAGGAGTCTGACGGTCTTCCTTCTGATCCCACTCCCTCCCCTGAAAGACAGCTTTCTCCTCCCGAGAGTCTATCTTTCGCGGCCTTTGTCTGGGAAATGTCTACGGCCATTCCCTTCCCTGTGGTTACGGAGGATGAGCCAAGGGCTGAAATGTTTGAGCTTTTGGACTATCCTTCGCCACCTAAGGAATCGTCCACAGTACCCATGCATCATGTCCTCAAGAAGACATTGCTGGCAAACTGGGCGAAGCCGCTAACTACTCCCCACATTCCCAAAAAGATCAAATCCCAGTATCTGATTCATGGGGACCCGGAGTTGATGCGGACTCAGTTGCCTCATGACTCTGGTGTGGTGGATCTGGCCCTTAAGAAGGTCAAGAGTTCTAGAGAGTCTGCTTCGACGCCCCCGGGCAAAGACACTAGAACCTTGGATTCTTTTGGGATGAAGGCCTACCATTCTTCAATGCTCATTTCCAAAATTCAGTCCTACCAGCTCTACACGAGCATTCATATGCGGAACAATGTGCGGCAGTTGGCGGACTTGGTGGACAAGCTCCCCTCTGAGCAAGCCAAGCCTTTTCAGCAGGTGGTTAGGCAGCTGAAGGCGTGTCGTAAATTCCTGGTCAGGGGTGTTTACGATAATTTTGATGTCACGTCCAGGACCGCTGCTCAAGGTGTGGTGATGCGCAGACTCTCATGGCTGCGCGCCTCAGACCTGGAGAATAGGCTGCAGCAGCGGATAGCGGATTCTCCTTGCTGGGGGGATAATATTTTTGGAGAAAGGGTCGAACAGGTGGTAGAACAGCTCCACCAGCTGGACACCGCTTTCGACAAATTCTCCCGCCGGACGCCTTCAGCATTTACCTCAACTGGTAGACGTTTTTATGGTGGAAGGCGGACTGTTACCTATTCTAATAAGCATAGGTACAATCCTCCCTCTCGCCAGCCTGCTGCCCAGGCCAAACCCCAGCGTGCTTGTTCCCGTCAACAGCGTGCACCTCCACAGGCCCCTGCAGCTCCCCAGCAAAAGCAAGGGACGGGCTTTTGACTGGCTCCAGCAGAGCATAGCTGCAGTCAATGTGTCTGTGCCGGACGATCTACCGGTCGGAGGAAAGTTAAAATTTTTTCACCAGTGATGGCCTCTCGTAATCTCCGACCAGTAGGTTCTTCAAATAGTCCGGCTAGGATACTCCCTCAATTTGGTCAGAAGGCCTCCAAATTGCCCACTGGGAGCTCAGTCCTTCAGCTTCCAGCACAGGCAGGTACTTCTCAGCGCCAATGCGGTCGAGCCCGTGCCACCGGGGCAAGAAGGGCTGGGATTCTATTCCAGGTACTTCCTTGTTGAAAAGAAAACAGGGGGGATGTGTCCCATCCTAGACCTAAGGGCCCTGAACAAATATGTGGTCCGAGAAAAGTTCAGGATGCTTTCCCTGGGCACCCTTCTTCCCATGATTCAGAAAAACGATTGGCTATGCTCTCTGGACTTAAAGGATGCTTACACTCATATCCCGATACTGCCAGCTCACAGACAGTATCTTCGATTCCATCTCAGAACACGGCACTTTCAGTATTGTGTGCTACACTTTGGTCTCGCCTCCGTGCCCAGGGTGTTCACAAAATGCCTGGCAGACTGGGAGTGCACGTGTTCCCTTACCTCGACGATTGGCTGGTGAAGAACACGTCCGAGGCAGGAGCTCTACAGTCAATGCAGATGACTATTCGACTCTTGGAGCTACTAGAGTTTGTGATAAATTATCCAAAGTCCCACCTTCCAGTTCAAAAACTCAAATTCATAGGAGCTCTGCTGGATTCTCAGACAGCTCGTGCCTACCTTCCGGAAGCGAGGGCCGACAATCTTCTGTCCCTCGTTTTCTGGGTGCGGGCGTCTCAGCAGATCACAGCTCGGCAGATGTTGAGGTTGCTCGGCCACATGGCCTCCACAGTTCATGTAACTCCCATGGCCCGTCTTCACATGAGATCAGCTCAATGGACCCTAGCTTTCCAGTGGTACCCAAGCTGCTGGGATCTAGAGGATGTAGTCCAGCTGCCTACCAGTTTTCTTCAATCCCTGCAGTGGTGGACAATTCGATCCAATTTGACTCTGGGATGTCCCTTCCAAATTCCTCAGCCGCAAAAAGTGCTGACGACGGATGCGTCTCTCCTGGGATGAGGAGCTTATGTCGATGGGCTTCACACCCAAGGGACTTGGTCCCTCCAGGAACAAGGTCTACAGATCAATCTCCTGGAGTTACAAGCGGTCTGGAACGCTCTAAGGGCTTTCAGGGATTGGCTGTCCCACCAAATTATTCAAATTCAGACAGACAACCAGGTTGCCATGTATTTCATCAACAAGCAGAGGGGACCGGATCTCGCCCTCTGTGTCATGAGGCCGTCAGAATGTGGCTTTGGGCTTGCCGATATGGCATGTGTCTTCAGGCCACATATCTGGCAGGCGTAAACAACAGTCTGGCCGACAGGTTGAGCAGGATCATGCAACCTCACGAGTGGTCGCTCAATTTCAAAGTGGTACACGAGATCTTCCAAGCATGGGGCACCCCCTTGATGGATCTCTTTGCTACCCGAGCCAACCACAAGGTCCCTCAGTTCTGTTCCAGAGTTCAGGCCCATGGCAGACTAGCGTCGGATGCCTTTCTCCTGGATTGGGGGGAAGGCCTCCTGTATGCTTATCCTCCCATACCTTTGGTGGGGAAGACTTTGCTGAAACTCAGGCAAGACCGAGGCACGATGATTCTGATCGCTACTTTCTGGCCGCGTCAGATCTGGTTCCCTCTTCTTCTGGAGTTGTCCTCCGAAGAACCGTGGAGATTGGAGTGTTTTCCGACCCTCATTACTCAGAACGAGGGGGCGCTTCTGCATCCCAATCTCCGGTCTCTGGCTCTCACGGCCTGGATGTTGAGAGCGTAGATTTTGCCTCCTTGGGTCTCTCCGAGGGTGTCTCCTGGGTCTTGCTTGCTTCCAGGAAAGATTCCACTAAAAAGAGTTACTTCTTCCTATGGCGGAGGTTTGCTGTCTGGTGTGACAGCAAGGCCCTAGATCCTCGCTCTTGTCCTACACATACCCTGCTTGTTCGTTTCATGAGAGGTTTGCTTTTGTCAAAGCCCCCCCATCAAACCTCCTACAGTGTCATGGGATCTCAATGTCGTTCTCACCCAGCTGATGAAACCTCCTTTCGAGCCACTGAATTCATGCCATCTGAAGTACTTGACTGGAAGGTCATTTTCTTGGTGGCAGTTACTTCAGCTCACAGAGTCAGTGAGCTTCAAGCCTTGGTAGCTCATGCTCCTTATACCAAATTTCATCATAACAGAGTGGTCCTCCATACTCACCCTAGGTTCTTGCCGAAGGTGGTGTCGGAGTTCCATCTTAACCAGTCAATTGTCTTGCCAACATTCTTTCCCCGTCCTCATACCTGCCCTGCTGAACGCCAGCTGCACACGTTGGACTGCAAGTGAGCATTGGCCTTCTATCTGGAGCGGACAAAGCCCCACAGACAGTCCGCCCAATTGTTTGTTTCTTTTGATCCCAACAGAAGGGGGGAGTGGCTGTCGGGAAACGCACCATCTCAAATTGGTTCGCAGATTGCATCTCCTTCGCTTACGCCCAAGCTGGGCTGACTCTTGAGGGTCATGTCATGGCTCATAGTGTCAGAGCCATGGCAGCGTCAGTGGCCCACTTGAAGTCAGCCATTATCGAAGAGATTTGCAAGGCTGCGACGTGGTCATCTGTCCACACATTCACATCGCATTACTGCCTACAGCAGGATACCCGATGCGACAGTTGGTTCGGGCAGTCTGTGCTGCAGAATCTGTTCGGGGTTTAGAATCCAACTTCACCCCCCTAGGCCCTTTTTTATTCTGTTCAAGGCTGCACTCTCAGTTGGTTAAGTTTAGGTCAATCTCAGTTATGTCCTCGCTGTTGCGAGGCCCAGTTGACCCTGTTTGTTGTTTTGAGTGAGCCTGCGGGCTAGGGATACCCCATTCATGAGAAGCAGCAGCCTGCTTGTCCTCGGAGAAAGCGAATGCTACATGCCTGTAGAAGGTATTCTCCGAGGACAGCAGGCTGATTGTTCTCACCAACCCGCCCGCCTCCCCTTGGAGTTGTCTTCCCTTGTCTTTGTCTTTGCTATGTACTGGACTGACGAACACGAGCACGTTCGGGCAGGAAGACGGTCGCGCATGCGCACACGAGGGCTAGCAAACGCTGTTGCTAGTGAAGATCTCCGATCGGAGGGGCTGCCGTGGACGTCACCCATTCGTGAGAACAATCAGCCTGCTGTCCTCGGAGAATACCTTCTACAGGTACGTAGCATTCGCTTTATGTTACATAATATTTTATAGCCAGCTTCCACCTATGTAGTTCAGGATGGATTACAAAAAAAAAAAGAAACCAGAACCAAAGTGTCTTGAAGTTACCAGAAAAAGCATCAAAACATATATTCCATATACACACACAAATCAAAAGAAACGAAAGCCTGCTCTTTGAAAAAAGAAACATTTTCAAATTTTTCCTAAACCACATCACAGAAATAAAAAGAATTCCAAATGGTAGCTATTTGATTTTGAAGTGATAAAAATGTTTAGCTGAGATTTAATTTGGAAACAGAAATCACAGGAGAAATTGATTCCCAGTACTAATTCTATGTACTGTCACCATTAGATCAGTCATATATGAAGGAGCAGCACAATATGAAATTTTAAACACGATTACACTCGCCTTAAGATAAATACAGGCTTTAATAGGCAACTAGTGCAGTTTTAAATAATAACTTCTCACGGAATCATACCTTGACAGACCGAATATCAACTTAACTGCTATATTTTGCATTACTTGTAAGTGATCAGGAAGAGATTTAGAACATCCAATCAACACAAGATTACAATAATCAAATATGGGTAATATAAGTGACTGGAAAACAACCAAAAGGTATCCACAGGACAATATTTTTTAATAGCCCTGAGTTTTCTAAAGGTAAGAGAATTTTTCTTCAATATTGCAGACACAGGATGTGCCATCCTTAATAGATTTTCAAATTCTACCCCAAGAATTTTTGACAGTAAGTCTAAAGAAAACCTGTTCCCATCTACAGAAAAATGTGATAGATATCGTGTATACTCCTTGGATCCAATCCAAGGAGATTTGGTTTTCTCCTTAATTTCAAATAATGAGCAGAAATCCAAGTATTTCATGCATAACTGAATACAAGATAGTTTTGGTCCTACTTATAGCAATACCATAGGTGCTAGCGTGGGCAGTTGAGGCCATAGCCCTAACAGTATTTTGCCCAACACAGAATCATCATCTAGAAAGCTAGGATTCAGGATCAGAGATTGGTTTAACTCTTCCAACCAAAAAGATGTTCTACTGCCCTTGGTAATAGCTATCATCTTGTGTCTCTTGAATTCACTGCTTTAACTTGCCAGAAGTCTCAAGCATTGGTTTCCCATGCAGGAAGTAATGGCCTATGAAGATCCAAGATAAGACTGTCCAGAATATAATTTCTCCTTCATCCGCTGTTACCTTAACATGTGGAATTCATAAAGTCTCCGTTGTTTGAAATATTAATGAAAGCATTTTAGCAGGTCTGTCTTTTTGACATGTTGAAAAGTTCATATTTCATCAGATTTATTTGTTAGTCTTCATTTAAATTGTTCTAAGAAATATCTAGACAAATGAGCTGTATTGTAAACTTCAATTAGCATTGTGTAAATCTGTGTCAGCAGAAATGACTTTGTAGCAGCCTGCTTTATCGTAGGCTGTGAAACACCTTGTAAGATGTTATGAATAGTGTGTTGCAGTAAGTAGAAGTAGAGCTCATAAGAAGTACTTGATAAGAAATTGGTATCAAATCACTGCCCCCCATTTGTGTTTTGTAGGTCGTTGTTATGCCGCATCTAGATTGTGTATTGGCATTGAGTACATGTTAAGAATGCTGTCCCTCTACACAGTGGTATGGCGTGCTCATGCCCAGCCCTTTTGAGGCAAACTGATCACTTCTAGGCGGTTGCTTGCCTTACATGCTCCTTTCTCTTCCACTAATGACTTTGGTTGGAATTAGCAAGTGTAATCTGCCCCCCCCCCCCCCCCCCCCCAATGTACAAGACAGGATGTAAAACTGATAATAGTGTGCATTAATAGTGCTTAATAAATTAGAAACTGGCCACCTGGGGCTTGAGCTAATGTTTTTTTGTCAATGTAAATGTCACTTACACACACAAAGTAACTTTGCTCTTTCACCCTTCCCCTCACTTCCTGGTTACTTTCTAGGTCCAATGTATGATGAAAACTCGGAGTACTCCGCTTGCTGGAAACATAATGGTATGCGTCCAATCCAGGTGGGATACAGACCCCCATTGTGTTCCTCAGGCCCATCAACTTCATACCAGTGTGGTGAGATGAATTCCCCTTTCTGTGATGACACCCCTTGCCTTGGATACACCAGCTTTGAACATGCGTGTTCCCTGGGAAATGGTGAGTTTCCCATATTGCTCTTTAACAAAAGTACTCCTATCTGTGAGAAGGGCTGCTATTTTATGGGTCTGATTTTATAGGCCCCCATGAATGAATCTGTATACATCGTACATTAGTTATTGGTTAGTCAGAGCTGGTTGACCTGTTTTCTTAATTTTGGGGGGGCTTACCTGTTAACGTAATGCTTTCAGAGTCTAGCGCAGGGGTATTCAGTGTCATTCCTTGCATGTAGATCTCGTGCATATTCATTGGAGAAATCCCAAAAACCCAACTGAATTGTGAACCTACATTGTATGCAAATAGATCTCATGCATATTCATTGTGGAAATCTTGAAAACCCATTTGGGTTGCAGACCTCCAGGACGGATATGGATACTCCTGGTCAGCAGTTGTAGTGGGTTGAGTTTTTCAGTGTATATGGAATCAAGGTACTGCCAGAGAATGTGGTAAAGGCAGTTAGCTTAGCGGAGTTTAAAAAAGGTTTGGACGGCTTCCTAAAGGAAAAGTCCATAGACCATTATTAAATGGACTTCGGGAAAATCCACTATTTCTGAGATAAGTAGTATAGAATGTTCTGTACATTTTTGGGATCTTGCCAGGTATTTGTGACCTGGATTGGCCACTTTTGGAAACAGGATGGTGGGCTTCATGGACCTTTGGTCTTTCCCATTATGGCAATACTTATGTAAAAAATCTGGAAAGATTTTAGTGTGTTCTCAAGCATTCCAAACATTTTGGAATGTTGCAGTTGTAAACTGGGAAGGGAATTTAGCTTTTCATTCAGTTAGAGTAGGTCAGGGGTCCTCAAACCAGTCGTTAGGACACACCAAGCCAGTCTGATTTTCAGGATATACACAATGAATATGCATTAGATGTCATGTCAGTCTCTCATACATATTCATTGTGGGTATCCTGACTGATAGGGTTGAAAACCCCTGCAGTAGATATTTCCCGGTCTCCAGAGGGCTTACAGTGGTGATTCTCAAACCTGGTCCTAGAGGCACCCTAGCCACGGTGAATATTCCATGAGATTTTTGTATGCAGTGGGGGCAGTGCATGCAAATATTTTATGAATTTTCATTGTTGAAATCTAGAAAACCTGACTGGCTAGGGTGCCTCCAGGACCAGGTTTGGGAATCACTGGCTTAGTCTTTGTTCCTGAAGCAGCAGAGAGTGAAATGAATTACCCAGGGTTACAAGAAGCATCAAGGTTTGAACCCTGGTTCTCAGCCTATTGCTGTAACCTCTAGGCAGAGCCTTGAATGCAGGAGCACCTTACCTGCATGCCCAAGGGCATACAGTGTTTGCTGCTGTTTTAATCAATGATATTAAGGCAGAGGTAAGGTTTAGATTTATTTAAAATATTTTATACTGCTGCAATAGACATAGAACAACTAAAGTACAATAGAAACTCAATTTCAAGTCATCAAAATTGTTGTTTTTAATTTTCTCTTTCCATATCATCATGCTGATCAATCCATAGACTGGTGGGTTGTGTCCATCTACCAGCAGGTGGAGATAGAGAGCAATCCTTTTGCCTCCCTATATGTGGTCATGTGCTGCCGGAAACTCCTCAGTATGTTCTCTATCTCAGCAGGTGGTGGTCACACACAGCAGCAGCTCTGGCTAGGCCTCCAAGCCTAATTTTTAGGTTTTGTTGAGTGCCTGGGGTTGAGGGCTCTTCTTGAGCAAGTGCAAACCTGGTGGCGCCAGGTCCCTCCTTTTCTCCCCCCTCCCGCTGGCTCCGTTAAAAAAAAAAATTTTGAACGTCCTTAAGGGCGTTTATTTCGACGTTTATTTAAACGTTTATTGCAGCTACTCACTGGGACACCAGGTCGTTACAGCTCGGAGCGAGAAGCAGGTAATTTTTACCTTTTTATAGCGGCAGGGGGTTCCCCGATTGATCTCCACGTGGCCTATGGCGTCGGAGGGCGAGGGCGCGAAGAATCGCTCCCCGGACCGCGTGTGCGCTTCTAGCGGGGATGCGGGGGTTTTAAAGTCTGATTCGCCCTTGTTGGGTGTCAGTTTGGAGGCCGGTCAGTGTCCCGGGTCTTCCTCCGGCGCGGCGGTTTTTCCCGCCATAAACGCCCATCCCCCGCTGCTCGCCTCCGCCATCTTGGCCGGCCACTCTGCTCGGACGGCTTCTTCTTGGGCCGCCCTTGAGCTGGGAGACGTTCATGCCATGGCCGCCCTTGATTTGGGCGACGGCAAAAAAGCGGCTAAAGTTAAGCGCCGTTCTTCCCGCGCGGCTCCTTCAAGGAGTGTCGCGCCGGACGCCATCTTGGATGCGCAGCATGGTTCTCCCCCGCTCTTGCGAGCGCCGGTTGAGGGTGCGTCTAGGGCTGTGGCCCAGGCTGCTGAATTGCACAGTTTGGGGGGTTTCTCCCCCGAGTTTATTTTGCTGCTGCATCAGGCCTTCCTTATGCAGAACGCTGCCCCTTCTCCCTTGTCCGATAAAGGGGTTGAGGCCCCCGGAAGTAAACGCCCTCGGGTGGATGCCCAGGCCTTAGAGGACGCTGTTTCCTCTGATGTAGATGAGGGCAGCGTATCTGAGTTCTCCCAACGGTCCTTTGGGGATTCCTTGGAGGAGACGGATTCCCGCTCGGATGGAGCGGATGACCCCTCTGCAGCACGGATCTTTCGCTCAGAGGATTTGCCCAACCTGTTAATGCAGGCCATGAGCATTTTGAAGATTTCCTCTCCGGAGGACGTCTCTCCCTCAGCCCCTGTTGGCTCCGCCATTATGCTGGGGACGAAGCGCCCGCCTAGAACCTTCCACGTGCATGATGCCACGCACACCTTAATTTCGGCTCAATGGGATGTCCCGGAAGCAAGCCTCAAAGTGGCTAGGGCTATGTCCCGCCTCTATCCTTTGCCTGAAAGTGAGCGTGAGGCCTTTGTTTGGCCTACCGTGGATTCTTTAATCACTGCGGTGACTAAGAAAACGGCGTTGCCGGTGGAAGGTGGCACGGCACTAAAGGACGCCCAAGACAGAAGATTGGAAGCGGCTTTAAGGCTGTCCTTCGAGGCGGCTGCCTTAAGTTTGCAGACCTCAGTTTGCGGCTCCTATGTGGCCAGGGCGTGCCTGACGTTGGTGCAGCGGGCTTCCCCCTCGGATCCTTCCTTGAGGGCTGACTGGCCGGCCCTGGAATCGGGCTTGGCTTATTTGGCAGACTTACTGTATGATGTCTTGAGAGCCTCGGCTAAAGGCATGGCTCAGACAGTCTCTGCGCGGCGCTGGCTTTGGCTGAAACATTGGTCTGCGGACCACGCCTCTAAGTCCCGCCTGGCTAAGTTGCCTTTTAAAGGCAAGCTGCTCTTTGGGGTCGAGCTGGACAAAATCGTGACCGATCTCGGCACGTCTAAGGGCAAGAGGTTACCAGAGGTCAGGGCTCGGGCCAGTGCTCGCCCCGGTATCTCCAGAGGACGGTTTCAGGAAGCCCGTCGGTACCGCCCGGGCAAGTCGGGCTCCTCTGCCCCCTCTTCCTTCAAAAGGAACTTCTCCCCCAAGCAGCATTCCTTTCGCAGAGACCGCCGTCCCGGAGGTACGCCCTCCGGTCCTCCCCCAGGGTCTCGTACCCAGTGACGGGGTCCTGGTCCATGGCCCAGTGCAGATTGGAGGACGCCTGTCCTCGTTTCTGGGCGAGTGGACCAGAGTAACCTCAGACGCTTTGGTGCTGGAAGTCATCAGAGACGGCTACAAGTTAGAGTTCTGCCGACCCTTAAGAGACGGGTTTGTACTCTCTCCCTGCAAGTCTCCAGTCAAAGCTGTGGCAGTGCAGCAGACCTTGGACAACCTGATACGCCTGGGTGCGGTCGTTCCGGTGCCAGAAAATCAGATTGGCAAGGGACGTTACTCCATTTACTTTGTGGTACCAAAGAAAGGAGGTTCTGTACGGCCTATCCTCGACCTCAAAGGGGTCAATCGGGCCTTGAAAGTGCGGCACTTTCGCATGGAGACTCTCCTCTCTGTTATAGCGGCAGTGAAGGCAGGAGAGTTCTTGGCTTCCTTGGACATCAAGGAAGCGTACCTGCATATTCCCATCTGGCCTCCTCATCAACGCTTTCTGCGTTTTGCAGTCCTGGGCCGACACTTCCAGTTCAGAGCCCTCCCTTTCGGGTTGGCTACTGCTCCGCGGACCTTCTCCAAAGTAATGGTGGTCATCGCGGCCTTCCTGCGAAAGGAAGGAGTACAAGTCCATCCTTATCTGGACGACTGGTTGATCCGAGCCCCCTCTTATGCAGAGTGCGGCAAAGCTGTGGACCGGGTAGTTGCTCTTTTGAGCTCCCTGGGGTGGATCATCAACTGGGAGAAGAGCCAGCTGTGCCCGACTCAGTCCCTGGAGTATCTGGGAGTTCGATTCGACACCCAAGTGGGCAGAGTGTTCCTGCCAGACAATCGGATTGTCAAACTTCAGGCTCAGGTGGACCAGTTCCTAGTAGCCTCTCCTCTTCGGGCTTGGGACTATGTGCAGCTGTTGGGCTCTATGACGGCCACGATGGAAGTAGTGCCCTGGGCCAGGGCTCATATGAGACCACTACAACTCTCTCTGCTGCAGCGCTGGACTCCGATGTCGGAGGATTATGCTGTGCGCCTTCCCTTGGTCCCGGCAGTGCGCAAGGCGCTGAGCTGGTGGATGCAGACAGACAAGTTGTCTGCAGGAATGCCTCTGGTGACCCCGGAGTGGATTGTCGTCACGACGGACGCTTCTTTGTCGGGCTGGGGAGCCCACTGCTTGGGAAGGACAGCGCAGGGGCTCTGGTCTCCTGCAGAGGCAAAGTGGTCTATCAACCTCCTGGAACTCAGAGCCATTCGGTTGGCGCTTTTGGAGTTCATCCCGGTACTGGCGTTGAAGCCAGTACGGGTCCTGTCGGACAATGCCACGGCTGTGGCCTATGTCAACCGCCAGGGAGGTACCAAGAGCGCCCCTCTAGCCAAGGAGGCCATGAATCTATGCCAGTGGGCGGAAGCGAACCTGGAACAGCTGTCAGCGGCCCACATTGCCGGAGTCATGAATGTCAAGGTGGACTTTCTCAGTCGCCATACCTTGGAGCCCAGAGAGTGGCAGCTATCTGCTCAGGCGTTCTTGGATATCACGAAGCGCTGGGGCCAGCCGAGCCTAGATCTGATGGCGTCATCGGCCAATTGCCAAGTGCCGCGCTTTTTCAGCAGAGGACGGGAACCTCGATCACTGGGGGGTAGATGCTCTTCTCCAACAGTGGCCGACACAGGAGCTTCTCTATGTGTTCCCGCCCTGGCCCATGTTGGGCAGGGTGCTAGACCGGGTGGCAAAGCATCCGGGCCGGATAATCCTGGTGGGTCCGGACTGGCCCAGACGTCCCTGGTATGCGGACGATCAGGCTCTCAGTCGATGATCCTCTGCGGCTGCCAGTGGAGCAGGGCCTGTTACATCAGGGTCCCGTGGTGATGGAGGATCCCTCCCCCTTTGGTCTTACGGCCTGGCTATTGAGCGGCAGCGTCTGAGAAGGGCTTCTCAGACAAGGTCATCGCCACTATGCTGAGAGCGAGGAAGCGCTCTACTTCTACTGCTTACGCCAGGGTTTGGCGTACCTTTGCAGCGTGGTGTGAAGCAGGCTCACTTTCTCCCTTCACTGCTCCAATTTCTTCAGTGTTGGCGTTCCTGCAATAAGGTCTGGAGAAAGGCCAGTCGCTCAGTTCCCTTAAGGTCCAGGTATCGGCTCTGGCGTGCTTCAGGAGCCGCCTGAAGGGTGCTTCCCTGGCTTCGCAGCCAGATGTGGTGCGCTTTCTCAAGGGAGTTAATCACCTGCGCCCTCCTCTGCACTCAGTGGTGCCTGCGTGGAATCTCAACCTGGTGCTAAGAGCCTTGCAGAAGCCGCCTTTTGAACCCTTGTCTAGGGCATCTCTGAAAGACCTGACGTGGAAAGCAGTCTTTTTGGTGGCTATCACTTCAGCCAGAAGAGTTTCCGAGCTCCAGGCACTCTCATGTCGAGAGCCTTTTCTGCAGTTCACTGAGGCAGGAGTGACTATTCGCACAGTGCCTTCCTTCCTGCCCAAGATTGTTTCTCGCTTCCATGTGAATCAGCAGCTCTGTCTCCCTTCCTTTCGTAGGGAGGACTACCCAGAGGAATACTCTGCTCTCAAATATCTGGATGTGAGACGAGTCATCATCAGGTACTTGGAAGTGACCAATGATTTCCGGAAATCGGATCATCTGTTTGTCCTGTTTGCAGGTCCTCGTAAGGGTCTGCAGGCTTCTAAGCCTACAGTGGCAAGATGGGTCAAGGAAGCCATTGCAGCGGCTTATGTGGCCGCGGGGAAGGTGCCGCCTATCCAGCTGAAAGCTCACTCCACTAGAGCTCAGGCGGCCTTGATGGCAGAGGCCGGGTCCGTCTCCTTGGAAGAGATTTGCAAGGCGGCAACTTGGGCATCGGCCCATACCTTCTCCAGGCATTACCGCTTGGCTGTGGCTGCTCGGGCGGAGGCCCGGTTTGGAGCTTCAGTGTTGCGGTCAGGGATTTCAATGTCCCGCCCTGGGTGAGTACTGCTTCGGTACATACCACCAGTCTATGGATTGATCAGCATGATGATATGGAAGGTAAAATTATGTATCATACCTGATAATTTTCTTTCCATTAATCATAGCTGATCAATCCATAGTCCCTCCCAGATATCTGTATTGGTTATATTCTGGTTGCATTTCAGGTTCAAGTTTAGTCTTCAGTTCCTGTTCAGGAGGACTTCGTGTTCAAGTTTTTCAATGGATTCTTCAAGAGTTGAGACGAATTTGTGTTACAGTGAGCTGCTGCATTCCTCTCCCCTCCGTTTTACGGGGCTGGATTGAGACTTAAATTCTGCCGGCGCTCCCTCCCGCTTCGTGCGGCAGTAGGGCAGCTTTGTACCCCTCCCGCTTTGGCGGTGTTAGGGTCAGTCAGCTCCTCCCGCGGTTGCGGTTGCAGGATAAGCCAGATCCCCCCGCATCGGCGGGTGTGGTGTCCCTCCCCCGCTCCGCGGGGATGAGCTGGACGGATTCCCCTCCCCCACTTGTGTGGGGATGAGCTGGGTTAATTCCCCTCCCCCGTTTCGGCGGTGGTGAGCTGGGCAGAGTGTCCCTTTGTGGGTGTAATTCTCTAAGTGCTGA
Organism: Microcaecilia unicolor; assembly: GCF_901765095.1. Lineage (NCBI taxonomy): Eukaryota > Metazoa > Chordata > Amphibia > Gymnophiona > Siphonopidae > Microcaecilia > Microcaecilia unicolor. Next base: position 451,391,201 of record NC_044032.1, on the reverse strand, counting down.
GTCCTGCGGATGGAGCTTGGATATCGACATACTGAGGAGTTTCCGGCAGCACATGACCACATATAGGGAGGCAAAAGGATTGCTCTCTATCTCCACCTGCTGGTAGATGGACACAACCCACCAGTCTATGGATTGATCAGCTATGATTAATGGAAAGAAAATTATCAGGTATGATACATAATTTTACCTTCCTCAGCAATCCCGCGGCAGCAGGTCCATCGCGTGATCCGCGGCTAAACTAGGCGCGCTTCCCACCACACACGGGTCCCCCGGTGCCGGTACGGAACGCGCGGACAAAAAAGCCATGCTTCCCGCCAAAAACAGCTCCGTCGAGGCCGACCCGGGACGCGCAGCCAAAATGGCCGCGTTCCCCGCAAAAACCGGCCCCGCCGTTGCCGGCCCGGAATGTGCGGTCAAATCGCCGCCCAACACCTCCGCCGATTCAGGGGAAAGCACGGGGGGCAACAGCGCTGACAACGTAGGCTCCCCACAAAATACATTGGCCACCTTTCACTTCAACGCCGAGCTTCGCACAAAACGAACACCTCGCCTCGAGCACAGTAAAAACAAACAGTTGCTTTGTGCTCTGACATACTAATAGGCAAAACCGCCTAAAGCAAGAACGCCCTTGAAGACGTTTTATCTCTGGACTGCCACAAGAACGTCCAAAATAGCCGCCTTTTAAAAATGTTTTATTTTTTAAAATGTTTTATTTATTTATTTATTTTAAAACCTCGTTGCTGATGCCTAAAACCTCAAGGGTACATAATGAGGTCTGTAGCCGAGGTCAAGCAGTCCTCCAGAGGAAAAGCAAAGGGGGAGGGACCCTGTGACACACCCCACAGGGAATAAGAAGCCCCTTAGGACATACACCCTGTAATAGAGATCCAAGTGTGGGTTCTCTAACATTTACAACCCAACCTAGAAACCCCAAACAGGCCTATGTATAATTATACTACAGCAAGAGGCCCTCACTGGATGCCCACCGGAAGGGTGGAAGGCCAGATTTTAGGACTCAGGCTATAAAAATACCAGCTAGGTTTAAAAATCTATGACTGGCTGAGCAAGGACTTGCTTTTCCTGCAAGTTAATGTGTTCTAGCTTAAGACCTATCCACTGGAATAGTGGTGGGCCAAGCTACATAGCTTTAAACAGCTGAAAAGCACTGACTAGGCCTGATAACAAGATGATGGCCTTATAGCAGAGAGCCTGCAAGAGCAAGGACTGCTTGGTGAGTTCTAATGAAACCTGGTGCAACTTCCAAATTGAGTGTAACACACATGATGTAGAAATTAAAGACAGAAATGATAAGAAGTTTGGTTCATAACACGGAGTCTGTCTTTAATAAGTTGGCACCCAGATCACAAGATGTTATGAAATTGATATATCTATATTTAGATATCTTCATAAGAACAAAGTGTTTACAAAAAAGGAAATTACGCAATAGCTTGCAATAGCTAATGTTTGGATGTTTGGATGTCCGTATCTAGGGAAGTGTTTACAAAAACGGAAAGAGGGGCACCTGGCCGGAGGACATGACTCATAGATTGAGCAAGATTAGAAAAAAGTCCCTCTCAATAGACTTGTATGGGGACCAGATGGTCACCCAAGCATATTTCGGAGGTTCTCCCCAGCGTATCTAGGACGCAGAGCTCCAGTCAGCTGAATCCAGAATTGGTCTGATGAATGTATCTGATTAAAGTCTGATTTGCAAATAAACTCTTCATTCCAAATGATGATTTGTGGACTTCACTTAATGATGAAAGGCTGTAAGTATAAATGCTTTTGCTACATCAGGCTATCATTCGCTGCATTGTATAACCTGTAGCCTAAATCCAGTTTGTCATAAGGCTGGTATCTTTTCCTTAGACCTAACGTCTCCCTTAGAGGCAATAACTCCTCGAGTACCCCAGTACTAGTGCTATTTAGAGATGGAGTCAGATTTAAGGTCTCTCCAGCCTTCTTGGGGGGGGGGCTCGGGACCCCCCAATTCACAACACCTACCAGACTGAGTACATTGCACAGGTTGCACACTTCTACCCTTTGCTGAGACTGAGAAAATACTGGTTAGTAGAAGGTCTGCACAGGCTACTTGTATAAGAAGTTTGTGTTCTCAGTCTCCCTCTGCTGGTAGGAGTGCATAACCCAAGCGTCTTGAACGGTCTGGAGAATCTAGAGGAAAGAAAATTAGCAGATAAGGCCTAATTTCACCTTTTACCTCAAAATCAAAGCAGCGGCAGCAGTATTATTTATTTTATTTATTTATTGCATTTGTATCCCACATTTTCCCACCTATTTGTGGGTTCAGTGTGGCTTACAATACATTGTGAATGGTGGACATACAGTTTGTTACAACTTGGTTATGGATTACATTGTGAGGAGTTATGCGAAAACAAAGTCAAAGTATCGTTAAGGCAATATAACAATGGAGAAGAACAATGGAAGGAAATAACGGGAAACTGATAGGGCAGCTAAACAGTAGTAGGAGAACATTCGGTATAACATTTTTCTGCGATTAGAGGTATAAATGTGGTGAAATTACGGGGGATGGGAAATTCAGAAGGGAGTGTATTGTTGCATTACTAACAGTGTGTGTGGACTTCATGTGTTTTCATCCTTGCAGTAAATCTTCTCAAAGAGATGAGTTTTCAATGATTTGCGGAAGTTAGTTAGTTTGTAGATCGTTTTCAGGTTGCGTGGTAGTGTATTCCAGAATTGCGTGCTCATATAAGAAAAGGTTGATGCGTGCAGCGTTTTGTATTTGATGCCTTTGCAATTAGGGAAGTGAAGGTTGAGGAAAGTTCGGGATGATCTTTTAGCGTTTCTGGGTGGTAGGTCTATTAAGTCAGACATGTAAGCTGGGGCTTCACCGTAAATGATTTTGTGGACAAATCTGCATACTTAAGTAATGCGTTCCTTGAGTGGGAGCCAGTGTAGCTTCTCTTGTAAGGGTTTGGCACTTTCGTATTTTGGTTTTCCGAAGATGAGTCTGGCTGCTGTGTTCTGGGCTGTTTGAAGTTTCCTCAGTGTTTGCTGTTTACAACCTGCGTATAGTGAGTTGCAGTAATCCAGATGGCTGAGTACGAGGGATTGCACTAGGCTGCGAAAGACAGTAAAAGAAGCAGGCTCGCCTTGAGTCTTCCCTTCCCTCTGTGTCCCGCCCTCACAGAAACAGGAAAGTACATCAGAGGAAGGTGGGACACTGAAAGGGAAGGCTTGAGGCGAACCTTCTTTCGCTGCTTCCGCCACTTTGATTTTGAGGTAAAATAAAAGATTTAAACACAGGGCGGCAGGAACGAAAAGAGGGCTGTGGGGGAGCTGAGGGCGGGCAGCTGGGGCTGGAACTGTGATGGCAGTAAGCATGGCTTGTGGTGCCCCCCTGCCATGCTTACCAGGTTGCGCTGACCCCGATTTGCCATGGCACCCCAGAGAGGTCACTGCGGCACACAGTTTGGGAAATGCTGATCTGCTGTCTTATTTTGCACTGTGCAGGAGGAAACATTTTCCTTTTATTGTGCTCCATTCAGAGTCTGGTTTCTTGTGATTTTAGGTTAATTTTTGCCTGTATTTGAAGAGGGGCTATCTCTGTTCTGCATGTGTGACTGCAATGCCAGTATCTGAATAGGGATCTTTTTGTTAGGTTCTGAGATTTTGGTAACACAATGGGCCTCTTTTACTTTGCTGTGCTAGTGATTCCTGTGTGGCAAATGCGACAAAGCCCATGGGCTTATCGCATTTGCCGTGGGGGAATCGCTAGTGCAACTTAGTAAAAGAAGTCCATTGTGTTTCAGATTTGGCAAGACTATTCTAACTCATGATCTGTTTGCTAATTTTTTTTGTGTCATTTTGGGTGTAGTGGAGCTGTTACATCTTACTGAAATAATTTATAATGAAAAATAAAATCCGAAGTTTTTTTTGTCTCCTATACTGGTGTAATATTTTCAATGATGCCTTTTTATATACTCCATTCTCTGAGGACAAGCAGGCTGCTTGTTCTCACGACTGGGTTGACGTCCACGGCAGCCCCCACCAACCGGAACAAAACTTTGCGGGCGTCGCCCACGACGCATCCGACTCCCGGCGCCAGGGATGAGTCGACGCCGAGGAAGCGGCAGCGTCGAGAGGAGAGGTCCCCCTCTGTAGTAGAGGTATCAGCATGTCAGGGTGCCAGCACTTCGGTGCAGTCTCCTGGACCTGAGCAGCTTCCGGCACCGACACCTCTACCGGCCCCCTCGTCTTTCCCGACAGCGGGCCTGGACGAGTGCCTCCGAGTCATCCTTCCGGGGATCCTGGAAGGGCTGATGCGCCAGCGGCGACGTTGACTGTGGCGCCGGCGAGCTCTAGCCCGGTGCCGAGGCCTTCGACGCCGCTTGCGGCGCCGGTCTCGACCGCCACGCAGGTGGAGTCCCTGTCGACGGAGGGAGCTTCATCCCCGCCGGCACGGGACTCCATCGCTCGACGACGCCACCGAGGCCTCGGTGCCTCGACGTCGAGCCGGGCCCGGTTGAGGACTGAGTTGCAGGAGCTCATGTCCGACACCGAGGAAGAGGCCTCGTGGGGGGAGGAGGAGGACCCCAGATATTTCTCCTCAGAGGAGTCTGTGGGCCTTCCCTCCGACCCCACTCCTTCACCAGAGAGGAAGCTCTCGCCACCTGAGAGCCTCTCCTTTGTCAGGGATATGTCTATTTGCATTCCCTTTCCCGTGGTCTCTGTGGATGAGCCGAGGGCTGAGATGCTCGAGGTCCTCGACTATCCATCACCACCTAGAGAGTCCTCCACGGTGCCGTTGCATAATGTTCTCAAAGAGACACTGCTTCGGAACTGGTTGAGACCATTATCTAATCCCACCATCCCCAAGAAAGCGGAGTCCCAATACAGGATCCACTCTGACCCAGAGTTAATGCGGCCCCAATTGCCTCATGACTCGGCGGTCGTGGACTCTGCTCTCAGGGCACTGAGTTCGAGGGATACCGCTTCGGCGCCCCCGGGGCGGGAGTCTCGCACTCTGGACTCGTTTGGGAGGAAGGCCTACCAATCTTCCATGCTCGTGACCCGCATCCAGTCTTACTAGCTCTACACGAGCATCCACATGCGGAATAATGTGAAGCAACTGGCGGACCTGGTCGACAAGCTCCCCCCGGAGCAGTCCAGGCCTTTTCAGGAGGTGGTCAGGCAGCTGAAGGCGTGCAGAAAGTTCCTGTCCAGGGGTATATATGACACCTGTGACGTGGCATCTCGTGCTGCGGCCCAAGGTATAGTGATGCGCAGGCTCTCATGGCTGCATGCCTCTGACCTGGACAACCGCACCCAGCAGAGACTGGCCGACGTCCCTTGCTGGGGGGATAATATTTTTGGTGAGAAAGTCGAGCAGTTGGTGGACCAACTACACCAGCGGGAAACCGCCCTCGACAAGCTCTCCCACCGGGCGCCTTCAGCATCCACCTCAGCAGGTGGACGTTTTTCCAGGGCCAGGCAGGCTGCGCCCTACGCCTACAACAAGCGTAGGTACACCCAGCCGGCCCGAAGGCCTCATCAGGCACAGGGACAGTCCCAGCGCGCTCGTTCCCGTCAACAGCGTGCGCCTAAGCAGCCCCCTGCGCCTCCACAGCAAAAGCCGGGGACGGGCTTTTGACTGGATACACAGGAACATAGCCACCATCAAAGTGTCCGTACCGGACGATCTGCCAGTCGGGGGGAGGTTAAAATTTTTTCACCAAAGGTGGCCTCTTATAATCTCCGACCAGTGGGTTCTCCAAATAGTGTGGTGCGGATACGCCCTGAATTTGGCCTCCCCTCCACCAAATTGTCCTCCGGGAGCTCAATCCTTCAGCTCCCATCACAAGCAGGTACTTGCAGAGGAACTCTCCGCCCTTCTCAGCGCCAATGCGCTCGAGCCCGTGCCACCCGGGCAGGAAGGGCAGGGATTCTATTCCAGATACTTCCTTGTCGAAAAGAAAACGGGGGGGGGGGGGGGGGGGATGCGCCCTATCCTAGACCTGAGAGGCCTGAACAGATATCTGATCAAAGGAAAAGTTCAGGATGCTTTCCTTGGGCACCCTTCTGCCAATGATTCAGAAGCACGATTGGCTATGTTCCCTGGATTTAAAGGACGCATACACTCACATTCCGATACTGCCAGCTCACAGACAGTATCTCAGATTCTGCCTGGGCACACGGCATTTTCAGTATTGTGTGCTGCCCTTTGGGCTCGCCTCTGCCCCACGGGTGTTCACGAAGTGCCTCGTGGTGGTCGTGGCGTATCTACGCAAACCACCTGAATTTCATGCTACAAAACGGACTTTTCCCAAAGGAAAAAGGAAAAATCTTACTCACCCCAATACCCAAAGACACAAAGAAAAACGCTGATGAAATAACTACAGACCAGTTGCATCCATACCATTAATAACCAAAATAACAGAAGGAGTGGTAACCAAATAACTCACAAATTATCTCGACAAGTTCTCAATACTGCATGACGCCCAATCAGGATTCCGTTCGAATCACAGCACAGAGACAGTACTAACTACCCTACTGACCAAATTTAAGCAACGGATCGCAACAGGCTCTAATATACTCCTCCTACAATTTGACATGTCAAGTGCCTTTGACATGGTTGACCACGGAATTCTATTACACATTCTTGAATATTTCGGCATCGGAGGCAATGTCCTAAATTGGTTCAAGGGGTTCTTAACCTCACGCTCATACCAAGTCACATCAAACTCAACCACATCTGCTGCATGGACACCTGACTGCGGAGTACCGCAGGGATCTCCCCTCTCACCAACAATTTTCAACCTACTGATGACCCCACTAGCAAAACTTCTATCAAACCATAACCTCAACCCTTACATATATGCCGATGATGTAACGATATATATTCCTTTTAAACAAAACATCAACGAAATCTCCAACGAAATCAACCAAAGTCTACACATCATGAACACCTGGGCAGATGCATTCCGACTGAAATTGAACGCAGAAAAAACTCAATGCCTCATACTAACCTCCCAATACAACACAACAAAATTTACCGCCATCAACACACCTAAACTAAACCTACCAATTTCAGAAAATTTAAAAATCCTTGGAGTCACGATCGACCGCCACCTTACACTTGAGACTCACGCGAACAACACAACAAAAAAGATGTTCTTCTTCATGTGGAAGCTGAAAAGAATAAAACCATTCTTTCCAAGATCTGTCTTCCGCAACCTGGTACAATCACTCGTATTAAGCCATCTGGATTACTGCAACTCACTATACGCAGGCTGCAAAGAACAAATCATGAGAAAACTTCAGACGGCCCAGAATACAGCAGCCAGACTCATCTTCGGAAAACCAAAATACGAAAGCGCAGCACCATTATGTGAGAAACTACACTGGCTCCCACTCAGGGAACGTGTCACCTTTAAAATATGCACGTTAGTGCACAAAATCATTCACGGTGAAGCCCCTGCATACATGTCTGACTTGGTAGACCTGCTACCCAGAAATGCCAAAAAATCATCCAGAACTTTCCTCAATCTCCACTTCCCTAAATGCAAAGACATAAAGTATAAAGTACTACATGCATCAACCTTCTCCTACAAGAGCACGCAACTCTGGAACGCACTGCCACGCGGCCTGAGAGCGGTTTATGAGTTGACAGACTTCCACAAACGATTGAAGACCTATCTCTTCGAAAAAACATACCGCAAGGATCAAAACATATAAATCCCATATACATCATAACAATGCCTCAAGACATAACCTCACGTACTCCACTTCCCCGTACTCTCTCCCATTCAACAATCTACCCACAGATAAAAACTGTTTACCCCATCGCTCTCTCACTATTATTCGATCACCGTATTAATTCCCCAACGTCATATCCCCAACGTCAACTCCCCAAAGGTGATTGATCTGACTCTGTCTTCCTTAACTTTTCACAATGTAACCCATAATCGTAATGTAATAAACTGTATTTCCACTATTTACAATGTATTGTAAGCCACACTGAGCCCGCAAATAGGTGGGAAAATGTGGGATACAAATGCAATTAAATAAATAAAATAAATAAATAAGCTGGGAGTGCACGTGTTCCCATATCTCGACGATTGGCTGGTCAAGAACACCTCGGAGGCAGGAGCTCTCCGGTCCATGCAGTGCACTATTCAACTCCTGGAGCTGCTGGGGTTTGTGATAAATTACCCAAAGTCCCATCTCCAACCAGCCCAATCTCTGGAATTCATAGGAGCTCTGCTGAATACTCAGACGGCTCAGGCCTTCCTTCCTGAAGCGAGGGCCAACAACCTCCTGTCCCTGGCTTCCCAGACCAGAGCGTCTCAGCAGATCACAGCTCGGCAGATGTTGAGACTTCTGGGTCATATGGCCTCCACAGTTCATGTGACTCCCATGGCTCGTCTTCAAATGAGATCTGCTCAATGGATCCTAGCTTCCCAGTGGTGCCAGGCCACCGGGAATCTAGAAGATGTCATCCGCCTCTCCATCAGTTGCCGCACTTCACTGCACTGGTGGACCATTCGGACCAATATGACTCTGGGACGCCCATTTCAAATTCCTCACCCATGAAAGTGCTAACGAAGGATGCATCTCGCCTGGGGTGGGGAGCTCATGTCGATGGGCTCCACACCCAGGGTCTGTGGTCCCTCCAGGAAAAAGATCTTCAGATCAACCTCCTGGAGCTCCGAGCAGTCTGGAACGCACTGAAGGCTTTCAGAGATCGGCTGTCCTGTCAAATTATCCAAATTCGGACAGACAATCAGGTTGCAATGTATTACATCAACAAGCAGGGGGGCACCGGATCTCGCCCCCTGTGTCAGGAAGCCGTCGGGATGTGGCGTTGGGCCTGCCAGTTCGGCATGCTCCTCCAAGCCACATACCTGGCAGGCGTAAACAACAGTCTGGCCGACAGACTGAGCAGAGTCATGCAACCGCACGAGTGGTTGCTCCATTCCTGAGTGGTACGCAAGATCTTCCGAGAGTGGGGCACCCCCTCGGTGGACCTTTTCGCCTCTCAGACCAACCACAAGCTGCCTCTGTTCTGTTCCAGACTACAGGCACACGGCAGGCTAGCGTCGGATGCCTTTCTCCTCCATTGGGGGACCGGCCTCCTGTATGCTTATCCTCCCATACCTTTGGTGGGGAAGACCTTACTGAAGCTCAAGCAAGACCAAGGCACCATGATTCTGATAGCGCCCTTTTGGCCCCGCCAGATCTGGTTCCTTCTTCTTCTGGAGTTGTCCTCCGAAGAACCGTGGAGATTGGAGTGTTTTCCGACTCTCATTTCGCAGAACGACGGAGCGCTTCTGCACCCCAACCTTCAGTCTCTGGCTCTCACGGCCTGGATGTTGAGGGCATAGACTTCGTTTCGTTGGGTCTGTCTGAGGGTGTCTCTCGTGTCTTGCTTGCCTCTAGGAAGGATTCCACTAAAAAGAGTTACTTTTTCAAGTGGAGGAGGTTTGTCGTTTGGTGAGAGAGCAAGGCCCTAGAACCTCGTTCTTGTCCTGCACAGAACCTGCTTGAGTACCTTCTGCACTTATCAGAGTCTGGCCTCAAGACCAACAGTAAGGAATCACCTTAGTGCGATTAGTGCTTACCATTATCGTGTGGAGGGTAAAGCCATCTCTGGAGAGCCTTTAGTCGTTCGATTCATGAGAGGCTTGCTTTTGTCAAGGCCCCCTGTCAAGCCTCCAGCAGTGTCATGGGATCTCAACGTTGTCCTCACCCAGCTCATGAAGCCTCCTTTTGAGCCACTGAATACCTGCCATCTGAAGTACTTGACCTGGAAGGTCATTTTCTTGGTGGCAGTTACTTCAGCTCGTAGGGTCAGTGAGCTTCAAGCCCTGGTAGCTTATGCTCCGTATACTAAATTTCATCATAACAGAGTAGTGCTCCGCACTCACCCTAAGTTCCTGCCGAAGGTGGTGTCGGAGTTCCATCTTAACCAGTCAATTGTCTTGCCAACATTCTTTCCCAGACCGCATACCCGCCCTGCTGAACGTCAGTTGCACACATTGGACTGCAAGCGAGCGTTGGCCTTCTGTTTGGAGCGGACACATCCCCACAGACAGTCCGCCCAATTGTTTGTTTCTTTCGACCCCAATAGGAAAGGGGTCGCTGTCGGGAAACGCACCATCTCCGATTGGCTAGCAGATTGCATTTCCTTCACTTACACCCAGGCTGGGCTGACTCTTGAGGGTCATGTCACGGCTCATAGTGTCAGAGCCATGGCAGCGTCGGTGGCCCGCTTGAAGTCAGCCACTATTGAAGAGATTTGCAAGGCTGCGACGTGGTCATCTGTCTACACGTTCACATCACATTACTGCCTCCAGCAGGATACCCGACGCGACAGTCGGTTCGGGCAGTCGGTGCTGCAGAATCTGTTTGGGGTTTAAATCCAATTCCACCCTCCAGGACCCGAATTTATTCTGGTCAGGCTGCACTCTGTTAGTTGTTCTTCGTAGGTCAATTTCTGTTATACCCTCGCCGTTGCAAGGTTCAATTGACCTGGGTTCTTGTTTTGAGTGAGCCTGAGAGCTAGGGATACCCCAGTCGTGAGAACAAGCAGCCTGCTTGTCCTCGGAGAAAGCGAATGATACATACCTGTAGCAGGTGTTCTCCGAGGACAGCAGGCTGATTGTTCTCACCTACCCTCCCTCCTCCTCTTTGGAGTTGCGTTTTATCATTTTTGCTTGTCGGGCAGGAAGACGGCCGCGCATGCGCGGTGGGCGTACCCTGCGTGCGGGACCGCCCGCAAAGTTTTGTTCCGGTTGGTGGGGGCTGCCGTGGACGTCAACCCAGTCGTGAGAACAATCAGCCTGCTGTCCTCGGAGAACACCTGCTAAAGGTATGTATCATTCGCTTTATTGGTAAAAGGAGTGTGGCTACTGTAGGTGTGACTACTGTAGGGGTGGAGCCATAGTGACCCCACTCCTAAGGTTACCCTGTATGAGTACCGGTACCTTTTTCCTACAAGAAAAGCACTGTAAATCCTGCTTATATGTGACCATCTCTGGGAAAAACATGACTAAAATCGTGGATTCAAAATGTTGCAAGTGGCCATTTTTCATCACGTTTCACATAAAAGGATGGACTGTTGTATTACAAATTGTTTGCTCTAATAGAATTAATTAAAATCTCATTATTTCTGGTTACTTTATGCATGTTTTCCCAGAGATGGTCACATGATGTGCCCCAAAAAATGAATGAACAGGAGATTTGAACAAGCATTGTAGCCGACCCAGATGCTACTAGAAGTGAGGCATTTTTGGCATCCTGTAGTCTCGGGAAAACAAGCTTAAACCATGTGCATGTAAGAGCACTGCTCGGAATTGTAATGCATCCATCTCCAAGGCTCCTGTAAGAATAGTCTAATCTGTAGATGAAAGTTCAAGTTGTTAACCCAAATGTGATTTAAATTTAGTATTTTTACTGTAAAGTTCAACAAACATTTGCAAGAAGTACGGTCTGTTAAATGTCATTGTTATGTTTGTACAGGATGTCACTTTCCTCCTTTCAACCACAAACTTTCTCTCCTCTACACCATTTGGTGCTGCAGGTTTCCCCAGAGGCTTGCCTTCTAACAAGGGTGCCAGCATGAGGCCGAACACCAAGGGTGCCAGCATGAGGCCGAACTCCAAGGGTGCCAGCATGAGGCCGAACTCCAAGGGTGCCAGCATGAGGCCGAACACCAGTTTTGCAAATTTTTCCAACTTCCCTGTGCAGAAATTTGGCAGCTTTCCAACACACATGGTTTATCCTCCTGCGTCCCAGTGGAATCAGGGTGACAGCAGCTGCAGACTTGTAATGCGCAGGCCCCTGCAGCAGAGGAAGGGGGGTCCTCCTCGCCCTCGACAGTATGCACTTCCCTATGGCAGGTACTGAGGGGGCCCCCCACTTACATGTGAGCATTGACTGGAGCCTCCAGAACTTTGAAGCCATTCAGTTTACACTATATATCTTATGTTTTATCATAGTTTTATGAATTGTTTTACCCTGTTTTGTTTTTTCTGAAGAGAATATACCCCCCCCCCCTTTTGTGAATGGGCCTATAGATGGTTCTAAGGTAGCGATTGTTATTACTGGGCCTACTGATTTTCTTTAAAGATTTGCACTTGACTTCGTGTGAATTTTTTCTCTACTAAAAGTATTATCTGATCATGTGCACTACAACCTTTCCCAGGAGGGTGGGGTGGAAGGGCATTGCATATTAAAGCTGAACTTGGGCAGCTGTGCTGCTAAGTCCAGGTGTTTTCAACACAGTAAAAAAAAAAAAAAAAAGCCAAGCCCTTCCTCTGGACAGTGTTATTCTCTGATGGATAAATGAGGGGGGGGGGGGGGGGGGGGGGGGAGAGTAGCTGCTTTCTGATTTTGTGCTAGTTATTTATAATAAATGTTGGTTTAAATATTTTTTTAAATGAGATTTTTGTATTTTGTAAGTGTGTGAGAACTGGTTGTTTTTTTTTTTGGTACAAGAGAAATGGAGAAATAATGTATATAAGGCGCCATATTTTACTGACAGGAATGTTGAATGTATAATGCAAACTTTTATTTTTTTTGTCAGAGGTGGAGAAGTAGTGTCTTGATGCGAATATTATCAAACAGCATTGCTGGTTGTTAATACAACCAAATATTGGTGTCATTCTATGGATAGGTTTTACCCCTTTTTGCTATAAACAGTATAAAAGCATACATACGGAGTCATTAGCTCTCCAGCAGCCCTGGTCTACGAAGAACACCAGGTTATGTGACATTAATGTTGGCAATTGCATTATATGCTGTTCTTTCCATGCGGAAAAATATTACAGAACTTTCCATGCATGTTTGGTAGGATCACCATTGTCTCATGAGAAAAGTATGAAGGTGTTGCATCTGTAAAAAGAAACAATATTATTTCTTTCCTGAAAATATGGGCTGGGTTGGCTTCCTAGTGCACTGTTCATCAAGGTTGAGGCTTAATCATATCTAGAGAGCATAATTCTCGCAAACCTGTCATTTTCTAAAGAGTGAACACCACAAAAAGGAGATAAATTCCATTTTCCTTTCTCTACTACCATTTGAGCTCGGGCAAGTCATTGACATGTGTATCTGTGCTCAGATTATATGGTGGTAGCTCTGTGAAGCTGTACTTTAGATGTAGACTATAGCTAGCTATAATCGGATACTAATATGAAGTAAAACTGGGATGGGGGTAAGGTGGTTTTTTTTATTTTAGTTTGCATTGGGCTAGAGGATTTTTTTACATGAAGGGATGAAAATGCTGCACTATATTGATGGAAAAAATTGCCTTCCTAGATTTAATTTGTTTTGTAAAGTTTGTAAAAAAATGTTTTTCGTTTTGTAAATTTGTGAGGTCTGTGAAAGATTGTTTTTGTAGATTTGTGAAAGGCAGTGCTGTACTTTCTTTGAAAATACAACCAAATGCTTACCTCAGAGGAGGATGGTTTTTAGCAAACATGTAACTATGATACGATTTGTATTTGCCCTTAGACATTTGCTGTTGGAGTTTGACTTCTAGTTAACTGAATGCTTACATGTGAAACTGAAAACGCATGTCTGTGTGCAATTGCATTCCCTTCCATTCTGTTTCTTCCTGTTTGTTGTAGTGCCTACACATATTCCTCAGATCATATCCTTTGGAAGATCGCATTTTTGTTTTGATGCATTTTCTTTCTTGCTCTTCATTTAGGTTGTATTTTGTTTGATGACCTCTACCCAGTTCCCTTGTGGTAAACTCCACAGTTCTAGAGCCCTAAGGTCCCACTTTTCAAAGTGCACGAGGGCAGGCCTCCCTCCCCCTCCCCAAATCTGTATCAGGAACATTTATAGCAGAAGAATTTCCCTGTGTTTAGTAGTATTTGATAGTCTCTGCTGTATGAGACACGCTATATCGGTCTATGAAAACTATATTTATAGTCCCCAGTTTTCTACAGCAAGAGTTTACAGTTCTGTAGCAGAATGTTTTCAAAACTTTTGTAGCGGTTATATGGAACATTTGCATAAAATCTAATGGATCTCTGTATATTATATGTTCATTTATACTTTATAAAAAATAAAGTTGTTTTACAACACTTCTTATGTGTCTGTTTAATGTACTTGATTTTTGAAGGTTCTGGGGGGTGGTGGGGTTGAAGGGATTAAGGGATCTTAATGATCAGAACCAGGGAGAGAGAATGAGGATAGACAAAGAGGGAGGGAATGGAAAGGAGACCAGATTATCCCAGCAGCAGCACTTTCTCTACCAGTTATGCTCTTATCCCTCTCACCCTGCACCATTCAAGCCTGCAGGTGAGGGAGAGGTTCAGCGCTACATCAGTGCTTCACACTACTTCTGTTGAGCTCTTTCAGTCTGAAATATGCTAGACACTAATGCTGGCATGGTTCAAAATGTGAGGGGGGAGAGGAAGTACAGATGAACCGCTCTCTCACCTGCAGGCCTGTTCAGTGGAAGACAATTGAGGAAGAGAGGGGCCTCAGCAAGGGAGTGATCCATAGGGAGAAGTGCACCTGGTCATGTGGCTTCTGGTTTCCATGAGTCAGTCTATGGATGACCCAGCTATTCTTTGGTAACCATGGAATCGCAGAAGACCCCAGGCACAGTGTCTATATTCTGCTTTGTGATGGATGTGAGAGAAGGAATAGTTTTTGATTTTTAAGAAAAATGTAGACGTTAGATGCCACCTCCAAAAGTCAAAACACTTCTCTTCAAAGAGCAAATATTATTAAGGGCTGTTACAAAAGATCTTTTCAAATCTGCTTCCAGGAGTCAGCAAATGTTTTTTTGGTTGTAGTTTTATTAGTTTTACTCTGTTTTTACAAATCTGCTTTCCAGTCTTGCAGGTTTTCTGAACACCGGAAGAGATGATTGACTAGGAAAAACCTCTTCTGGAGTTAAGCACGTTTGGCGCTATCTGTTCACTGAAGCTATTGAGGACAGTTAAGTACCAGTACCTGCTACATTGTCATAGGCCCGTTTCTCTCCCTCCCTTCCCATGCCATCAAGTTGCCTTTTGTATGTATCCCCTCCCAAGCATGTTTGAATTCTGAGAGTTTTAATTCCTGTCAACTGTGCTGGAAGTTTGCTTCACATTCTCAGGAACAGAAAAAGTCTGCTTATAAAAACTAAATGTTGGCAGCTAACACTTGCTAAGTCTGTCTGTTCCTGATGCAGTACTGTGGAGCCTAACCAATTTCATGAGTCTTCGTATGGAAGAGTGGCAAAGCCTTGCTAAGATTGGGCTGAAGGATTGCTAAATTGCATAACTGTTCCAAGCGCTGCGTACGACTGGTAGCGCTGTAGAAATTATTTATAGTAGTAGTAGCAATTGACCCTTTTGTGTGTGTCAACCAGTAGTGAAATCTAAGTGTACCATGTCTAGTACTTACCCCAGTGGTTAACAGAGCCCAGCATCCTGTGGCCCACAGTGACCAATCTGTGTGACTAAGAAGTACCCAGCAGGTCTCTTTTTTTATTATTATTTTTTATTGCTTTCTCACAGAAGTAAAAGTGGGCAGTTCTCGGTCTGGCTTCTAATTGTTTGACTTGGGCTCCAGAAACTTGTTACTTTTTTTTTTTTTTTAAGCCCTAGCAATATTAACCTTGACTGCACCTTTTGGCAGCACATTTTTAATCTGTTCACCGTTAAGACTAGGGTTAGGGGATACTCATGAAAGTTTTTGAAATAGGATAAATAACTATTTCAATGCTTCTCAACCCTCTCCTGGAGCAACACCTTGCAACTAAGTTTTCAGCATTGCCACAATGAATACACATGAGGTACATTTGCATATATTGGAGATCCATTGTTTGAAAATCTCTCATCTATATTCATTGTGGTAATCCTGAAAATCTGAGTGGGTTAGGTGTGCCTCTAAGAGTGTTGTGACTATGAAAGAGCATAATGCTTCTTTTCCATACCACTTATTTCATAGGCTCCTGTGTGTCAAACTGAAGAGCTGTAATCTGTTTTAATCTGTAGCAGCTGAAGTGATGAACTAAAATAATATTTACAGAACATAGAGCATATAAAAATGAACAATTTTTACTTTATAGAATTATAAAACTTTAAATTGCATTCTCTCACTAAAAGGAAAAAAAGTACAAAAATAACTATAAAATCTAATTCTAATACAGTTCATAAAACTGTAGTAAGGCCTTTGAATACTGTATTGACATTTTTCAAGACCAATTTTGTTTGTTGGTCTTTGACCCCCCCCCCCCCCCCCCCCCCCCCCCCCCCCATACACACACACACTCCCACCATCTCACTGGGCTTACTAAGCCACTGGTTGCTAGCTGTGCAGTAGGATAAAATAAAACACCCATATAGTTGGAACAGAATTTCTTAGCAAACAAAGGGGTCCTTTTACAAAGGTGCACTGAAAAATGGGATGCGGTAATGTAGTCGCGTGTTATGGATGTGCGCATATCCATTTTTCAGCGCACCTGTAAAAAAGGCCTTTTTAAAAATTGTGCCGAAAATGGACGTGTGGCAACATAAAAATTGGCACGCGTCCATTTTGGGTCTGAGACGTTACAGCCAGCCATTGACTTAGCGATAAGATCTCTTGCGTTAACTGTGTGGTAATTACCTACGTGCGTCAAGTCAGAGGTACCGCTCGATTTTCGCCATGCACCAGAAAATAAAATATATTTTCTGGCGCGCGTAGCAAACACGTGTTAAAAGTGAAATTACCACACAGGCCACGCAGTAGCAGGGCAGTAACTCCAAACTGACACGCGTTCGGCACACATAGGCGCAGTTTAGTAAAAGGACCCCAAAGTGTTAAGGGCAAGGCAGCAAAGCACTATTTAACAAAAGTAGAAGTGTTCAGGGAAGCACAGCAGACTTTAAGTTGAGCACCTAGAATATCGCTTTTAAACTCTAGATAAATTGTGGGCAGCTGTTATACACAGAGGGCTACGTCAATGTCGGTACTCTCCCTAGCAGGCCGCGACATTACATAAATGTCGGAACTGGAAATGCAGAGAGCTCCATCGACCACCTGAGATAAATAAAAATGTGTCTAAAAATGATGGAAACTGTTAGAGTGGCTATTCTGAAAATATTTGGGAAATAAAAGTATTTAAATTGCCAAAACTCTACTTAATGATTTCAGTGTATACTTCCCATGATCTTGTAGGCTGCATAAAATTCAATGGCAAACCTCAGGTTGCCCACCTCTGATCTAAACGAATGTAGAGTTTTCAAGTGATAATGCTGAACAAATGTGACATTACGTGCTGTAATTTACAAGTGCTCTTTAATATAATTAAATCTTTCATTTAACAGCTAACAGAACATTTTATCTTGGTGAATTATGTTGTAAAATATCAAACAGATCTTTATTTCTGGAACATCTATTAGAAAGTGACTAGTTTGCTCTGTGGCCATAAGAACATTTTTTTTATTTATTCCTGGCCTTTTCAGCTCTCATCCTGAAAGGTGTAGTCCTGTTTGGTAAGGTTATAACTTTCAGCATTCATAAAGCTATCTGCTCGCCAAAAGCTGTCAAGCAAAACCAGGTCCCATAATTTAAGGTGGTGATGCTTGTTACCTTGTTTAGTGGCATCTGCCGCCTGGAGATGTGGATGGGTGGCATATTCTCTTTCATTCAGTCCACCTAATATACTTTCCTCTCCAATTCTTCTCTCTTGCTCCCTCTTATTCCCTGCCATCTTTTCTGTCTTTTCTTTTACCTCCTCACCTCTCACACCCACCCTCATTCTTCAGCCTTAGAACAGGGTGCACCTGTACACATACTCATGGAACTGCATCAGTGAGCGCAGGGATCACTGACACCCATCCTGGTTTTGCAGTCCTGCAGCAGGGTACACCTGTACAAACATTCCATGGTCCTGTACTGCCTAGGAGCCAAAGGTGCAAGCACTGTTGGAGCATGAAGACAACCACATATTCCTAGATCTGCATAACAAACAGCAGACATCTCCTTCCCCTTCTGCCTCTAGTAGTGACAGGTCCAGCCCATGCTAGTTAAGTTGAGGCTGAGCTGCTCTTGAAGTCATCAAAAGCAGTTTGGGTGAATTCATCCTTGAGAGGTTTAGCAGTCTTGTAAGCCACATTGAGCCTGCAAAGAGCTGGGAAAATGTGGGATACAAATGCAATAAATAAAATAAAATAATAAGTAAATTGCTGGCCCTCTCACTTTATTTCTGGGGCTATTGCCACTTTCCTAGCAGAGGAAAGGAGGAGAAAGATCTGAGCGGTGAGAAGCACAGTGGAGAGGGAGAGAAAAGGGGTAGAGCATGATTTAAAAAAAAAAAAAAAAAAAACCACCCCTCTGCAGGTTGGTTCCAGTCTGGGCAAAGGAAAAGCATGGAGGCCAGAAGAACTTGCCTCCATGGCCACATCAGCAGTTTAGACGCCTGCTAAAAGTGAATTCACTTTGCAGCTCCCCATAACCGCTTTTGACTTATCCGTACATTCCCCCTCTTACACTTCACAAGCTAGCTGCTCTTATCTGCACTCTAAATCTGATCTCCCTCCTTTCTACTGTGCTGCATTGAATGCCTGCCATAGTCTTCCTGAATGAATGCAAGTCTCTCATCTGAGTGAAATCCAGCCTGAAAATTGAATTTAATACACTTAAATACCTGATGTGTAATTTTTCAGGCTAATGCAACAGATTTATCTCTGCTGAGAGTCCAATTGAGTTTATCACAGATAACTAGGTTAACCATTGGGGTAATTCTACAAGGTGGGTGCTAATACTTATGCACTGAATACACTTATAAATGATTACAATAATTAGGTGCACGTGTATGCAAATGCCAAAATTCCACCCAAGGGCTATTATGTAAATAGCATGCATATCATACACGGCATGTATTTTAGAGGTAGGTGTACGCATAAGTGGAGCATGAGCAGGACTCGTGTAAATGATAGATGTGCCAATGCACAAAGCTACCACAGATAGCAAGAGTGCTGTTAATAAGGGGTATGTGAGCACTTTAGCTGGCGAAAGACGCAGAAACAGGTGTGGTACATATTAGCTATCTCACCCTGATGAAGGTTTTAAAGGAGCACAATGATAGAGAATTCTCTATCACCAGATCTGAGACAAAAGCCTTTCCTCTGAAGCCCCAAACCCTCAATCTTCCACCCCTCCCCCAAGATATACCTTGTGCACCTATTATTGCCTACCCCCTTTCTGCATTGGCCCTCCTACCAACATTAAAAATAAAATCCCTGGTGTCAAGCGGCACACCCTATCCCTTATCCTGACCCAGTCCCCTTTCCCTCAAGAAAAAAATGTTGCTGCCCCCCCATGCTAGCCAGCTAATTTAAGCAGCTCAAATGCAAATTATCCAGCTAGATTTTGTACAAATTTCAGATGAATAGCTTATCAGTTAAGTTCCACTATAAATCAGCTTTCTTTAGTCTGACACATTTTGGTTGGCAAAGTTGGATACCGAGTACCTTTTGGAAAATGCGCCCAAGTGTATTAAATTAGTCCATTTAATATGTATTACCTACAGCTTATTGACTTATCAATTCATTTTTTTAAAGTCAAGTGAAATATTTATGTAGGTATTCATTTTATTCTATTCCTGTCTTTAATTTGTATCCCAGATGGAACCATCCTTAAGTGATATGTTGAACTTAATTTTTGATTATGTCAAAAGCAACCAGTTACTTTCTTTTTCAAGTAAGTAGTTTTGTTTTGTGACTCTGTGCTAATGTTAACTTCTATAAGGCAGCTTTTACAAAACCTGTTGAAACAACAGGAAAAATCTCTATGGCCACTAAGACATTGGTCTCTTATTTACCACCTAAAGTGATTATAAATAATTCAGTGTTATGTTGAAAGGAAACTTGAACAATACCAAGAAATATACAGCGGAATCCTCCTTCCCAGTGGAGAGCTACTTAGCATGTCATGCTGCAATGAACGTGGTGCATGACAGATGTTCAACCCCCAAGCCACAGAAACCACTATACATTGTGGTAAGTGAAATATTTCAGAACAATGGAATAGCAGTTAGGCACAGTCACCAATTACGAAGCAATACATTATTTTAACTAAATTTTGTTAGACGTTTTTGCTAGTAAAGTGTCATCAGCAAACACATTAAAATTACATTTTTTAAGGGAAGGAGAAATTAGGTCTTCTTACCTGATAATTTTTTTTTCTAATAATCCTTCCCACTATTCCACAACCTGTGGGATAGTTGTGTCCATCAACCAGCAGGTGGAGATAGAGAACTGAAAACTGAGCTGAGATAACTCTTGGCATCTAGTCCAGCTCCTCGTATTTATGTAGACAAGCAATAAGGATAAACTCAGAATAAACATAACAACTTTAAATAACTTGCTAACCTAACTCTATCCAGACGAGCAAATATGTGGACCTCTCATCTCTGGACAACTTGTAGAGAACGAGATATATGCAGGAAGCACCATGCAAGGTGACAGTCATTATTTGACCCATTACTTTGCACCAATTAAACATCTCGGAAACCTCAGGCAGGCCTCTGGAATAGTGGGAAGGACTAATAGAAAGAATATCAGGTAAGACCTAACTTTTCTCCTTCCATTATATAGCTTCCCTCTATTCCAGAATCTGAGATGTTTAAAAACAATCCCCAGAGGGGATGAGATCCTGGCACCCCCAGCATGAGAACCAAAGCCCCAAAACTCTTCCAAGCTCATTGTAACATCCACCCTGTAGTGCTTGGCAAAGGTATGCAATGTTGACCACTTTGATGCCTTGTAGAATGAGCCCGCAAGGCCTGAGGAGCCTGCTGCCCGCAAGCAAACAAGCTGATACAATAGTCTCCTTCAGCCATCTAGCAATTGTGAGCTTGGAAGCCGTGATACCAAAAAGCACTGTCTTTCCGATTTGTGAAACTCATTCATGGCTTTGATGCTGAATCTGCTGCTCAATGCCGGAACCAGAGTTGCCAACGTGCTGTGACATCCAAAGACATACTGTGGGCTGTAACATGTAACATAAATAGCATCCACCAAGTAGGTCAATCCCGCTTTCAGCTAGGCATTATGGCACCTGTCTTGTGTTGCAGATTGCTGATGCCACTTCAGGCATACTCTAGCCACGAATGAGCTGCACACTGTTGCTTGAAGGCCCAAAGAGGCCATTTCAAAGGTTTGTTTCAGTGAGCCTTCTAGTTTCCTATTGATGTCATCTTTGATTCCTCTCTCTCCTTCTCTGCACATATTCAACAGATCGCCAAAACCTGTTGTTTCTTTATCTACATTAGCAAAATTTGCCCCTTCCTTTCTGAATACGCTGCCAAAACCCTTATCCACACCCTTGTCACCTCCCGCTTGGATTATTGCAATTTACTTCTCACTGGTCTTCTGCTGTGTCATCTCTCTCCTCTCCAGTCTATCCAAAATTCTGCAGCATGGCTTATTTTCCGCCAAAATCTTTATACCCACACTAGCCCACTCCTCAAGTCACTTCACTGGCTCCCTGTCCGCTTCCGTATACAGTTCAAACTTCTCTTACTGACCTTTAAATGCATCCATTCTGCAGCCCCCCATTACCTCTCCACTCTCATCTCTCCCTACATTCCTTCCTGTGACCTCCACTCACTGGACAAATCTCTCTTGTCGTCCCTTCTCCACGGCTAACTACAGGCTTTGTTCCTTTTCTCTCACGGCACCTTATGCCTGGAATAAACTTCCTGAGCCTGTACGTCTAGCTCCATCTCTACCTGTTTTTAAATCTGTGCTGAAAACCCACCTTTTCACTGCTGTTTTTGGCTCCTAGCCACTACTCATTTGCCTCCCCCTTGTTCCTTTTCACCCAGTACTTCCCTTGCCCTTAATTGTCTTGTCTGTATTATTTTAGATTGTAAGCTCTATTGAGCAGGGACTGTCTCTCTGTCAGGTGTTCAGCGCTGCGTGCATTTGGTAGCGCTATACAAATGCTAAAAATAATAATTTAGGGCAATGCCCCCTTCCAATGGCAAAGTGGTCATCTTGGTCACTGCTGTAACAAAGGAGTCCACCCTGGGAAGCTGCAATTTCTCTTTCTCCTCTGGAACCAATGGATAGAGGTGAGCCATGGCTTTCTTCCCACTCAGCCCCACTTCCAGTGAGATCCATTCTGCCGTAATCAGGTCTTGAATTTCTGGATGCATCAGGAAGGCCTTAGAAGTAACTCTAAGCCCACTCCTAATTGAAGATTGGAACTCTTGTTACTGAAGCAGAAATCTCAATGGAAAGTACTGCCAGTGCCTCAGAAATAAGTATTTTTATTTCCTCTGTGAAACAACCTCAGTACTTTTGGGTCATCCCCCTCTTCAGGATGGAGCTCTCCCTTCTCTAACAGCTCCTTCAATGATGGCTTCTCTGAATAGACTAAGGCCATGTAAGATAAGGAGGGAGAAGCAGAGATACACCTCCAGGAGTGGACAGATGAGGCTAAATGAGATCTCTTAGGAGCCAGAGGAGCAGCTGGGTGAGAAACAAGCAAATAAAGAAAAAAAAACTGAAGCAACTTGTAGCAACTGACTGTCCCTGTTTCAGTCAAAAGGCTTGGTGTGAGAGCAAATTAAAAGCCAGAGAAAACAAGGATCCTGATGCAGGTGAATGCTCTGTTGCACCCTGAGGTTGTAAAATGGCTGCTGTGCTCTGTGTGTGATCAGTGAGTTGCTGCCTCACTGCCTGTCGGCCCTGACAAAATCGCCATTTTTACGCTCTCCTGCATCAAACAGTGCACCAGTCCTGCCAGAAAGCCCGAAGTCCCTGGAAAATATTTGGATGCTGCGTCAAATCCAAAGACATGCTACTGTTTTCCCCACATCCCACGGGATTCCTGGCTTGCAGACACCTGCAAGCCCTGATGTCGACTGGTGGGTCCCACAGCGGGAAAACTGCTTAACTACATCCACCTGAGTTGCCATCACCCTGGCAGTCAAAAGTACAGCACAACACCATCCCAAGCAGTGAGTCGAGATCCCTTCCCTACACCAAGTAAGAACCTACAGCCCTCCAAGAAGTCCTGAGTCAAACTTTAGTCGGACACACCACTGCCGGCTGCTCCCCTCAAGCTCATAGTCTCCACAAGTCTTACCATAGATGAGATGCTCAGGACTGGTAACTCTGTGCCACTATCTCCAGCAAACCTCTTTCCTGCGCCTTTTCTCTCTCTCTCTCTTTTTTTTTGTTTTTTGTTTTTTTTTGTTTAGGTAGTTGTGATGGGAAAGGAGAGCTCCACAGGAAACAAAGGAGAGGTGAAGGGAGGGAAGAAGTAAATTTTGTGGGGCACCAGAGATGAGGATCTGAAGATCTCTAGCTATGAGTCTGCAGACTCAAGCCACCCACAAAGCTCAACTGGGGACCAGTTGACCAACTGGACCAGGAGCAAATCACTCAGAACCAGAGGCTGAAAAATGTATTCATCCACCTGCTGCAGATAGAAAACATTGAGGAGCTGGACTGATGCCAAGGGCGAGATGCCGCGACTCAGTTTCTACCTGCTGGTTGATGGACACAACTATCTCACAAGTTCTTGACTAGTGGGAAGCTACATAGTGGAACTAAATTTTAGTGGCCTGACTATAACCCTGGTATGCTAGGGATGGTTTACCATAAGCAGGTGGCAGTGCATGAGTTCCTGTACAGAGGTGAATATATGGAGGTTTTGCACAAATGGAGAGGGAGAAGCATATGAGAGCAGCAGTCTAATGCCCACATTACAGAAATACAAACAACATACTGTCAGCAGTGTGTGTTTCATTAACTTAGTGTAAGACTTAAATGTATGAAGTGAAAGTAGCTCCCTTCTGGTTTGTCAGTCCAAATATACACACTATATTATTTTTTAGGAGATCAGCCGGCTGTGCAGCTCATACAGCTGTTCTTGAGTAAGGACAAGTCGGTGTACTTGGCCATGACCAGCCTCACAGGGCAGGGTCACTTTGCCAATGTAAACTGTGTCTTCTTTCTTCTCTTCTTTGGCCTGAAAGGAGAAGAGAGTAGCAGTTATACAAAGGTGCCATCTGACTCCTGTATGAGAAAGGAAGGACACAAGACACCTGCCCAACAACAAGTCCAAAAGATCCTATTCAGTTTTGGCCAGTGGCCAGTCATCCTCACTTGCACCCACATTAGTTGGAGTGGGACAGGTAGAGGCTTTTGCCCAGCATCCTGTTTCCAACAGTGGTCAATCCAGGTTACAGGTACCTGGCAAGATCCCAAAACAGTACAATACATTTTATGCTGCTTATCCTGGATTTTTCCCAAGTCCATCTTAATAATGGCCTATGGACTTTTCTTTTAGGAAGATAGCCAACCCTTTTTTAAACTCCACTAAGCTAACTGATTTACCATATTCTCTGGCAACGAATTCCAGAGTTTAATTACACGTTGAGTGAATAAATATTTTCTCTGATTTGTTTTAAATTTACTACTTTGTAGCTTCAAATACATACCCCCTAGTCCTAGTATTTTTGTTAAGAGTAAACAAGCGATTCACATCTACTCGTTCTACTGCACTCATTTTATAGACATCTATCATATCCCCCCTCAAATATATTTTCTCCAAAGCGGAAGAGCCCTAGCTGCTTTAGCCTTTCTTCATAGGGAAGTCGTCCCATCTCCTTTATCAATTTTGTTGCCCTTCTCTGTACCTTTTCTAATTCCACTATATCTTTTTTTCAGATGCGGTGACCAAAATTGCACACAGTATTCGAGGTGCGGTCACACCATAGAGCGATACTAAGGCATTATAATGTACTCACAGTAACATAGTAAGTGACGGCAGATGAAGACCTGAATGGTCCA
This sequence comes from Microcaecilia unicolor, assembly GCF_901765095.1. Classification (NCBI taxonomy): domain Eukaryota; kingdom Metazoa; phylum Chordata; class Amphibia; order Gymnophiona; family Siphonopidae; genus Microcaecilia; species Microcaecilia unicolor. The sequence continues at coordinate 451,366,419 of NC_044032.1, read as the reverse complement.
TCCAGTCTACCTAACAGTCACATTCATTCTCAATTCTAGATTAAATCAAAAATAAATGTGATATTATATACTTGATTATTGTCATTTTGTTGTTTCTGGAACATAGACTGTAGAAGTCCGCCTGGCTTGTTCCAACTACTGGAGTTGCAGTCAAAGCCTATCCAAATCCATCTTGTCATTTGCAAGAGACAGACTGTAAAAGTCTGCCCGGCACTGTCCTCATGTTCCAAATTGCTGGAGTTTCCATCGAAGCTCTCTAGTCGGGCGTAGCCAGACCTGACATTTGTGGGGGTGGGGGTGGGGGGGGGGGGCAGAGTTAACATGGGTTGCACTGGGCATATAGGCCTTGATAATGGATTTTTAATTAAAAAGTCTGTCCTGGATCAACTTAAACAACATGCACATTTATGGAAACCTTGGAAGCACTGACATTTTAAAATGAAGTTGCATTTTCCCATAACTTAAATTTTACCATTATAGTAGACTTGAGTCTGGTCAACCTCTCAACATACATCACAGTATCCTGGAAAATAATCACTGCAGTGGCACATATCCTTCAACTTTACTTTAGAAGAAATATAAAATACCTTATTAAGCTATATTAACAAAATAAGTCTTGTCCCTTCTTCTGGTTCTACTACTTTCTCTCTTTTCTGAAGCTGATATGAACCAGTTCAAGTCCCTGGAGTTCCTGACAGTGTTTCTTCCATCCCCTTCTCCTTTTTCTTTTGATGTAGGCACAGAAAAAAAAAGATGTTAAATGCTCCCAAATCTCAACCTAATTAGTGTTGTTTTTTAAATTGTCTTATAAACAGAAAGTCTAAGCACATTATTCTCATAACATGTCTGTTTTGGTGGCTCTTTACTAGGTGAAAACATCTCTACACGAATACAAGCGGTCCCTATAACCATCCCCTCCAAATGACACAATGATTTACAATTTAGAAGTAATTACTCAATACTTCCCGTTTACATCCGCAAGCTGCAAAGCTGGTGTGTTTGAAAATATAAACGAGATCAAATAAAAATGTTACCAACAATAAAGGATGACAACATGGACAGAGCAGCTCATAGGTTTGCTTGCTTTGTTTTGGTTGAATGGGGATGACCAACAGCTGTGCGGAGGAGAGGGAAAGGGAGACCAACCTAATTGGCTTCAGCTTATTGACGTCTCCTGTTCCAGCTCCCTGCACTGCTGTCCTTCTTTAATTTTCTGGGCCACCGGCAGCGTCGGTGAGGTAAACACACTGTCTTCAGCGGCCCCAGAAGCTCTCCCTCTGTTATGGCGTCCCACCTAGGCGGGACAGGAAATTGTAGCAGAGGGAAAGCTTCCACGCCACCAAAGGTGGTGTTTACCTCATTGACGCTTCTGGCAGCCCGGAAAATTGAAGGACAGTGGCGCAGGGAATGGGAGAGCAGCCAGTAGTGCCTCAAACACAGGCCCTTGACTGGCCATCAGTGTTAGGGGGGCCTGAGGCTAGAATGGAAGGGCCTGGGCCCCTAAGGTCCCCCATTGCTATGCCACTGTTCCAACCTATCCTAAACTGATTGCTATATGCGGGACTCAGATCGTACAAGTCAGCCCAGCACTGGCCTTCGTTGATACAGCTAGAATTGCCATCTTAAGCACCATTTGATATGCACACATATGCAAACCCTTAAGTTTTGATTTTTTTTTTATACCGTTCATTTTGTAATTAGAGATCCTCTGTGTTCATCCCATGCCATTTTCAATTCCACCACTGTTTTTTTTTCTTCGCCATCTCCCTCTGGAGGGCATTCTAGGCATTAACCACCCTCTCTGTGAAAAAGAATTTTCTGACATTACTCCTAAGTCTACCACCCCGCAACCTCAATTCGTGTCCTCTAGTTTTACCATCTTCCGTTCTCTGGAAAATATCTGTTTCTATATTAATACCTTTCAAGTATTTAAACATCTGTATCATATCTTCTCCGAGGACAAGCAGGCTGCTTGTTCTCACTGATGGGTGACGTCCACGGCAGCCCCTCCAATCGGAATCTTCACTAGCAAAGTCCTTTGCTAGCCCTCGCGCGCACCGCGCGCGCCGTCTTCCCGCCCGAAACCGGCTCGAGCCGGCCAGTCCAGTCTTCTTTTGTCCGCACTCGGTACGGTCGTGTTTTCGCCGTGTCGAGCCCCGGAAAGTCGACCTCGCGCGTCCAAATTCTGTTTGAGCGTGTTTTTTTCCTTCGGGAAAGCTTTGTTAGTCGGGAAGTGCTCCGGAAACCCTTCGACCGGGTTTCGTGTCAATCCTCCCCGTACTTCCAGCTTTTTGCCCCGGTAAGTTTTCTTTCGTCGTCGGGGTAGGCCTCTTTTCGGCCTCGGTCGAGATTTTTTCTCCCTCTAAATTTTTGGTGCTTCCATTTCGCCATTTCGGCTTTTGATTTCGCCGGCGTGATTTTTCCGCCCATGACATCGAAGCCTTCCAGCGGCTTCAAGAAGTGCACCCAGTGCGCCCGGGTTATCTCGCTCACTGATCGACACTCGTCGTGTCTTCAGTGTCTGGGGGCCGAGCACCGCCCTCAGAACTGTAGTCTGTGTTCCCTTCTTCAAAGGCGGACTCAGGTAGCGAGACTAGCCCAGTGGAACGTGTTGTTCTCGGGCTCTTCGTCGGCATCGGCACCGGGATCTTCGAGTGCATCGACGTCGTCAGCGTCCAGACCATCTTCCTCGGCCGCCCCTGCATCGAGTGCATCGAGGCATCGGGCCTCTGCATCGGCGCCGAGACATCGGATAGCTGCATCGACGTCGGTGGTACCAGGACCTCGTCTGCTGATGTCGTCGGACGGTGGTGCATCGGGTGGAGTGCAGGTGAGGGCTGTCCATTCCCCTGCTGGTGGCGGTGAGCCCTCGGGTGGGTCTCCTCCTACCCTGAGGGCTCCTGCGGTACAGCCCCCCCGAGATCGACCTTCTTCAGTCTCGGCCCCGAGGAAGCGACGGATGGATTCGACGTCCTCCTCGTCGGTGCCGGGGAGCTCCGGTGACATGCTTCGGAAGAAATCGAAGAAGCATCGACACCGGTCTCCTCCCCATGTCGGCACCGAGAGCTCTGGGTCGCCGAGGGATTCGGCACCCAGCAGGCATCGGCACCGAGAGGACCACTCACCCTCTGTTCAGGAGGTGTCGATGCGCTCCGCTCTGGACAGCCCGGTACAGCCTCCACGCCCGGAACAGGTACTGACGTCGACGCCTGCATCGACCTCACAGCCTTTCTCTACAGCCGCTCTAAACGAGAGCCTCCGGGCCGTTCTCCCAGAGATTCTGGGAGAGCTGTTGCGCCCTACCCCTCCGGTACCGGCGGTGCTTGCGCCTCCGGTACCGTCGAGCGTGGCGCCGGCTGGCCCATCGCCCAGGTTGAGGTCCCCGACGTCGGTACCGCGTGCGGTACCGACCGCGGCCACCTCCCAGGAAGGCTCCCCGACTACGTCGGCGGAGGGAGCTTCGCTGATGCGGGCGAGGGAGTCTACCTCTCGACGCCCCCATCGTGGACGTGGCTCCACTGAGTCGAGCAGGGCGAGGTTGCAGACACAGGTTCGTGAACTTGTATCTGACACCGAGGGTGAGGCCTCGTGGGAGGAAGAGGAAGATCCTCGATATTTCTCTGACGAGGAGTCTGAGGGTCTTCCTTCTGATCCCACTCCCTCTCCTGAAAGACAGCTTTCTCCTCCCGAGAGTCTGTCTTTTGCTTCCTTTGTCCGGGAGATGTCTACGGCCATCCCCTTCCCGGTGGTTGTGGAGGACGAGCCCAGGGCTGAAATGTTTGAGCTCCTGGACTATCCTTCTCCACCTAAGGAAGCGTCCACTGTTCCCTTGCACCATGTCCTGAAAAAGACATTGCTTGCGAACTGGACCAAGCCATTAAGTAATCCCCACATTCCCAAGAAGATTGAGTCCCAGTACCGGATCCATGGGGACCCAGAGCTGATGCGCACTCAGTTGCCTCACGACTCTGGAGTTGTGGATTTGGCCCTAAAGAAGGCTAAGAGTTCTAGGGAACATGCTTCGGCGCCCCCGGGCAAGGACGCTAGAACCTTAGACTCCTTTGGGAGGAAGGCCTACCATTCCTCTATGCTCGTGTCCAAGATCCAGTCTTACCAGCTCTACACGAGCATGCACATGCGGAACAATGTGCGGCAGTTGGCGGGCTTGGTTGATGCTCTTCCCCCTGAGCAAGCCAAGCCTTTTCAGGAGGTGGTCAGGCAGCTGAAGGCGTGCAGAAAATTCCTGGCCAGAGGAGTTTATGACACTTTTGATGTTGCGTCCAGGGCCGCTGCTCAAGGTGTGGTGATGCGCAGGCTCTCATGGCTGCGCGCCGCCGACCTGGAGAATAGAATCCAGTAGCGGATTGCGGACTCGCCTTGCCGTGCGGACAACATTTTTGGCGAAAAAGTCGAACAGGTGGTAGAGTCTCTCCACCAGCGGGACACCGCATTCGACAAATTCGCCCGCCGGCAGCCTTCAGCTTCTACCTCTACAGGTAGACGATTTTTCGGGGGAAGGAAGACTGTTCCCTACTCTTCTGGCAGGCGTAGGTACAATCCTCCTTCCCGACAGCCTGCGGCCCAGGCTAAGCCCCAGCGCGCTCGCTCTCGTCAGCAGCGTGCGACTCAGCAAGGCCCCGCGGCTCCCCAGCAAAAGCAAGGGGCGAGCTTTTGACTGGCTCCAGCAGAGCATAGCCGACATCCAAGTGTCCGTGCCGGGCGACCTGCCAGTCGGAGGGAGGTTGAAAGCTTTTCACCAAAGGTGGCCTCTCATAACCTCCGATCAGTGGGTTCTGCAAATAGTCCGGCAAGGATACACCCTCAATTTGGCATCAAACCCTCCAAATTGTCCACCGGGAGCTCAGTCTTACAGCTTCCAGCACAAGAGGGTACTTGCAGAGGAACTCTCCGCCCTTCTCAGCGCCAATGCGGTCGAGCCCGTGCCATCCGGGCAAGAAGGGCTGGGATTCTATTCCAGGTACTTCCTTGTGGAAAAGAAAACAGGGGGGATGCGTCCCATCCTAGACCTAAGGGCCCTGAACAAATATCTCGTAAAAGAAAAGTTCAGGATGCTTTCCCTGGGCACCCTTCTCCCCATGATTCAGCAAAACGATTGGCTATGCTCTCTGGACTTGAAGGATGCCTATACACACATCCCGATACTGCCAGCTCACAGACAGTATCTGCGATTTCAGTTGGGCACCCGCCACTTCCAGTACTGTGTGCTACCCTTTGGGCTCGCCTCTGCGCCCAGGGTGTTCACAAAGTGCCTAGCTGTGGTAGCAGCGGCACTTCGCAGGCTGGGAGTGCACGTGTTCCCATATCTCGACGATTGGCTGGTGAAGAACACATCCGAGGCAGGAGCCCTGCAGTCCATGCAGATGACTATTCGCCTTCTGGAGCTACTGGGGTTTGTGATAAATTACCCAAAGTCCCATCTTCTTCCAGTGCAGAACCTCGAATTCATAGGAGCCCTGCTGGATTCTCGGACGGCTCGCGCCTATCTCCCAGAGACGAGAGCCAACAACTTGTTGTCCCTCGTCTCCCGGGTGCGGGCGTCCCAGCAGATCACAGCTCGGCAGATGTTGAGATTGCTGGGCCACATGGCCTCCACAGTTCATGTGACTCCCATGGCCCGCCTTCACATGAGATCTGCTCAATGGACCCTAGCCTCCCAGTGGTATCAGGCCGCTGGGGGACTAGAGGACGTGATCCACCTGTCCACGAGTTTTCTCGAATCCCTGTATTGGTGGACGATTTGGACCAATTTGACTCTGGGACGTCCCTTCCAAATTCCTCAGCCACAAAAAGTGCTGACCACGGATGCGTCTCTCCTGGGATGGGGAGCTCATGTCGATGGGCTTCACACCCAAGGAAGCTGGTCCCTCCAAGAACGCGATCTACAGATCAATCTTCTGGAGTTACGAGCGATCTGGAACGCTCTGAAGGCTTTCAGAGATCGGCTGTCCCACCAAATTATCCAAATTCAGACAGACAACCAGGTTGCCATGTATTATGTAAACAAGCAGGGGGGCACCGGATCTCGCCCCCTGTGTCAGGAAGCCGTCAGCATGTGGACCTGGGCTCGCCGGAACGGCATGGTGCTCCAAGCCACATATCTGGCAGGCGTAAACAACAGTCTGGCCGACAGACTGAGCAGGATTATGCAACCTCACGAGTGGTCGCTCAATTCCAAAGTGGTGCGCCAGATCTTCCAAGCGTGGGGCACCCCCTTGGTGGATCTCTTCGCATCTCGAGTGAACCACAAAGTCCCTCAGTTCTGTTCCAGGCTTCAGGCCCACGGCAGACTGGCATCGGATGCCTTCCTCCTGGACTGGGGGGAGGGTCTGCTGTATGCTTATCCTCCCATTCCTCTGGTGGGGAAGACTTTGTTGAAACTCAAGCAAGACCGAGGCACCATGATCCTGATTGCTCCTTTTTGGCCGCGTCAGATCTGGTTCCCTCTTCTTCTGGAGTTATCCTCCGAAGAACCGTGGAGATTGGAGTGTTTTCCGACCCTCATCACGCAGGACGAAGGGGCTCTTCTGCATCCCAACCTCCAGTCTCTGGCTCTCACGGCCTGGATGTTGAGGGCGTAGATTTTGCCTCTTTGGGTCTGCCAGAGGGTGTCTCCCGCATCTTGCTTGCTTCCAGGAAAGACTCCACTAAGAGAAGTTACTTCTTTCATTGGCGGAGGTTTGCCGTCTGGTGTGACAGCAAGGCCCTAGATCCTCGCTCTTGTCCTACACAGACCCTGCTTGAATACCTTCTGCACTTGTCTGAGTCTGGTCTCAAGACCAACTCTGTAAGAGTTCATCTTAGTGCAATCAGTGCATACCATTACCATGTGGAAGGTAAGCCGATCTCAGGACAGCCTTTAGTTGTTCGCTTCATGAGAGGTTTGCTTTTGTCAAAGCCCCCTGTCAAGCCTCCTACAGTGTCATGGGATCTCAATGTCGTTCTCACCCAGCTGATGAAACCTCCGTTTGAGCCACTGAATTCCTGCCATCCGAAGTACTTGACCTGGAAGGTCATTTTCTTGGTGGCAGTTACTTCAGCTCGTAGAGTCAGTGAGCTTCAGGCCCTGGTAGCCCAGGCCCCTTACACCAAATTTCATCATAACAGAGTAGTCCTCCGCACTCACCCTAAGTTCTTGCCAAAGGTCGTGTCGGAGTTCCATCTGAACCAGTCAATTGTCTTGCCAACATTCTTTCCCCGTCCTCATTCCTGCCCTGCTGAACGTCAGCTGCACACATTGGACTGCAAGAGAGCATTGGCCTTCTACTTGGAGCGGACACAGCCCCACAGACAGTCCGCCCAATTGTTTGTTTCTTTTGATCCCAATAGGAGGGGGAGTGGCTGTAGGGAAACGCACCATATCCAATTGGCTAGCAGATTGCATTTCCTTCACTTACGCCCAGGCGGGGCTGGCTCTTGAGGGTCATGTCACGGCTCATAATGTTAGAGCCATGGCTGCGTCGGTAGCCCACTTGAAGTCAGCCTCCATTGAAGAAATTTGCAAAGCTGCGACGTGGGCTTCTGTCCACACATTCACATCCCATTACTGCCTGCAGCAGGATACCCGACGCGACAGTCGGTTCGGGCAGTCAGTTCTTCAGAACCTGTTTGGGCTTTAGGATCCAACTCCACCCCCCGAGGGCCCTGTTTGTTCTGTTCCAGGCTACACTCTCAGTTAGTTGGTAAAATTTTTTTAGGTCAATCTCTGTTATGTCCTCGCCGTTGCGAGGCCCAATTGACCATGGTTGTTGTTTTGAGTGAGCCTGGGGGCTAGGGATACCCCATCAGTGAGAACAAGCAGCCTGCTTGTCCTCGGAGAAAGCGAATGCTACATACCTGTAGAAGGTATTCTCCGAGGACAGCAGGCTGATTGTTCTCACAAACCCGCCCGCCTCCCCTTTGGAGTTGTGTCTTCCCTTAAGAGTATTGTCTTGCTACATACTGGACTGGCCGGCTCGAGCCGGTTTCGGGCGGGAAGACGGCCGCGCATGCGCGGTGCGCGCGGGCGCGCGAGGGCTAGCAAAGGACTTTGCTAGTGAAGATTCCGATTGGAGGGGCTGCCGTGGACGTCACCCATCAGTGAGAACAATCAGCCTGCTGTCCTCGGAGAATACCTTCTACAGGTATGTAGCATTCGCTTTCCCTGTCCCTCCTCTCTTCTAGGGTATACATATTCAGGTCTTCCAGTTCCTTCTCGTATGTCTTTTGGCGCAATCCCTATATTATTTTTGTCTCCTTCCTCTGGACTGCTTCAATGACTTGCACAGGGGCATCAACACCACCTCTCTGCTGGTTATACCTCTCTCTATATACAACCTAGCATCCTTCTGGCTACTGCTACCGCCTTGTCACCTTCAGATCCTCAGATACTATCACCCCAAGGGCCCTCTCCATGTCTGTGTATATCAGCCTCTCACCGCCTAAAATATGTCTCCATTGGATTTCTACTCCCTAAGTGCATCACTCTGCACTTCTTTGCATTGAATTTTAATTGCCAAACAGACCATTTTTCTAACTTTTGCAGATCCTTTTCCACTGTTTTCCACTTCCTCAGGAGGTTAGAAATCTTAATTTTCATCCGCAAAAAAGGCAAACCCTTCGGCAATGCTGCTCATAAATATATTGAACAGAATTGGCCCCAGCACTGATCCTTGAGGCACTCCACTACTCACCTTTCCTTCCTCCGAATGAATTTCATTAACCACTATCCTCTGGTGTCTGTCAACCAGTTCCTAATCCAGTTCAAGATTTTGTTTTCCATTCCTTTCCTAATAATACCTAACATTCTATTTGCTTTCTTAGCCACCGCTGCACACTGAGCAGAAGGTTTCAATGTATTATCAACAATGACATCTAGATCCCTTTCGTGATTGGTGACTCTTAATGTGGAACCTTGCATCATGTAGCTATAGTTCGGGTTCCTCTTTCCCTCATGTATCACTTTGCACTTGCTCATATTAAACGCCATCGGCCATTTGGATATCCAGTCTTCCAGTCTCGTAAGGTCCTCTTGTAACTTTTCACAATCTTCTTGCGATTTAACAACTTTGAATAACTTTGTGTCTTCGGCAAATTTAATTACCTCACTAGTTACACCCATCTCTATATTTATAAATATGTTAAAAAGCAGTGGTCTCTGCACAGACCCCTGGGGAACCCCACTATCCTACCCTCCTCCATTGAGAATACTGACCATTTAACCGTACTCTGTTTTCCATCTTTTAACCAGTTTTTAATCCACAATAGAACACTACCTCCTATCTCATGACTCTACAGTTTCCTATGGAGTTTTTCATGAGGTACTTTGTCAAATGCCTTTTGAAAAACCAGATACACAATATCAACCGTCTCACGTTTATTCACCCCCTCAAAGAAATGTAGATTGGTGAGGCAAGATTTCCCTTCACTAAATCCATGTTGGCTTTGTCTCGTTAATCCATGTTTATCAACATGGTCTGTAATTTTGCTCTTTATAATAGTCTCTACAATTTTGACCAGCACAGACGTCAGGCTCACCGGTCATTATTTCCCGGATCACCTCTGGAACCTTTTTAAAAAATCGGCGTTACATTGGCCACCCTCCAGTCTTCTGGTGGTATGCTTGATTTTAAAGATAAATTACATTTTACTAACAATAGTTCTGCAAGTTCATTTTTCAATACTATTGGTACTCTGAGATGAATACCATCCGGCCCAGGCGATTTGCTGCTCTTCAGTTTGTCAAATTGCCCCATTACATCTTCCAGGTATACAGAGATTTCATTCAGTTTCTGTGACTTGTCAACTTTGAATACCATTTCAGGCACTGGTTATCTCTCCAAAAATGTCCTTGAAGACTGAAACAAAGAATTCATTTCATCTTTCCGCTGTGGCTTTGTCTGCCCCTTTTACCCCTCGTTCATATAGCGGTCCAACTGTTTCTTTTATTGGCTTCTTGCTTCTAATATACCTAAAAAGGTTTTTAACTATGTGTTTTTACCTTATTTTTATCAGCGTTTTGCATGTGACTTGTTATTCCTTATGCTGTGTCTTATTATTTTCAGTTGGATCCTTCTTCCATTTTCTAAAGGATTTTCTTTTAGCTCTAATAGCTTCCTTCACCTCACTTTTTAACTATGTTGGCCGTTGTTTGGCCTGCCTGCCTTCTTTTTTTAATATATAGCAAATATAATTGTTGGCAGTCCCTTTCCAACCACCTCGGCCCACTACTGTCCTAACAGATGCTTCAAACCTAGGATGGGGAACTCATCTCCTGTCCTTCACCACACAAGGCCTATGGACCCATCAAGAACACAATAAACACGTCAATCTTTTTGGAATTAAGAGCAGTTTTCAATGCCCTCCAGGCATTCAAACAATGGCTCACCCATCACACAATTCTAGTGAGAACTGACAACCATGTTCTATCTGAACAAACATGGGGGAACAGGATCAGTAACTCTTGTCGAGAGGAAGAAAAAACTGGTTTCTCGCATCCCAATTGGCCCATCACACAATTCTAGTGAGAACTGACAACCATGTTCTATCTGAACAAACATGGGGGAACAGGATCAGTAACTCTTGTCGAGAGGAAGAAAAAACTGGTTTCTCGCATCCCAATTGTCTGCCACCATAAAAGTAGGCTATCTGCCAGGTCCAGATAATCAACTAGCAGACTCTCTGAACCATCGGATCACTCCCCACGAGTGGTCACGAGACAACCAACTGGCTGAACAACATTTTCACCAATAGGATCGTCCAGAAGTAGATCTCACTTCTGTTCCATTCTGCCCATCTGAACACAAACTAGCACATGATGCCTTTGCAGTTCTGTGGTCTCCAGGTCTCATGTATGCTTTTCCACCTTTTCCCTTCATCACAAGAGTTCTAAGGAATTCGCTCAGACAGAGCACAAGTAATCCTCATTGTACTATGTTCGTTCAGACATATGTTTTCAATGGCTCCTCTCAATGTCAGCCCAGTCCACTATTCCCCCCCCCCCCCCCCCCCCCCCCCACACACACACGCACTTTTACTCCTTTCTACCACAACAGAGTAGTCCTCCATACTCATCCCAGATTTCTCCGAAAGTATCTTCCCTCCTCCTCCGCACACTTATCCCTTCATTCTCTGGACTACAGAAGATCTCTACTACCAGAATGCTACAAAGGACCTCTGGAAATCCTCTCAACTCTAAGTAACTTTCAACCCCAATAATCTGGGTATGCCGCCCTCGGAGGACTCTTTCAAATTGGGTTGCAGACTGCATTTCATTTTGTTACCAGCAATCAGATCTTCAGTCTCCTGTTCACATAGGGGCTCATTAGCTCAGAGTAAATCCACTTCTATTGCCTTTTCTTGATTTGCCTCAATTTAAGATATCTGTAGAGCAGACACATGGGCCTCTCCACATACTTTTTCCAGACACTACTGTCAGTCAGGACACAGCATTTGGTCAGGCTGGTCTGCATAATCTCTTTACTTTTAACAACCTTAGTCCTCCATACCCTTTGCCTATGGGCATTTTTCTCCACATCGTTCACAGTGCCCTTAGCATTGCATTTATCGTAAAGTGTGCCTGTAAACATCGTAAAGCTGTGCCCTACTTGTCTACAGAGAAAGCGGAGTTGCTTACCTATTACAGGGGTTCTCTGTAGACAGCAAGGAAATGCAGCCACACTTTTCCCTCCCACCCTAAAAGAAGCATCTAGAAGCTTTACATTTTTTCTTAATTGCACACATATAACACATCTCTATACATCCCAAAACACCAGTAGTCCTGATTGCTTTAGGATAACTGAGAGCTTAGAGGCACTCTCCACTGAGGCAGGAATTCCCATGCAGTCACACTAATTAAGAAGCCTATCAGCTGGAGGAAGGCTCCAGGCACCTGGCAATGTCAGAGGATGTCACCATAAAGTGTGGCTGCATTTCCCTGCTGTCTGCTGAGAACCCCTATTACAGATAACCTTTCCAACACTACTGAGGAAAATCCAGCCCCCCCCCCCCCCCCCCCCCCTCTCTCACCTGGATTTTTTTTTTTAACCTTTTCTGAGGAGAACATGTTAACTATTCAAAGTGTGATGAATTCTTCTGTCACACTGAATGTGGTTCTCAAATACCACCCACCTCTTCTGACCTATCTGCATTAAATAGATTTATTGATGTTCCTCTCCATCTGGGCCACACTGACATAATTAACAATGATCCTTTAGGAGTTGCCTAAAAGTATTTAACCCTTGTTCATCAGCAGACTTCCAAAGAATTTGTGCATCAGTGCAGTCCTCCACAGCTCCACACAGTCCTCCCCCCAGGGGCAAATTCTCAAAAACTATCACCAGTGTTAAGGCCAGTTAACGCCGGAATACTCAGAGGGTCATAGCCCAGGAAACATGTATGCTAGAGATGGCTGCAAATTGTATTTAAATGTAGACAAACACACAGATGTTATTTGCTATACCCTCCCAATACTCAGAGAAGAGCGCATAAACAAATCCTGCTCTTACAGGGGCATGATCAGAAGTAAACGCTGGAGCTAGAGGCTGTTAGCATCATACTAGCACTGGCGTTTGCTACCGCCCCATGATCAGAGCCCTCGAGAGCGTGAAACAACAAACTCGAGGGCTGTGAACGCAACTAGCATGCAAATGCATGCTAAACAGGGCTAAACATATGCCCAATGATCAGCGACCAGTGCGCCAAAGATTGGGTTGCTGGCCGGGGCAAATCCTACGCCAGCTCCGAGCTGGCGTTAGGGTTTGCAGATCATTGGGGAGGAATGGTGAGCCCTGTCTAGCATGCATTTGCATGCTGGCAGGCCCCCATTCTCTCCCAACAGCAAACCTGCCAGTGACAGGGCTGGAGGTTCAGCGGACCTCTGGTCCCCCCAATGATCCCCCCCCCAGGTTCAGGGAGGGCTGGAGATCCGGTGGGTCTCCAGCTCCCCTAACTCTCCTCAACAAAGTCTCTGGTGGCCTAGTGGGCGACCAACAACCCCCTCCCCCCCAGCGACAGGGGGGGATGGAGGTCCGCTGGATCGCTAGTCCCCACCGACAGGCATAGCCCTGCCCAGCGCATCCCAAGATACACTGGGCAGGGCTGGGCGCCGCCATTTTGTGGTGTTGCAGGAAAAGGAGGGGGTAGGCTACCCCCCCTCCAACCCACAAGGTGGGGGGGTAGGGGGGACTGGAACACCAGGGGCCCTTCGCAGGGGGGCAGGAGACCCACAGGATCTCCAGCCCTCCCTGAACCTGGGGGGGGGGGGGGGGGATCAGCGGGGGGACCGGAGGTCCACCGGACCTTCAGCCCCCGTTGCTCGAGGCAGGGGTAGTTGGGGCCTGGTTGTCCCATGGACCTCCAGCCCCTGTGTTTGACAGGTTTGGGCTTTTGACAGCCCAGACCTGTCAAACAAGTGCGGGAGGATTGTGCTGAGCGCTTGCTCAGGCATAATTCTCCCACACTTCTACCCCATGATCAGAGATGATTGCATGCTTAAATTTGCATGCAATCATCTCTGATCATCGGTGTGGTAAAGCCCCGCGCTGTTCCTGCGCTATTTTAGAGTGCTGTTTGGAACAGCGCTGGGCTTTTGATCATCTGCTTGTTAATGCTGAAAACCTACCTCCAGTTCAGTGCTGGTGTTTGGGGGAGGGGGAGGGGTTTGAAGAGAGCATTTCTATTGATTTTTCATCTTAGTCTGCTGGTTTTGATTTCTTTTGGAAGCTGAAAAAAGTCTGTGCAAGCCTGTAAGCACCAGTACGGAGAAAGAAATGTGTGCAAGTGTGAGTAAATTTGAAAGTGAAAGCGCATATTGGTGCCTGTTTTCTGTGCTTAAATATAAGCCTTGTGTTAAGAAAAAAAATTGAAAACTCAGTTTTCTAGACCAGTGATAATAACGGAGTCAACATACACGCTGGCATTGAGTGTAATCTCCACGCGGTGACTACTGAGGTCGTTTCTCCACTTTAAAGAAAAAAAGAAAAAAAAGAAAAAGTGTATTCATTCACTCAACACTATGTAATTTGAAGAGAATTGAGCGTGTAAGTACATTTCAGCTTATTGCTAGTATTATTACTCCCTTTTGCTGAAATTTCGTCTGGTGTTATCTATACCTATGCACAAGCCATCACTGGCTTCTATAAGATTCAAAATACAGCTTTTTTTTTTCAAACTTTATATGTTAGATGTTTATAGCAAGCTCAATGTTCATCCAATAATCATACTTCATACAAAAAAAAGGCAAAAGTAGTATAAGAAAAACTGAGGCACCATAATGCATATAGAACCAAAGAATACTATTAATAAAGATGGAAGAGAGTCCATATCATAAAACAGAAATAAAGAAAGGTAAAATCAGCCATAACAACATGATATGTAAAGGGCACCTTTTACAAAGTGGCACTACTGCTTTGCATGCGCTGAATGCGAAGAAGCCCAGGGGAATTGAATGGGCGGCTTAGGATTCGACACATCGCTAATTGGTAGCGCTGCTTTGTAAAAGGAGCCCAAAACCTCCAAAAACTAGCTGCTACTTGTAATCCAACCTCGCTCCAGCCTGCTCATGCTACTGCACAAACTCTTCCGAACTGCTTAGGATCTAAGAATACACAATCGTGCTCCTGAATTTTTACAAACTATTTCCCTTTGAAATTTTAAGAAAAGAAATTCATACCCAGCGCTAAAGTCTTAAACTGTAATTGCAAAAAAGCTTTATTGGTTTTCTGTGCCTTAATAAGAAGCATCAGGAAAAATGTAAATTTTGTGTCTATGAAATAATCTCTAGATCCAGAACAAGTAACTTCATCACATTCTCTATCAGAAGCAACCAAAATGGCTTTGTTGCTGAACTCTTTTTAATAGAAGTCTCAAATTGTATCAATTTCAAGGTAGAATAATCAATTTCTGCTTCCAACTGTCGTGCAGAGCCCTGACAAAGTACACTCTTGAAACCTTTGGAATGAAGAGTATTCCGTTCTCAAAATATTTGTTAAAAATTTTTCCCACGGAAGAAATCTTATCATCAGGAAAACTGGATTATTACTGTGAAAACTATACTACAAAGTAGTAAATTTAAAACAAATCAGAGAAAATATTTCTTCACTTGTGTAATTAAATTCTGGAATTCGTTGCCAGAGAATGTAGTAAAAGCAGTTATCTTAGCGCGGTTTAAAAAAGGTTTGGATGGCTTCCTAAAGGAAAAGTCCATAGACCATTATTAAAAGGGACTTGGGCAAAATCCACTGCTTATTTCTAGAATAAGCAGCATAAAATGTATTGTACTGTTTTGGGATCTTGCTAGGTACTTGTGACCTGGATTGGCCAAGGAAACAGGATGCTGGGCTTGATGGACCTTTGCTCTGTCCCAGTGTGGCAATACTCATGTACTTAAGTTTATGCTCTAAAGCTGTTACCCCCTTTACCAAGAGCAGGTTCGCTGCCTGGACAATTCCTACAGTTTAATCACTTTTCTAACCTATTCTAGGACAAGGCAAGACTTTATAAGCCACAGGGCAAATGGATTTTAATCTGGGATCTTCATTTTCTGTAAACTGAGTTAAAGTTGTCCAAGCCAGACCCCCAGCTCTATGGGGGAGAAGGTGCTGTTTTTGGTTTCAGTTTTGGCTTAAACCAATCAACAAATTTCGGCTGCTGATTTGTTTTTGGTTGGCCTTTGTGATGTATTGATACAGTAGAACTTCTCCATTCAATATCCAACAAGATAACCCACAAAGTTGCCCATAATGAGGTACACTAAGGGGCAAGACACACCCCTTAGGCATGTCTCTTCCCTGCCTACCCACACCCCTACCTTGTGGGTTGGAGGAGGGAGGTAGCCTGCCTCCCTCCTCTTCCTTCGATGCCACAAAATGGCGGCACCCAGCCCTGCCCAGTGTATCCTGGGATGCGCTGGGCGGGGCTACACACTCCAACCCACAAGGCGGGGGGGGGGGGGGGCAAATTGATCACTGGACCACCAGGGACCCTTTGCTGGGGGGTTGGGTGGGCTGGAGACCCACCGGATCTTCAGCCCTCCCTGAACCGGGGGAGGGGGGGGACCGGCGGTCCAGCGGACCTCCAGTCCCCCCTGTTGCTGGGGGGGGGGGGGGGTTGGTCGCCCACTGGGCCACCAGGGACTGGTTGCACATGTTGAGGGGAGTTAGGGGGGGGCTGGACCTGGAGGGGGGGATCGTCGGAGGGACCTGAAGTCTGCCGGACCTCCAGCCCCCTGGCGCTGGCAGGTTTGCCTTGTTGGGGGGGAGGGGGAATGGGGGTCTGCCAGCATGCAAATGCATTCTGGACAGGGCTCACCATTCCTCCCCAATGATCTGCACACCCTAACGCTAGCTCGGAGCTGGCGTGGCAGCGGCCCAATCTTTTGCGCGCTGGTCGCTGATCATTGGGGATGAATATGTTTAGCCCTGTTTAGCATGCATTTGCATGCTAGTTGCGTTCAGAGCCCTCGAGCACGTTGTTTCACGCCCTCGAGGGCTCTGATCATGGGGCGGTAGCAAACGCCGGTGCTAGTATGGCGCTAACAGCCTCTAGCGCTGGTATTTGCTCTGATCCATCCCCCTGTTAACCAGTAAGCTACTCCTCTGCTGAACTGAAGCATTAACAGAAATATTAATATTCCGAAGTATGTGTAAGTAGCTCCTGCACGCTAGATGCATGAGGACCATCAAAGACTACTGCTAATGTGCCAAAAGGGGTCCCCCACTACAGTTTTAGCCAGATCCCTGCAGGTACTTTGAGCATTTCGTCATAGCAACCTGATCCTTCCATCCCAGTCTTACCTTTATGAAGAACGATGACGGGAATGTGGCAAAAGCTGAGGGCACACTGGCACCAGGGCACTGCGAGATTGTCTCCTTCATCACTTCAACCTGTACAGAGGACAGAAAAGCATAAAGGCCTTCTGCCACTCCAGGATTTGCTCATGCAGAGATTATCTGTAAGACTTGAACCTTCTTCTCAGGAAACAT
The DNA here is from genome assembly GCF_901765095.1 of Microcaecilia unicolor. Classification (NCBI taxonomy): domain Eukaryota; kingdom Metazoa; phylum Chordata; class Amphibia; order Gymnophiona; family Siphonopidae; genus Microcaecilia; species Microcaecilia unicolor. The sequence goes on along the minus strand of NC_044032.1, from coordinate 451,349,440 downwards.
TCTGCTGCTCCCTAAGAAACACTGGGGCTTATTGCATCAATGTGGTAGTAGCTATGATACAATATTGTATGTGGCTGAAATGTTTAAAAAAATATTTCTCCCCTAAAGTCTGAAGCAGTAATCCTTTCCCTCAAGGCTAGCCTTGAGCAACTGTTATGGACATTCAGAATTAAGATGATGAAGCTTTACAGTAAAAGTTTTCCATATTCCACCCAAATGCTTGTCTTGTGCATCTAGCCTTAATTGTAAGTTCTTTGGAGAAGGGACTCTCTTGTGTTCCTGTATAATGCCATGTAAGTGTTGTAGCACTATAGAAATGTTTAATAATGGTAGTACTAGTTGGGTGATACCTCTCTACATCATGCAACATAACTGATGCCCAAAAGTGGGGATGTCAGTAATAATTTTGTAAATAAGCTCAAGCTGCATGAGGTTGGAAAGTGCCACCAGTTCTGGGGTGGAACAGGTCAGCTACACATTGTAAAATCTGGACTAGTAGTGGAATTTGGTGATAATTTGGGAGTCGTCATGCACTGTTTTTAAAATAAGGGAATGTAAGGTCAAAAGTGCTAACGGTTGCCCAAAATAGGTATGACCTTAGTTTAACATTTTGCAAGCAAAAAATAAAGCTTTTGCCATTTGGGGGGGGGGGGGGGGGGGGTAATTTTATAATTGTGTAGATACGTAACAATATGTACTTCTGTTTTTAAAACTGTAGAAATGTACATATTTACATTTAAATGCGTGTGTAAATGCAAATCCGTCCTGAACCATTCCTCAAGAACACCTCCCTCTAGTCTGGGTAGGGTTATGTGCATACAGGCTATACACTTATATCAGCTGCACAATTTTATAAAAGCCTCTTTCACATGTAACGCAATCCTTTTAATGTAAAAATATTTGCAAAAGTATGCAATTTACCTTCAGCTTGTCGATGGTTTCACTCAGGGACTGCAACCTGACTGTCTGTTCTAGAAGTTGAGCTGCTGGGCTTCCTTTGTCAAGGACAAAAACAAAAACGTAGTGAGGGTAGAATGGTGCTATCACAGCCAAATATGCACAGTTGCCAGTACCTAAGGGAAATATCCCATCTGAAGAGAAATGTGATCAATTAGCATAACCAGCCATCTCTGATTTTTGAGTCTTGTCCCTGATTGGGCACCAGTGCACCTGTCTAGTGTTTTTTTTCAAAGTCAGGCTGACCCTTATTGGAGTGGGGATACACTTGTAGTGGTTCTTCGTTTCATTCCCTCCCACCTTTGTGATATTAAGCACTGGTTGTTCCAGTGGTCACTGTGGGGAGGCAGAGAAGAGATGGCGATCCAGCAGAGAAGGGGATAAATGAATGAGAGTGGCAGTATTGGGAGGGGGGCCTACTTGGGCTGGGAAAACAGGGAGAGGAAGACTGGGGTGGAATGATGGAGGACAGGAAGAAGGAGAGGGCCCTCAAGATGGAGCCATAAAATGGAAAAGGACCCAGGATGGGGATGAAGAGAAGGGACCACAGACAGAGGGGTTAGGACTGAATCTGGCGGGACCAACTTTTGAACAGAGGGAAGACTGAAAATACTGGGTAATGGGGATGATGCACATCAAATCTAGGAAGAAAGGAGGGGCAGAAAAAGCGAGAAGAGGGATATGGGGATGGGAACAGCTGGCGAGAGAACTAGGGAGTGGACAGAGACAACCGGGTATCTGGTGGCAAAAAGAGTGAGAGGATCCTAGGATAGAGAGTCCAGAATGACTGGGTACTGGCAGGATGTATGATGAGGGACAGAACTGGGGAGAGGGGGCCTGGCCTAAAGGAAGATAATAGGAGATGGGGGGTGGGCAATAAAAGAATCAACCATAGCAATGAATGGGAGGTGGAGGAGACCAGGGGGGATGGCAAGATAGAGAGAGGAAGTTAGAGTAAGGCTGAGAGATAAGGCATTCAGAAAGATAACCTAGGATGAACAAATGAGAAGACTACCTTTACTTCAGGAAGCGACAGCCTGGCTCTTCCCCTAAGTGTTTAATAGCTGTGATGACTGACTATCCACTCACAATGTATTAGGACTAGATTGCTGCACACTTTGTAACTTAGACCAGTTTCACATACCTTTTTCAGCTGTACATATAATTTACCCCCATCCTCTCACACACACACACTAGTTTCCCATTTTTATTTATCCCAATGCCTATGCCTTACCCATCTTGTCTGAATGTGATGATTATTTTAGAGAAGCCCAAATAGTGAGTAAAACAACAGGTCTTCAAACACACTCAAAAATATGAGGAGAGAACCCTCCACCCCCCTTATTTTTTTTACAAAGCCGCGCTAGCAGCTGCCAGTGCAGTAATGCCAACACAACCCATTCAAAGTGAATGGGCTGTGTTGGCATTGCCACATGGCTTTGTAAAAGAGGGGGGAATGAGTTCAGTGACTGCTCATGACTGAAAATATAACCAAAGATCACTTCATACAACAACTGTTGCACAGACACAAAGACAATTCCAAACTCCAAACTGTGCTCATCAATATGTAAACTCATTTTAGGTCAAATTCTAATTATAGAAAAATCTTTTGTAAACTCCGGCAGAAATATAATATCTTAACACTTTTTTAAATTTTTTTATTTTTAGTGATTGATGATATTTGGCACAGTAAAAAACCAGCGCGGTTCACTTGAGAAAGCCATTAGGAATGCTACATGAAGCTGTGTTATAAAACATGTTGAGTGCCTTAAATTGCCAGATAATTATATGGTGATGGTGTGGACCATACAAGTTTGAAATAGTTAAGTAAACAAAAAAAAAAAAGGGGGGGAGGTTTTTCTGACCTATGATTAAGCAAGACCGCCTATGGAGTGCTAAGAAATTTCTGTGCTGCAGCACTGAGCACCGGGCTTCTGAGGTCTTTTCTTCCTCAAAAGATTTGATCAATATGGATATATTACACAAGTTTACATATTGATGAGCAGTTTGGAGTTTGAAAATATAAACAAGCCAAGTGAGCCTAATGTCGGGCACATCACCAGTGTCAAAAAAATCCTCTTTAATCAAAACACAATATTTTTAATATTGTAACCAACTATCATTTATTTTTCAAATTTTATAAAGTGTCCCAGCATCCGCTGTTAGACACTTATCTTTTCACATGGAAGCTCATTTCTGGCTCTATGGAGTAGTCTGTTTCACCAGACTGCTTCATCAGGAAAGACTTCCACAAAATACAGGAGCAGAATATGCAGTAGCTTCAGTTGTTTTTTGGCATTTGAACTAAAGAACTGAGGGCTGCCTTTGTGGTTTTTTTTAACTGCCATTCTCAAGCATGGGGAATTTGGCTTCAGCTGTTTTTTGCCTATTGAACTCAAGAACTGTTCATGCAATAAGTTTAATTTTTTTAAAGTTATTTTTAAGCACTATTTGTAGTTAGTTTCTAGCAACTCTGAGGGTTGCTTTTAGGTTGTTGGGTTTTTTTTTTGGGTGGTGGTGGTGGGGGGGGGGGGGGAACAAAGCATTAGACTAGTTCTTCAGCATTGTGCAATTCCCTCTAAGGACCAACAGCTTTTTTGCACATCGGCTGAAAATTTTGCGCACACTTCCACTGACCAATTTTGTATGTGTGGTACAAAAGCTATCGTTTAAAACTGGCAATAACAAGATGACTAAATTAAGAATATTACATTTTTATTATTATCTTAATAATACCTTAATATTGTGCAATCCTCATAAGGTTCTCCACATAGTTTAATTCTACACAATTACTTGCACATACGAAACCACACACATACACTTTAGGACAGTTCTATAACAGGTCACCTACATTTAGGCACTCAGCACCTATGTGGTACCTATTCTATAAAGAGAAGTAGGTGCCCACTTTTCTCTACAGAATACTAACATATGATGTTAGATGTGCATGTAGAATTTATACAGCTGATGTAAGTGTTCATGCCTAAATGTTAGAAATACTTCTATAGTATTTTACAAGTTTATTTATTTATTTATTGCATTTGTATCCCACATTTTCCCACCTTTTTACGGGCTCAGTGTGGCTTATATACTAACCCCCCGTTTACTAAACTGCGCTAATGCCGACACAGCCCAGTAAACAGGAGGTAAGTGTTGAATCCTGCCCAAGTATACACCCAGCTGTAACGTATGCACATATTTACAGAATAGTACTTAAGGAAGAACTTTGGCAAGTATGCCAAATTAACAAATTAAAAAGTAGGAAATCACCCGGACCGGACGGCATGCACCCTAGGGTACTGAAAGAACTCAAACATGAACTTCCTGATCTGCTGTTAGTGATCTGTAACTTGCCATTAAAATTGGTTGTAGTACCTGAAGGTTGGAGGGTGGCCAATGTAACGCCAATTTTTTTTAAAAAGGGTTCCTGGTGATCCAAGAAATTAGACTAGGTAAGCCTGACTTCAGTGCTGGGCAAAATAGTGAAGAATAAAATTATGGAACACACAAACAAACATGGTTTAGTGGGACAGTGTCAGCATAGATTCAGCCAAGGGAAGTTGTGCCTCACCAATTTGCTTAATTTCTTTGAAGGTGTGAATAAAAATGTCAATAAAGTTGAGCCAGTTGATGTAGTGTATCTAGATTTTCAAAAACGTTTTGACAAAGTTCCTCATGAGAGACTCTTGAGAAAAGTGTGGGATAGGAGGCAGTGTTCTGTTGTGGATTAGCAATTGGCGATTGGACAGAAAACATTGGGTAGAGTTAAATAGCCATTTTTCTCAGTGGATAGTGAATAGTGGAGTGCCATAGAGATGTTTACTGGGACCAGTGCTATTTAATATATTTATAAATGATCTGGAAAATGGAATGGCGAGTGAGGTGATTAAGTTTGCAGATGACACAAAACTAATCAAAGTTGTTAAAACACGGTTAGAAGAATCCAAGATGGCTGACTGACCTGACGTTCCCGAACCTCTCCTTTAGTTGTTCTTAGTGTTTGTAATGCCTAAGCACCAGGGCAGAGCTGCTGCTCGCTCCTATTGAAAAGTTCTTGTAGATGCTGACACTGAAGAACGTTGAGAGCCGCTTAAGGATTCTTCAATGAGCGGAGGTATGACAAATCCTCTTGGGCTGGAGGTCAACCTCAGCTAGGAAACTAGAATACTGCCCCCACAACTGTCATTTGCTGCTCCTTTGGCATGGCTTCAATGGGCGCCCTGCGTGGAAGGCAGTTCTGGCGTCAAACAGTGAGAGTGGATTATTCCATCGCCAGTGAGCATAAAGCACACTGTGAGCAGTTCGGGTCATCCAGCAGGGGAAAGGCAGTGCCCTAGAGGGCTGATTCGAGGCGTGGAGAGTGAGCAAGTGTCTTTTGAATTTGATTCTTTGAAGCCTGAGGTTCAATCGGACTTTCATTTTTTTACTTTGACTCCCTCTGAAGTCACGCTAGATTTGATTTGGAAGACTGGTGGACCTTGGGAAATCATGTTTAAATCAAAATAATTCTTTACAACAGAGAGAGAGAGCGACAAGCGGATAAAGACATGGCTGATAAACAGAACAGACTTAAAAGCAGCACAGGCTGCTTTTATTGTGGACATAACCAATTTACCTAGGAGAAAAGAAGCTCTGGAAAATTATGCTAGGAGTGATAATTTAGGTCTGTTGAAATTTTCCTTGTTCAACTTTGGTGACGCCAAGAGAGATGTTAAGATATAAAGGAAGTTTTAAAAGTTCCAGTTGATAAGATTCCACTGTTTACTTTGGTTTAACTGCCTATATCAAAATAATCTGAGAAAAATGAAAACCCACAAGTTATGGAGGCCCCTTTGGATGTCTCTGCTATACTTGAGCCTTCAGATAGTGAATCTTTGACTAGCTCCACTCTGATTGCCACGGTGGCTTTATCTCTGGATATGACCTGGTTGTTAAATCTTTTATTTAAACACAGAGGAACTATTTCATGGACAAAAAATGAGAATATTTCCTGATGTCTCGTGTGATGCGCAGGCAGCAATTTATGTTGTTGAAACCTGGTGTGACCCAGTTGGGTGCCACTTTTTTTTCTTAAGCATCCTTGTAAATATGTAGACCGATATCAAGCTTCTAAATGTGTGTGTGTGTGTGAGGGGGGTTATCCTACACAGCTTACTGCTTTCCTTGTGACTAAACAAATTGCAGCTTTGCCTTTAGCTGTTAGGGGACGTAAGCTGTCTAGTTTAGGTATTTAGGTCTCTGATAGTCAGGACTATTTTCCTTGTTTACCTTTTTAAAGTTTCATTGTAAGCCTCTGAAATTTCAGTCTTGGATTCCAGTATTAGTGGACTTGAGTAATTTACTTGGTTTATATATTTTTGAATAATTTTCCTTATGTAGAAATGCTTATATTTACTTTGCTGTACAAGTGACTATTGCTTTGTTAATAATGTGAAATCTTATAAATTTTTTAAAAAGTTGTTAAAACACGTGCAGACTGTGACCAATTGCAGGAACACCTTAAGAAATTGGAAGATTGGGCATCCAAACGGCAGATGAAATTTAATGTGGACAAATGTGATGCACATTGGGAAGAATAATCCAAATAATAGTTACCTGATGCTAGGGTCCACCTTGGGAGTCAGTACCCAAGAGAAAGATCTAGGTGTCATTATAGACAATACACTGAAATCTTTTTTGCCCTGTGTGCAGTGGCCAAAAAAATCAAGGATAGGGGAAATGATATACCGCCTTTCTGTGGTTTTTGCAACTACATTCAAAGTGGTTTACATAGAGGCTCATTTTCAAAGCACTTAGCCTCCCAAAGTTCCATAGAAACCTATGGAACTTAGCCTCCCAAAGTGCTTTGAAAATATGCCTCATAGTATATACAGGTACTTATTTGTACCTGGGGCAATGGAGGGTTAAGTGACTTGCCCAGAGTCACAAGGAGCTGCAGTAGGAATCGAACCCAGTTCTCCAGGATCAAAGTCTGCTGCACTAACCACTAGGCTACTCCTCCACCCCTAGGAATTATTAGGAAATGGATGGTAAATAAGACCAAGCTATAATGCCTCTGTATCTCTCCATATTGTGACTGCATCTTGAGTACTGTGTTCAATTCTGGTTCCCGTATCTCAAAAACAGATTGTTAGCAGAGTTAGAAAAGTTTCGAAGAAAACCAACCAAAATGATAAAAGAAACTGAACTCCTCTCATATGAGGAAAGGCTAAAGAACTTATGGCTCTTCAACTTTGAAAAGAGATGGCTGAGGGCAGATAGGATTGAGGTCTACAAAATCCTGAGTAGTGTAGAATGGGTAAAAGTGAACTGATTTTTTTTTTTTACTCTTTCAAAATTTCAAAAAGTACACAGTCTAGGGGACACTCAATGAAGTTACATGGAAATACTTTTAAAATAAATAGGAAGAAATATTTTTCACTCAATGAATAGTTAAAGCTTTGGAACTCGTTGCCAGAGGATGTGGTAACAGCAGTTAGCGTATCTGGGTTTGAAAAAAGGTTTGGGCAATTTCTGGAGGAAACATCCATAGTCTGTTATTGAGACAGAACCGGAGAAGCCACTGCTTGCCCTGGGATTGGTAGCATGGAACTTTGCTACTATCTGGGTTTCTGCCAGGTACTTGTGACCTGAATTGGCCACTGTTGGAAACAGGATACTGAGCTAGATGGAACATTGGTCTGACCTAGTATGGCTATTCTTAGTTTTGTTTTTTGTCAAAAGTTTTTTTTGTTATGAGTTATTACTCATCTGACCACTGTTCCCAGACCTGTCCTTGTGGCAGTGGTGTGACTAGGATAGATTTTTTTTAAACATGGGTGATCCTTGGGGGGTGATTTTAATGCGGTAATGAACCCAGCATTGGACCGGTCTGGTGTTAGTCGCCCAGGGGAGAATAGGGAGTCCATAGCTTTGGGATCATTGGCATATTCCATGGAGGTGCTGGACGTGTGGAGGTTGAGCCATGCGGGGGAGCGTGATTACACCTGTTATTCTCCAGTTCATGACTCCTATTCCCGTATTGATTGCATCTTTCTCGATATTGGGTTGGTTGAAAGGGGCCCAACCGCAGGAATAGGCAGTGTGACATTATCTGACCACGCCCCGGTTTGGATATCCCTGCCATCTATACGGGCTGAGATCAAGGACAAAAAGTGGACACTCAACACGAGTGTGCTACAAGAGGCAGAGGTGGTGGAGGGCTGTAGGAGAGAACTGACAAAGTACTTAGAGCTTAACATCGACTCGGGGCCTCCCCTTAGCACGGTATGGGACACCATGAAGGTAGTCACGAAAGGTTATTTCTTACAATTAGCTAGTAACCGGGCGAAGGCTCGTAGGGCTCAACTGGCGAGATGCCTAGAGAACATTTGGTGCTTAGAGGCGCAACATAAGGTAGGTTGGTCAGCAGAAGTTCTTGAAGAGCTGCGGGGGCTGAGACTCCAACTGGACTCCATCTACTCAGAGCACCTAAGCTTGTTACAATCCAGAATTAAAAGTAGCACTTACGAGTTTACCAACAAAGCTGGTCGCCTTCTCGCCATACGGCTATGTAGGCAAAAGATAGATCGTGCGGTAACCTGGGTGCGAGACAATAAGGGTGGTATGCTCCTAACATCTGAGAGCATACGTAGGCGTTTTGGGGAATTCTACCAAGCTTTGTACCCCCAGGAGGATAATCCTTCCCCAGAATCTATTGCCGAGTATTTGGCAGAGAGTGACCTTTCATCCTTGACATTTCAACAACGGGCGGATCTGGATAAGCCGGTCACTCCGGTAGAGATACAAAAGGCTATCCAGCACCTGCCCTCTAGCAAGTCCCCGGGGTTGGATGGTTTCCTTAATGAATTTTATAAGAAATTTGCTCCGGAGTTGGCTCCATTGTTGGCGGACCTATTCAACCAGATTGGGAGGGGCGAGTCTTTGCCTCCTACCATGCTAGAGGCATGGATTGCCATTTTGCCTAAGCCAGATAAGGACCACACGGAGTGTGGGTCATACCGTCCTATCTCAGTCTTAAATGCCGTGTCAAAATCTTGGCTAAAGTGTTGTCCAACCGCCTGGCGCCGTTACGTCCGGCGATCATTCACCCTGATCAAGTAGGCTTTGTATCCTACAGAAAGGCAATGGACACCACCAGGCGGGTAGTTGACTTAATGCACCTGGCTAGGAGGGAACAGCGGTCCATGTGTTTTCTTAGTTTAGATGCTGAAAAGGCCTTCGATAGGGTCCACTGGCCATATATGTATAAGGTGTTGGAGGCATCTGGGATAGGCCCACAGTTCCGCGGATGGATCCAATCTTTTTATGAATCACCCAAACCGTGTGTGAGAGTCAATGGGGGAAATTCTGACATGTTTACTTTGCATAGAGGAACTCGTCAGGGTTGCCCTTTATCCCCTCTGCTATTCGCCATGGCTATGGAGCCTTTTGCTTCCGCAGTACGGGCGGATCCGAATATCACCGGAGTCACTACTGCGGGGAGAGAACACAAAATGGCTCTTTTTTTGCAGACGATGTGCTACTGTTCGTTACTCGCCCCCTGGTTACTTTTCCTAGCCTACTGGATGCTATCAGTAAGTACTCGGCAGTGTCCGGATTCAAGGTAAACATGACGAAATCCGAGGCCCTGAATATATCACTCCCTGAGGAGCTGGTACAGCCTTTACAATCTTCCTTCACTTTTAGATGGGCACCTAAGAAGATTCGCTACCTGGGCGTAAACTTGACATCTAAATTAGGAGATCTTTTTACAGCGAACTACTCGGGGCTAGCAAGGGTCATTTTGGTCGATCTAGATGGGTTGGGGGGACCTGGAGTTTTCATGGTTCGGCAGAATAGCCGTTGTCAAGATGAATGTTTAATAGTAGTAGTAATGTCTTGCCACGATTGCTGTACCTGTTTCAGGTCCTCCCGCTCAAGATCCCTAAAAAATTCCTTTCGGCTCTGCAGGATCGCATAGTGTGGTTTATCTGGGCCTGGAAACGCCCATGTCTGTCGTGGTCATATCTTTATCAGGCCCGGAGGAGGGAAGGATTGGGGGTTCCCAACTTGAGCTGGTTCTATAGATCAGCTCAATCATGTGCAGCTATCGAATGGTTCCAGGACTATCCTGACAGACAATGGGTGCACTTGGAACAATACTCTATGGGCCAGAGACCTTTGGGAGCAATTATGTAGCTTCCAAGCCAGTTCCGGTCACTCGGGGAAGACCTGTGCCCCATCCATTCATGTTACGCTGTATTACTGGGATAGTCTATTTCCTAATAGGAGGTGTGTGTTGTCACGATTATTATTATTATTAGCATTTGTATAGCGCTATCAGACGCACGCAGCGCTGAACACCTGATACAAAGAGACAGTCCCCTATTGCATTCAATCCTTTATTCTACCCAGGGACAGAGAAGGGAGCATTTACTCTGTGGTATGAGTAAGGTTTAAGAGTGTGGGGTCAAATGTTTGAAGGGGATTCCCTGCTGTCCTTTTCTGCTGTGGTTGGGAACTTCCCTAAGCTGGAGGGTGATGATTTTGCTTACCTTCAGCTGTCACACTTTCTTAAAACAAGAGCCGTCAGGGAGGTGGTCACCCAGGAAAAGTCCCCTCTGGAGGTAATCTGCGAAAGGCCTGCCACGACAAGTGGATTAATATTGCGCTTATATAGTATCATTAACTTACGGGCACCTAGTTACACCCTTCATAGGAGGAGCTGGCAGAGGGAGCTGGGCATAGCTTTAGAGGAGACCAGGTTGGAGCGGGCAACGGCACAGGTGTCCTCACATGTACCCTTTAAGGAGAATGCGGTGAAGGTGCTTTTCCAATGGTATCTGACACCTGAGCGCATTCAGCGTATATATTCCGCATTTTTGGGTCTGTGCTGAAGGGGCGGTGGGGTCAAGGGCACAATGGGGCATGTCTGGTGGGCCTGCGTGAAGATATGGGCTTACCGGAAGTCGGTCCACAGTAGGCAGCAGAAGTGGCTGGGATGTGAGGTCCCATGGAGCCCAACCCATTTTCTTTTTTCTGCAAAAATTGCGGGCCTTCCGGTGGCTCAACAGGCATTGACGAGACATGCCATAAGTGCAGCTAGAGTGGTAGTGTCTTCCTGCTGGAAGAAGCCCTTGACTCCTCCAATAGCGAGATGGCTTAGTAAACTGAGGCATGTTTGTGAAATGGAGAGGCTCTTAGCGGAGAGGCGTAATCAAAAGCAAAAGTAGCGCTCAATCTGGGAACCTTTTATTATTCATGCAAAGAGTCAGTGAGGTAAAGGGGATAACAAGCATTGACAGTGTTGGCGGGGCCTTAGAGGGGTAGTGGGGTGGGGGGGGGGGGGGGGGGAGAGATGCAGGGGGAGGACTTGTTAATCAAAAACAAAGTTTCTAAAAATTTTGAAGTGTTTTGGCATTATATGTAGAAGGTTAAAAACAAATGTTATTGGTAGGCATTAAGCACCGATGGTGAGTGTTGTATGGCCTATGTAGCTTGATACTTTCCTTCTTCTTTTTGTTGAATGTTTAACCTGTTAATAAAGACTTCATACAAATAAAAAAAAAACATGGGTGATCCTTAGGCTGTATAGTTCACATTGGACCAGATTCACTAAATGGTTCCCAAATTTGGGCACCATAAAAAATTGGCACAGAGCACTATTCTATAAATAGCACTCTAGAACTCTTTATTGAATAGCACTTAGAGCCCATTCCTGCATTCACATTTGGGCGCTGGGATTTATGCGAGCTGAAATCTGGTGTAAATACCGGCAACCAACTCTTGGTATTTGGGTGCGGGAATGATGGCATTCTATAACTCTGCATGCAAATTTTTGGACTGCCCCTACCCCTCCCCACTCCTGGCCATGCCCTGTTTTCAGTTGCACACTAGAAGATTTAGAATAGCATGCACAAAATCCAATTAATTTCCGTAATTCTTGACATTAATTTATTACTATTTAATGGCTTGTTAGCTACTCTGTGCGCATCTTTGATCCATGCACAAACCGTACATAGAAACCAGGGGATTGTCCAGTTCTCCTAAGTCTGGACAACTGTTCTTGTTTAGGCGAATCTGACTCCAGCATGGGGGTCCCCCACTCATTTTCAGGATATTTACAACAGATATATATTTGAAAGATTGGTATGTAGTAATAGCAATGCATGCAAATCTATCTCATACATGTTCACTGTAGAAATCCTGTAAACCCAACATACTGGCAAAATCCCAGGATAGGTTTGGGAACCACTGACTTAGAAGTTTGTAGAAGTAGGTAGCAAGTAATTTACATACAAATTAGACAGTATTTCATGATAAGCACCCCTAGGGTGCCTGGTTGGTGTCCTGGCATGTGAGGGGGACCAGTGCACTACGAATCCTGGCCCCTCCCACGACCAAATGCCTTGGATTTGTTCGTTTTTGAGCTGGGCGCCTTCGGTTTCCATTATCGCTGAAAAACGAAACCGTCCAGCTCCGATCCGCCCAAATGTGATGCATTTGCCCGGCACAAACCATATTATCAAAAAAAAAGATGGACGTCCATTTTTTTTTTTTTTTTTTTTTGAAAATATGGTCTGTCCCGCCCCTTCACGTACCCGTTCTTGGAGATAGACGCCCATGGAGATGGGCGTTCACGTTCGATTATGCCCCTCCACATCTCCCATCTTTCTCCCTTCGCCATTGCCTATCTCTACCTACTTATCCCTTTTGTTATTCTGCTATACTTATACTTTCTGTAAGAATATGCTGTATTCACTATTTTTATGTAAGGCAAATTGAACCTGCTTTGAGTGGGAAAGTGCGGGATACAAATGTAAAAAATAAAATAAATAAAAAGCATATTGCAATCTTATTCAGAATTGCTTAAGCATCTTATCAGGCTTGAATGTAGCAGTTTGGATTTTGCCACGCATAATATGCAATCTGTGAAGGGGCAATAATAAATGGTTGCAAGTGGGAAAAGAACACACAAACACACACACACACCACACACACCCTCCATCATTTTTCTAAATGTGCTCATACCTTCCGCATTGTGTGAAGATTGTGAATAAGAAACTCTAATGAATGGTAGAAGTATAGGAGGGTGAATGCTGAAAAACAGTGGCTTTTATAAATACAATTGTTTTTCTGAATGTGAATGAGTTCAGTGTTCAGTGTTGTCTGAGAACTGGGATGACCCAACCCTTACTTTGTCACTCTAAGGCTCTGGGAATAACCAGCTTCAGCTGTGTCCCAAAAAATTATTACTTGTATTTATCCCAAAGACCAGACCTGTTCTCTTGTGTGTAATGTCCACCACCTTGGCATTGGCGCTCATTTGCTGTAGTGCTTCCAGCAGCTGACTCGTCTTCCGGTATAGTGTGCTGGAAATCACATCAGCTGTCTGACCTTCTTTGGGAACATCAAGCTTTGGGATGTGCAGAGGGGGCAGTGCTCCAAGTTCAGCGTTCATCTGAGCTGCCTGGAGGGAGAGGACAAAAGAGCTATGATAAGAACATACATTTGTTGAGAGCACAGCAACAAATAAAGATGGAAGACGGACGCAATTTGGGCTGTGTGCAACCTAAACCAACTAAAAAAAAAAAGCTACAGATCAATATTCAAATGCTGCATTTGTGCTTTTTAAAAGGCCAGCTGTGTATGGCTAGCCAGATAGCCAACAGCGTTGAATAGACATGGGCAATGGTGATTTGCCGCAACATTCAGCTACTATCTGTATACTTGGACAGTTTAAGTTAAGAAGGCCTTTTTTTGGCTGAAATTAATCCTACTTAATTATACTAATAGCAGCGGAATATCGTCAACTATCCATACAGTTAGGTGGAACACCCACACTGACCTTGTTCAGCCATGGCACTACACAGCATTATTCAGATAGTGCTGGGGCAGGCTCTTAAGATTTTTCGGTAACATTATCTGGATAGTGCTGTTGAAAATTTGCAAATAAGATGCTCCTCCATATAGCAGCTGTTGCTATATAAATAAGTACTTTTGAATATTGACCTGTTATTTTTTGGCATAACAAGTTATTGGAAAATTTAATATGGAAACAAAATCAAAGAAAATAATTTGTTTACTAGCAAGAAGCACTGTGGATCTGGGGTTTCGTTTGCAAATAATTATTGCAAATTACTAATCCACTTGTCTGCATAAATCAGACAGGAGCTGTCGGCCGTGTACCCTCAATGGAGGTAATTCTGTAAGGAGCCATCTAAAGTTAGATGGCAGCTACACACACAAATGCCAGTATTCTAGTCATCAGCCAAAGAAGAGGATCCCAGACAAAAATATTTATTATCGGTCTATATTGTGTTCATTTTTATTTGACACAGGGTTTAAAACTTTGCATATGTAACCAAATCCCTGCATGTACCCCTCTCTTCCAAAAGTGCTTGCTTGTAGCATATCAGATCTCTCCAACATTGCACTGTTTCAAAGCTAAGATCTGGAAATATGCAAATACTTTTATTCTCAAAATTGCACTCTTGTTGCTGTCTGGCTTGGTGAAATACAAAATTTGTTTCTTGGTACCAAAATAGCTTTATTTATTTATTAGGATTTATTTACCGCCTTTTTGAAGGAATTCACTCAAGGCGGTGTACAGTAAGAATAGATCAAACATGAGCAGAAGTCAATTAGAGCAGTAAAAATATTCTAACAGTACAAACTATGGCATAGTATACTACTTGCAATGACAACACAATATGTACTAGAACATTATAATTGGTAGTGAAGGGTAAGGCAAAGTTGTAACATATAGGTGAGTAAGAAAGTAGAAAGAATTAGAAAGTAAGGTGATTGATTTGAAGAAAGTTGCACGTGAGGTCAGAGATGGTAAAATATTATCTCAGCTAGTGTAGGAGTGGATAAACATGTCCTGCTGCAGTATGTACAGCCCGAGTCAATCCTTGTGTGAGTGAGACTAACAAGTTAGTTACTTCTTCCGTTAAAGGCTTGGTTGAAGAGCCAAGCTTTCACCTGCTTCCTGAAGTAGAGGTAGTCTTGTGTTAAGCGGAGCCTTTCAGGCAATGCATTCCAGAGTGTGGGGGCTACTCCGGAGAAGGCTTGCTCGCTTGTAATGTCTTTTGGAGAGGGTGTAGTTAGTGAAAGTCCTTGGGAGGACCTTAGTGTCCTTGGCGGTGTGTGGAGGATCATCCTATTCTTCAGATACTCAGGGCCATTTCCTTTCAGGGCCTTGAAGATCAGACATAGAGTTTTAAATTTAGCCCTGTATTGTACTGGTAGCCAATGAAGGTTTTGCAAAAATGGTGTGATGTGGTCACGTCACTTGCAACCTTCTATGAGTCTTGCTGCTGCATTCTGAATCAACTGGAGCTGGTGCAGGCCCTTTGTAGTCAGACCATTGTATAGTGCATTGCAGTAATCCAGTCTTGATGTTACCATGGCATGCACAACTGGGATAAGATTTTCCTTCTCGATTTAAGGAGAGAGGCAACGTAGCCTTGACAATAACTGCCCGAGAGGACATACCCAAATTGGGCCAAGCTTGCAATTTGTGATGCTGTTTGTTCCAATTTGTACTTTGGTATGGCAGGTGAATTGGGGAAGCAGTGAGGTTTCCTTACGTATGATAGCAAGTGTCTGCTCATTGCTTTCCAGGATCTCCACAATGCAAATGTTTAATCTCCTACGCCTGCTTTCTTGATCAAGGTTTCCTTCCAGGTGAGTCAATCTGTTTTTAAATAGCACCTTCCTCTCTGAAACTGCTAAATCCTGGCTCCTTTCCAACAGTAACACACGACTCTCCATCTCCTGTTTTCTCTTTCAATTCCACCAATTTTTCTTCTATGCAACAGGATACTATTTCCAGTCTCCAGCTTCACCACTTGAATCTCCACCAACACTATTGCCAACATATTGCATTTTCCTCTTTCCACTGCACGGACCTCCACGTTTGGAGATGCACTGGGGGATCCACCATGACTCACACATGCCTTTTGTTTCTGCTAGCTCTGACGGTCTTTATTGCATACATATCTTTGAATAGGTTTTGGCACTACATTCAAGCTGTAGAGGACGTAGCCAGTTTCCTAACACTTTATGCTCTCAAAACTGTTTTTTTTTAACCAACTCCAAGACACACCACAAGAATGGGGAGAAGAATAGGAAAAACACAGCAGTCTCAACTGCATCCCCTTGAAATGGCTTCCAACTGGGAAGTCCTGACAGCATATCACTTTAAGCCTCCATCAATCTGGGTCATGTCATATGCTCCAAAAACAATCACACTGCTTCCATATCACTAGCCTCCACCTTATATAACGAAGCAAAGAACTCTGCAAAGATCTGGCTAATCTCCCATATTCCATGCAACAAGGCACTGGATATTGCTTGCATAGCACAAATAGGTTTGAGGCCCATACTACCCAATACTTGGGGAAAAAAGGGAACTCCTAGCTTTTGTCATCTAACTTCATTATTTAACTTTGTATAGTTGACCACCAGAACTTGCTGCTTACTTACTTCTACCATGCTAAAGTGATGTCAGTGTGATGCTTGATGGTGATAGGTCTCTCTACACTTGTGGTTCTGAGTTTTACTTTTTAATTAATTTCTCTTTACTAATGGCGCCAAAATATAAAGTTTCAGTTAGAACCTATCCGCCTTTGGCATCTCCTCCTCTTCAGACTCAGCAGTGTGTTGGTTTCCTCAAGCTCCTGGGTGTGGAAGTTTGACGCAGCGTGGAGGAGAGGTGTCCCTCAATGACTGTGATCATTCCACCAGCTCTGTAAAACAGACAAGACCTGAAGGTGCAGACAGCTCACCCGGAAGGAGTTGCTGCTGAAGGTCTGTAGATGGGAGTAGGCCGCTCCTGATTGAGACTCTGCTGGAAGTATCGGGAGACACTATCTTTTTTTTTTTTTTTTTCAGTGCAACGTTTCTCAGCTCAGGTAGAAGCTTTGGAGAAGTCTGCACAGATTTTAAAGCCGCATGGAATATCTAAGGGCCAGCTACTGGGAGAGGTAACTTTGCAAAGTATTTGGAGCATTTTAGTGGGCTTAAAAGCAGCAGCTTTTAAATACTCTCAGGATATCATCTCCTTAATGCAAGCAGTTGGAGTGGTGATAAGTTTTTAAGGCTGAATGTGGTAGGAGGTTTGAAATATTGGTGAAGATGAGTGCACTGGTAAAAGAAAAAATGGAATTGCATTTGTTTATGCATTCATTTGGATTTATCGCTTTTTTGAAGAAATTCACTTAAGGTGGTGTACAATAAGTCAAACAGACAATTACAGCAGTAAAAATTATTAAAATAACAATACATGATATGGCATAGTATGCTACATTACAATGTCAACACAATAAGCAATAAGACATTTTAATAGACAGCATAAAGTGTAAGCAGTGATTGAATAACTGGAAGACTTTACCAGACATTAAATCTGTGTTCTCAATTTTCTTATTCTGACTGGTACACAACCTTTGGATGTCTTTAAGAAATATTTAATTGATGTTTTGAAAATATCTGTGGACTTAGTTCTTACAGTTAATAAGGTTTATTATATACTTAAGAAGGCTAATGGGACTGTAGAGCCGTTTAGATGTTTTTGTTTTACTGGAAACTTCAACCTTCGAATCTCAAGACCGCTCCATGCCTAGTTCATTTTGCCTTTGAGCAAGATATGAATACAATTATGCATTTAATATTTTAGTAAGGAGTTTGAGGCAAAGATATAGATATTTCCAGATATGGCTCGGTCCACTCAAGAGCACCATAAGGCCCTGCACCAGGAGGCTTTCTTGTTGGAGACTACTTTTTTTTTTTTTACTAATCATACTTTATTATCCTTGTATATTTTTATTTTTATTTATTTTTTGTTACATTTCTACCCCACGCTTTCCCACTCATGGCAGGCTCAATGCGGTAGGCAATGGAAGGTTAAGTGACTTGCCCAGAGTCACAAGGGAGCTGCCTGTGCCGGGAATCGAACTCACTTCCTCAGTTCCCCAGGACCAAAGTCCACCACCCTAACCACTAGGTTTATGATACATCTTTGCTCCTGAAGAGTTAAAAACATTTTTTGAATTTGAAGAAACTTGTAGTTTTTTTTAAAATCATGATTAATGATTTAATGCATTAATTGCAGAGTTAACTGTTATTAAAATGCAGCCCACAACATCAATAAACTTTTACCTATTCTAGGGTATAGAGCTAAGATGCTTCCCTTAGAGTTTGCCATATAAAATAAATACATATTTAAATTCTGGTGTCACCTCCATAACAGTCACACAAAATTCCTCCACTACCAGATCCTGTACAGTAACACAAAACCCTGCAGATATGCTACCCAGAAACTATGTACAAAATAGAACCTATGAACAGCAGATCTGCAACATTTCTAGCTGGGGCTGGTGGCAATACATAAGAACAGCCGTACTGTGTCAGACCAATGGTCCATCCAGTTGGCGGTAGTGGGGAAATAGAAATAGGAACCAGTTAATTGGAATTTCAAGTACTTGACTCTTGGGGTCTCTATCCCCCCCCCCCCCCCCCCCCCCCCCCCAACATGCATGCACAGGTGGTAGTTAGGTAAAGCACAGGCTTATTGTGTCTCAAATTTTTGATGACACACCAGTGTCCCGACACACTGGTTGAGAATCGCTGTCCTAAAGTAAAATTTTAATTTTTTTTCTTCTGTTGTCTAGTCATTTACTTTTTGTAGTGGTGTTGGTCCTAGTCTCTGGTTTCTTCTTTCCTTCATCTTCCTTTAATTCTTTTGCCAGGATTTCCTGTCCATTTGTTGTTGTCTTCTTTTTCCTTATTTTCCTTTCAGCTTTCTTCAATATATTTTTCTGCAGATTTAATTCATTCTTTTCTCTTTTTTTTTTCTACCTGCTGCTTTCCATCTCATTCCCTCACCCAAGCTCTCCTTTTCCACTTCCTCTTATTCCAAGAGACGTAACTAGGTGGGTCACCAGGGACGGACTTCCACCAGTTCCTATTTTTGATGCAATCTGTCGCATTTAAATTAAGTAGCGGCACTGTCAGTAGTCCATTCTCCGCTCCCCCCCACCCCCGAGCCCTCAACCTGGCTACGTTTCTGGTTATTCCCCAGTCTTTCACTAACTGTATCCTCTTTCTTTCCCACCTCTTTAATACTACACTTGTATTCCACTAACTCCCCCTTGAGGTTCACAGTGGATCACAACAAAGGTTGTACAAGGGCATACCCTTGGAATTACAAATAAAAAGTAATTAGAGTTTAAAATTTAACTAATATTTTTTTTAATAAAAATGTCTTAAAGGAACAAGTAAATCATGAATAAGATTTTAAAAGATTTTAGTTCAAAGGGTTGAAAATTCTGAGAACTCGCAAGAATCTTTTTAAAGCACACTCGTTTGGCTGAAGGAAAATTAAATTAGAAAAGTCTCCTTAGATCGAAGTGGTTTGATCAATTTTGGAAAGGAGAAACCTCTACAAGAAGATACTACTACCACTACTTATCATTTCTATAGTGCTACTAGACATATTTTAAAAATACTACAACCCAATTTAAAAAGAATTCTAGCTTGAACTGGTAGCCAGTGTAGTCTGATCAGCAATTGTGTTGCACCATCATTTTTCTTCATACCAAAAATTAGTTCCACTGCTACATTTTGCAGTTTCAAGTTTAGATCTTAATCTGACCGATATTCCAGATTATAAATAATTATAATAATCAAGGTGTAAAATAGTAAAAGCCTGCACCAATAATAAAAAATGTTCTTCAAAAACTAATGAACAAATTTTACAAAGTTGATGTAATTTTTAAATTACATCAACTTTGTAACAACGGCAATTGCTGACAACTGAGTTGATCTGTGGTTCAAAGGAAAGGGTTGAATCAAGGATAAACCCCAGTACTGCAGTGGATTTTTCAACAGGTAATGAAAGGCCATCTTGTAATTAGACTGAATCTGGAAATGAATCATAGAAAGAACTTAGCCATAATAGTTTAGTTTTATTAGCATTTAAACTAAGCCATGGTTTTTACTCTAGCTCTTAACTCTATTGATGTAACTATTAACAAAGATGATTGTATCAGATAAAGTTTTGTCACTGGAAAAAGTAGCATGTCGTTAGCATAACAGTAAAACCGAACATTAGAATCTCAGAAATCATCCCAAAATGAAAAGTGACCCCTAGGAGTGACCCCCCTCTTTCCTGCCCGGAGTGCTGCCCTGCATGCATCCTTCCTGTTGGTGATCTCGGCGCTGATTCAAAATGGCCACCAAGAGTTGAAGTCTCACGAGGTCACGTCAACTCTTGGTGGCCATTTTGAATCGGCGCCGAGATCACAAACAGGAAGGATGCATGCAGGGCAGCGCTCTGGGCAGGAAAGAGGGGGCTCTTTCCTGCCCCAAAGGCGGAAGAGGTCACTTTACCACCAGGGCAGTAGTAAGTAAGGGGAGGGGAGGCTAGCAATCTGCCCGTTTGTCCAGATTTCTGGACAAACGGGCAGGCTGGCAAAACCCACCCGGTTGCCCGGACATGTCCTCAAAAAGAGGACATGTCCGGGTAAATCCGGACATATGGTAACCCTATGCTCTCTTGCCACTGCAGCTGCTAGTTTGGAGAAGCAGTGGTGGTGATGGTGGGGGGTGAGTCCTGCTGCTGCTATTGCGTAGCAGCTTAGAGGAAACAGTGCTCAGCTCCTTTCTCAAGGACTCTGGCTCCACTGGCACTATCCAAGGTCAGCCCACTGCCCATTGCAGAACTTTGTCATCCTTCACCTGACTCACATCATTCAGTAAGTCGCACTTGCAAGGGCACTTTCCCTGCTCATCCCTTTCTTTCTAGTGACTAGAGCTTCCTTTTCAGTGCTGTTGTTCCCCGTGCCTTCCTATTAGCTTGTTCCTACCTCAAATTTCTGCTGCTAGTAAGTCCTTGAGCACATCTGACAGGCCCTCTCCCCTTAAACACTTGGGCTTTAGACATATACCTAGTTTGCCTATACTTTATTCCAGCCCTGAGAATATTATTGGTATGCAAATATTTACTGACCTTCAACCTGTTGTTTTCATGTTTCAGGTGGTTGATGGTGAGTCTTAATGCATCAATCTGCTGCAGGAGCAGAGGAGAATCCTTAACTTGGATGGGGCTAGAACTGCTCCCTAACAACTGACCAGAACTGATAGCTGTAAAAATAAAAAAAAAGGCAAAAGAAATTATCGGATTAAAACCTACAAACAAACAAGCAAATCCTGTAGCCAAAAAAGGGTGGGGATGTGCAGAGGCAAAAGCAAAAGAGGAGCTGGATTACTGCCTTCCCTCCTCTTTCTTGCTAAGCACCATACCCCTGCTGCTCTGGAGTCTGAAAGTAGTGGCCTTTTCCCCTTAGTCCTTCCACAGCTGTATCAAGTCTTGGTAACATAGTAGATGATGGCAAAAAAAGACTGAAAATAACCCATTAGTTTGCCCAGTAAGGTGTTGTAACTGCTGTTCCATGCAGTTTACTTGCTCCTACCCTGTCTTTGTGTGAGGGTTCTAACTGCCACTCTGTGCCTGGTAGTGGAGAGATTTTATGTTGATATTGCTCAGATGACATGAGAGTCCAGAATCTAAAGAATTTTTAACATTGCATTATCCCAATCATAGGAAGATTGTTTATATTAAATTTTTCTCAGCAATACTTGCATGTCAGGCTGCTAATTATTGGAATGAGCTTCCACGCGTGATTAGATAGCAGTCTTAATTACAGTAAATTTTGTATGTTATTGAAAACATTTGTTTAAGTACATTGCTTATTGTTGATGGTTTTTTTTTCCTTTTTTAGTATAATTTTGTAATTTTCCTGGGTATGCCCAGTTCTCTTATTCTGTAAGCCACACTTAACTCATGAGGTATGAGTTAAAGTAATATAATAATGTAATGTTGTGACTTCCACAGAGAAATGTCCTAGTTATGTCCTCCACTTGTTGGAGGTTTGGTTGGAATTTTGTGGATGCAGTATGTTTACATTTAAGTCATAAGAATAAACATGTGGATAAAGGTGAGCCAGTTGATGAAGTATACCTAGATTTTCAGAAAGTTTTTGACAAACTTCCTCATAAGAGACTGCTGAGAAAATTAAAAAGTCACGGGATAGGAGGCTATTGGGCTTGTTTTTGAAAGAGAAGGACGCCCATCTTTCAACACAAATCAGAAGACGGGGATCCTTCTCACAGGGTTGTTGAGATCAGTATAATCGAAAGCCGATTTTGGACATCCCCAACTGCTTTCCGGGACGGCCAAAGTTCACGGGGGCATGTCGGAGGTGTAGCGAAGGCGGGACTTGGGCGTGCCTAACACTTGGTCGTCCTCGACCCATAATGGAAAAATCAAGGACGTCCCTGATGAACACCGGGACGACTTTACCTGGTCGTGTTTTTCTTATGTCCAAGCCACAAAAAGTGCCCGAACTGACCAGATGCCCACCGGAGGGAATCAGGGATGACCTCCTGTTACTCCCCCAGTCATCACTAACCCCCTCCCACCACAAAAAACATCTTTAAAAATATTTTGTGCCAGTCTCTATGCCAGCATCAGATATCATACTCAGGTCCATCACAGCAGTATGCAGGTCCCTGGAAGCA
Source organism: Microcaecilia unicolor (assembly GCF_901765095.1). Taxonomy (NCBI): domain Eukaryota; kingdom Metazoa; phylum Chordata; class Amphibia; order Gymnophiona; family Siphonopidae; genus Microcaecilia; species Microcaecilia unicolor. The sequence continues at coordinate 451,326,916 of NC_044032.1, read as the reverse complement.
GTTTTAATGGGTGCACTGCACTTCAGGTAGGCGGACCCAGCCCCATTCCCCCCCCCCCCCACCTGTTACGTTTGTGGAGGAAATAGCGAGCCCTCCAAAACCCACTGTACCCACATCTAGGTGCCCCCTTCACCTGTAAGGGCTATAGTAGTGGTGTACAGTTGTGGGTAGTGGGTTTTGGGGGGGGGGGGGGCCTCAGCACATGAGGTAAGGGAGCTATGTACCTGTGAGCAATTTATGAAATCCACTGCAGTGCCCCCTAGGGTGCCCGGTTGGTGTCCTGGCATGTCAGGGGGACCATTGCACTATGAATGCTGGCTCCTCCCATGACCAAATGGCTTGTATTTGGTCGTTTCTGAGATGGACGTCCTTGGTTTCCATTATCGCCGAAAATCAGAAACGACCAAGTCTAGGGATGACCAAATTTCAGGATTTGGACGTCCCTGACTGTATTATCGAAAAGATGGACGTCCATCTTGTTTCGAGTATATGGGTTTCCCCGCCCCTGGTTGGGGATGTTCTGCGAGGACATCCTCATGAAAACTTGGACGTCCCTTTCGATTATGCCCCTCAATGTCCTTCTATGGATTAGGAATTATTTCCTTGACAGAAAACAGAGGGTAGTGTTAAATGGACATTTTTCTCAATGAATAGTGGAGTGCCACAGGGATCTATACTGGGACCGGTGTTATTTAACATATTTATAAATATCTGGAAAATGGAATGGTGAGTGAGATGATTACATTTGCAGATGACACATAATTATTCAAAGTTGTCAAAACACATGTGGATTGTGAAAAATTGCAGAAATACCTTAACCTGGAAAACTGGGTATCCAAATGGTAGATGAAATTTATTGTGGACAAATGCAAAGTGATGCACATTGGTAAGAATAATTTGAATTATAGTTACCTGATGCTAGGGTTCATGTTAGGAGTCGGCACTCAAGAAAAAGATCTAGGTGTCATTGTAGGCAATAAGCTGACATCCTCTGCCCAGTGTGCAGTGGCAGCCAAAAAAACAAACAGGATGCTAGGAATTATTAGGAAAGGGATGCAAAATAAGACCAAGAGTATTAAAATGCCTCTATATTGCTCCATGGTGCGACCTCAACTTGAGTACTGCATTCAATTCTGGTCGCTGTATCTCCAAAAAGATATAGCAGAATTAGAAAAGGCTCAAAGAAGAGCGACCAAAATGATAGAGGGAATGGAACTGTTCCCATATGAGGAAAGGCTAAAGGCTAAAGAGGTTAGGGTACTTCAGCTGAGGGGAGATATGATTGAGGTGTATAAAATACAGAGTGGTGTAAAACGGGTAGAAGAGAAACGATTTTTCATTCTTTCAAAAAGTACAAAGACCAGGGGACATTCAATGAAATTACATACTTTTAAAAACAAACGGGAGAAAATATTTTTTCACTCAAAGAATGATTAAGCTCTGGAATTTACTGCTGGAGGATGTGGTAACAGTGGTTAGCTTATCTGGGTTTAAAAAAGGTTTAGAAAAGTTCCTGGAGGAAAAGGCCATAGGCTGTTATTGAGATGGACATGGGGAAGCCACTACTTGCCCTGGGATTGGTAGCATAGAATGTTGCTACTAATTGGGTTTCTGCCAGGTACTTGTGACCTGAATTGGCCACTGTTGGAAACAGGATACTCGAATAGACGGACCACTGGTCTGACCCAGTATGGCTATCCTTATGTTCTTAACTCTGCCCAACGCTGGCTTTACTTCCCAACTACTGGTGTTGTCATGTAATCACCACTAAGCTTGTTTGGTTCCATGCCTTCTATACCGGATTCCTGTGTGTTTATCCCACGCATTTCTGAATTCCATTACCATTTTCATCTCCACCACCTCTGGCGGGAAGGCACACAAGATAATATTTTTCCACTCAACGAATAGTTAAGCTCTACAACTTGTTGCCAGATGATGTGGTAATAGAGGTTAGCATAGCTAGGTTTAAAAAAGATTTGGACAAATTCCTGGAAGAAAAGTCCATAGTCTGCTATTGAGACAGACATGGGGATGCCACTGCTTGCCCTGGGATTGGCAGCATGGAACTTTGCTACTATTTGGGTTTCTGCCAGGTACTTGTGACCTGGATTGGCCACTGTTGGGCTAGATGGACCATTGGTCTGATGCACTATGGCTATTCTTACGTCCGTAAGTGCTGATGCTGAGTGTTAGGCGAGTAGATGCGGACTTGCACTAGTATTTTATAATAGCAGTTCCGCGTGGTGCACATCATCCCGGCGCCTACATTTCAGCACCATTTCTTGAATTTACCCTATATTGACTGTGGCATATTTTTATGGTAGACTTTAATTATTCAAGCCTCAATGAAGGAATGGGGCAGTAACCAGCCTAGAGAAGCAGTTAACAACCGTCGGTGAATGCATGGAGCAGACGTTACAACCCTAACCATCTTAAGGAGCAAATCAGATGGGTCGTTTTGGACTTTAACGTCATCTACTCTGTTACTACACTAATCCCTGGATTCTATATATGGTGCCTACAACTGCGTGTCAAAATTTGGACAGATGCCCAATATGTGTGCACAGCTTAATTAAGAAATGAGCGCAAAACTATCAATAATTTGGTGCTAACAACCAATTATTGAAGTTAATTGGCACTCATGAACATTTCCACATGCATCCTGCTGCGTGCTAGTCTCTAATGCAGTGTCTCTAACTCCCATAGCATGCATCTTGAAAGCGGGTGTGCCCATGGGGCATGTCAGGGGTGGACTGGAAAGTTGCACGCGGAATTATAGAATACAGTCTAAGTTGCGTACCAGCATTTACACCAGGCTTTAACAGGCATAAATGCTGCAGCCAAAAATTAGGCATGGGAATCAGCCCTAAGCATGATTCTATAAAGGGCAAGCAGCCTTTATAGAATCTCACAGTGCCAATTTTTTTAAGAAATACAATTTTGAGCACCATTATAGAATTCCCCTGTATGGGGCTGTTTCTTGCATAACATATGTAAAATACTTAAAGCTGGTCCTAGGTGCGCAATACCTTCCTACCCTGTACTTAGAGTGTCTCTGCTTTTCCCAGGGCTGGCCCAACCATTAGGCATGACTAGGCAGTCGCCTAGAGCAGCAATTTCATACAAAACAATAGGTTTTGACACACAAACTCAAAGAAACAGTAGTGGGTACTTCTACAAGCAGGAGACATGGGCAGTTTACAAATAGCCCATTTATCTAGATTATTTTGTGAGGGGTGGTGTTAGGGTAATCATGATGGTTGGCAGTGGCCAAAGGGTCTAAATGTTAATGAAGTGGGGAGGAGTGGAAGACGGTTGAAGATTTGCCTAGGAAAAGCCTTGCACTAGCCCTGTCCTATCTCCTAGGCTAACCTATACATACGTATCAGTTCATGTGTGGGTGATCACTGACCCCACTCTTCTTTGGGCTGTATATTTCATTGTTGTTTTAAAGTAAACTGTTTTGTTGTTTTCTAAAAACAGTATATTAAATAATTAAAATCTGAAACCCAGCGCATTCTGATCGTATGTACTACAGACTTTCAGTTTTGTGTGGGTGGCAGGATACCGTGCGGGTCATTGAGGGCTAGTACGTGCACTGTACCTATCTGCTGTTCTTCTGTATCCCACAGAGAAAGGAAAGCGTACAAAAAAAGACAAGAGCCCAGATTAAAAAAACCAGAATTGTGACTAAAAGGAACTAGAAAATGGGAACATGAGATTATACAAAAGAAGAGAAACCACTAGCATACAAAAATCCTGTACATAAAATGAAAATAATGTAAAGAAGAATTGCATAAATTATACTAACATTTGTACTCATGATACAAACTATTGTTATGATGTAAATCAGCATTGTTCTAAAACTTGGCAAAAACAGTAACATAACCTATGTATCACGCAGAAAATTTTGTGAAACCATCTAGTAGCAAGATCCAAGGTTACATTTGAACTAGCAGAAGCTTCTTAGCAAATTTTCAAGGAAAAATACCAGTGTCATTATTTTTGCAGAAGGATTTATATACTGGAAAATATGCACATGTATGAAAATTTCATATAAGCGTGCATATTCTCTCCAAGCCCACCCTCAACCTCACCATATTTCCCAGAACATCCATTTATCTGCAAGGATAGATTTTCACCTTGATGGATCCAGCTATAATGTCTAGGTCCCCCTGTACAAAGCTTACTGTGCTGTTAATGTTTGCTTTAGTCTAGTTCTAGCAAGTCTAAAGCAAATGTTATTTAGCGAGTAATGCACAAAGGGGTTTTCTGTGGCTCTAACATGTGCTTGGTGGGGAAAGGGAGAAGTAGGGGAGCACTTGCAAGCAGATTTTGCAGCTGCCTTCTTGTGCTTCCCTCCTCTCCAACAGTTGCAGAGCAGCCATAAAATTAGAGGGTGTTGTGAAGGGCGGGGGGGAGGGGGGGCACTAGGCCACTAGGGCCATTGATGCTTTGTACAGGAAGGGGTCAGAAGCATGCAGGGGAGTCACTAAGCCATCAGGCCATTGATGCTTGGTGTGTGTGTGTGTGTGTGTGTGGGGGGGGGGGGGGGTTATTGAGCATTGGGGTTGGGTGTGGGTGTTCAGCAGGAGCTCTCAAATGCATTTGACAGCTCGGACTCGCAAATAGCGAATGATGTACAATGGATATCCGTGCATCTCATTTGCATTTGATACCTCTTATGCATCGCTCGCTGTTTGCGAGTTGCTGAATTTTACCGAGTCAGCAGTCTTATACAGCTGCCCTTGTGCATCAGACCGTCAGTTCTATACAGCAACTGTGTTAATGTTATTGGTTCAGTATGGGAAATGTGTTGGGTGTTTGTGTTGTGTAACAAAAAATAGAAAAAATGAGACTGGCATTGTGTGTCCTTCAGCATCTCCCCCCCCCCCCCCCCCAAGACTCCCATGCCCCAGGGTGTGTGCAGTATGATATCGGTCTCTCACATTTACTGCTAACTCTCAGTGCACTGTAGCAAAGACAGCTTCCTTCTGGAGTTCATAAGGGTGTTTATTTTAGAAGTGCTATTTGGCTTTCAGTTGTACATAAACCAGAATTAAATCCCGATTTTACAAAGCCAGGATTGAGGTGTCCAAATTTGAAAAATGTGCATTTGTCAAGGCAGCTTGGTCTGGGCATGATTTGGGCAGGCCTATAAAAATAAAGGTGTATTGTCCGTTTCAGAAGGGGACTGCATGCCTATGTTCACAAAGACCGATGTCGGTATTTACATCTGCTACCCAGGATATCTACAGTGGTGGAAATAAGTATTTGATCCCTTGCTGATTTTGTAAGTTTGCCCACTGACAAAGACATGAGCAGCCCATAATTGAAGGGTAGGTTATTGGTAACAGTGAGAGATAGCACATCACAAATTAAATCCGGAAAATCACATTGTGGAAAGTATATGAATTTATTTGCATTCTGCAGAGGGAAATAAGTATTTGATCCCCCACCAACCAGTAAGAGATCTGGCCCCTACAGACCAGGTAGATGCTCCAAATCAACTCGTTACCTGCATGACAGACAGCTGTCGGCAATGGTCACCTGTATGAAAGACACCTGTCCACAGACTCAGTGAATCAGTCAGACTCTAACCTCTACAAATGGCCAAGAGCAAGGAGCTGTCTAAGGATGTCAGGGACAAGATCATACACCTGCACAAGGCTGGAATGGGCTACAAAACCATCAGTAAGACGCTGGGCGAGAAGGAGACAACTGTTGGTGCCATAGTAAGAAAATGGAAGAAGTACAAAATGACTGTCAATCGACAAAGATCTGGGGCTCCACACAAAATCTCACCTCGTGGGGTATCCTTGATCATGAGGAAGGTTAGAAATCAGCCTACAACTACAAGGGGGGAACTTGTCAATGATCTCAAGGCAGCTGGGACCACTGTCACCACGAAAACCATTGGTAACACATTACGACATAACGGATTGCAATCCTGCAGTGCCCGCAAGGTCCCCCTGCTCCAGAAGGCACATGTGACGGCCCGTCTGAAGTTTGCCAGTGAACACCTGGATGATGCCGAGAGTGATTGGGAGAAGGTGCTGTGGTCAGATGAGACAAAAATTGAGCTCTTTGGCATGAACTCAACTCGCCGTGTTTGGAGGAAGAGAAATGCTGCCTATGACCCAAAGAACACCGTCCCCACTGTCAAGCATGGAGGTGGAAATGTTATGTTTTGGGGGTGTTTCTCTGCTAAGGGCACAGGACTACTTCACCGCATCAATGGGAGAATGGATGGGGCCATGTACCGTACAATTCTGAGTGACAACCTCCTTCCCTCCGCCAGGGCCTTAAAAATGGGTCGTGGCTGGGTCTTCCAGCACGACAATGACCCAAAACATACAGCCAAGGCAACAAAGGAGTGGCTCAGGAAGAAGCACATTAGGGTCATGGAGTGGCCTAGCCAGTCACCAGACCTTAATCCCATTGAAAACTTATGGAGGGAGCTGAAGCTGCGAGTTGCCAAGCGACAGCCCAGAACTCTTAATGATTTAGAGATGATCTGCAAAGAGGAGTGGACCAAAATTCCTCCTGACATGTGTGCAAACCTCATCATCAACTACAGAAGACGTCTGACCGCTGTGCTTGCCAACAAGGGTTTTGCCACCAAGTATTAGGTCTTGTTTGCCAGAGGGATTAAATACTTATTTCCCTCTGCAGAATGCAAATAAATTCATATACTTTCCACAATGTGATTTTCCGGATTTAATTTGTGATGTGCTATCTCTCACTGTTACCAATAACCTACCCTTCAATTATGGGCTGCTCATGTCTTTGTCAGTGGGCAAACTTACAAAATCAGCAAGGGATCAAATACTTATTTCCACCACTGTATGTTTCAGAAAAGTGCTCTACTACAGGGCTTAAGGAAGGTCACTAAAGAGTTGCATGGGGACAGAAATCTAGCCCATCCCCAACGTAAGTAATCTCCATCCCAGCCCGCGGCCCACCCAACCCCTTACTGTACCACAGTCACCTTGCTCCCCCCCACCCCTAAGAAAGAGATCTGCATGAAATAATTATTTTTATTATTTTGACTTATGAAAACCACTTGTCCCTGAAACATGCTCAAAACAAAAGAGATGAGGTGAAGATGTGATTCTATGTGCCCCAATGAAAGGAGAGTTTAATTTTACTTCCAATCTTGATAATACCAGGCTTCCCAAGGCAGATTATAACAGTTAAGATGAACCCATCAGTAAACAGGATAGTCTCACTGAAATTTGGCCATTTATTACTATATTGTCTAGAACAGTGTAGAAAAATGAGCACAAAATATAGTTATTAGTGCTGTTTCTCCACCAGCTACAATGATTTTTGAAGCTGTTTTAATGATATTCAGTTTTCATTTCATGATTTATATCTACATATGGGAGGCTTTCAAATAAATTAGAAAGCTGTCAAATAAGTATAAAAAAAAAAATATATATATATATATATATATATATATATATATATATATATATATTTTGTCCTCCATGCTTGTGGAGTATTCTTGAAATTATTGAACATTTTGCCCATTCTCAGCCAGAGACGCTCTCATTACCTCTCGCCTGGACTACTGCAACTTACTCCTCACCGGCCTCCCACTTAGCCATCTATCCCCCCTTCAGTCTGTTCAGAACTCTGCTGCACGTCTCATATTCCGCCAGAACCGATATACTCATATCACCCCTCTCCTCAGGTCACTTCACTGGCTTCCGATCAGATACCGCATTCAATTCAAGCTTCTCCTTCTTACCTACAAATGCACTCAGTCTGCTGCCCCTCACTACCTCTCTACCCTCATCTCCCCTTACGTTCCCGCCCGTAACCTCCGTTCACAGGATAAATCCCTCCTCTCAGTACCCTTCTCCACCACCGCCAACTCCAGGCTCCGCTCATTCTGCCTCGCCTCACCCTATGCTTGGAACAACCTTCCTGAACCCTTACGCCAAGCCCCCTCCCTGCCCATCTTCAAGTCTTTGCTTAAAGCCCACCTCTTCAATGCTGCGTTCGGCACCTAACCCTTACCGTTCAGTGAATCCAGACTGCCCCAATTTGACTGCCCCTATCGGACCGACCGTTCACTTGTCTATTAGATTGTAAGCTCTTTGAGCAGGGACTGTCTCTCTTTGTTAAATTGTACAGCGCTGCGTAACCCTAGTAGCGCTCTAGAAATGTTAAGTAGTAGTAGTAGTAGTAAAGTAATCATAAGCTTCCCAGAGATCTTCTTTGGCAGTTTCCTTTACACATTGCTACTGAGTTTGAAAGGATGGTATGATTGAGGCAGTGTTTCCAAAATCTGGTCCTGGAGGCACCCCAGCCAGTCAGGTTTTCAGGATATCCACAAGGATAGATTTGAATGCAGTGGAGGTCTTAGGGGTGCTAAATTGTTTACACTTTAGAATGGTGGGCCTGAAAGTGTTCCATGAGATAATATCAAACACACTGAAATTTTCTTATTGCTTTCCTCCAATCTGTATCTTTGAACAACTTTGAACATGCGTTCTTCAGCAGCTCTGTGTTTGACATGCTTATTACCTTTCCTTCAAATTCACTTCATTCAACAGAAACAGCATGATTCTTTATCTTACAGTATTTGAATCAGCTCAGCTATTGTGATTGGACACAGGTTATCTATATGTAACGCCTTTAGGCCTTGCTATTTTTAGAAACAGAACAAACTTTGGTTTGCAATGACAATAGGCATGAAAAACTGTGCAATCAAGAGTTATTGGTTTCTTATTCTTAATCACTATTTGGAATATTTCTGTAGTTTTCTTTCACATTGAAAGGGTAGAGTGTGTCGTGTGGGCAGACATCACTCGTTTCAGAGTTTAAAAAGTAAGTCCTATGAAGCAACGTAGATGTTTACCTCCAGCAACGCCAGCGACAACAGAAGCAACTCCAGACCCAGATGTGCCCTCCATGGTTCGTTTAGATTGGTTGTTTAGGCGCTGCCTCAGCTCAGTCTTCTCAGACTCCAACTGGTCAATATCAGCCTGAAGAGCATCCATTGTTTCTTCAAATTCCCTGCAGGTGGAAGACAAGGTCTATCAGAGTTCAAGAGAGCACCAGATCCACACATCTATGCATACCTATCTTGCAACTATCCTGCACAAAAGAAGTTGGGAGCGTGCAGGGAGGGGAAAATAGAGAATTGCAAAGCTATGAGGGGATAGCTTACTTTTGGAATAACCGCAGAGACAAACTTGGAAAAGTCAGACTAGAAGACAGATTTTAGAAAGAAGGTTTAAATTGGAATAGAGATCTCCAGTCAGGTCATGTCAAATTTTGGTAGTATTTTAGAAAAGGATCTGCCAGTGTAGAGCTTTCTCTAAAATTTATGCAGGAATGGATGTCTAGGTGCTGGCTATATATTGCCTACATAAATATATGTATTTTTGATGTGACTTTATGTGATAAGTTACTGTATATCTTTTTGTGGGATTTGTTCATACCCCTGATGCAGCTGATGTGTCAAAATGTGACCGTGTCAGATTCTTGATGGTTTTTTCCAATAAAATATTGCTATCATACTGTTTTGTTGGTTATGCGTGCCTTGGCGCTCCCACTGATGCACTTTGGTGAATATTAGCTGCTTGTTTATTGTGTAATTTTCTGTCATTTACAAGTCTGATCACGTCAATCATTAGTACTACTACTACAAATCATTTCTATAGCGCTACCGGTAGTACGCAGTACAATTTCCAGATCATTTATAAGTATGTAAAAAAAAAAAAATAAGAAAATTAGTCCCAGTACACGTCCCTGAGGTACTCCACTGTTCATCTTCCTCCATTGAGAGAACCCTACTCCCTGCTTTTTATCTTTTGAGATCCCGTCAGGTACTTCTCCAAACACCTATATACAATAATTAATTTAAAAAAAATCAAAAATAAAGTACAACGTTTATAGATCAAAAGAAGTGCTTCCGGAAAAGAAAAGTCTTTAATAACCTCCTGAACAAGACATAATGTCCCATTTGCATGAGAGAGGAAGGTAGAGAATTCCAACTAGAGGCAGCTTGATATGTTAATGAAGATTGTAAAGGGTCGCAAATTGGGAAACCTAACTGTGGCAAAACAGGGGTTTTTCAAGCTTGTGAATTATATTTTCATGCAGTGTATTTCTCTTGTTTGGCCAGCAGGTGGTGTTTGTTCTTTGTTTTAAAGCAGTTGCAGAGAAAGCTGTTTTCTTTTCAGTTTAGCCCTGTGGAAAGGCAACCTGCAGTGCCATTGGCCACATACATTCAAAGTTGGTGCTCTGGGCTCTGATTGGCCCTGGAATTTAAATCCAGCCAGGAGGCACTGGATTTTCCACGGTCTCAGACAGGGAGTGCAGAGGGTAAACATCTCTGCCCTGAGGCCTTGTTCAAGAACTGTGAGCAGTTATTTTCCGGAAACTCCCCAGGTGCTACCCAGATAGCGTTTAGATAGTTTTAATATTAATCCTTATTCAGTTACCTGTTATTGTTTGTTTCTCTACCTGTTTTATATTATCTACTGTTCTTTATCTGTGATAATAAACTCATTAGTTTGTTAGTTCTGATGTCTTGGACTAAAAATCCTGTGGTTTGTAGTTTGGGTCTGAGTACTTTCTAGGAACTGTGGAATCCCTGGGAGTGTGGCCCCAGTGTCCTAGAAATCACTGGGGAATAGCTTGAGAGTGGGAGACTTGCCCAGAGGCAAACGGGACCCAGTTGGTTGGAGGAGGGTGCTAGTATAGAGCACAGGCGCAGGTGGGCCTAAGCAGTGCTGGGGACAGACCAATTCAGGTGGTTGCAGGGTTAACCCCAGGTGGATGCTAGCCATGTCATGACAGACCGTTTCTCTTTTTTTGGTGGCAGCAGTGGGATTGTCAGGCTCAGTGTGTAGTGTAAGTGTTTCAGAGTTGGTGTTTTTTATCTGTAACTTTCAGACACAGAGCATAGTGAATGAGTGCAGAAGTAAAAGGGTCCCTTCCCCATTCAGCTTTTTTTGGTAGTGTTAGGATTAGCAGCATGCTGATGGCACTGACAACGGCTGTCAGACACTGGATATGCCTGACCTAACACAACAGCGACCAGATTACCTCAGCAAGAAGGAGCAGCAGGACCTGCCAGTGCAAAGTTCTCCTGAGGGGAGAAAGACTCCTTGTGGGCAGAGGCCCGTGAGTTGGCAGGGCCGGATGCCACACCCAGTGAGATCTGGCAGATCTACATGGTAGAGTGACAGCTGCTAGTCCAGCTGTGGCGAGAGGAATGGGAAGAGCGACAGTGGTTAGACCAGCTGCGACACATTAATCGCTACACATTACTAACTGTATCTGATATCCTGTTATGACAATGTTACCAAATCTATGTAAGCCACATTGAGCCTGCAAATAGGTGGGGGAATGTGGGATACAAATGCAATAAATAATAATAATAATAATAATAATAATAAGAGCACGAGTGGGAATTCCAGCTGCAGAAAATAAAGTTGGAGATGGAAATGGCTCGTATTTATAGCTCCAGCCCAACCTTTGCGCCAAGGCCAGAGGTAGGATCCACAGCCCAGATTGGGTTCAACTTGCTAGCTCAGTTTGATGATACCAGAGGTGACATTGATGAGTATCTAACTACTTTGAAAAAATTTGCCGCCTCAATTAGATTCCCAAGAAAGACTGGGTGCGCTATCTTTGAGGGAAGCTCACTGGTAGAGCACTTGAGTCATTCCAAGGACTGTCTTGGAGATGTGCTCCCAGTTTGAGGTGAAGTGCAAAGCTTTGTTGAACCGTTAAGCCATTACCCCCGAGACCTACAAACTAAAGTTCCGGAATTTGCAAAAGGGGAGCAGATGATACTCGCAGCAAGTTTGTAATCCAGCTAAAATACTAGCACCAGTGGAGGACTGCAAAATCCTGATGGTCCTGGAGCAGTTTCTTCAGCGGTGTCATTCAGAGGTGAGGGAGCATGTCCAAGGTCACCAGTCCTGTACTCCAGAGAAGGTGGTTGAGTTGGCTGATATTTTCGTGGCTAATCGTCTCTGGTTGGCAAAAAGAAGCCGTCCGTATCAGCAGCAGCCAGGATCTAAGGGCAGCCAGGGCCCTAAAACAAATATTCCTGCAACTTCAGAGACAGTCAGCAAATCCCCCAGTGTTCCCCAAACACCTAAAGACTTTAGGCACAAACGTCCTTGTTACCAGTGTGGGCGTATAGGACATTTCAAAGCAGATTGCCCAGATAATCCCAAGCCTGCACTGAGGAGCATTTCAGTTCCTACACCAAAGCTGGCGGCTTTTGTGGGTAGCTCCAGTCCCACGAAGGAGGCATATGCAGTAGCTGCAGCACCAAAAGTTACTGGTCCTTCATCAAGCAAGAAAGCACTATAGTACCCCAGTAACTGTGAATTAGACCCTAGTGGCTAGGCTTGTGGACACTGGCTCTAGCATGACTTTATTACGACCACAGCTAATGCCTGAAGATGCTATTCTTCCAGGGTGCACTGCAGATCTAGTGTTAGCCAATGGATCCAGAGAGACTGTACCCATTGCTCGAGTATTCCTGGATTGGGGTACCAAGCCTGAATACAGGGATGAAGGGATAATGGAGAACATGCCAGTTAAAATGCTGTGTGGGACCGACATGGGTCCAATGAACATTACATTTGATAGCGGAGTCAGCATTTCCACCATGGTGACCTATAGTCAGGTATAGGTGGCCCAACAAGCGGAAGCAGCAGTGACCATCTCTCCAGTTCCAGATCCTGAGCAAGTCCAGGTGGAAACAGCGTCAGACGGAGGCAGAAGACAGACAGGAAAGTAGAAAAGAAGAATTAAGATCAACATGATGTGAAAGAAAATGTCCAGACAACAAAGATAGAAAAAGTATTTTATTTTGAATTTATTAACTATGTTAGTTTAGGAAAAGTGCATTATGGATGTCTTTGTATTCATGTTCTGTAAAAGAGGAAATGCATTTCTGCTTTTATTTCTCCCATGTTGTGGTACATGGTAGTTTGACTTCAGTTCAGTTTTTGTCTGTATATCTCTGTTTCTAATTTGTGATCCTAATCTGTATTTGGTGAGGGTCTGTATGTGTTTTGCATGTGACTGAGATATGGTATTCAGTGGTCATGTAGCTTCTGTGTGGAGATCTGTATCTGTTCCACTTGTTCTGTTTTACCAGTAGGAGGAGGTGTATTGTTTTTTGGAACCAGTGTAATATTTGTAGTTCTGCCTATTCAAAGTAGGGTTCTTGCTATTTGAATCATAGAAATTATACTACTCTTGTATGGCATATTTGTATATGTATGTTAGGATTTTTTTAAGGTTTTGTTTTTTCACAATATGCTTAGTAGTGTTTTTTATTTTGCTATGGCTCAAATGACACGAGAATCAGAATATTTTTGAATGGTGCCTTCCATGTTTTTGAATGCAAGTTATTTGTAGTTAATTTCATTATCTTTGAAGTGTTTTGTTGTCCTTTGCCAACTTGTCTTCAATAAAAACATTCAACTAGAAAGATAACACGATGATTACAAATGTAATTATTAAACTTTAAACACAATCTTAATACTCGACTGTTAAATAGCGTATATATCCTTTAAAAAACTGATGGTGTGCCTTGACAATTTTTGCACCTTGTCAGTGTGCTGTGAGATGAAAAAGGTTGAAAATCACTGAGCTAGGGTGTTGTTTAAATTAAGATGTCTATCATTTAAGACCATATGTGGTTCAATTCCTCAGTATATCACTTCTCTTGTATGTTATTTGATATCAGGACAATATTAATAATACTCAAAGTTTATTCTCATTTTCTTTTCCTAGCCCTCGGAGGACTACTTTGAAGAAATTGTTTACTTGCTTATTTGTTTACCAGGCAGTTAGTTTATGGAACTCTCTTTCACTTAAGTTAAGGCATATATCTAGTTACGTTAGTTTAAAAAAAGGATTACTTTGCTGTTTTATAAATATGTGATAAGCAGAACGTGGGAGGGATTTCTTCCCCTATAAATTATAGCACGATGCCATAAAGTAGACATAGCATGCCTGCAGGAGACTAGACTGACTGATGAAGAACATAGGAAGCTCCAGCAGAAATGGGTAGGAGAGATGTTCTATGCCACCTCGGGTAGAAGGAGGGGAGGGGTGGTAACCAGCTTAATTACCAGGTCAAATTAATTTTTAAGGGTGAGGAGGGATGTTACTTACTGCTGCAATTATGGATCCATGGCACTTGCCATTCTCTACTAGTTTTATACGTTCCAACCCGCTATGAACCACAGTTTTATCCTACCATATTACAGAAATTGCTTCCCTATAGTCAGAAAAACCTACTGGTGGTTGGAGATACAAATTTGGTTTTAGATAGGGCTCTAGATCCATCAGATATTCCAGGAAAGATGCACGCTCGGAGTCCTGGAGAAGGGGTTTTATACCAATTCACCAAAAGACCTAGACTTGTTAGATCCCTGGCGTCTTCACCCTTGGGAACAAGACTATACACACGTTTCACGAGTACATGGAACCATGTCCAGACTGGACTACATTCTAATACATCAAAATCTCTTCCAAAGAGTAATAGGAGCCAGGGTAGGCCCTTTGAAGTATTATAAGATGATGGCTTACCAAGAGTGGAAGAATAGTTGGCTTATCAAAAGGTCAGTCACTATCTACATGCACTAGATTCAGCTGCTTTGAATGAAGATTCAGCTTATTTTACTTCAGAGTCTTTTATTTTAGCCCATCAGACTAAGGCTAGCCTATCCTTCTACCAGACCAGCTTGTGGATTTTGAGACCTCATTGGGATTATGTTCAGACTGTGGCTCAATGGAATGGTGAACTGGCTCCACTTGAATAAGTCACATGGGAAGGTATTCGGCTGTTGATGAAACATCTGAGAAAAGTAACTCGCTATGCTTGGCAGGAACACTAGTATAAGTTTCTGTTGCAACTAACTGTATGTGTTGCCCCAGAAGGCTTTTATGCCACATATGGCCGTGAGTGTGCAGTGTCCAAAATGTGCATATATCCCAGATTTCTTGACTTATATGTTTTGGACTTGTTTGCAGAGCCAGACCTTTTGGAGAGATATCTTTGTGTACCTTCAGTCAGTGTTGGGCAGGCCCCTGCAATTGGGGGCTGATGTTCTCTTCTGTTCTGACTTTTTGTGTCTTTGAGATTTAGGAGGGGAGTTAACTCCTTTTCACATAAAGCATTGCTAATGGCGAAAAAATGCAGCCTGATTTGTTGGAGAGCCGCTACAGGTCCTTTTGTGTCTGCTTGGAAAAATGAATTCTATCAACTTTGGTAAATGGAATGTCTGGATGCACGGAGGGGCTCTCCTCGTCAGTGGAGATGATTTCTACAGACTTGGTCTCCTGTTTGGGATAGGCTTTCTCCCAGAGCTTGTACTTATTTTTTGAACTTGTGATCAGAGTGCCTAGGTTAATGGGGGAGGGGGGATTGAACCTTTTCATTTTAGTCTGGGATTGCCGTGAAGAGTCAATACTGGCCATCTCAGATATTTTTTTTCTAATCATATTTGATATAGGGGAAGTGGAAGGGTAAGTTGGATGTGGTTTGTTTTGGGGATATATATACACACTTGGCTAACTGGATTGCTATGTTTTATTGTGTTGTAGTATCTTGTGGTTCAATCAACAACAACAAAAAAAAGAAACGCCAAACAAGTTTCCTTACTTCTCCTTCTTTTTGAGCAGAACCTGTGTCTCATCTAGCTTGGTTTGTATTTTTTCTACCCGATCATCTGCATCTTTGGAAGCACTATCCAGCTTCTTTTCCAGGAGACTGAGTCGCACATGGGCCTCACTCAGCTCTTCTCCCTATTGAAATGGTTAAAGAAGGGGAGAGGGAGAGAGTTGATTGTAGAAACACAGAAACAGAGAAAAATGAAAGCCTATCCAGTCTGCTCATCCATGCCATCTAGTATCCATTCCTCTCCCTTATAAAAACATAGAAAAATGAAGGCAGATAAAGACCACTGTAATCTGCTACACATACCTAACTGCATATACACATCCTCAGACTTAACTGGGCCTGATATTCAAAGCCATTTATTTATTTATTTAGACTTTTAGTTCATGCCTTTTCCCAAAGTGAGTTACATTAGCTATTTTCCTTGTCCCTAGTGTACCTGAGGCAATGGAGGGTTAAGTGACTTGCCCAAGGTCACAAGGAGCAACCGTGGGATTTGAACCAGGTTGCCCCTGGTTTTCAGCCCACTGCTCTAACCATTAGGCTACTCCAAATGGCTTAGGTACCACAGTTCATAGATATTCAGTGGTTCTATCCACATAATGCCACTGAATACCCTAACATACCACCTTGGTACTAGTTGGATAGTGCTAGAGTGGTAACTGGGAGAAGAGAGGTTGGAGCCCGAAGTTATCTGGAGAGCAGAAATATTCAAACTGCCATTGAATTACTACCCATATATAGTTAGGACAGAAAATTGCTGTCATAACTTTCTTAACTTATCTGGATAGCGGTTTGAATATTGCCACTATCCAGATGGTGGCAGCACTCGCCACTCTAGCTTGGATGTTCATGGCTGCTTAGTATCTGGATAGTAGTGCTGAATATCTATGTTTTAATTTAATCACCAGAGCTGGTGTTTACAAACAATACCGAAAGCAATACTGAATTTACCCAGCTGAGACTGTACCGGTTGAGAGAAAGGACCTTCTGTACTTTCCCTCTGAATGGGTGCAAAGCACGTGGGGGTCACTTGCACCTGCTTTTTGTGCAGGTAGAATTTTGCTTGTGAAGAGAACCTTAAGGTTCTGCCCTGCTCAGGAGTGCACAGACCTCGAGAGGCTCTACCAGAATAATAAAGGTTGGTATTTTTCTTACCCAAGTCATCCTGGAGCAAGGAATAGTCCTTCTTCCTGGAATGAAAGTGGTAGGAGGAGTCACCCCTTGGAGGGAAATCTGGGGTAATATAAATACCAAGTCCAGGGTGGCGTTTCTTGTTTTGGGCTCTTGTTCCCTGGCCACTGCACCATTGATGTGAGGGGGAACTAGTAACTTGTTTGGCCACTGCACAGGGGAATAGAAAGCCTGTAGAAGCAGTGTCAGAGCCCATCCAGCTGCTGTACTGATTCTTGGTGGAAGCTGTAATGTGGACCAGACAACCAGCACTGCCTTCACAGGAGAAGATCAAGAAGAGCAGTAAAGAGATCTGCCTGAAGGAGCCAGAGGGCACAGAAGAAAGTTCCAGAAACATCTCCAAGGATAAATCCACAACAGAATCCCATCTGAGGAGGATACCACCTATAAGGACTTTGAACTTGAAGGCTCAAAGGAGCCCTACTGCAATATAAAAGACTTACAGAGAATATTACCACCTAGGGAAAAGAGCCTCCAGATATTACAAAGTTATAAAAGCAAGCTGGTAACCCCAAGTAAAATAAAGTCAGACAGGAGAGATGGAACTTCATGTATTATGTAAAGTTGGGTAGGAGGAACAAGGAACATGTGAAAGGACTGATGGCCTCATACTTTAACTGGTGAGGTGGCACTGGACAAGGACTTTGCCAGACAAGTGCTGATAGGGGTGATATGATACAGATGTTTAAATATTTGAAAGGTATTAATATGCAAACAAATCTTTTCCATAAAAAGGGGAAACTGTAGAACTAGGGAACATGAATTGAGGTTACAGGGGGGGGGGGGGGGGGGGGGCGGGTCAAGTTAGGAGTAATGTTAGGAGAGGATGGTGGATGCCTGGAATGCCCTCCCATGGGAAGTGATGGAGATGAAAACAGGAACAGAATTCAAAAATGAGTGGCATAAGCACAAAGAATTCCTATATGGAAAGAGAATGGAACAAAACAAACTTAGTGGTGCTTAGAAAGTAACTCCTGTAAATAGGAAATAAGGCCAACGCCAGACAGACTACTATGGTCTGTGCCTCGATTATGGCTAGACAGATCTTGGAGGGCTGAAGTGGTCTTCAACGGAAACTCCAAAAGTTGGGAAGTATGTCCAGTGCTAGGCAGACTTCTACGGTCTGTGCCCTGAAAATGGCAAGGACAGATCAAGATATATATGTTATGTTGAATTACAGACTATGAGTTTATCTTATTGGGCATACTGGATGGACTGGTCTTTATTTGCCGTCCTCTACTATGTTCCAGCTCTAGGTCTCTAAGTCTAGGCAGCTATGCAGGGTTGGATTTATGCATATTGTGGCCCCTAAGCTGTAACATTTGAGCCCTCCCCCCTCTTGATTAAAGTAGGAAGTACATTTTAGATTTAATAGTTTTCCATGCTAGTGAAACGTGAGGCACTAAGCTGTCGCTTATCCAGCTCTGCATCTATAACTGAGTGACTTTTACAAAGCTAGATTGAGACTGATGGATTTCCAGCTTTGCTTAGCTGTCCAAAACTAAACCAGCTAAGTTAGATACTCAGCCCTTCTTTGAAAAATGGACCTCTAAGTCCTTATCTTTCATTGGATTTAATTTGGAACCAGATTCTTTGATGAAGAAAGAATTCAATTATCATTAATTTATTTCATATGGTTACTGGACAGAAAGATGTCTCTAGTGAGCATGAAGATCAAAACTTAAAGGGGAGAACGAAGTAGGGCTTTTATGGAAGAAAAGTCTGTACCGTCACTGCAGAGCAAATGAGATAATGAGCTCAGAAACTAGTACAGCTGACACAAGAAACCATCCTCTTGTAGCCTTGCAGAGAAAAAAAAATTCCCTATTCTTTTTGTAGTCATTACATTGTTGCAGCCCCACCTTGATCTTGAGTGACTTCTTTAGTTCCTTAATGACTGTCTCTCTGTCCTCCAGTTTCAGACCAATTCCCTCAGCATCTGTGATCTCTGCTCGGAGAGCAGCAGCCCTCTGTTCTACTGGCGGCGGCATCTGCAATGAAAATTGAGGTTAGATCGGAAAAACTTTCCTTTAATTTAACTGGTCTCAGTACTGTGGTGAGGAGAGATGTGAGGTGAAGTGCCCAACATCAAAATACGGATCTCTGACAGCTTCAAAATGAGAGGGATTCAGTTTACAGTAGTAGCCTAGCCAGAACTGGATTTTTTTTTTTTTTTTTTGGGGGGGGGGGAGGGAATCAAAGGCTAACATGGGTGGGCACTTTGAGCTGCTGTTGCCAGCAGCACTAGCATGTTGAGCACTGGTTGGTTAGTAGTGCCTGATGCTGAGCTCAGTTATCACAAAATGCTTCCGAGAGAGCTAAACATGCTTAGAGACATGCAGGCATATTTTCAAAGCACTTAGCCTCCCAAAGTTCCATAGAAACCTATGGAACTTAGCCTCCCAAAGTGCTTTGAAAATATGCCTGAAAGTGTAGCTGCTGATTGCCACGCTTCTGCACTTCTCAGTTGACTCAGGCTCTGGATGACTTCGGCTGGCAGACCATGGAGTTTCCAGCAATGGTGTGCCCAGCTGCTGGAAGGACCTGAGGCAAGAATGGAAGGGCCCAAGTCCACTCAGGCTCAGCTGTGGCTACGCTCCTGGCTTACAAAGGACCCAGACCAATTTAATAAATCAATAGTTCCTCGTACTTCACATGCCTGTATTACACATCCGTCATATTAGCTTAAAAAATAGCAACAATTTGGGCTACCAAAATAAAGATGAAATGACAGACTGATAACACAAGTGCCAGAGAGGAAATATTACCAGTGAATTAGCAATGTTTGTTTGTTAGTTACACATGAAATACTGCTTTTTCTCTCCCTTACTTGAACCATCCAGGGGAGCTACTCTCCTAATCTGGTTGCAGAGTCTACTCAGCTGAAGGCTGCAAGTGTGATGCCTGAGGTCTCAAATATGAAGTATCTATTGTACACATGGCCCACCTTGATTTGGGGCTTGTCAGCATCGTATTCTCCCTCCTGCATGGCTGTAGCCATCTTGTTCATGGTTGCAATAACAATGTTGCAGGACTGCCGCAGACACTCATGGGGGTTGATGCCTTGAGCACCGTAAATCTGTAGAGGAAAAAGTGTGCACATGTGTTGCATATCCTCTGACAACTATGATACACTGCTAGAAGTGACAAAGGATGAACAGAAAGAAGAAGAGGGTTACCAGTTGCACAGATAAAGATCGATGAACAGAAACAAATTTGGACTCCATAAGATAAGCTACTATTGGGACATTTTGAAATAGATCACAGAATTGCAAAGTACTTGGGTGCTTTAAATAAACATAACCACATTTTTTTCTCTAAAAAATTAATACACATACTAAAGGCAGGCAGCTTGTGTGCTTTGCACATGCTCTTTTGTGGGGGCAACTGAGAGGGGGAAAATAACTTTCACACGTGCATGCACTGTTTTCCTGCCCAACCTAAACACACCTTTGGGAACATTTCCTCACAGCCTGGCTGCAAATACACATGCAGTGGAAGAGCACACATGGGTTTAGTCAGCCAGAGGAGGGTAAGTCTTAGACATGTCAGTTTATCTGTACTAATTGCTATTTAGCTGGGTAAATGACTTTGACAACTTTTCTATGACGACTGTTACATGAATCACATGGCAAATGAACAATGTCCTTGTACACCTAGGGTTACCATATGTCCGGATTTATGTCCTCTTTTTGAGGACAAGTCCTGGCAATCGGGCGGGTTTTGCCAATCTGCCCATTTGTCCGGATTTCTGGACAAACGGGCAGGCTGGTGGGCGGGGCCGTCCATAGGATGGCCTGCCCGCCAGCCTGCCCATTTGTCCAGAAATCCGGACAAACGGGCAGATTGCTAGACTCCCCTCCCCTTATTTACTACTGCCCTGGTGTTCTAGTGACCTCTTCCACCTTTGGGGCAGGAAACAGCCCCCTCTTTCCTGCCCGGAGCGCTGCCCTGCATGCATCCTTCCTGTTCCTGATCTTGGTGCCGATTCAAAATGACTGCTGAGAGATGAAGTGACCTCGCAAGACTTCAACTCTTGGTGGCCATTTTGAATCGGCGCCGAGATCAGCAACAGGAAGGATGCATGCAGGGCAGCGCTCCGGGCAGGAAAGAGGGGGCTCTTTCCTGCTCCGAACAGGTCACTGGACCACCGGGGTAGTAGTAAGGTAAGGGGAGGGGGGGTGACGGGGTGTGCGACAGGGGGGAGGGGAAACTGTGACAGGGGGCAGAGTGAGGGCATGAAAGGGGGCGGGTGGGGTGTGAAAGGGGGTGGGGTATGTGTCCTCCTTTTTGGGGGACAAAATATGGTAACCCTATGCACACCTCAATGATTAATATTGCAGTACATTCATCCAGGTACTGTCCATCTACACTTGGCAGGCTGGATGACAAAACAATAACTCAGTCCAGGCCAGAACTGGGATTACGATCCAAAAGGGTTTTACTTTTGAGTCTTTAATGAACAGGGACAATAACTTCAACAATAACAACAGTACAAATAAAGCAAATACAGTCACATTTGTTCCTTTGAGACTCTCTGTTCTTTAGAGACTTCTTTTTATTTCCTTTACCCCGACCATAAAGTCAGTAATGCAGTGATCTGATCTGGTCTGGCAAAATGCTGTCCTACAGCAGTGTCACCCTGGTGAATAAAGATTCTTCATTCTGTGAGACTCACCTGCTCAGCAGCTTTAAATGCTAGGTTTTCCAGCCTTCCTGCCTGTAACCCTTCATTTTCTGACAAGGGTGCAACCATCTGGGCTCCTACAGCAGCCACCTCCTGCAGCACCGCCACCACCCAGGTCAGATGCTTGCGGCAATCCGACAGTGTGTCTGAAACCTGGACAGAGAGCCGATATGTTACAATATGACCACTGTATTCTGAAACAGGCATGTGGTATATCAGAAATTGTTTTCCTTTCTATAAATACATGCATATTTTGGGGGGCATGAATACTCTACATTTTTTAGCATATCTCCTAAAACACCACATAACAGCTGATATATTCATTTTTTTTTTTTGCAAACCTACTAAAATACAGCCATTATAAAAAGTGCACACAATAAATATGGATGCTAAGGCACCACATATCAAAATCACCAAAAGTGAAAAAGAGATGGTTAAGGATTTCATTTCTGCAGCCACAAACAAATAACAAGGGACTTGGAAATTGCAAACTCGCTTCCTCTTGGCACATAGAAACAACAGGCCTGATATATATGTTTTATTTATTTTAATTTAGCTCACACCATTTCACTGGCCCAGACCAGGCTTAGGCAGGGCACTTACATAAAATATATTTATATTGTTGGTGGGTCCAGATCAGGACCAGTAATCATTGGGGGGGGGGGGGGAGGCAAAGGCATAACAATTCACACTACCCAGTTTTAGTTTACTCCTCCAAGCAAGTGCAGAAGTCTCAGGAACCCTAAGACTGCTCACCAATTCTTTACTCCCCTTAACATCAAAATCCTTGATCCAGAGACATAGCTAGGTAGGTCGCCAGGGGAGTGGCCGCTCCCCCAAATGGACTTCTGCCAGTGCCTATTTTTGATGCGATCTGTCACATTTAAATTAAGGGCCCGCAATGTTGGCAGTCCACTCTCGCTGTCCCTGTGCCGTCAACCTGGCTACGCTTCTGTCTTGATTCTCTTCAAAAACTGTGAGAATGGCTGACATATCATAGCGATACACCTGTTCCCTCACTCTTGGGCCGATGATCGGAAACAAACGCAGGTGCTAGAGGCTGTTAACGTCATACTAGTACCTGCGTTTGCTACCACCCCATGATCAGAGCCCCTGAGCGCATGAAACAACGCGCTTCCAGGCTCTGAATGCAACTAGTATGCAAATGCATGCAAAGCAGGGATCTTAGCACAAGTAGCATGCAAATACATGCTAAGTGTATTTCTCCTCAATGATCAGCTTGCAGCACGCCAAACACTGGCGCATTGTCCGCGGTAAACCCTATGCCAGCTTGAAACTGGTGTTAGGGTTTGCAGACCATTGGGACGGAATGATGAGCCCTGTCCAGCATGCATTTGCATGCTAGCAGCCCCCCCCCCCCCCCCAAAGCAGCAGCCTCCCCACTGCAGGAACCCCGACCCAACACCCCCCCAGCAACACGGGGGCTGGAGGTCAGGTGGACCTCCGGTCCCCCCTCCCCCGACATAGGTTTAGGGAGGGCTTGAGTTTTGGGGGGTCTCCAGCCCCCCCATCATCTCCTCAGATGTCCCTGGTGGTCCAATGAGCTGCGGGTCAACCCCCCCCCCCCCCACACCTGGTGGTCTTGCGGCCCTTCAGCATCCCCCTACTTTCGGTGGAGGAGGGAGGTGGCCTCCCTCCTCTTCCATCGGCGCCACCTCGAAAATGGCAGCGCCCAGCCCTGCCCAGTGCATCCTGGGATGTGCTGGGCAGGGCTTCACCCCATATAAGGGTGAAGGGTGAAGGGACCCTTATATGGTGTGAGGCCTTGCCCAGTGCATCCCAGGATACACTGGGCAAGGCTTGGCGCTGCCATTTTTGAGGTAGCGCCGATGGAAGATGAGGGAGGCCACCTCCCTCCTCCAACGAAGGTAGGAGGGTAGGGAAGGGCCGCTAGACCACCAGGTGGGGGAGGAGAAATTTACCTGCAGCCCACTGGGCAACTAGGGACATATGATGGGAAGCTAGGGGAGGTTGGGGGGGCTGGAGGCCCACCAGATCGCCAGCCCCCCCCCAAACGTGTCAGGGCAGTCGGGGGAACAGGACGTCCGCCGGACCTCCAGCCCCCGTTTCACTAGGCTCGGAGTGGGAGTACTTGGGGTCTGGTGGTCCCATGGACCTCCAACCCCTGTGTTTGATAGGTCTGGGCAATTGACAGCCCAGACTTGTCAAACAAGTGCAGGAGGATTGAGCCTGAGCTCATGCTCGGGCACAATCTTCCCACACTTCTACCCTATGATCAGAGAGAATAGCATGCTTAAATTTGCATGCTATTATCTCTGATCATAGGGGCGGCTGTTCCAGTGCTATTTTTAGAGCACTGTTTGGAACAGCGCAGGGCTTTCGATCTCTGTGATACAATTACTAGGGAAGCAGGTACTAAAGACAAAGAATTCAAACAGGGATTGGGTTTCATACCAGTCACATTTCCCTCCAAAACTGGTCTCTTCTCACCATGCAGGGACGTAGCCAGACAACAGATTTTGGGTGGGCCTGGGCAAGAAGTGGGTGGGCACCAAGTGTTCTCCCTACCCCCCCCCCCCCCCCCCCCCCCCCCCCATCACCACCACGAAGTCTTCAGCTGGTGGAGCTTGGGATCCCCACCAGCTACTGCTAAACATGTGCTACTGATGGGTGGGCCGGAGCCCTAAATGGGTGGGCCGTGGCCCACTCAGGCCCACCTGTGGCTACGCCACTGTCACCATGACTTCACTAGTTAGGAGAACCCTCCCTTTGTTTTGGCGAAAAGTGGGGGTATTTACCAGCCAGTTTCCAGTATTTTAGTATATGTTTCAAATAGCATTTCAATGTATATGTGTTCACATATGCACATAAATGCCATCATGGCACCTAAGCACTATTCTTAATTTGCATAGTGCATATTTGCAAGGGGAACATAAGCTCCCACCCATGTTCAACCTCTGTGTATGCCCTTCTTGCAAATTATAGAATACCAAAAGTTACACCCTTCCCTTCAGTACTTACCGTGTTTCCACGAAAATAAGACACTGTCTTATATTAATTTTTGCCCCCCAAAATGTGCTAGGTCTTATTTTCAGGGGCTGTCTTATTTTTTGGGGAAACATCGGGGTTGGATTGGGGTAGGCCCGCCCGCCCTCCGTCGTTCCCGGAACTAACCTTAAACGCCTCCTTTCACCTTCGCAGCAAGCAGCAGCAGGGCAGGCCACTCCTTCCTTCCGTGTCCCACTGTCGCCTGACGTAACGTCCGCGAGGGCGGGGCACGGAAGGAAGGAGAGGTCTGCCCTGCTGCTGCTTGCTGCAAAGGTGAAAGGAGGTGTTTAAGGTTAGTTCCGGGAGTGACGGAGGGTGGGTGGAGGGGGGGGGGGCCCGGCGACCTCGGGTGGGGGGGGCGGCCCGGGGGCGGCCTTGTCCGGCTCTCGGCGGCCCTGCTTTCAAACAAAAATTTGCTAGGTCTTACTTTTGGGGGAGGCCTTATATCTACCAATTCAGGAAAACCTCTACTAGGTCTTATTTTCGGGGGATGTCTTACTTTCGGGGAAACAGGGTAGGCACTCACACTTACACTAGCTCTGTCTTGCCCATGCTCCTCCCCGTATTCACCTCCCCTTGCAAATATGCACTATATAAGTTAAGCATAGGTGCTATGCTAACATTTATGCATGTAATGTGCATATAAGTGAAAATATGCTAGTAGTCTAAATAATTATGCATGGAGTATGCATATACCTTGTAACATGCTAGTATTCTAAACTTTTAAGCACCTAGGTGTGCATATACATGGTAACATGCTAATATTCTAAATGTTTATGCACCCAGGTAATATGAAAGTATTCTAAATATTTATGTATGTACAGCATGCAATAAATGTTAGCTCCTAGGTTGTAGAATGGCTCTGTTCGTGCATAGCCTGCTCTGGAAAATTAACTACCCTTGCACATACAGAGAGCCATCTAACTTAGCTGACTAGTACTGAAAATTGGCATTAGCCAAGTAATTCATTCCCTAATCTCCAAAGCTGTGTGGTTATATTTGGCTGCTCTAGAGGGGAAAATGTTCACCCAAGAGATCTAGTCATTTACTCTCTATATAGGTGGCTCCATCCCTTTGAAGATCTAGCCTGTCTTGTTTATGGTCACGTTATAGGGGAGCTTCTGACCTGTTGTCCAAAGTTGAGTGCTGCGGGTATTCCAGGTGCATCTGTACCAGGCATGCGCCGTCTGATCTTTTTACAGAACTGCTGGATGTCACTGCAAGAGGTTTCCAGATCCTTCAAGAGGATGGCCAGATCCGAGGCCTGCTGTCCACACTGAGAGAAAATGAAAGGCACATGATACAAACAAGATATATAAATAATGCTCACATCAGGATACGAGTGCAAAGGCTTTTCATCATGGCAGCAATTTTCAAAACTGTCTGTCGTAGATTAAAATCTGCAGGTAATTTTAGGATGCTAGTTCTTAAGGTGCGGTAAAACTTGGGCTATACAGCCCTTTAATTCACTGTGGGAGTCACTAACCTGTAGTATCTTAGTTCCACAAGTTAATGACTCTTTTAGTACATGAATAACGCAGCTTGTGATCAACCTCACAGGCTGTGTTATTTATAGTGCTGGGAGCATCTGGCTGCTAACCCATGTCCTAGTGCTCCTGGGCCACACCCTAAAGGGGCTGGGCAAAAAAAGTTTAATCTACCCCCCTTAATCCTGAAGCCACTGCAAACACTCTCTCTAAACAAATTTCCCCTCCTGAAGCCACCCAATCACAACCCCCCAAATAACATGTATTCTGGCTGTAACATCATAACAACTAGTAAGTTATAGACCACCAACTTCCCTAAATTAGGGTTCAAGGCACATCACAAATAGCAATGTAAACCAGCTAGTCACTGGAGAATACAAATGCAAAAAAGTAATCAGAAGAACACATAATATAATCATAACACAGAAAATGAAACAAATTCCATTTTAAGCACTCAAAAATTTTAATAATAATAATAATAATTTAAAAAAACTTCCTACAGCCTTCTAAAAGCATCATGAGAAGAAGCTGTGCCTATGTCCCTGGACAAATGACATCATCCAAAATTTTCTTATATTGAAGACCAATTACTTAAGAAGTACAGTAAGAATCATTAGCGTGACAACTTCTTTTAGATTCAGAGAAAAACACATGCTTAATAACCTGGTGCTGTACCCATGAAATCATGTAGACAGAACAAACCAATTTGAAAGCAATCCAAGTCTGCACCATGAACCAAAATGGGAGTCACCCTAGCCAGGATCAGCCTTAGCAACTGTGGAGTCCTGTGAAGACCAGTTTCGTGCACCATCTCCCTAGCCCAGGACTTAAGATTTCAAATGAGGTATCAGGGATTTATTTATTGATGCCATTGCTTTCACTTTTTATTAATCAGTTTCTGTTGAATCTTGATCCTGCCTGCACTCACTTTGTAATCCAGTTTACCCAAGGACAGATTGATCAATGAGGCCTGCTGCCTGACCTTTAATCCATCCTGACTCCCCCCCCCACCAGTCTTCCTCTCCATGGTACCTGAAAGACAGTTTGTGTGGGATAGCAGGGTGGGATAGAAAGCTAGTTCCTGGTGCTGGCATGACTTGAATCAATGATCCTTCCAGTCACCTCTGCTCTGCTGATATGACTGTGACTGAGGTTGGCTAGAGCCTGGTTGGGAAGGTGTGAGTGATTGTCTCCTGGGGTCCTGGCTGACTCACACTTGGAAATGTTGGTGCTACTACAGGGCCCATCCACATAATAGGCGTGAGAAGATGAAGACGAAAGTGAAATAAAATATACCTATCCATCTGATAAACGTGAAAACAAAGGGTGAGGGAGAGTGAGAGGGAGAGGGAGATGTACATGCTGGCTGGTGGTGTGGTGGGAGAAGTAGAGCATCAGTGCTGAGCAGCACAATTACCAAGAGTGAGGGGGAGGGAAAGAGAAGGAGAAAGAGCGAAAGAAGGAGACAGAAAGGGAAAAGAAGCTTTTAACTTTTGGTCAACCGCCATTTGCAAAGTTGACTCAGTTAAACAAGGGGCCCCTAGGAGTGCAGGGCCCTGTGTGGCCACCCCTGTTGCCCCTGCTTAAGGCTCTTGCAGTTATGTGCTATAGCATTTAAGCACAACCTGACAGAATAGTGCCTAGTGCGACAGAATTTGTGCACACGTTACAGAATACCGACTAAGGGTAGTTGCATGCATTACTGTGTAACCGTTAACTGGTGCCAATTAGCGTACAGAACAGTTATAGCTAATTATTGCTCGTTAACACCAATGATCAGCTCATTATTAATTTACACATACAAATGACCTTATTCTATAACTTCCACGAGTACTATGAGTATTTTGAGTGCTATGGTAAAGTTGGGCACAAAGTTTATAGAATCCGTGGGATAGACGGCAATAATTCTATAAAGGAAGCTAGGCATGCATTTTTTCTTTATAGAATACTGACATAATAGGTAATATACGTGCAGTACTTAGGCATGACCACTTACTCAGAGCTGGTGTAACTGTGGGCACCTGAATACTGAGGTGTGAGTCCTGCCCAAGCTCCACCCTTGTGTGTATGCCCCTCTTGCAAACGCGCACTATGGAAGACATGCGCATATTTACAGAAAAGCACTTAGCTAGGAATTCGGTAAGTATATATGTATGTGCACACATACATAGGTAAGATAGGCGAGGGAAGCCAAAGTACATTCACACAGGAGCAAAAAAACAAAAGCACAAAGATCCTTCAGGAATGGGGTGTTAACTCAAGTTTTATTGGACAGACCTGACAGACTCTGCCGGTTTCTGGCTGCTGTTTCTTGTGGTTTTGTTGTACATTAAGAAACCAGTTGATTTAGTAATCTCCTGTATTTTGCATTTTTTGGGATATTGTGCACATATGCAAGACCCCTGACGCAGGTGGCTTCGCTGAAACACGGTCCGTGTCAGGTCTGTCCAATAAAACTTGCGTTGACGCCCCATTCCTGAAGGTTCTTTGTGCTTTTGTTTTTTGGACATATACATAGGTGCTAGTTCCATGGTTGTTATGGGTGCCAGGGCACCCCCAATACTTTTTCTAGCATCAGAGGTGAAAACTTCAGGAACTAGAGCTGCAGGGAAAAGCAGGAAAACAGGCTGGTGTCTCCTAAGCTATTGCTATTGGCTGACTAAGGAATGTTTGACCAATGAGCTAACAGGAGGAGGAAAGAACACCAACACTTCCTGCCTTTGGTCTACCTAGTAGAGAGGGAAAAGTGCTAAGGGGCTGACAAAGAAAGCCTTGTGGTAGAGCCGGCTCAACACGTAGCTGTACCGCAAAACTATCACTCTATAAATACTGTGGCATGCTCTAAGCCAATGAGCATGCAAATTACTGCTGCATTAAAATCACGGACCACAGCAGTAAGCGCTCATTGTGAAATGTCACCATCCCTGTCAGTGAGCTGCAATTGGCTCAGGCACTAACAAGAAGGATGACATTTAAAAATAAAATTTTCAGCAATCTGCACTGGCCCATGATCTCCCTTCCCTCCCACCCAACTTGGCCTGACTGCATTCCCTCCTGCCCCCACCCTCCACAATATACAAAACCAAAATCCCTGGTGTCTAGGGTCCCTCCCTGAAGTGACCGGCACCCCACCTCTGAAAGGACGATTCCCCCTCCAGACTTAAAATATTGACCCCTGGTGTCTAGTGGTCCCCTCCCTCCCTCTGATATTACAAACCCTGGTGTCCAGTGGCCCCCTCCCTCTTCCTGCCCCAATCCCCTGTTCCCCATTTAAAGAAAAATAGTCCCTGGTGTCTAGTGGCACCTTGACCCCCTCTCCAAGCCTCCCCCAAGCTCTCCCCAGACCCCCTGTACCTTAAACGTGGCAGGAGCAAGGCTCTCTCGCTCCTGCCTCTGGTACCACCCTTTTAAAAAATGTAGTACCCTACATCCTGGGATGCACTGGGTGGGTCCAATCTGCCATCCCTTATATGGCCATCCCTTGTGATGCACAGGGCAGGATGCCACAATTTTAAAGAGGGCTGTGCTACAGTCAGGAGCAAGTGGGCCTCACTCCTGCCTCTTTTGATATATGGGGGTTTGGGGGTTCAGGAAAGACTGGTAGTGCCACTAGACATCAGGGACTATTTTTCTTTAAATGGAGGACAGGGGGTCGGGTTGGGAGTATGCAGTGTGCTACTGGATACCAGGGATTGTAATGTTAGGAGTGGGAGGAGGGATGGATGAACTGGACACCAGGGATTATAATGTTGGGGGAAGGGAGGGGGGTCTACTAGACACCTGGGATGTAACTGTAATCCCCCATTATATGGGGATTACTGAATGATGTTGTTTTCTCCTTGGAGTCAATGGGGGGAGTGCGTGGGATGTCCCTGGGTGGGAGGGAAGCCCAGGTCAAGGGGAGTGTGCCATGAAATAAATTGCAGAAAGAAATAGTTCTAGTTTATGAATGACAGTTAAGGTGGAGTTTGAAAGTAATAAAAGTGCCTGTTTGATTAAGCACAGGGTCTTTGGTTGCCTTCACCCCCGTGAGAACAAGAGGAGAGGGGGTATCCTGGAAGGGCAAAAATAAACTAAGGCTAAAATAAAGAGAAGTTCCTGCCCTAAAAACAGAAACTGTGATGGTGAGAAGAGGTCTAGATGGGTAGGGAGCAGCAGTTGGAGCAGGGGAAGCCTATTTAAGGCTAGGGTGTGACCCTGAGATGTGCATTGCTAGAAGGAGGACAGACAGTGAGGTCTGATCCTGAGGGAAAACGCATTGTGATCAGAGACATCAGGAGCAGCCTTGGACTATAGAGCCCAAAGGGGTGGGTGATGGACTGGAGGAGTTGTAACATAGTAACATATAGTAACATAGTAGATGACGGCAGAAAAAGACCTGCACAGTCCATCCAGTCTGCCCAACAAGACAACTCATGTGTGCTACTTTTGTGTATACCTTACTTTGATTTGTACCTGTGCTCTTCAGGGCATAGACCGTATAAGTCTGCCCAGCTCTAGCCCCGCTTCCCACCACCGGCTCTGGCACAGACCGTATAAGTCTGCCCAGCGCTATCCCTGCCTCCCAACCTCCAGTCCCGCCTCCCACCACTGGCTCTGGCACAGACCGTATAAGTCTGCCCCGCACTATCCCCGCCTCCCAACCTCCAGCCCCGCCTCCCACTACCGGCTCTGCTATCTAATCTCGGTTAAGCTCCTGAGGATCCTTTCCTTCTGAACAGGATTCCTTTATGTTTATCCCACGCATGTTTGAATTCCGTTACCATTTTCCTCTCCACCTCCTCCTGTGGGAGGGCATTCCAAGCATCCACCACTCTCTCCGTGAAGAAATACTTCCTGACATTTTTCTTGAGTCTGCCCCCCTTCAATCTCATTTCATGTCCTCTCGTTTTACCACCTTCGTACCTCCGGAAAAGGTTCGTTTGCGGATTAATACCTTTCAAATATTTGAACGTCTGTATCATATCACCCCTGTTTCTCCTTTCCTCCAGGGTATACATGTTCAGGTGAGCAAGTCTCTCCTCATACGTCTTGTTACGCAAATCCCATACCATTCTCGTAGCTTTTCTTTGCACCGCTTCGATTCTTTTTACATCCTTAGCAAGATACGGCCTCCAAAACTGAACACAATACTCTAGATGGGGCCTCACCAACGACTTATACAGAGGCATCAACACCCCCTTTCTTCTGCTGGTCACACCTCTCTCTATACAGCCCAACAACCTTCTAGATACAGCCACTGCCTTGTCACACTGTTTCGTCACCTTCAAATCCTCAGATACTATCACCCCAAGGTCCCTCTCCCCGTCTGAATCTATCAGACTCTCGCCACCTAACACATACGTCTCCCGTGGATTTCTATTCCCTAAGTGCATCACTTTGCATTTCTTCGCATTGAATTTTAATTGCCAGACCTTAGACCATTGTTCTAGCTTCTTCAAATCCTTTTTCATGTTTTCCACTCCCTCCGGGGTGTCCACTCTGTTACAGATCTTAGTATCATCCGCAAATAGGCAAACTTTACCTTCTAACCCTTCGGCAAGGTCACTCACAAATATATTGAACAGAATCGGCCCCAGCACCGATCCTTGAGGCACTCCACTACTCACCTTTCCCTCCTCCGAGCTAACTCCATTCACCACCACCCTCTGGCTTCTGTCCGTCAACCAGTTCCTAATCCAGTTCACCACTTTAGGTCCTATCTTCAGCCCATCCAGTTTATTTAAAAGCCTCCTGTGGGGAACCGTGTCAAAAGCTTTGCTGAAATCTAAGTAGATTACGTCCATAGCTCGTCCCTGATTCAATTCTCCTGTCACCCAATCAAAAAACTCAATGAGATTCGTTTGGCACGATTTCCCTTTGGTAAAACCATGTTGTCTCGGATCTTGCAACTTATTGGCTTCCAGGAAATTCACTATCCTTTCCTTCAGCATCGCTTCCATTACTTTTCCAATAACCGAAGTGAGGCTTACCGGCCTGTAGTTTCCAGCTACTTCCCTATCACCACTTTTGTGAAGAGGGACCACCTCCGCCATTCTCCAATCCCTCGGAACATCTCCCGTCTCCAAGGATTTATTAAACAAATCTTTAAGAGGACCCGCCAGGACCTCTCTGAGCTCCCTTAATATCCTGGGGTGGATCCCGTCCGGTCCCATGGCTTTGTCCACCTTTAGCTTTACAAGTTGTTCATACACACTCTCTTCTGTAAATGATGCTGTATCCACTCCACTATCATTTGTACTTTTTCCAGTCCATCGCGGTCCTGCTCCAGGATTTTCTTCTGTGAAAACAGAACAAAAGTATCTATTTAGCAAATTTGCTTTTCCTTCATCACTATCTACATAGCGGTTCGCAGTATCTTTTAGTTTCACAATTCCCTTTTTAGTCATTCTCCTTTCACTAATATACCTGAAGAAATTTTTGTCACCCCTCCTTACATTTCTAGCCATTTGCTCTTGCGCTTTCGCCAGACGTATCTCTCTCTTGGCTTCTTTCAGTTTCCTCCGGTATTCCTTCCCGTGTTCCTGTTCTTGAGTTTTTGTGTATTTCTGGAACGCCAACTCTTTAGCCTTTATTTTCTCAGCCACTTGCTTGGAGAACCATATCGATTTCCTTTTTCTCTTGCTTTTATTTACTTTCCTTACATAAAGGTTTGTAGCCCTATTTATAGCTTCTCTCAGCCTGTATATTTGTACATAAATCTGGACTGCAAAAATGAAACGTTAAGTAGTGGATAAGACTGTACCACATAGTCTTGGCTGGATTAAAACAAAAACCCCTTAAACCAAATGCTGACTGTACATAGGAAAGTTTGTACTGTGGATTTACTGCCATTGCAGAAGCTAGTAAAGTTTTGCAATAAAGACAATTCTTGGGTGTGCTGAGTATCCTTTGGAAGAGCCAATGACCGAGTGAAGAACTGACTCCAGAACTGTTGATATTAATAACTAAAAATAAAGCCCAGCTTAAAATCCAACGGCCTTCCGGCTTTTCATCCAGCCCTGGCCTGTGCTCAAGGTCGAATGAAGATTGGCTAGTGCAAGGAGAGTGAGGTATTAAAAGTGACAAGTGAAGGAGGTCTCTCTCTCTGTCCCTCTCCTCTCTGTTAGTGGCCCAGGTCTCTGAGGAAGGGAGAGCTGATCTGGTCACTGAGACTCGGGTTACATAATGTTGGGGTACAGGGGGGCCACTAGACTACCGGGACGTTTTGGACATGTGTGTGTATGGGGGGGGGGGGGGGTCAGATTGGTTTAGAGGAGGAGAAAGGGGCACTAGACTACCAGGGAACAAGGTAGAAGGTTACTGGGAACTCTCCCTAACCCTTCTATGTTGCCTCAGACCTGGCAGTAAATTTCTCATGCTGTAGACATGAGAGCACAGGCTGTTGGCTTCTCTGCACTGCTGCACTTTGGCTAATAGCCTCTTTACCATGCATTTCAAAAGCATTTTAATATGCTGTGTGCTGATGTCTACGGCATGAGTTAATTTTGTCACGAAGGCCCTTTCTGCATCACGCAGCCCATAACAAGGTTGTAGACTGCTCATTATCTGCGCACTGCAGTAGCTTCCTGCATCAGCCCCTGAGAGAGGATCTAGGAAAGGTCATAAGAGCTGACAGAGAAGGAAGATGAAGGAAAAGAAGGGGTAAGAGAGGCACAGAGAACCTGTGAGGGGTGTGAGACAGCTAATAGTAGAGGTGATGTTAGAAGAGAGGAGGCTAGCTGTAAAAGAGGGGTGCAGGAGATATAATACTGCGTGGGAGAGTAACCAAAAGAAGAAATCCTGTCTGAGAAAGGTGGAAATGAACAAAGGAGAAGGGGATGGAGAAGAGGCTGATAGTGAGACTGAGGGAGAAGGAGAAGAGTAGACACGGGCACTGAGAGCTGGAAGACATGGGTTGTGAGTGGAAGAGAGGCTGAGTGAAAGGGAGAACAGAGCTGAAGTGAATGCAAGCTTTGGGGTGGGGGACATAGGCTGTGATAGAGAAGTGGGTGAAGGGTGGGCTGAAGAAAGAGAAGCAGTTGAAGACTGAGACTGCTGGATCTGTGAGGAAGGGACTGATAGGGGTGACAGGCTGAGAAAAGGGTTCTGTGAAGACAAAAGATCATGGTTGGAGAGAAAAAGCATCAAGGGGTGAAGAGAGGGATGAAAGTGTCAGGAGGGATAAGACTAGGAAGAGAAAGTCAAGAACAAGTAAAGACAGAAGATAGATCTGAGCCATGATAGGCACAGATTGAAAATTATCACCTTCTCTCCACAACTGAGCAAACCCAGATATAATATGGCTAATTGGGCTTGGTTAGTAGTGGGGTGGCAGCTGGTATCTGCTCCCTCCCAGCCTTGCAGTTACTGGGGTAAATAAGGTATTGGGGGGGGGGGGGGCAGAATAGGGCAAAGGAAGGAGATTATAGTACTATGCAATACCATTAACTGAAAATCTCCCTTTTAGAAATTCTGTTCCCTTGGCATTTCTGATATTGAGAGGGGCTACGGTCAGGGGTTGAACTGAGGAGAAATGGAGAGTAGCACTGCTGCCATTCTTCACAAAGAATAAAAATGGTATCCCCCCATTATATCCCACAGGAAGTAGAAATGGTAGGCTTAGCTAGGGTTACCATATTTGGTCCCTCAAAAAAGAGGACACATGCCTTGCCCCCACCACACCCCACTCCGCCCCCTTTCACATCCCGCCCCACCCCCTGTCACATATCACCCCACCCCTTTCACCACCCCCCTAAGGGTGTCCTCCCCTCCCCTTACCTCTTCAGGGCAGGAAAGAGCCCCTCCGCCTGGAGCGCTGCCCTGCATCCTGTTCCCCTTGCAATGCTGAGTGCTGATGGTCCATCCCGGCGCCGATTCAAAATGACCACCGAAAGTTGAAGCGGCCTTGCAAGACTTCAACTCTCGGCAGCCATTTTGAATTGGCGCTGGGACCATCAGCACTCAGCATTGCAAGGGGAACAGGATGCAGGGTAGTGCTCCGGGCAGGAAAAAGGGGACTCCTTCCTGCCCCGAAGAGGTCACTAGACCACCAGGGCAGTTGAGTAAGTAAGGGGAGGGGAGGCTAGAATAGGACACCATTAGGCCCACCCGCCAGCCTGCCCGTTTGTTCGGAAATCCGAGGACATGTCTGGGTAAAACCGGACATATGGTAACCCTAGGCTTAGCAGTGGCACTGGGTGATATGAGCCTAGAGCAGTACAGCAGCAGCAGTAGGAGGCGGTGACAGATACCATTGGAAGATCTTCTGGAGAGAGCAAAGGGTACATTCTCTCACAACTCTTGTGAGTTTCCTGGTTTGGCTCTCTGGCTTTCTTCCTGCTTAATTGTTGAATCCTTGCTCCCCTCTTTGCTCTTAGTAAAGCAACTGCAGCCACCTTCCATATCTTAACTTAGCTCCCTGAACTGGAAACTTGTTCCTTGGCCTCTGGAGTAGTATCATGCAGGTAGGCCAGAGCACAGTGGCTTATTACGAATGCATGCTCCCATGCCCTGCTGCTGGAATATGGTCTCCCACTCTGGGGCTAATGCAGAAAGGCTTGTGGCAGGGCCATGTGCGGTTATCTGAGCCATAACGTGCCATGCAGAAAGCTATTGGCACACAAAATTTATGTGCAGAAAACTTGCAGTTAAAGGGGGTGGGTGGGTGGTGGTAGGCGGGGGGAAGCATGCTGGACACATGCGTACAAAGGAATAAGTAGAGTATCTTGTGTGCATGTCCAAACAAACATCAAAAGTGTCAGCACACATCAGTGCTTGCTCTTCTGCAGCTACATATCAGCCTTCCAAAAACTGCTTGCACATGAAATTTTTAGGAGGCTCATATTTAGGCGCAGAAGAACAGGCACCGAAATGTACTTTTACTTTCGGTTTTGTTTGGACATGTGCACATATTTATTACCTCCCATCTGCCTTTGAAACTTGCAAGGGCTTCCTTCTGCTTGCAAAACAAGACAAAACTGGCAGTTAAATCTCAAAAACTGACAATAAATCCTCTCCACAACTCTTCAATGCTGCTCCAGACCTGGTGAAAAAATTCTCGCCAATTGTGAAAAAAATATGCGCACATCACAAGTGAGCGGCATAGCATTGCACAGAATACTAAAATGAGCTTATTATCAACAGGGTTACCATATTTGCCCTCAGAAAAAAAGAGGACACAAAATATCACCTGCCCTGCCCTCTATCACCTTGACCTCCCCCCCACAAGAAAGCCATATTCCCTCTCTCTCGTCCCATGTATATCCCCTCCAGCCTCCCAAATCTCTTTTCCAGCATCCCTCCACCCACCTGACTCCATACACATCCTCTCCCCTCCCCTCCCCTCCTGTACCTTATTGTAGTGCCCTGGTGGTCTAGTGGTCTCTTCGGGGCAGCAAAGAGCCCCCTCTTTCCTGACCAGCACAGCTGCAGACCTGTCTTGCTCTCGGCGCCGCTTCAAAATGGTTGCAGAGAGTTCAGGCAGTGACCTTGCAAGACTTCTGCAAAAGTCTTGTGAGGCCGCCACTTCAACTCTCGGCAGCCATTTTGAAGTGGTGCCAGGAGCAAGATAGCTTGTTCCCTTTCAGATGATATGGGTTCCCTGAGTGCTGGATGCTTACCTTGGAGCTGGCACTCACCAGTGTCACTGCTTGCAGCCTTTAACCCCTTCCGTGACTGGGGTGTACAGATGATAGCACCTTTAAACTTTGTTCTTCTCTAAAGCCCCTCCCCCAAGCCAGTGACCAGATCTTCTGTCTTAGGGAACTCTAGCCCTGATGCTCAGAAGCAAATGTGGGCGCTAGAGGCCATTAGCAACAGACCAATGCCCGCATTTGCCAACACACCATGCTTGAAGGCCCCCACCACGGGGAACAGTGAGCACACCGAGGACAACGCAACAAGCATACAATTGCATGCTGATGAGCAAATTCCCTATTCCTCCAAAATGTTCAGTGCTGAGCACACCAAACAAGGGTGCTCTTGCCGCTGAAAACCCTATGTCAGCTCAGAGCTGGCATTAGGGTATCCCAGTAAGAAGAAGCAAGTGCATGGAGGTAGGATAATACAAGGAAGTGTGGGGAAATAGTGTTTCCTGAATCCTGTGCTGCATTCACCTCAGACCCATTGTCGCCCGTCCATCCATATGTGTATTGGACATCCATCCCATCCCTCACAGAAATGATACCTCAGTTGCCTTAGACACCTCAGCCCCCACACAAACACTCAACAGTCGTCTGTTTGGAGGGTGTTGCAGGCTCGGTCACACCGGGATGAAAGTGAGCAGCTCTCATCAACAAGTTGGCACCTCTTCTTCCTCCTCCCCCTGGCGCTCTGGGCATGTGTTCATGGGCTGTGCCTAATGCACAACTCTTGAGAGTGTGTACCAGGCACCATTGTCCCCATGGACTCCCTAATGCTCAACGCTAACAATGTGCCTAAATTCACGTCATAAGCGTTGAGCATTAGAGAGCTGTGTTGCTTGTAGCAGTATTTTTCCGGCGCCGTACTGAACAGCGCTGGAGTATTGAGCATCTGGGCTTCAGAGAGTGGATCAGGCTGACCTATCTGAACAGTCTCTGCAGGTGGGAACATTACAGTCTCTCTTTTCAGGCTCCAAAGGACAGTTGATTAACAGACTGGCAGCCCCATGTATAACTACTGTTTCTATTCTTCTCTAAGTTTACCTCCTGGTGGGTCCTTGGTGGGTTCCCCACTCACTGCTTCTCTACATCCTTCTTAGCTGGACTCCCTTCTAGGAGGAAAGAGACATGGGTCCTCCCTTGTAACTGAGTTTTATACTTCCTTTCAAAAATCTCATTTGGATCCTATTGGATAAGAATCTCTGACTGACGCTTAATTTCTGGAGCAAGGATCAGAATGTTTTGTCTGCAATGGCAATGGCATAACATTGTGAGAGCCTGCAATTGGTTCAGAATGTAATGGCTCATCTAGTTAAGTGTGACTGCTCTAAGAGTTTCACTTCAAGTTTGATGAACTTACATTGGTTGCCTATGCAGTTTCATTTGAAGTCTAAAGTTCGACTGCTGATCTTCATGCTTTGGGACCTAGGCAGTGGCGTTCCTAGGGGGGGCTGACACCCGGGGCGGATTGCCGATGCGCCCCACCCCCCGGGTGCAGCGCCCCCCCCCCCCCCCCCCGGCGAAAGAACCCTCGATCCCCCGGCGAAAGAACCCCCCCGGGTGCACGCCGCTGGGGGGGGGGGGGTGCCGCACGCCTGACAGCTCTTCGTTTTCATGCTCCCTCTGCCCTGGAACAGGAAGTAACCTGTTCCGGGGCAAAGGGAGCATGAAAACGAAGAGCCGACAGGCGCGCAACACCCTCCCCCCGCGGCGTGCACCCGGGGCGGACCGCCCCCACGGCCCCCCCCCCTTGGTACGCCACTGGACCTAGGTACTATCAATTATTAGGATTTATTTACTGCCTTTTTGAAGGAATTCACTCAAGGCGGAGTATACAGTAAGGATAAATCAAACATGAGCAATAGACAATTACAGCAGTAAAAGTATTCAAATAACAATACATAGTATGGCATAGTATACTACTTACAATGTCAACACAATACAATTTGGCTCTCATCTTTTTAGTAGTAGCTGAAGATGAGTTACCTTCACGTACACTAGCCATTTCCTGGTCCCCAGAGAGTTTGTCTAAGGGCCCAAAGTTATTTTCCTGGTAGATCTATATATTCTGGAGATCAGGGTTTTTGATGTTTCCAAACAGCAAAGAGGGTAAGTTGTCAATGACAAGTGCTCTGTCTTTTTATACAAGTGGAACCATGTCTGTGTAATTTAGTGCTGCAATACCTTAGATGTGAAATTGAATATTTGAAATTTTGTAAAGGTGTGTGCACGATTTTCTTCACAGAGGCTTTCAAGGGTTATTTATGAATGCCTGTGTTACTGTACTACTCTCATATTTGTTCTGCTTCTAGGTTTTAATTTAGAATCTGTATTTGTCAGTTATATGGAGATGAATTATTATGTATGTTTTATTAAAATCACTGAGAGAAAAGTTGCTTGGATGATTGGTTTATATAGTTTTTTGTAAACAAATACAAAGAAGCAAATATTCATAAAGGAAATATATAACAAAAAAAGTTCATTAAAACCGTGATTACCCTTAACCCCCTCCTGCCAATATCCAGCTATAGCACAGAAGTAACACTAACGCTAAAATTTAAATACAATGGGACAAAAGAGGTGAATCTGCTTCCTTGAAAAGGAACCCATGCACTTGCCTGGAAACTTCACAATAACCTGTGTTTTCCGTGGCTCAAGCTATATCCAGGAACAGACATAACTCTGAACCACACAAAAAAAGAAATCTTCAAATTGTTAGGTGATGTTTAAAGATAAAGGCCTTTATTTTAGAAGCCCTATTTGTGAATTATTAGTGCAACTATCTGCGTTTAAATGCAGAGCCTGAATAAATGTGGAAAACCCAATTTTAGAAAGCTGAGATCTGCATGGGTAAATCTGAACCATGTGCACATGGCAAAGGATTATGGTTTGGACAAGACTAGGGTGAGTCCAAAAATACATGTGTGCCTCCCATTTCAGAAGGGGAATGCCGATCTATGATCAAAGAGATCTGTGTTGGGATTTACAGCTGCTCCTGGGGATATATAGGTTTTGTAAAAGTCTCATTTTGGGCAGCACTTCTATAGGAGGGATTAAAGGAGGTCACCCCTTTAATCCCCCGGTGTCGTTCCCCCCCCCCCCAAAAAAAATCGATAGTGCTGAATGATTCCAGCTTCCATACTTACTTGAGATCATTTAGACATGATGTCTTCTAAAATGGCACACATACAAATACATGTCTAGTTGTGAAATACCAATTTACCTGTATTATTGTCATCACTTAGTCATGTATGTTGCTGCGTTGCCTCCATTGATGTTTTAGATATTGGCACATGTAAAATAGTTGCTCTCACTGCATGCATCCTAGACATGCACAGGAATACAGAAACAGTGAGGAATAACACCAAAAGGAATCCAATCAAATAAAACCAAATGCCGCCTGATATTCAGCACTATTTAACCGACCCCAGGAGCAGTTCCTGGCTGGTTAAACAGCCTAAAGCTGGCTAAGCCAGTGGTTCCCAGCCAGTCAGGTTTTCAGGATATCCACAATGAATATTCATGAGAGAGATTTGCATGCATTGCCTCCACTGCAGGCAAACCTCTTTCATGAATATTCATTTTTGGATATCCTGAAACCCTGACTGGCTGGGGTGCCTTCAGGACCAGGTTTGGGAGCCACTGGGCTAAGCATTAATATGCAGCATGAAATAGGCAGCTATCTTGGCTAAAAATAAGTGTTTAGCAGCTAACCCGGTCACCGGTTATGTCGCACGACATAGCCTGTTAACGCCAATATTCATTGGTTAGCCAGCTAAGTTTAATGGCTAGATAGACCTGAATAAATAGGTTTATCCTTGGCCATTATTACTTAGCCAGTCAGTCAATGAATATCGGCTTAACTGGCTATGTTCAGACCACCCAAAACCCCCCTAGAAATTCAATGCCAGTCACCAGATATAGTGCGGCATTGAATTTCCGGATTTGGTACCGATCGTGGGAGGCAACTTGGCTATCTCCCACAGTCTGAGTATCGGCTCCATGGTCTTTAATAAATCCTTAGTTCATCTACAAAAATACCACAATGTTCATCAATAGTAGTTATCAGTAACGTACTCAATCATCAATATTCATCAAATGATCTTCGTGGCACCAAGGATTTGTGGAATAAAGGACTCAATCATTATTATTCATGAATGCTCGGCCGTTGCACAAAGGACTGAACACGGCCCCCTCATAGGCCGTGGTTTCCCTCCTACAGATGAAAGTTGTTGCAGGGATTTGGGAAACAATCAAGTTGTGCTACTTGCAGAGCAAAAGCAAAGGGGAGAGGTAATAAGGAGAAATGAAAAGACAGGTGAAGAATTTGTGACCACATGATGCTGCAGGCCATGGGTTAGAGAGTGTGAAGAATTGTATATGGATCAGGTCAGTAAAATATTCTTAAGCAACTGAAAGTCCAAGACCAATGTAGAACTTTTTTCCCAATGGTTATTGACTCCTGATGCAGGCCTAGGTGCCAAAATATGGCCATGTAGAGTCCTTTCTGCCATAGACTATCACTTATGAATATTGACGATTGAGTCCTTTATGCTATGGACTATTGAGTGCTTGATGCCATGACTATTATATTGATGATTGAGTACTTTGTGCTTACGGACTATTATTGATAACTACTACTGATGAACATTGTGGAATTTCTGTGATGAACTAAGGATTTATTAAAGACCATTTGTTTTATTTGATTGGATTCCTTTTGCTGTTGTTCCGCACTGTTTCTGTATTCCTGTCATCCTCACGAGGACTACATCCTTCTTTTTTCTTCTGTGCCTATACACACATACATATGCACACATCTATTTTAGAAAAAGTTCTAACTCAGCAGATCCTTTTCTAAATTACTACTCTAACTGCACACTATCCTGATCTGGACGTCTCAATTACATTCTGTCTGAAAGGGGGCTGAAAGTTTCTATGCAGAACAAATCAATACAAGTAAGGTGGCCCAGGAGATTGTTTTCTTGTGAGGAAAGTCAAAAGTTCCAGGTGATCCGGGATAGAGACAGGGATGGGCGGATCCAGTTTAGTTTATAATCCAGGTTACCTGCTTTGTTTTTTCGATACAGCAGACTGGACACAGGATTGTACTCTCAGATATAGTGTTCAAATCCCTGACGCAGCAGAAGCGAAACGGGGACTCCCTGGTGATATCAAGGACAGCAGAGCATTGCAGCGATTGGATTATAAGCTAAGTTGTGTATGGCTGGATCACCAGGGCTGACGATGATTATTGAATTGATATAAATTGCACTAATATAACTGAAAGCAATTGATCTGAACTACATTCTGTGTTCTACAAGCATATATACATGTTTGTTACCGCAGTAGTTGATGTGAGAGAGGTCGCCAACATTTATTTAGACATTCCAAGGGACACTAAGTGGAGTGTTTTTTTTTGAGCCAGATGATGGTACGCTGGGCCCACGCCTTATCGTCCGAAGTCTTGGGCTGGCTGGGTGGCGTTACTGAGGCTTTTTTTCTCCACCGTTGAAAGCGTTGTGTGTGGTTGGTGGGGTGACAGCGGAAGTATTCAGCATTTCTGTAAGCAGTGTGTGTGAAGCTGTGTTTTGAGTTTCATTTAATATCTAAACTTAAGTGGATTAGATTGTAAGCTCTTTGAGCAGGGACTGTCTTTCTTCTATGTTTGTGCAGCGCTGCGTACGCCTTGTAGCGCTATAGAAATGCTAAATAGTAGTAGTAGTAGTTATTGGCTGTTTATTGAGTGCCATTTACTGAATGTAGTCCTTAATGTTCAGTTTATCATGTGCTAACTGTGAAAATACTGCAAAGCCCCTTAATGCAACTCTGCGCTAGCAGTTAACGCAGGATAAATCAGGTGTTCAGTATTAAATATGCTTTAGTAAAAGGGCCCCTTTATGAGGTTTGGAGCAGACAAACACTTATGAGTAGGCTGGTTGGAAATATGTCAAAAAATTCAAACAGATTTCTTTTTCTATGAATTTCATAATTTGTATTTAATTTTAATGCTTTCATACAAATTAGAAACAGACTATCGACATTAAGACTCATAGGGAGTTTGAAGCTTATGCTCACCTGCAGGAAGGCTCGGAGTCTGCCCACTTCTACTGCCATGCAGTCCAAGGCACTCTGGGTGAACTGCAGAAGAGGAAGAATTGGGACATATGTTCATTGGGAAAGAAAGATGTAGCACTGCCAAGAAATATATGCTCACATTTTCAGGTTTACTGTAAGGTCACTTAAAAAAAAAACTTTGTGGTTCCTAAACTTTTAATCCACCCATTAGGAAGGTTTTCAGCTAAATTTGCATATCTGAATTGCCAGAAGAAAATTTTCCTAATGTTAAGTACCTAAAATTTAGGATCCTAAATTTAAGCCTGCAATTATAGTTTGCTTGTCTATTTAAATTTGGTATACTGCTGAAATCAGTGCTAAGTGTCCTTCTAGTTTTCAAATGGGGCTAATTTAAGCTTCAAACTTTCTAAGTTAGGCACACAAGCCCTTTGAAAATTGACTCCAGTTTAATTAACGAATCCCATAAAATCCTCTTTGATACTTCCAGATTACTGAAACAGTAATTTTGTAACAGGACACACAGGGGGTCTTTTACAAAGGCACGGTAGCGTTTGTAGTGCGCACTAAACGCTAGAGACGCCTACAGAAATATATGGGCATCTCTAGCATTTAGCGCTCGCTTATTTTTAGCACAGAGTAAAAATACTAGCGCACCTTTGTAAAAGGCCCACTTAGGTAGGGAAGGCACAAAGACACTTACCTATGTGCCTTTATAAAAGAGCCCACCCAAAAACTTCCAAACAAAGCTACACCTGTACTGAGGCAGGCGTAACTTTTCACATCAGTTTTGGCACTTAAGCTTATGTTCTTTTATATGACACATTAATAAGGGCAGCTCCTGTCACAGCTCTGCCCATCTCCACCCTTGGGGACACCTAGGTATGCACTGCCTTAAGGTACAAGCTGCGCACTGGTGGAGCTCATATTAATGCACGTCTACCCCCAGGCAATTTTATTAGTGGCTATTTGTTTTACACATATAAAGCCTTATAAAATTACCCCCTAGGGAGACACTTATAAGAAGGCCTGATACATATGTAATCTGCAAAATATATACAATGAATGAGTTTATACAGGTGCAACTTATACATGTCGCCTGCAAAATGCAGACTGGCTGAAATTCAGCCCACGGGAGGCAGGCTAGCGAAGTCCCACGATCAGCGCTGAGCCTGGATATTTACTTGCATTGCTGACAGTGTGGACCCCTGAGGAAGGCTTATAATGCCTCTGTATCACTCCATGGTGTGACCTTACCTTGAGTATTGCATTCAATTCTGGTTGTCATATCTCAAAAAAGATATAGCAGAATTATAAAGGCTCAAAGAAGAACAACCAAAATGATAAAGGGGATGAAACTCTTCAGCTTGGAAAAGAGATGGCTGTGTGTGTGTGGTGGGGGGGGGGGGGGGGGGGGGGAATATGACTGAGGTCTATAAAATCCTGAGTGGTGTAGAATGGGTAAAAGCGAAGCAATACTTCACTGTTTCAAACATGGGACACTCAATGAAATTACATGGAAATAATTTTAAAACAAAAAGGAGGAAATATTTTTCTCTCAAAGAATAGTTAAGCTCTGGAACTTGTTGCTGGAGGATGTGGTAACAGAGATCAGAGGTTAGCGGTTAGCATATCCAGGTTTAAAATATGTTTTGAAGGAAAGTACATAGCCTGCTATTGAGATAGACATGGGGGAAGCCACTGCTTGCCCTGGGATTGGTAGCATGGAATGTTGTTACTATTTGGGTTTCTGCCAGGTCTTGTGACCTGGATTTGCATTTGTTCCGGCAGCATGTTAAAAGGCTTGTCAAGATATCTAAATGCTCCATCAATCAACTAATATATTACTGAACACCAATAGACTGACCCCTGAAGAAGGCTGTTCTAGCCGAAACACGGACCGTGTTGGGTCT
The DNA here is from genome assembly GCF_901765095.1 of Microcaecilia unicolor. Classification (NCBI taxonomy): domain Eukaryota; kingdom Metazoa; phylum Chordata; class Amphibia; order Gymnophiona; family Siphonopidae; genus Microcaecilia; species Microcaecilia unicolor. Next base: position 451,282,232 of record NC_044032.1, on the reverse strand, counting down.
GAATAAAGGGTTCTTTCAGAGCATCTTACCCTTGTGTGGCTGACTGATCATTTGATTTTGGGTCCTTTCCAAACCTTGTATCCATGCAGATAAGTGAAAACTTCCTCTTCTCTTACCCACCTAACTGTGCAAATACCGAGATAATAGCAAGAAAATAAAAAAATAATATTTTTTCCCTAAATATGGCATACTGTGCATCACAGAGAGACTGCTGGGTGACTACTGATATTACCTTAATGTGGTCTGACAGTTGCAAAGTGCAGTCTTCTGGCTGGTCAGACAAATGGATACTGTAAAGGTGCTGAAAGAACAGAAGAAAAATAAAAAATAATAAGAAAAATATCAATTCCAAATACTCTGTACTAAAGGAGTTCCATGAGGAATTACTGAAAAATGTACAAGTACTTTGCCAGCATAAACAAATAAACAACCCTTGAGAAGAATTAATGATGACTAACAGGCCAGATGTGAGATGCCAGCACTATGCGGGGGAAGTTCCCCTAAAATGTGTGGTAGCAAGCAACATATGCAGGTAGTTACATGTTTGTTTTAGGTAGGCTCTTCTCAAACTGTATGTCGTGATTACATATGGGGTTTGACCAGGCACCTCCCCTCAATCCCATGGTATAACTAGGTCTATATAGGTTTCAAGGGGGGTGGCGGTGTATGGCAGCATTGCAGCCATTGCTATAGGACAGACAGAAGCACAGGCAAGGCAAGCTTGAGGGTTATGGGCACAGAAAGTTTAGTAAGGAAATTTCCAAAGAGAAAATTGTCTGCTATCTCTGTGAATTTTCAAGAGCTAAAACAATGTCTGGGAAGCCCTGCCTTAAGAAATGAAGGATCATTTCCAACATTTGGCTCTATACTTAGTCCTGATTCATTAAAGCAGTGGGTACAAAAGCTGAGTGGATTAGGCTACTTGAGCCTTTATGTGCAGCCTTTACCCTTAGCTTAGCCTTCAGCCTTCAAATGTGTGTTGACTGATATGACTGTCACCTATTTTGTGCTTAATACATAGTAACATAGTAAATGATGGCAGATAACGACCTGAATGGTCCACCTAGTCTGCCCAACTGTCACACACATTATGAATTCGTGATTAAAAATCAACAATGAATGTGATGTAAAATACTTGGTCATGGTCTTTCTTTGGCATTTCTAGGACATAGACCATAGAAGTCCACCAGTCCTCTCCTTACATTACAACTACTGGAATTGCTGTTAAAGACCATTCCAGCCTATCTGTCTTCTCTTTGCAGGACACAGATCACAAACGTCTGCCCAGTTCATCAGGGAATGGCAACTGGAATTTCCCACTATGTATAAATACATTTCAGTACCAGCAGTTATACCAGTCATAGACTTGCCAATAGTGTGGGCCCCTAAATGGGGGAAGGGAATGCGTAACTTAAAGTATTCTGCATGTCCCTCCCACATGCACACACATCTTGCATTTACAAACTATTAGCACTTACATTAAGGCTGCCAACTGGAATCCAGATTTGAAGGACAGGGCTGATTCAGTCCTGGGCCTACCCCAGTGCATGCTAGGACTTGTAGTCTTGTTTTACTTAGGGACCACAATGGGGAAATCACAACTACAAGTCCCTGCATGCAATGGATTAAATTCAAGACTGGATCAACCCTGTCCTGCAAATCTGGATCCAGTTGGCACCCTTAACTTACATGTGCCCTCATGGAATAGTGCCTACGACACTAACACATGTTAAGTGCTACTTCTTGGGTCATATGCAGGTGCAAAGGGGCACCTAACTGCAGACACCTTCAGATGGATATGTGCCCTTCCACCGATTTGCATGTGGATAGTCAGTGATATGCCACAACTGTGTAACTATGCATATTAATTTAGGCTGTCATAACTTAAACTGCATCTGAATATCTCCTCTATCTGTATAGCCAGCGGTGATTACTGCTTGTTATCTACATTCAGTGCCATTCACTATCCAGATAACAGCACTGTATATGCAGAATATATTTAAACATCAATGATGATGATGGTATTCTATGCTATGCCGTGCCATGCCAAGGATTTATATCCCACCACATCCCATCATTCAGATTCAAAGTGGGTTACATAAATTCATAATATATACATAACATAATACATCTCACCACATCTAACATACATTATTCTAATGTCAACATTAAAAAAAAAGCCATGCCTTAACTCTAATAAATTCCAAGCTTCAACCACACGATAACAGTAAGATTTTTGATGTACCCGTTTATACTTTATATCCCTAATTGGTGGAAAAGATAACAGTAAGCGGTCGTAATTACGATTTCCAGTCTGTCTACCCAACATCTTAACTAAATTAGGGAAATTCTCAAGCAAATAGCCATGCAAAATATTAAAAGCCAGACAGCACAACTTAAAACTTAACATGTAGATCCATAGGGAGCCAATGCAGATTCACAAACAAAGGATTAACATAATCACATCTTGAGCCTGATATATAAATCTCGCAGCCGTGTTTTGCATCAATTGACGTTTCCTCATGAGTTTTAATGAAATTCCAGAATAAAGGGAGTTGCAGTAATCCAACAAGGACAACATTGACCCATCAGTTGATCTGTGCATATTTAAAACTGCACTCTTAACTTTACAGTTAGGAGAATTGATGAAAATATTTCCCCTTTGCTTCTAGCTTACAGACCGCTGTGGACCTGCATCAGATTCTGAAAGTGAACCTCTTACATGGAGTTTTCCTTTCAAAATTGATCAGCAGTCTAGTGTTGTAGGGAGACTTCTTTTCCTGCTTTGTATCTGCAAAGTAGGCAGGAAAATGCAGGAGGAAGGAGGAATGGAGATTTCACCTATGCCCACCTTCCTCCCAACATTTTTGCCATAGGTAAAAGTATTTGTATGCTGTCAGCAGCCTCCCTACCTTTCCTACATAGAGTCTGAAGCAATTTTTGATGAGGGGAGGCTTCTGTGGTAAATTTATTTATTTATTTATTTGTTGCTTTTGTATCCCACATTTTCCCACCCATTTGCAGGCTCAATGTGGCTTACATATTACCGTTAGCGGCGTTAGCCGATTCCGGTCTGAACAAACACATGGTATGAATGAATACAAAGTGATAATGTGGTGGAATGAGGTGCCGATTTACCCCAGGAAACCCTTCTAAAATTGCCGCAATATGCATATCATAAAGTGCTACCTTTTCCTGTCCATCTGCACACTTCAGTACAGGCTTTTTGTCCATTTGTACAGCTCATGTTCCTGCAAAGCAGCCTTCATTGTGTACCTGATAGTATTTAATAGCTTTAGTCAGTGGCTCCACATTCACGGTTTCATCTAACTGGTCCCTGTGCAATAAGTCGATCAGGAAATCCAGGGAACGCTCATGGACACTCATCTCTGGATACAGCATCCCCACCTTCTTATAGACGTCCACACTGCATTTATTCAGGGCTCTGAGCAGAAAGAAGACAGACATTTGTGGTATTTGTTTGGGTTCTGCACAGGGCTGGTGTTAGACATTCAGGGGCCCAGGGCAGAAACCAGGGAGGGGGCCCAAAAGCTGGCCTTCAAACTATGCCTCCCTGTGCTTCAGGCAGGTTTGGGGCCCTCTATGGCATGGAGGTATCCAGGGCAATTGCCCTGTTTGCCACCCCCTAACGCTGGCCTTGGTTCTACAAATTATATATAGAGTGGAATTTTAGAAAGGATGTCCAGCTGAGAATATGGACACCAAGGTCTGTACGTCAGATATGGACATTCATGTCTCATGTATTTTAGAACAGATCTGTGCACCTACAGCCTGCTCTACAATACATGAGAAATAGACATCTAAGTGCTGGCTACATCCATTTTACAAACAGAAACGTCCAAACTATGAACAGGGCAAACAGTCCATGTTTATTTATGTCTATGTGAATTTAGCTTAATAGTTACAGCAGGCTGCTGAGAACCAGAGGCTGCCAATTCAAGTTGTTGTTGTTGTTCTATTGTGAGCCTTCTAGAGACAGAAAAATGCCTACTGTGACTTCTCTTACTCCATTCAGTGGATAACTGCTCAATCAGTGCACCCTTCTGTAACCTGGACATGCCAAGTTCCAGGTTTAAATATGTATGTCCCTTCCCCTTCTCAGTCAGAGTTGGATGTCCATCTTTTTGCCCCTCCCTAGTCCCACCCAAAGCATGCCAAGACCACATCGTCATTGCCATATAGACATACAAGTTTTAGACATCCATATTCTGGCTTTATAAAATCGGTATTTGGACAGCCATGTTATAAGGACATCTAAATGTCAGTTTTCAGACATCCAAAACATGAATAGAGCTTCTAAAATAAGCACTATGGTGTTTAGTACAACTGTACAACAACACAAGTTCCACTTTATGCTAAGTGCTGAGGAACAAAGATGGAAGATGAAAGAAGCTGGGAAGATATATGCATAAGAGCAGCCATACTGGGTCAGACCAATGGTCCATCTAGCCCAGTATCCTGTTTTCCAAACAGTAGCCAAACCAGGTCACAAGTACCTGGCAGAAACCCAAATCGTGGCAACACTCCATACTACAAATCCCAGGGCAAACAATTACTTCCCATGTCTTTCTCAATAGGAGTCTATGGACTTTTCTTCCAGAAATTTGTCCAAACCTTTTTTAAACCCAGATACACTAACTGCTTTTACCACCTCCTCTGTCAAAGAGTTCCAGAGCTTGACTATTAGTTGGGTGAAAAAATATTTCCTCCTATTTGTTTTAAAAGTATTCCCATGTAGCTTTATTGAGTATCCCCTGGTCTTTGTACTTTATGAAAGAGTAAAAAATTGATTCACTTTTACTCGTTTTACACCACTCAGGATTTTGTAGACCTCAATCATATCTCCCCTCATCCGTCTCTTTTCCAAGCTGAAGAGCCCTAACCTCTTTAGCTGAATTTGTTGACTGCAGTAAAACAGTGAATGTAAACAACTCTGGTGAAAACCTCCAACATCTACAGACTTACAAGGCTTGGTGTGCAACACGTGTTTGTGCAAAGCCATAACAATCCTAAGTAAAAATTACAGAGGCTTGGTCCAAGGTGTGCACAATGTGACAGAGACATGATGCTGAAAAGGTATACAGTGGGGGAAATAAGTATTTGATCCCTTGCTGATTTTGTAAGTTTGCCCACTGACAAAGACATGAGCAGCCCATAATTGAAGGGTAGGTTATTGGTAACAGTGAGAGATAGCACATCACAAATTAAATCCGGAAAATCACATTGTGGAAAGTATATGAATTTATTTGCATTCTGCAGAGGGAAATAAGTATTTAATCCCTCTGGCAAACAAGACCTAATACTTGGTGGCAAAACCCTTGTTGGCAAGCACAGCGGTCAGACGTCTTCTGTAGTTGATGATGAGGTTTGCACACATGTCAGGAGGAATTTTGGTCCACTCCTCTTTGCAGATCATCTCTAAATCATTAAGAGTTCTGGGCTGTCGCTTGGCAACTCGCAGCTTCAGCTCCCTCCATAAGTTTTCAATGGGATTAAGGTCTGGTGACTGGCTAGGCCACTCCATGACCCTAATGTGCTTCTTCCTGAGCCACTCCTTTGTTGCCTTGGCTGTATGTTTTGGGTCATTGTCGTGCTGGAAGACCCAGCCACGACCCATTTTTAAGGCCCTGGCGGAGGGAAGGAGGTTGTCACTCAGAATTGTACGGTACATGGCCCCATCCATTCTCCCATTGATGCGGTGAAGTAGTCCTGTGCCCTTAGCAGAGAAACACCCCCAAAACATAACATTTCCACCTCCATGCTTGACAGTGGGGACGGTGTTCTTTGGGTCATAGGCAGCATTTCTCTTCCTCCAAACACGGCGAGTTGAGTTCATGCCAAAGAGCTCAATTTTTGTCTCATCTGACCACAGCACCTTCTCCCAATCACTCTCGGCATCATCCAGGTGTTCACTGGCAAACTTCAGACGGGCCGTCACATGTGCCTTCCGGAGCAGGGGGACCTTGCGGGCACTGCAGGATTGCAATCCGTTATGTCGTAATGTGTTACCAATGGTTTTCATGGTGACAGTGGTCCCAGCTGCCTTGAGATCATTGACAAGTTCCCCCCTTGTAGTTGTAGGCTGATTTCTAACCTTCCTCATGATCAAGGATACCCCACGAGGTGAGATTTTGCGTGGAGCCCCAGATCTTTGTCGATTGACAGTCATTTTGTACTTCTTCCATTTTCTTACTATGGCACCAACAGTTGTCTCCTTCTCGCCCAGCGTCTTACTGATGGTTTTGTAGCCCATTCCAGCCTTGTGCAGGTGTATGATCTTGTCCCTGACATCCTTAGACAGCTCCTTGCTCTTGGCCATTTTGTAGAGGTTAGAGTCTGACTGATTCACTGAGTCTGTGGACAGGTGTCTTTCATACAGGTGACCATTGCCGACAGCTGTCTGTCATGCAGGTAACGAGTTGATTTGGAGCATCTACCTGGTCTGTAGGGGCCAGATCTCTTACTGGTTGGTGGGGGATCAAATACTTATTTCCCTCTGCAAAATGCAAATAAATTCATATACTTTCCACAATGTGATTTTCCGGATTTAATTTGTGATGTGCTATCTCTCACTGTTACCAATAACCTACCCTTCAATTATGGGCTGCTCATGTCTTTGTCAGTGGGCAAACTTACAAATCAGCAAGGGATCAAATACTTATTTCCCCCACTGTATGTGATATGAAACAATAGGATCTTGGAGTAGTCGCTATATACAACAAGAAGTAATTAGTAATTATTTTCAAGAATAATTAACACAATCTTATTTTCTGGTAACATTTTTCCTGAAGCCCACTGACAGCAAATATTCTAAATAATAAATATGGCTAATAATTTGGAAATTATTGTTTCTGTTCTAGGTCAATTACTGGTTAATGAGCATAACTTTTGTTCCAGCTTTCAGGATGATGACTATTACAGAAATTACAAACTACGAAAATCTTGGGAGCCAAGCGTCAGTTTTCTCCTACCATATGCATTGTTTTGCAGAGTTTAAAGTTGAATCACCTGAACAGGACTGGAGGAAAGATAACTAAAATGCATTTGCCAAGCATTATCAGATCTCTAGAATCTGTGAAGTTCCACCACCAGCCTGCATGTGGATCAGTTTCTAAGAAGACCTTGTCAGGGTAAACGTAAACTCACACTAGCAGAAGTCAGAATGTTCCACCTGGCTAGTTGGCTGTTCCTTTCTACTTGATGGTTATCCCTGCTTCTCAGTGGCTATCTTGTTCCGCATGGATACAGAAATGTATCCAGTTTTTGTCTGGCCTCCCTGCCAAAGCAAGAAAGGGTCAACCTATTATGTTCCTCATCTTGATTCTTCACTAGAAAGTCTTCCTTAGCCCTGAACCTGTCCTTCTGCTTCAAATCAATGTTGTTCCTGGGACCTCTCAGTAAGTGTTAGTGTGCTACTCTTGTCTTGTCCCTGGGCTCTGGTTTTGTGCAGTCAAGGCCTAGTGGCTGCAAGCAACAAAAGACTCATCCCGAAGGTAGGTGGTCGCTACAGGTAGAACAGCATGCTCTTGCCATACCTGATCTTGGGGTGCTTTGTCCAGTAGCTTTTCTAGTCCCAGAACCTCAGCCTGCTCACTGTCTTTGGGTCCCTTCTACTGATGAGATCTGTGACAAAATCCTTCTAGTGTGGCTCTCAGATACAAGATTACGATGCAACCTGGTTAAATTTTACTTCAGATGAAAAAGCCAAAGAACACTCATACCATATGCCAACCCGTGTCCTTTTACGAAGCATTTTTTAGTTAACCACAATGTGCAGAGTTATCACCACAGGATACTCACTGTTCATATTTGTGCAGCGTAGTTTGCAGGAGGCTGAGTGAATACACAAGCCCAGCTGCAAAGCTCAACTGTTCTCCAGGTGCTCCACGAAGTCCAGTCCGTTCTACCAAATTCCCATTCAGATCAAACTTCTCCTGAGCCTGATGACTGATCAGTTCAGCCTACGACACAATATTCATAGAGCACAGACAAACATACAAATTCTGTAGTTCCATGTTTATGGTAAATAATCAGTATGTACAAAATGGAAACTAGCTGCACACAGTTACACCTGCTCTCGGAGAGAAACACATTTTTCAGTTTATTTTATGGATTTATCAGTGTATTTTGTCAAATATGTGCATTAAATGCAACCTCCCCCCCCCCCCCCCCCCCCCAACACCCCAAAGCTCCACTCCTACAAACTCCTACAAACAAATCAGACAAACAAATTAGGTGTATGCACAGAAATCCAGACACCTATACCCTGGGCAATTTTGTACAGGTGGTTTCTACATGTAAACTTGTTTCACATGGAGAAATGCCTTATAAATGTACATCTGTTGAGGGTAATTTTATAACTGGACATCAAGGCAGAGAGGGCACCAAGGAGCATAAGTTGCAGGTCGTTTACAACGAGGTATGCATAGCAATTTTTTAATGTACCTGAGCGTGTAAAATGTTGCTCTACATGTTGAAAGTCACTTATAAAAATTACCTCCATTATGGCAAACTATAGAATTATGGGGGTAAATATATCCCCGGACCGCCCGCTACATAGACGGTTTCACTTTCACCGGTTAGTGCCGACATTCAGCGTCACTATCGGCTTAAGTGCCACTGAATATCAGAGGATAGCCCTGCACACGAGATTTAACTTGGCAGGAGCAGTGGCGTAGTTATGGGGGACCATGAGGACCTGGGCCCCCCTAAATTTGCTCTGGGCCTCTGGTTTGGCTGGCAGGGGTCCCCAACCCCCACCAGCTGAAGCCTTCGTCCAGCACTGGTCTCCTGCACCGCCGCATTGCCTGCCCTGCTCTCTCTTCCCCTCACAGTCTGGCGTGCTCGTTTTAGTGAAACTGAGCATGCATGCTCAATTTAATTAAAACGAGTGTGCCGGATGTGAAGGGAAGAGAGAACAGGGCAGGCAATGCGGCGGTGCAGGAGACCAGTGCTGGACAAAGGCTATAGCTGGCGTGGGTTGGGGACCCCCGCCAGCCAAGGTATGTGCAGCAGCAGTGCTTCAGCTGGCGGGGCTGGGGACCCCCGCCTGCTAAGATATACAGCAGCGGCAGTGGGGGGGGGGGGGGGGGGGGGGGGGCGGCAGGGCGACGGACCAAAATGTGCCTTCTCCACTTTGGGCTCTGTCCTCCTTCCACCTCGAGGTCTGGGTATGCCCCCTGGGCAGGACCCTCTCATGCCCAGTAAAATCGCTTTGAATACTGACACCATAGTGCAGTTTCCAATATTCAGCCACAGCAGCCATAGGGTATATTTTTTTTACACACCATCTGTAGCATTTAAAAAAACAAGTATATTCAGGACACTACACATATAGTTGGCAGTGTAGAATATCACTGGAAACTAATGACCATTAACAGGGATGCAGGTAATTCTATAGGTGGGGTGCCTACCTTTAGGCGACCCAGTGCTGTGTGGTGAGAGCACTGTTCCCTCTAAGCTGAGCAAGAGTCCTCCACCTACAGTCCTGCCAGTGGGGGGTGCTGTTTCACTATCATGTTTTCAATAGTGAGAGACAAGCAAGTTCTGCAGGACTCCAGGGAACCTGCTTATCCATAACGGTTGAAAACACACCATCCCCCTACTGGTAGCAATGCAGTTGGAGGACACCCGCTCAGCTTACAGGGAACAATGAGTGAGAGAGCCTATTATATTTCGGCACAGAATATTAGCACAACCTGGTATTGGAGTGCATAAAATCGAGGTACCCACAGACCTGGGGTAAGTACAGGCACCTAAATGTGGCAAGGATGCACGTAACTTTTGTGTAAGTGGCATAACTGCCCATGCTCCATCTATGTGAATGCCTCCTTTGCATTTAAATGCTACTGCACTTACACCTATCTTTTACAAAATAGCACGTCAATGTTTTGCCACTACTCATGGTCGCTAAGTAAAGCAGATACTTACCTGTGACTGTGCAGGTATTCTGAATATTCACTCACACAAGTGATGTGTAAATGCCGGCACCAAGTTACAAAACTGCCCTTCCCTTTCAATACTGGGCCCAAAGTGTGCACGAGGCCATCGTGGAAATGTATGAACCAATAAGGGAGTGGAATTGGAAACTGTCTTGCTCCAGTACGAATCCTTCCTAAAGAATGAGATTAAACGCAGTTGCCTTCCTCATCTACCTAAAGTTGCACTTACCTTGCATATGAGCCGTGGAATAAGCAGCAACACCAGGATACAGTCGTGGTCCCCTCCGTGCCACAGAAAGCTGTCAGGCATGAAGGTGGTCAAAAGGGACACGTGCCGATTGGACTGAAGTACCTCCATCTTGCGCAGCTCCATCTCAATGGCCTAAAGGAAACATACCTAACAATAAGCTAAAGGCAGCAAGTAATAACTAAAAGGACAATTCTATAACTTAGGGGTCCCTTTTACTGAGGTGCGTTAACAGATTTAGCACACGCTAACGATTAGTGCATGCTAAATGATAAGATGTCCATAGGAATATAATGAACCATCCAATTTATATAGTATCAGTATTTTCTCAGCGAGGGGGTCATTTGTATCATCCACAATATAATACCCAACTCATCTATTATTTACTTAAATAGTACTTAAATAGTACTCTAAACCATTTTAAACGGTACTCCTTGTATAAGATCTATCAGATACCTCTGTCACCACCATTCAGGCTAATGTGAGCCAGGCACTTTTATGGTGGGCAGATACTCCTCATTTGATCTTATTTTTTCCATTACAAATTCAATTCAAGCTTTAATTTAAATTCTACTTAGCTTTAAAATTGTGGTGTCACTATATCTACATCTCTTCCTTCAATATTTCTTCAGTTTTATTATGGAGACAATCAATCCGACATGATCTCATGTTTCGCAATAATAGCTGTTTCAAGGTGTGTCTCCTTATTTAAACTGGAATATATCACCGTGCTTTTTTCTCCATATATCAAAAATGGCCGCGGCGTTTTTACTATTTATATGGCGCATTGCGTAGCAGCTTTACGTCCATGATTGGCGCCGCTGGCAATTACACACATGGGAGGTAAACGCTATTCTATAGCATATGTGGTAAAATCACTTAGGAGGCAATTCTATAAACAATGCTGAATCTTGGGTGCCAAAAAATTCAGCGCTAAGCGCTATTCTATAAAGGGTGCGAATGTTTAGCATGGATCCTGTGCCAGACTTACAGCTGCTGAAACCTGGTGTGAATGCCGGTGCCCAGGCATGCTTAGGCAGTATTCCGTAATTCCATGCGCAGTTACTTGGAACTCCCCCAACATGCACGTGTCCACACCCCCTTTTGAGATACGCACTATGGGAGCTGGGCACAGTGCCTTATAAAACAGCGTGCATCCAGATGCGTGCACAAATTTTAATGAGTTAAGCTCTGGAACTCTTTGCCGGAGGATGTGGTAACAGCGGTTAGTGTATCTGGGTTTAAAAACGGTTTGGACAAATTCCTGGAAGAAAAGTCCATAGTCTGCTATTGAGACAGACATGGGAAGCAACTGCTTGTCTGGGATTTGTCTCAATTCATGCCCTCTAGTTCTACCACCTTCCTGTCTCTGAAAAAGGTTTGTTTGTGGATTAATACCTTTCAAATATTTGAACGTCTGTATCATGTCACCCGTTTCTCCTTTCCTCCAAGGTATACATGTTCAGGTCAGCAAGTCTCTCCTCATACGGTTTGCAACGCAAATCCCATACCATTTTTGTAGCTTTTCTTTGCACCACTTCTAGTCTTTTTACATCATTAGCAAGACACGGCCTCTAAAACTGAACATAATACTCCAAGCGAGGCCTCATCAACAACTTGTAGAGGGGCATCAACACCTCCTTTCTTTTGCTGGTTAAATCCCTCTCTATGCAGCCTAGCATCCTTCTGGCCACAGCCGTCGCCTTGTCGCATCATTTCTTCACCTTTAGATCCTCAGACACCAACACCCCAAGGTCTCTCTCCTGAGTCAAGCTTACTAATCCCTCCCCTCCCTCCTATGACCACACAATGCAGAGATGGAAACAGTCTGACTGATATTCAGCTCCCAGTGGTAAGTGGAATCTGAGCTGCAAACAGCCATGGGCTGAACTGACCCCAGATATTCAAAGCTGGGGCATGCACAGCATCCGGCATTCAATATTCAGGTCTCAGTGGTCACCTGGAAGTTAACTGGGCACCGGCCAATATTCAGATGGTGCCCAGTTAACTTTATAAGGTTAGTTAGCTGTTTAGTGGTCTGAAAATCACTGCTAATCGGATAAGTAGGCGCTCTGCATAGGTTCCACCCCGGCCTGCCCTTAACCAAACCAGTTCTGAAATGGATGGTTAACGGCGATTTTCAGCAGCACTAACTGCGAGATTTAGCCGGGTAGGAGCCTCTCCTGTCCAAATACACCCTTTTGAATACTGGGTAGAATGGCTTTTGATGTGTGGACACAGCAAGAAATTTATCACCAGGTATGGGGCAGCTTAGCTTAGCTCGAGTTATCTGCAGCAAGGCCCATTTTATTCCTATGGGCCCTGCTGCAAATAACTCGAGCTAAAGAAAGTTGCTTATGAGGTCAGAGACAAGATTAAATATTATCTCAGCTAGGGTAGGAGTGGAAAAACATGTCCTTCTGCAGTATGTGCAGCCTGTGTCCCTCCTTGTATGTATGTGTGTGAGTGAGAGACTAACAAGTTAGTTACTTCCTCCAATAAAGCCCTGGTTGAAGAGCCTAACTGCTAATATTCAGTGGGAGATAGCTGGTTATCTCCACTGAATATTCACGGTTAGTACATAGCGGCTAACTGGCTATAGCACGTGATAAGGTCCACCAATATAGCAGTCCTATCTTTGAATGCTATAAACTTAACTGGCCAGTGCTGAATGTTCACTTAGCCAGTTAAAGTTTGAGTTGGCCAAAAAACCCCTAGATGTTCAAAGCTGGTACCGGAAACAGCAGCCCGGAATTGAATATCCGGAGTCAGCACCGATCGCGTCGCGGTACTTATGCAGGCTGCCTCCCGCATGTCGAATATCAGGCCCTCTGTATCCTGACATGAATAAGCAAACAATACCTTGGCATGAGCCTTGGTCTCAGCAAATTTGATCTTAAAGTCAAACATCTCTGGTGGAGGTTCTTGTTGCTGTTCCACAGAGGCCTCCTGCTGGCTCATCAGCTCTCGGTTCATTTCCTAAACACAGAAGGGAAAATGGTAACAGATGATGAGCAGAAACGTACAGCATGCCAACCTCCTGGAACTCCCCCTGGGAGTCTGAAAGACTTATAGGCCTTTATCACACAGGTGTGGAAATTTCTATACTGCTGCAACCCCACTGCTCTCCTTTCTTCTGATAATACAGCTTTAACTGGAGACCACCACCAAAAGGGAAGGTGAGAGGCCTTGTGTAACAGGAGAACATCTGTATTTAGAGGATACCTGTTTTATGTAAAAAGATTTGTTGTCTTTGAAGACAAGTAGGTTTAGTTGTCACCCCAATGGATTTTCTTAAACAAGGGTTGTTTTTCATCAACAACGAAAACACAACATCAATAAGACCATCAAGTAGAAGTCTAGGATTTTGTTAGTTTTGCTAGACTGCCACCAAAGGTTGTGGCAGCCATTTTGAAAGCACAGCTGGCATGGGCAGCAGTGACTGGAGATTGCTACTGTCCCAACCTCACTACTGGACCACCAGGGCTTTGAAGGTAAACCTGGGGGTCTATACTTGTCTGGTTAGGTGGATGGAGGGGAGGACTGGGAGCACAGAGGCTGCTGCTGTTTGTGGGGGGGGGGGGGGGGGGGAGGAAGGAGGGATGACCTGAGTGTGGCCGAGGGGGTAGGGTAGTGATTCAGTGTAGTACAGTGTGTAGAGCCTCAGATTATCTGACTTTTCAGTTATCCAATAACCTGTTGGTCCAATTTATGTCAGCTAATTGAGACTATTGTAGTTGTAAGTAAGGGTGGTGAGGGATTCCAAATACCACGTAACAACCTGCAAGTAAAGGGTCAGTACCTGTAAGTGTGCTGTTAGATCCCGGTATTTTTTAATGGTTTGTTGATAGTCTGCCACGGTCTCCTGAGCAGCCTCCACACGCTTCTCTGCCTCTCGCACACGGGCTGCAGCCATGTCCACCTGCTCTCTCAGTTCCAGCTCTGTTTCTCTTGCATTCTCTTGCAGTTCATCATTCATTTCATTTATTGCTTCCTAACAGCCACAGGGAGAGGGAGAAAAAACTAAAATGAGATTTTGGTACACATTTCTGTAACACATCTTAAAACCACAGGAACTTGTTGCTCCAAATTACTGCACCAAATAATCAACTGCTAACCTAAAACTAACACCCAAAAAACAGGCACACAATGAGGCTCATTTTCAAAACAAAAAAACATCATAAGGTGGCAGAAGGACGTTTTTCTCTCAAAAACGTCCAAGTTGCAATTTTTGACACCCCAATTTTTGATGTTTTGCTCCACAGTTCGTTTAACTTTCAAGGGGGTGTGTTGGGAGCATGTTTTGGCCAGGACATGATTGGCACCAAAAGATAGACATTTTTCTACAATAATGGAACAAAATGAAAAAATCTAGGGCCCAAATTAAGACTTTTTGGCTAGACCTGTTTCAATCACAACTAAGTGACCAAAAGGTGTCCTAAATAACCAGATGACCACTGGAGAGATTGAGGCATAACCTCCATTATTCCCCAGTAATCACTGACCCCTCCCAGTCCCCTAAGATGTGACAGTGACAGTACATACCAGGCTCTATGACAACTTCAGATATGATGGCCATTCCTATTAGAGCAGCAAGCAGGTCCCAGAAGTAGCCTAGTGGTCGGTGCAGTGGACTGTACAGAAAGGGACCTAGGCCTATATCCCACACTAGTACACTTGTTGTGGAAAATGTGAGCGCCCCAAAAAACACTAAATACCTACTGTACCTACATATAGGTGACACCTGCAGGCATAAGGGCTATTGTAGTGAAGTAGAGTTAGGTACAGTTGATTTTTGGTGGGTTTTGGAGGGCTCCCCATACAATATAAGGGGGTAATGGTGAGATGTGTACCTGGAACCTTTTAGGTGAAGTCCACTGCAGTGTCCCCTAGGGTGCCCCACTGCTTTGCTGGAATGTCTGTGTGGCCAGTCTAATCGGAATGCTGGCCCCCAAACATCCCAATGGCTTGTTTTTGTTTTTCACTTGTACTTTATTTTTTGAAAATGGCCCTAAGAGATTGATGCACTGAGCACAAAAACATCTAGTAAATGACCGTTTTCAAAACAAAAAGTTGGACTTTTTTCTGATTTGAAAATGGCCACGTACGCTACTGGATTTACGGCCGTTATCCGAAAAATGTCCAAAATCGAATTTAGATGTCATATTGAAAATGCCCCTTTATATATTCCAAACATATATGCAGTGCATCTTGCTAGTTCAATGTCTGCACAGACACAGTGAATGGAATGACAAGGAGAAAAACTGTGGCATGCAAAAAGATTAAACAAACATTTGTTCTACTATAGCAACTGGAAATTTTTCTTTATTTTCCTATCAGTTATCAATTTCTACTAGTGTCTTCAGTAGAAAAGGGCTTATCTTCAAAAATGGCAACCTCTCTAGTAACCTACTTTACTACCAAATATCCTAACATAGAGTCTGATAAAATCATATTTTGAGTTAATTGCTTCCGAGATCTAAAGGTCTCACCAGATCGCTGACTGTTTCGTGAAGCTCCCGAACTTTCTCCTCTAGATCTAGGTTTCTTTCTGTCAGCATTTCCACCATCTCTTCAGCACCCAGAGCCGCATCTACCTGTAAGAAACATCCCACACAAAAAGAAAAGGGTAAAGGTTAAGCCTTACCCTGGTACTTCCAGGAAAATTAACTAATTGTTTTGTTTCTGCATTACACAAGTAGAGAACCTTTCAAAGAGCCCTGTTTACTTAGCCGCGTTATAGGTGTGTTAGCATCTTTAATGCACGTTAACCATGTACGCGCCTACAATATCCCTATAGGCGCCTACACGGTTAGTTTGTGCACTAATTGTAGGTGCGTTAAAAACAGGGCCCAAAGTGATTTACCTAAGTGAAAATGCCCTCTTCTGTTTGCCTAAAAGCACACAGAGTCCTGCATATCATGTGTACTTTCAGCTGAGTTAAAAAGAGGCTTTCCAGTGACCATGGGGCTGGAGTGCATGCTGTGAAAAGTTTGGTGGTGGAAATATAAACTCCACAGTGGTGAAACTGTGAAATATTGTGGGGTTTGGGACATGGCCTAGTGGTTAGAGTTGTAACCTAAGATACAGGGGAAATGGGTTCAATTCCCACCTTAGCTACTGCTCACCCACCCACTCAACCCTGTACTAGGAATAAAGGAAATTAGAAAATGTGTTCAAATTGCTTCAATTCTGTTTTCTCTTAGTCTTCATGCCTAATTTCTGTACCATTAAATATATCATTGTAATTCATTTTAATTTGATGTCCAAAATAAATTGTTGAACCATTTAAAAGTGAGTTTTTCTTAGTAACAATGTTGCCTACTGGGTTAAAATATACTATCATAGCAATTTTATTTGAATGTTTTAATTATGTGTTTATTAGATATTTCATCATTATAATGCTTGCATCATATTGTAGCTCTGTTATTTGAATTTCAGTGCTGTAAATATGTATATTTTTGATCCTGTTTTATGGTAGTCTTATTATTAGGTTTCAATTTGCTGTTTTCAAGTTTCCTCTTTCATTTTATTTATGTTAAAACTTGTACATTTTTACTATTGTTATGCTGTTAACAGAATTGTAAGTTTGATAGTAAACTGTACCTACTGTACACCACCTTGGGTGAATCTCTCAGTTTCTATGATGTTCCTGCTGCCCTCCATTCCTCACTGAATACTCATAAACAAGACTAACTCCCCGTTCATCCTCACATCTCTTGGGAGGGACTTGCCTGCTCCTTCAGCTCATCAATGGTCCTCTCGGCTTGCCTAACTTCCTCCTGCAGCTTCTCTCTCTGTTGGCGCATTGTCTCCAGTTCACTATTCTTCTTCTCCATGTGTTTCTGCACCCTCGTGTGTTCCTGCTTCTCTGATGCAGAGAGGTCGCGCATCCTGCAAAAAGTAGAGTTATATATAGATAGCGTGAAACACATCTGTAGCACTGTGGAACTGCTCTTCCACTCAGCTAAACTGTGTACTTAAAACTACAAATCTATAGAATAAGGCTATAGATAAGGTCGCGCACACAGCAAACAAGAAGCTTGCTCCGCAGGCTGTTTAGGCCAGACACAGCTTTGTCCTGCTAAGATCTCTAGTCTTGGGTTACTGTTCTAAGGGTTACTTTTACCAAGCTGCGGTAAAAAGGACCCTGTGGTAGCTGTTTTTGTTGTGCGCCAGAGCCCTTTTTACCGCAGGGGATAAAAAGCCCCTAAAAAAACATTTGGCCAGGCGGTAAGATTATTCTTACTTTGTGGCCATGTTGGGGGGGGGGGAGGAGTACTTACCACCCATTGAGATGGCGGTAAGGGCTCCTGTGGTAACTCAGCAGTAACCGGTTAGTGCCACGTTAGAAATTATAGAAATATTTTCCATAGCACCGGAAATGGTGCGCACTCGAGGTGAAGCAAAAACAAAGAGAAGGTAAACGCCCTCACGAAACCGTGAGATAAAAGACAAAAAGTGAGGAGAATGGATGAGGATACCAAAAAAATATGTATTTATTCACATGAAAAATCAAAATTAAAAAGTAACAAATTAGTACATAAAAATGGACCCACTCGAGGTGGCCACGTTGGGCCGGCGGTAGTTCTGGGTTGCCGCGAGGCAACCCTTTAGTAAAAAGGCCCCTTAGAGTCTACTGCAGGGGGAACTGTTCTGGCATAAACAGAAGGAATTTACATGTGTAAATGGCCAACATTTGTAAATCTTGATTTTAGAAAAATACTATTTACAAATATAAAAGTTGAGAGATGCAAAGCTTGGACAGGGCTGGGTCATGAGTGTATAATAGGTGTGCTTTGAGCAGGAACATAAATTATACGTGTATTCTTGATTTCACAGCTGGAATTCATTTATACTTTAAGAAAAGCTAGACATTGGTGTTTACATCTGCTTCCCAGCAAGTGCAAATATACAGTAAATGCTTGTCTGGACCTGGAGTTATAAAATGTCCCCTTTTTTCAAGGCTCAAAATTTGCTACACTTGGAAGTGTAGTTTTCTAAAATATTGCACTCACATGTGTAAATGCCGTCATCTACATGTGTAAGTAGCAAAATCAGTACCTCCATGTTTTGGTACTTATGTGCATGAGAACACAAGGGCATAAGAATTGCCATAGTGTGTCAGATCAGGAAGTGGCCTATCCAGGTCACAAATACCTGGCAGGATCCCAGAGATAGGCTGTGGCTTTCCCTAGGTTTGTCTTAATAACAGTTTATGGACTTTAACGGCAGGCCATTGTCCAAACCTTTTCTGAACCCAGCTACAATAATTACTTTTATCACATTCTCCAGCAACAAGTTCTAGAGCTTAACTCTACGCTGAGTGAAAAAATATTTTACTCATCCCATCCCCAAGTGATGCCATTGTTTGAAGAAATAGAATTCCTTTTGGATAGGAAAGGAGAAAAAAAGAGCAGTATAATAGAGCTACAATGCCCTCCAGGGCACCCCACCGTACTCACATCTCCAACTTCTTTCCCATAAGTGAAGACCTATTGAGGCAGTGGGCATAATTATACATATATAAGAAGCCATATTAATTGGGGTTTAAAAGCTTGGTGCTTGAATTCAACTTTTTCAGTTCTGCAAGTGATGGAGGAATGTCATCTGGTTTAGATTATTTAGAAATCTAGCTAAAGGTTAGAAAGGTCAGAAAGACCCCTTGTGAGTGATGGATTGCCAATGCTAGCTAGCACATCTGTATACTATTATGAATGAACAAAGCATGAGCCAGACATGCTGTAGTTTAAAAGTAGTTTAAAGCTGGTTAAATAATTCTAGATATAAATGAGTTAGATTTTAGAAGTTCTTGATATGTAGATTTGTTATAAGGAATATTGATTCTGTGTATTTTAGAATATGTTTTTCTGTGTAATTAATAAGTTTTGTTTCTGTGTAGAATGTCTGTTCAACTCAGTGTTGCTTTCTAAGCAAAACTGTAGTTGAAGAGATCAGCATATGGTTTGACTTAGCCATAGTTCTGGCTGGTTCAATGTATGAAGCTAATAAGTGAAAGAGGTCAGAGAAGTCAGCTCTCTTCTCCTTGATTGATTAGCTAAGTATAGGAATGGTTTTGAAAGAAATAACCAACTATAGCTGGATGCTATTAAGTAAGACTGGCCCTTGACCCCTTAATGAATGCCAGAGTTCAGTTAGCAGTTAGTATGGAGTTGACTAGGAATATGAGAAATTAATCATAATGAAAATGTAAGAGACTGGTGCCATATTGTCTGGTTTGAGGGGCCCCAGGTCATAGGTCAGTTTGAGAAATATCAAACCTATGTAACTGATATTTTTAAAGTAATGATTGGCTGAGGCAAGGTAACCAATCTATTCTTTACCATCTGGAAAGTAAGGGGGGCTAGAGAGGGGGATAGCACTGTATTTAAGAGGGAGCAAAAGCAGCTTACGTCAGAAGGAACAGACAGAAGAAAGAGAGCTGAAGGAAGACAGACAGCAGAAGAGAAGAAGCTGAGACAGAAGCCACAAAGACAAAGAGAGCTGAGAAAGAGAAGAAGAGACTTAATGCTGATGTCCTACTATGTTTGCTGGCAAATAAAGAAGATTTCTCTCTCATTCTGGTGTGTGCTGTTTGACTCCTGAAGTACCACAGATTCTGCTAACAATAGGGGTAATTCATGCATCAATTCCTGCAACAATTCTTGGTGTCAGAAGTGGGATCCTGAACCGGCACCCAACTGACTGAGGAACATTCGCCGGGTATGTATTCTGTATTCTGTATTGTAATCCTAGCTAGGAAACTGTAAACCAGCCCCTCATAAATTGAGGGAAGGGGAGTCTGATCAACTCTCAGCGAAGGCCTTAGTAGCTTTTAGTCTAGTGGAGATTAGAAGCGAAACCGCTTGAGCTTATCTGTATCTGAGAAATTTGAAATTGTTGGGTGGGATTTTCTGTATGGAATGTGTGATGCCTGAATGATTAAATGAGTGCGGACTTCTTATAGCTGCGTTTCCAATTAACGCGAGTTCAATTGGCCAGCGACAGAAGGAAGCGATTGGTGTCTGTCTACCTAGTGTCTCGAGAGTGTGGACCCCTTACTGCACTCTCAAAAACTCCCTCCCTTTTGTGTGTTGTAACTGTAAGCATTATGGGAGGGAAATCGTCTAGACAAATTGATACTCCCCTAGATTGTATGCTTAAGAATTTCAAGAAAGGATTTTTAATTAATGATTATGGACAGACTTTAAGCTCAAGTACTCTAAGAACCTTGTGTGAAGTTGAGTGGCCATCTATGGGAGTGGGGTGGCCCTCTAGTGGCAGCTTAGATATTGAAGTAATCCAGAAGGTCTACAGCATAATTGTAGGAGAACCAGAATATTCTGAACAACTCCCCTATATAGATTCCTGGGACAGCCTTGTGACTGACCCTCCCTCTTGGTTGAAAACTTATATGGGATCCCCAGTAAAATTCATGTTAGGCCGTGTTCAAAGAAAGATTAGAAAATCTAAATTGGAAGAGGGAAAGAGCCCCAGGAAGCCTACCACCCAATCGGTGGCTTCCGCCCCTACCCTGTCTGAAAAACCCATACTCTCTGATGACCCCTCAGATCTTGAGCCACCACCTTATGGCCCATTGTTGGGGTTCCGTGCCACCCCCAGAGATCCACGCCGCCCAGCCCAAGCTTCTCCAGCACAGGCTTCTCCGGATAGCTCCTCTTCTGTGCAAACCCCGTCACATCCTAGGGTGGACCTTTCATCCGGCCTCTACCCTTCTGTGCCACATCCCTGTTAACCTCCGAAGACCCACTTTGGGCTCCACTCCCTGACTCCTCAACTCCTGACAGCCCAGCCTCTCCCTCTAGTACCCCTACCCACTCATCAGGGGCCCGGCATCCCTTTCAATGGACTGAATCACCTGTGACCACCTCTCAGTCTATGAGTACCCCTCCCCATCCCTCAGGGGTTCAACACACCTCCACTGAATGGGTTAGACCTGCTGCAATCACCTTTGAGCATGATAGGAGGGTAGCTCCTAGCTCTGCCTCAGGTTCCATTCCCACCTCCTCGAGAGTTCTGCCCCTGCGTCAGGTAACCACCACTCGACCGGATCCTAATAATGAGGGTCAGGTTATGCAGGCACAGGCCTACCAGTATGTACCCTTCACAACCACCGATCTCCTGAATTGGAAGACGCATTACCCCTCTTATACTGAAAAGCCTCAGGCAGTGGTGGACCTAGTGGCTAGCATTATGGCCACCCATAACCCAACCTGGACTGATTGTCAACAACTTCTCCTGACCCTCTTCACAACTGAGGAGAGGCGGAAGATTTTACAAAATGCTGAGGCTATCACACGAGCGCGTGCCCCCGAGGGGACACAGAACTTAGAGGAATGGGTTAGAGCTCGGTTCCCTCGCGCAGTTCCAGCTTGGGATCCAAATAATGAGCAGCACTATGAACTGTTGTCTGGCTATTGCCGGGACTTGCTGGAAGGTATGAGGAAAGGCATAAAGAGGTCCATTAATCTGGCAAAGGTCTCTGAAATTCTCCAAGGGGCAACTGAATCCCCTGGGGCCTTTTTAGAGCGACTAATTGAAGCCTACAGAACATACACCCCATTTGACCCTGAAGCACTAGAAAACCAGAGAATGGTGAATAGCGCATTGGTGGCCCAGAGTATGCCAGATATCCGGAAGAAGTTGCAGCGTCAGGAGGGATTCGCAGGGATGAATACCACCCAGCTAATTGAGATCGCAACCAAGGTTTTCATTAATAGGGATCAGGAGGTGCGCCGAGAGGCTGACCGGAAGATGCAGAAGAAGGCCGACCTTTTAGCAGCAGCCATTACTAACTCCACCCTTAACCGAGGTCGACCTCTAGCTAATGGGAAGCCAAAGTGGGACCCCGGACCACCAGCCAGGCCCCGAGATTCCTTCAATCAATCCCGGCCAAGGGGGGAGAATCCCAGACCAAGATTGGAGAGGGACCAGTGTGCCTACTGTAAGGAAAGAGGGCACTGGAAAGATGAATGCCCCCAGAGGCACCAGGGACTGAGAAGGGGACCAGGAGATCGAGGAAGCTGAGGCCGAGTTCGAGAGGGAAGGTATGAGCCTCCTGAATCTGACATCATTGGGATAGCCGAGATGGCAGAATGGGACGAATAGGACAGACCGGGTTCCTACAAACTGGGCTCCCAGGAACCTATGGTCAAGTTAACTATAGGGAGCCGCTCAATTCCATTCATGATTATTACAGGAGCTGAACATTCTGTTGTGACGGAGCGATTAGCGCCTGTGTCTGGAAAAACTGTCCGAGTGGTGGGAGCCACGGGGGTGCAGAACCGGAGGCCCTTTCTGACGACCCGTAGATGCCAATTAGGCTCACACACAGTCACTCATGAATTCCTGTATATGCCAGACTGTCCAATCCCTTTGTTAGGTCGAGACCTGCTGTCCAAGCTTAGGGCCCAAATTTCCTTTGACTCTGATGGCCAGACTTCAGTCTCCTTTCGGCCCCCGATATCCAGCCCTAAGGGTATATTGAGTTTCTGCTGCCCCCTTGAAGAAGAATGGCGGCTGCATCAGTCGCATGGCCAAGTTGACCTACCCCTGGCAGACAGCTTTCAGGTCAGTGGGGTATGGGCAGAAGATAATCCCCCAGGGTTGGCCCGAAATATTCCCCCTGTTCATGTAGATTTACTTCCAAGTGCCCGGCCAATCCATCTTCGCCAATACCCAATTCCCCGAAAGGCTCTGGAAGGGATTCAAGCACATCTGAATCGTCTGTTATCCCATGGAATTATTCGTCCTTGCCAGTCTCCATGGAATACGCCACTATTGCCAGTTCAGAAGCCAGGGACTGAGGACTACCGGCCAGTCCAAGACTTACGAGTGGTCAACAAATCCACTATCTCATTACACCCTGTAGTGCCTAATCCATATGTCCTGCTGGGATTGATACCTTCTGGAGCTACCCATTTCACGACACTAGATTTAAAAGATGCCTTCTTTTGTATTCGGGTGGCCCCCGCCAGTCAACTGCTTTTTGCCTTTCAATGGGAAAACCCAGTAACAGGAAGGAAGCTTCAGTATACATGGACCCGCCTGCCACAGGGGTTCAAGAACTCCCCCACCATTTTTGGGACAGCCCTAGGGCAAGACCTTAAGACTTTTAAATCTGAGCCTTCCAGGCGAGTTTTACTCCAGTATGTAGATGACCTCCTGATTGCAGCAGTGACCCAGGAAGAGTGTTTTGAGGCTACCAGAGAATTGCTGGAGCTACTCTTGGATGCAGGCTATAAGGTCTCACGCTCAAAGGCCCAACTTTGTCAGTCAGAAGTGAAGTATCTGGGCTTTTGCATTTCCCAGGGAAGTCGGAGACTGGATGTCAGTAGGAAGCAAGCAGTTGCTGCAATTCCACAACCCAAGTCCAGAAGGGAAGTTAGGGAATTTCTGGGAGCAGCCGGATTCTGCAGAATTTGGATTCCAAATTTTGCATTGATGGCGAAACCCCTTTACCAGGCCACAAAGGGGGGTGAAAAGGAACCATTTGAATGGGGACCTACTGCTCAACAATCCTTCATTGCCATAAAGAAAGCCCTACTCCAAGCCCCTGCGTTAGGCCTTCCTGATGTGGAGAAACCTTTTTCACTGTATGTCCATGAGCGACAGGGGGTTGCTCTGGGTGTGCTGACCCAGATGATGGGATCCTGGCAGAGGCCTGTTGCATACCTGTCTAAACAGCTGGATGGAGTGGCTAAAGGATGGCCAGCCTGCAAGAGGGCTATTGCAGCAACAGCCTTACTGGTCCAGGAAGCTGATAAGCTGACCTTGGGGCAAGAACTGGTTGTTAAAGTCCCCCACGCAGTTCTTACCCTCATGGAGTATAAGGGCAACCACTGGTTTACAAATAACCGCATGGTTAAGTACCAAGCTAGCTTGTGTGAGAATCCACGGATACACCTGGAAACAGTGGCTACATTCAATCCTGCTACTCTTTTGCCAGCATCTGAGGGACCACCGGATCATGACTGTATCCAAACCATGGATGAAGTGTACTCCAGTCGACCAGATCTTAAAGATGTTCCTTGGAGGGACCCAGATGTAATTTATTTCACAGATGGAAGCAGTTACGTGGAGAACTCCAAGCGATTGGCAGGCTATGCTGTGGTGACAGAGGACAAGGTGATAGAAGCAAGAGCCCTGCCCCAAGGAACTTCAGCCCAGAAAGCAGAACTTGTGGCCCTCATACGAGCTCTGGAGCTAGCAGCAGGACTGGTAACCAACATTTATACTGATTCCAAGTATGCCTTCACAACTCTACATGCTCATGGAGCTTTGTATAAGGAAAAGGGACTCATAAATGCTGCAGGCCAACCTGTTAAGTATGGACCTGAAATACTTCAGCTGCTAGAGGCTGTTTGGGCCCCTAAGAAGGTAGCTGTCATTCACTGCAGGGGACATCAAAGGATAGATACTCCAGTGGCCCGAGGGAATCGCCATGCTGATCGGGTGGCCAAGGAAGCTGCTCGAGGAACCTTAGCAAGTACTGTGACCCCCCTGTTCCAAATTCGACTGCAAGAATGGACGCCTATGTACACCCAGATGGAAGAGAAATGGGCTCAAGAGGAAGGTGCAGTAAGGAGACCTGATGGCTGGTTACATCTCCCTGATACCAGAGTTCTGGTGCCACGCCACCTAGCTTGGCCTGTAGTGTCTCAAGCTCATGATCTGTCACACTTAGGGAAAACAGCACTAGCCCGCCTACTCAGTCGAGTAGTGGTGCTGGAAGGATTGGATAGTCTGGTTGCCACTGCCTCTGCCCGATGTACTCTCTGTGCCCAGAATAATGCTCGTCAGGGACCCCGTATTCCACCAGGAGTTCAGTCTAGAGGACTAACACCCTTTGAGTCCCTAGTTATAGACTTCACAGAAATGCCCAGGAGCGGTAGGCTCCGATACCTCTTGGTCATGGTCTGTACCTTTTCTGGGTGGGTGGAAGCATATCCTACAGTCACTGAGAAAGCCACAGAAGTAGCTCGAGCCCTCCTTAGGGATGTCATCCCCAGGTATGGACTGCCCCTTGCCATAGGTTCAGATAATGGTCCCGCCTTTGTTGAAGCTACACTTCAGGCCCTGTCCCGCGCATTGCGCATTACCTGGAAATTGCATTGTGCCTACCGTCCCCAGAGTTCAGGGCAGGTTGAGCGGGCAAACAGAACCTTGAAAAATAGCCTAGCAAAGATTTGTCAGGAAACCCAACTGAAATGGCCACAGGCACTGCCACTAGCCCTCTTCCGCCTCCGATGCACCCCAACTAAAGGAACAGCCCTCTCTCCCTTTGAAATTGTGTATGGGAAGCCCCCAGCCATTTTGCAGGGAATTAAGGGAGACATAGGGATTTTAGGGTCTGCCCAGGTGCAGGAGCAGGTAGCCCTCTTGGGCAAGATAATTTCTGAGCTTCAGTCTTATGTGAGAGAAATAAACCCTGTCCCCTTCCAGGCTCAGGTACATTCCTTCCTGCCAGGGGATATAGTTTGGGTGAAAGACTGGAGGCTCCAGCCTTTGGGGCCCCGATGGAAAGGACCTTTTACTGTTTTGCTTTCTACCCCTACAGCTGTGAAAGTCGCAGGGATAACTCCATGGGTCCATTGGTCTCGAATTAAGTCTGCTGATCAGACTGAGCCCAGCACGGATCAGACGGAGCCTAAACAGTGGAGAGCAGAAAGTGATCCAGCGGAGCCATTAAAGTTGCGCTTGACCCGAACCAAAGAATCTACTAGCTGAAAAGAAGGGTCAACTGCATACTGCAGGAGCTGCTGAACTTCGGCTTCACACTGAGACTCTTTCTTGCCCTGATTCTGGCTTTCTTGGAATTTGAGAGCTTGATCCTTGTCAGTTGAGGGTCTATCCCAACTGGTATAAGAACTCAAAGACTGAGAACATTATATTAGAGTAATCTGTGATTAGCACAGATTGTTGAAATATTATTGCTTAATTAGTTTGCTGTATTTGTTTTAGATTAGGAAGAAAGAAAATGTTAGTAGTTTGGATGCTTTTGTTGTTTTCTACTCCTTGCCTCCTTTTTCCTAGTACCCCAACTCGCTCTAACCTTTGGTTACACTCTGTCCAGGAACTAATTAGCCAGGCAAAGATTACTTCCCCTTGTATTGTGTGTTCCCGATTTTCTCCTTATACTACAGATGTCCCAGCTGTACCTGTCCCTGTGCAGCTCCCAGCTCTTATACCTCCCTACTTTTCGAGTTCAGGCCCTTGAAGCCAGGATTATACTTGGTGGTCCTTTTATAATGCTACTTCCCCCTCTGAATCTTCTCTAAGGCCAGTCTTTACGTCTCCCTATCCAGCTTCTGGAGTGTTTTGTTTAACAAGAAACATCTCAACTGTTCTTCCCATTCCCTGTAACTATACTAATGTTCTCCCAGAGAAAGGGGAATCTGTGTGGGTAGTCTCTCCAGGTACTCCTATGTGCCCTACTACCATACCTGCAGATTATGACCAAGGTGATTATCTGGCTCCTAACCTTACTACTGAGAAGACTATAGTGTCCCGGCCTATTTTCTACTTTCATAAGTCCCCGGGGTATGAAGGGTTTGCACCATATGAGCAGCCTGTCACAATCGGGGATTGGCACCTATGGTGTACAAAGTCTCCATTTCTTCTTAGTTCCCCCTGGGATAGGGGCTCGCATTATGGGCATCCTAATGTCCATCCTGTGCCAACATTTATTGGGAACTTTCCTCGCCCTCTCCTTGGTCATTACTGGCTCTGTGATAATGTCCTCCACATGATTCTTCCCCCCACGTATGAGTTTTGTGTATTGGTAACCTTGAATTATTTTCCTAAAGTTATTCCTCTCCTCAGGCCACCATCCCCGCACCGCTCTAAGCGAGAGGCCTTGTCCTTACCTTCCTCCGTTGCCACAGAGGATGAGGCGATTGAATTAGCCCTCCAGTATATTAACTCTACTTATCCTCTGACTAAAAAGAGACTTGTAGCCCTTTCTGCCACGGCCTGGATTCCAATTGGGGGCCCGGTAGCGGGTATTACTGAACTAGGCATGGCTACCCGGAGACTTCAGTCCCTACTCCATGTTTTAGTTCATGAGCTGAACGTGGTAGTCAATGCATTGCAGGATCAAATTAATGAATTAAGTATAGTTTCTCGGTATAACCGTATGGGCCTTGACTATCTCTTTGCAGCCCAGGGTGGCCTCTGCACAGTGCTAAATTCTTCAGAGTGCTGTACTATTGTCATAAATAGGACGCATGTAGTTAGGCATGCTATGGATAAAGTCCTACAGTTGGCCAGCCTTAATGTGGAGGATTACCAAGGAGGATTAGACCTTACCTCCTGGTGGTGGTCATTGACCTCCTGGATACGTCCTTTGTTCATTTCCCTAATAGTCTTAGTTTTAGCAGGGTTGTTGTTTTGTTTCCTGGCCTCATGTGCTTCGGCAGTATGCCGTCGAACCTTAACAAGTAGGGTAATGGTGATTCATAAGTCTATTCCTAGTTAGGATCACTATAATCTCCAGAGTTTGAGTTGTGAGACTTATCTCTGCATAAGCTGATTTTAGTCTCAAAGGGGGGAATGAGGCAGTGGGCATAATCATACATATATAAGAAGCCATATTAATTGGGGTTTAAAAGCTTGGTGCTTGAATTCAACTTTTTCAGTTCTGCAAGTGATGGAGGAATGTCATCTGGTTTAGATTATTTAGAAATCTAGCTAAAGGTTAGAAAGGTCAGAAAGACCCCTTGTGAGTGATGGATTGCCAATGCTAGCTAGCACATCTGTATACTATTATGAATGAACAAAGCATGAGCCAGACATGCTGTAGTTTAAAAGTAGTTTAAAGCTGGTTAAATAATTCTAGATATAAATGAGTTAGATTTTAGAAGTTCTTGATATGTAGATTTGTTATAAGGAATATTGATTCTGTGTATTTTAGAATATGTTTTTCTGTGTAATTAATAAGTTTTGTTTCTGTGTAGAATGTCTGTTCAACTCAGTGTTGCTTTCTAAGCAAAACTGTAGTTGAAGAGATCAGCATATGGTTTGACTTAGCCATAGTTCTGGCTGGTTCAATGTATGAAGCTAATAAGTGAAAGAGGTCAGAGAAGTCAGCTCTCTTCTCCTTGATTGATTAGCTAAGTATAGGAATGGTTTTGAAAGAAATAACCAACTATAGCTGGATGCTATTAAGTAAGACTGGCCCTTGACCCCTTAATGAATGCCAGAGTTCAGTTAGCAGTTAGTATGGAGTTGACTAGGAATATGAGAAATTAATCATAATGAAAATGTAAGAGACTGGTGCCATATTGTCTGGTTTGAGGGGCCCCAGGTCATAGGTCAGTTTGAGAAATATCAAACCTATGTAACTGATATTTTTAAAGTAATGATTGGCTGAGGCAAGGTAACCAATCTATTCTTTACCATCTGGAAAGTAAGGGGGGCTAGAGAGGGGGATAGCACTGTATTTAAGAGGGAGCAGAAGCAGCTTACGTCAGAAGGAACAGACAGAAGAAAGAGAGCTGAAGGAAGACAGACAGCAGAAGAGAAGAAGCTGAGACAGAAGCCACAAAGACAAAGAGAGCTGAGAAAGAGAAGAAGAGACTTAATGCTGATGTCCTACTATGTTTGCTGGCAAATAAAGAAGATTTCTCTCTCATTCTGGTGTGTGCTGTTTGACTCCTGAAGTACCACAGATTCTGCTAACAATAGGGGTAATTCATGCATCAATTCCTGCAACACTATAGGAGAGATTCCTTAAACAAATAAGTTTTCAGATCGGTTTTAAATATGGGTAGAGACTCCTGTGATCTTATGGATAGGGGAAGGGTGTTCCAAAGACTACGACCCAGTGGCTGCCACCTGGGGCAGATAGCTGCTGCACACCCACCCCCCCCCCCCCCCCGGGTACAGCACCGTCCATCCCCCCCAGGTGCAGCACGACATACCCCCCCCCCCCGGTGCATCACCTCTAAGCCCCCCCCCCCCCCAGGGTGGAGGAGTAGCCTAGTGGTTAGTGCAGTGGATTTGATCCTGGGGAACTGAGTTCAATTCCCACTGCAGCTCCTTGTGACTCTGGGCAAGTCACTTAACCCTCCAGTGCCCCTGGTACAAAATAAGTACCTGAATATATGTAAACCGCTTTGAATGTAGTTGCAAAAACCTCAGAAAGGTGGTATATCAAGTCCCATTTCCCTTTCCCCTTCTTATCTGCTGAGGTGCTGGGAGCAGCTGCAAGGCTATCAGTTCCGCTATCGATTCCGCTGGTTCCCTGCTCCCTCTGTCCCGGAACAGGAAGTAACAGCAGAGGGCGCAGGGAACCAGAAGAGCTGACAGCCACGCGGCTGCTTGCTGCACCCCTCCTGCAGCTTGCACCCGGGGCGGGCCGCCCCGCCCTCAGCTCGCCACCACTAGGACCCACTACACTGAAAATCTTCTTCACAATACAAACAAGCTTTATCTTTCTAAAAGTAGGGACATCAAGGAGGTTTTAATGACTGGATAAAAGGGAAAAATATTGCAGCAACTGGGTTAAAAAAAGGGGAAGATTAATGCACAAGATCTTATGGAC
Source organism: Microcaecilia unicolor (assembly GCF_901765095.1). Lineage (NCBI taxonomy): Eukaryota > Metazoa > Chordata > Amphibia > Gymnophiona > Siphonopidae > Microcaecilia > Microcaecilia unicolor. Next base: position 451,252,456 of record NC_044032.1, on the reverse strand, counting down.
CAAAAGCAGAATTTTATAGAAAAACCAAAACGTGAACGGCAGCCAGTTTGCCTCACGCAACGACGGGGTTATATGATCATATTTCTGCACACATCTGATAAGTTTGATAGCACGTTTTGAATGATTTGAAGATGGTGAATATCCATAGTCCTTAATCCCCGATAAAGTGCATTACAGTAATCCAGATTGCTAATTACAAAAGCATGGATAAGTGTTTCCAGTGCTGCCAGAAAAAAAAATGTCTCACGGATCTAATTTGACGGAATTTATAGAACAGATGTGATTTGTGCCTGAAAATTAAGATGATCCTCTAAAACAACACCTAGTATTTTTAACGTAGGAACAATGGGTATAAATATACCCTGAATGAGAAGTGGTAAGCATAAGTTTTGAAAGCCATGATGCAAAATCAGAAAAGCTTTACTTTTCTGAGGATTCAGGGTCATTTTATTGGCAGTTAACTATGATGAAATGAGATTAAGTTTGTCATTAAGAGCTCGAACTGCAGAAATATTAGTGGGATCAAGGGCAGTAACTATCTGAATATCGTCTGCATATACAAATGAGGTCAAGCCCTGAGACTGTATTACAGTCAGTAGTTGTGCTAGAAAAATATTACAGAGAAGAGAAGAAAGAAAAAGAACACAACATTGTAAACAGTAGTTAACTGTAAATAGATACAGTGAGTTCACAGAAAGTCATCTGTGTTCCAACCAAACCCGAGCTTCGAAGTGGGGCAGAGGAAGGTAGATGAGGCTTTGGGGGGGGGGGGGGGAGTACAGATGATAGATACAGTGAATTAGGGAATGTGTGAAAGACATAAGGAGAAAAGAAATCTGAGAAAGTAGAGAGACAAGGGATAGTAGGAGGGCTGGAAAGGGAGTGAGAGTGGGAGACTGAATGTTGAAGGGTAAAAGAATAAAACATAACTGAGTTGAAAGAAAGCGAAAAGAGAAGTGGAAAAAACAGATTAAAGGGAAGATTGTGTCAGAAAGATGTAGAGAAGGAAGGGAAGAAGATAGAAGAGACAAAAATTGAAAGGATAATCTGGAAGAGAACTTAGAAATCAATAGAAGTAAAGTGGAAAACAGACTGGAATCAACTCAATTAGAAAATTAAAATTTCCAGGCAACAATGGTTGAACATACTACACTAAGCATAGCACAGGCAGGCCTTTCCTCTCCAGAACTTTCCAACATATCAGAGGATTCATGCACTTGAGGCAACTGTACTGCCCTTTCCCTTTTTTAAAAAGGACGATAATAATATACCTTAGGCACGAATGGAAAAGCTTCTGCAAAGATCTGAAGAAATTCCAGCAAACACTTGTTAAACATGTCCAAAAGAATGATCAAATTCAATTTAGAAAAATGTATCAATCGATATGGAGAAGAGAAGCAGGGGACAAACCTACCTGACAAGGGCTTCCTTCAGCCTGGCGTTTTGCTCTTCAAGCTGTTTGACCTGGTAATTGGATGCTGCTCCATCTGAGCCTAAAGAAATCAGTGATAGGAATGATCATTTGTTATTCAGTACACATATAATAATTAGCAAACAACAAAAAGAAGTCATGTCATCAGTGAACGAAACAATCTAGAAGCTAAACTGGATTCAGTGGTGGTCATGGAGAAGTGGTACATAGAGAATTATGACTGGGATATGGTTGCACCAGGACATAACCTATAAAGAAAAGACAAAGTAGGAAGAAAGGGAGGAAAAGTGGCATTATGTATAATATTTAAGTAATTAATTGACAGGCTTTTGAAATAAGGCGGCAGCAAACTGAGTTAAGCTAGAAAAAGGCAATGGAAAATCTAATTATTTTGGTGTGATGTGCATACTCTTTCACAGGCAGAAGAAATGGATAGAGATTTAATTGAAGATTATCACAAAGTTTCTAAGAAAGGAAAGATACTACTTGCTAGATGGTTTTAATCTGCTAGATGTTGATTGGGACATCTTGGCTGCAGCGTTGTTTAAAAGCAGGAAATCCTGGTGTGGTGAAACAGGGGTTTTCAAGCCTGTGAATTGTAATATTTTCATGCTGTGTATTTCTCTTGTTTGGCTAGCAGGTGGTGTTTGTTCTGTGTTTTAAAAGCTTTTGCAAAGAAAGCTGTTTTCTTTTCAGTTTGGCCCTGTGGAAAGGCAACCTGCAGTGCCATTGGCCAGATACTTTCAAAGTTGGTTCTCTGGGATCTGATTGGCCCTGGAGTTCATATCCAGCCAGGAGATACTGGAGTTTCCCCAGTCTCACATAGAGAGTGCAGAGGGTAAACATCTCTGCCCTGAGGCCCTGTTCAAGAACTGTAAGTAGTATTTTCCTGAAACTCCCCAGGTGCTTCCCAGGAAGTGAAAAGTGTGTAGATAGTTTTAATATTGATCCTTATTCAGTTCCCTGTTATTGCTTGTTGTTTTTCCACTTGTTTTATATCGTCCACTGTTCTATTTCTGTGATAATAAACACATTAGTTTATTAGCTCTGATGTCTTGGACTATGAATCCTGGTGGTTTGTGTTTTGAGTCTGTGAGCGCTTTCTAGGAACTGTGGGACCCCTGTTAAGAATGTTTCCATTGTCAAGAGATTATCAAAAGCTAAACGAATGCTATTTGCATAGGGAGAAGAATACCCAGCAGGAAAACAAGAAGTGATAGAAGCATTGGCTGACGAGGTCTTTGGTGAGACTTGATTTAGAGTTCTCTGTACATTCAGGAGGTTGTATGTCTCTGTTAAGACTTTGCTTAGAATCCTGTACAATTCAGGAAGGTGTATATTTCTGACAAGACATCATTTAAGTCCTGTGTACAGTTCAGGAAGGTGTACGCCTCTGATGAGACCTCACTTAGAGTCCTGTGTACACTTCAGGAAAATGTACCTTCAAAAGATTATAAACCAGATGGAGTTGATTAAGAGAACAACTACTAAAATGGTCAATGGTTTTCATTATAATGCATATGGGAACAGAGTTAAAGAACTAACCATATATACTCTAGAGGAAATGGGGGAAAGGGAGATATGATAAAGGCATTTGACTACTTATTAGGAAAGGGATGGTACATAAGACCAAGAATATTATAATGCCTCTGTATCACTCCATGGTGTGACATCACCTTGAGTATTGTGTTCAATTCTGGTCGCCGTACCTCAAAAAGGATATAACAGAATTAGAAAAGTTCAAAGAAGAGTGACCAAAATGATACGCAGGATGGAACTCTTCTCATATAAGAATAGCCATACTGGGTCAGACCAATGGTCCAACAGTGGTCAAGCCAGGTCAAGAGTACCTGGCAGAAACCCAAATAGTGGCAACATTCTATGCTACCAATCCCAGGGCAAGCAGTGGCTTCCCTATTCTGTCTCAATAGCACATTATGGACTTTTCCTCAAGGCAGAGCTCTAAACTGAGGTACATTGAGCTAAGAAGGTTTTTTAATGCCGATGATCGAGTAACAGTACCTTTACAGACCGTAGCTATGTAAGCAGGTCTACTGAGGTGTTTTCCTCCTTATGCTCATCAGGTTTTGAGGCTGTAATTGTGATAAGTGTGAGGATTGTTTGAATTAGTTAAATAGATTTTGGACTCCACTTTCTTCCTTTTTTTAATTAGTGTGAACATGCACTTATATGCCAAGACAACAAATAGTGGAACAAATATAGCAGGTTCAAGATAGAAGGAATGTGGATACTGTTTTGGAAGTGTCAGCAGGATGCAGGATTCCTCTGAAGAAGCCTGGGAAGTGAAACAGGTCCCCGTTGGGATCGATCCTGCGGCTGAAGCTACTGTATGTTTTCCTGCTTTACGTTTAAGATACGAGGATATTCAACAAGCACGATAACATATGACATATAATTTAAAAAAAATACACACTGGAACAGAGAGTAAATTGCTATGAGTGAGAATTCATGTTGAAGCATTAAAATATTTCAAAGGAGGTTTTTGACTCCAGGTACATTACCTGCTTTGCAGTAGGAGCAAGAAACATACATATTGTAAAGTACATGCAGGGGTTTCAAAATAAAGTTCCCCATGCATACTTTATCCCATCACGCTATCTTCTGGCTTCTGGAAGAGGGCAGTTTTCATTGTGGGAAAATTACTTGAGTAACTGCACTTTTCATCTCTTAAATGAATATAAATGATTTGCTCTGAGTTGCTTTTACTGATTTTTTTTCTTGTTATTTCTCACCTTTATCTTCAATTTCATGTTTGACAATTTCCAAGTCCATTGTGAGCTCGTCCACTTTGTCTTTCAGGGAGTCGACTTCCTGCTGGAGGGATTCAGCCCTCTCTTCAGCCATCTCCTTGTCTAGAGTCGCCATCTCAATGGCATCAGCTGTGTCAGCCATTTCCTCCATGTAATGCTCCTTTGCTTCAAGGGCTTCTTGGGCCTCCTACAGTCAGGTATGAACCACATGTAAGTTCCCTTATCTTCCCTAGTTCATCCTCATTGCAAACAGAAACCTTTTAAGGCGGGGGTGGCTCATACACATGGTGAAAAAAATAGGAAAATAAAAACAAAGCACCTTGAGCAGATGGAATCCCTACTGAAATATGCTACCTGTCGCAAAGGATGGGATGCCCCCTCCCCAAAGTGCCCAATGCCTTCATGGGGAGCAGGGTGGACCCTTTACTCAGAACACCAGTCAGGCAGTTGTCGAAAGAAAAAAAGAAAGCACAATATTAAAAAATATATTTTGCAATCACTGGTTATGCTCAGCAAAAACAACTAACAGTTTAATTGTATAGCCTGGAACGCTAATAAAAAAAATACTGAACCCTGATTCTGTACTCTGGACCATCACGCTATTAATATAAACATTTTGCATACATAGAAACTGCCATGGCCCTGGGTGCATTGAAGAACTAGGCCATTTCCACAAAGAGCTCAGCATGGAAAAAAAATTCCAATTTTTGGTGTCATCTCAGAATAGCAACATAAACCCTCACCAGCAGCAAGGCATATTGTGAAGTAAAACACCCCCACCCCCAAACAGCCCCATCTCTCAGCCTCAAAATGCCCCAGCCCCTTAAACTACCCTCTGCAAGTGCCCCAAACTGCTCTACCCCCAAAATATTACCCTACACTGCCCAAGCAGTTAGAGCCATGCTAGAAATTATGGAAATATTTTCCGTAGCGCCGGAAATGGTGTGCACTCGAGATGGAACTATCGCCGGTGGCCGCATTGGGCCGACAGTAGTTCCGGGTTGCCACGTGGCAACCCTTTAGTAAAGGGCCCCTTAGAGTCTACTGCAAGAGGAACTGTTCTGGCATAAACAGAAGGAATTTACATGTTTAAGTGGCCAACATTTGTAAATCATGATTTTAGAAAAACACTTTTTACACATATAAAAGTTGAGAGATGCAAAGCTTGGACAGGGCTGGGTCATGAGTGTGTAATAGGTGTGCTTTGAGCAGGAACATAAATTATATGTGTATTCTTGATTTCACAGTTGGAATGCATGTATACTTTAAGAAAAGCTAGACATTGGTGTTTACATCTGCTTCCCAGCAAGTGCAAATATACAGTAAATGCTTGTTTGGACCTGGAGTTATACAATGTCCCCTTTTTTCAAGGCTCAAAATTTGCAACACATGGAAGTGTAGCTTTCTAAAATATTGCACTCACATGTGTAAATGTCGTCATCTACATGTGTAAGTAGCAAAATCAGTACCTCCATGTTTTGGTACTTATGTGCATGAGAACACAAGGGCATAAGAATTGCCATAGTGTGTCAGACCTTAGTCCATTAAGCCCAGGAAGCGGCCTATCCAGGTCACAAATACCTGGCAGGATCCCAGAGATAGGCTGTGGCTTTCCCTAGGTTTGTCTTAATAGCAGTTTGTGGACTTTACTGGAAGGCCATTGTCCAAACCTTTTCTGAACCCAACTACACTAATTTCTTTTATCACATTCTCCAGCAACAAGTTCTAGAGCTTAACTCTACGCTGAGTGAAAAAATATTTTACTCATCCCATCCCCAAGTGATGCCATTGTTTGAAGAAATAGAATTCCTTTTGGATAGGAAAGGAGAAAAAAAAAGAGCAGTATAATAGAGCTACAATGCCCTCCAGGGCACCCCACCGTACTCACATCTCCAACTTCTTTCCCATAAGTGAAGACCTATAGGAGAGATTTCTTAAACAAATAAGTTTTCTGATCGGTTTTAAATGTGGGTAGAGACTCCTGTGATCTTATGGATAGGGGAAGGGTGTTCCAAAGACTAGGACCTACTACAATGAAAATCTTCTTTATAATACACTCAAGCTTTATCTGTCTAAAAGGAGAGACATCAAAGAGGTTTTAATGACTGTTCTGTTTGTGTATGTATGTATGTATGTATGAATGTCTGTGTGTCTGTGCCATTGGCAAACACATGATTTCTAATTTGCTAGCAGATTGCATCTCCTTTACTTAATGCCCAGGCTGGACTGACTCTGGAGGGTCATGTCAAGGTTCATAATGTCAGAGCCATGGCTATATTGGTAGCCCACTTGAGGTCTACCTCTATAAACTCACGAATCCCAATACACATCTTCTTCCCACTCCCCCACCTCTACCATCCTCCCCCTTGCCTATCTTACCTACCCACATCAAATCGACAACCTCTTCATTCATTATATTACAGCTGTATCCATTCTATGTTTCGTTGTAAACTTGTTGTACTTTGTAAGCCACATTGAATCTGCTAGCGAGTGGGAAAGCGCGGGGTATAAGTGTTATAAATATAATATAATATGCTTGCATGTATGGGAATGTGGGTGTGTTTGTATGTGTATTTATAGCTGTGTTGATTTTCCTGTGTCTTTGGTTGCGAGAGGGGATGAGAGAGTAGGGCTTTTTGAATGGTGTTTAATTCCTGAATCACTATATTAACAGTGAATAAGTGTTTTTATATTGCAGTTGTCGAAACTGCTTTTCTCACAGAAATGCACTGTGACATTTTCTGAAGGGGAGGGGCTTCATTCCTTCATATGCAAAAAACTTCACTTGTATAGGGCAATATCTTCCCCCAGTTCACCTCCTCCCTTCCTGTGACTGGATCCTACCTAGAGTCTCTGTGATCAGAGGTGTCTTCCATTATCCCTACTTCCAGTACCTTCCCATTGGCTGGATCCTATCTACAGTCTCTGTCATAGTCAGCAGAATAGGGTGGGCCACAGGGGCCATGGCGCCAATAATCTTTTGACCAACACAGCATCAGCAACTAGAGAGCTTTGAGGGGCCAGAGAATAGTTTGTTTGGCCCTCTATCAAAAAATATGTTCTGCTGTCCCTGGTTTCTGCTGCTGGTTACAGTGGAAGCAGGCAGAGAAGACACACTTTCACAGAAAAATACCCGGACATATTAGCCATCCTTTGGACATTAATATAAAAATCTGCACAATTTTAAAACAAAACAAAAAACCACAAACAAAAAAACAGACAACTGTCAATCTTGACCTCCTGAATCCTGAGCTCATCTCACAGGGACCTTAAACTTTAGAAACTAGATATGTGCTTAGTTTATCAATGCCATAATGTAGTCCTGCCCATGGCAACAGATTAAAAAAAATTGGCAGTACATGTGGCAACCAATAAGAAAACTGTGCAATCCAATCAGTAGTTTTCACAGTATAATTAACAACAAAGAAAACAAAATATACATCACGGTGAATAAAAATACAGCACAATAGAGGGATGGAATAATTTGTAATCCCTGTGTCTGTATGTGTGTGTGTGTGTGCACACGTGTGATGTGCATGTGTTGTGTGGAGCTAGTTGAGTGGGTCAGAGGTAGTTTTAAGGTGTAGTTGTGAGGGGGTAGCAGTAGCTTTGGGGATTAGGGATCATTGTAGGGGTTTACATTTGGGTGGTGAGACCGTTGCAGAGGTAGGTTTGGAGGGTGGAGCAGTTTGAGAAGGTGGGGCAGAAAGAGAAGGAGTAATAAGGGTGGAGGCAGTTGGAAGGGGTGGGGTGGTTGTGGGGATAGATTTGGAGGCTAGCAGGGCGATGGCAGGGTCCTACTATGAGACAGGTGGATCATTTGTGGAGGATAGTATTGGGGTGTAGGGCAGTTTGAGGGGTGTCAGGGCAGTTGCAAAGGAGCTTTGGGCAATGGAACAATTTGTGGTTTGGTGAAGCAGTTGTGGAGAAGATGTATGGTTAGTGGGGCAGAAGCAGGGATAGGATGGAAGGGAGGCAGTTTAGGGAGCGATGGAGCAGTTGCAGAGAATAGGTTTTGGGGGCAGAGCTGTTTGTGGGGTGTTGGAGCAGTTATGGGGGTAGTTTAGAGGGTGTAGGCATTTCCCTATTGAAAATTTTACAGAATGGGATAAAACTTGGCATGGTGGAAGAAAAAAAAAACTGGAAAGATCAGTCCAAGGATTCCAGAGAAATAAGCCCAATATATTTCTAAGAGTTAATTTGCCCCTGGATGGACAGACATTGTCAACCCCTTTTTTGTAATTCCAACTTCTATAGGGTTGGAAAGAGAAGAATTCAAGCTTAAAGCAAGCTTCATTTGCTAAAGAAAGTAGGGTGGGTTATACAATAACACTCTTACCTTTTTGGCTTCCTTGAGCTGCCGTTGTAGGTCAGCCTGTTGCTCCTGAATTTTGCTTTTCCATTCTTGAAGATGCTCCAGTTGAATCTTGTATTTCTCCAATTCTTTGAGCTTGGCTTTGTCTTCATTTCTCTTAATTTTCAAGGTCTCTAGCTTCTCCTCCAGGTCCTTCACCTGCACACGCAGGCTCTCCTCCTCCTGTGGGGACCACAGACCAGGTTAGCACCCATTGTATTTGATGTACAGAATTCTAGTAGCCATATTAGTCCTGGAGAAAACTGGAATCCAAACAATTTGAGATACATTTTGAAGGAATGACAAAATGAGATATTGTAGTACCTGAACATTTTAAAATTAGCATTAATAATCATTATTATACTATGGGGCTCATTTTCAAAGCACTTAGTCTTACAAAGTTCCATAGGTTACTACTGGTCTCATTTTTGAAAGAGAAAAACAACCAAAAAGTGTCATAAAGCACCATTTGGACGGATTTCTTCTTAAAATGTCCAAATCGATATTTTCAAAACCTGTTTTGCAGACATATATCTATGCATTTTGTCTACAGTGCGTTCAAATCACAAGGGGGTGTGTTGGGGGCATTTCAAAGACAGGATATGGGCATGCCTAACACTTGGATATTTTACAGCCATAATGGAATAAAAATCAAAATGTCTAGGATGAAAACATCTAGACTTGTTTTTCAAATGAATACACCACAAAAAGTGCCCTAAATGACCAGATGACCACTGGAGAGATTCAGGGATGACCCCTCCTTACTCCCCCAGTGGTCACTGACTCCCTCCCACCCCACAAAAATGTGAATAAAAATAGTACTCAGCAGCCTCTATGACAGACTCAGAGCAGAATGCAAGTCCCTGGAGTGGTGTAGTGGTGGGTGCAGTGCACTGTAGACCGGTGGACCCAGGCTCATACCTCCCCCTACCTGTTACACTTCTGGTGGAAACTGTGAGCCCTCCAAAACTCACCAGAAACCCACTGTACCCACATACAGGTGCCCCCTTCACCCATAAAGGTTACTGTAGTGGTGTACAGTTGGGGGTAGTGGGTTTTGGCTAGGCCTTGGAGGGCTCAACAGACAAGATAATGGGGCAACAGTGAGATGAGCACTTGGGAGCATTTATATGACGTCCACGGCAGTGCTCCCTAGGGTGCCCCATTGCTCTCCTGGGATGTCTGGGGGACCAGTCTGCTAATAATGCTGGCCCCTCCTACAACCCAGTGGTTTTATTTTGTGCGTTTTTTACTTATGCGGGTTTTGTTAGAAAATGGTATAAACAGATAAATGTTCAAAGTACAAAACCTTGTTTGAAATGGTATTTTCAAAAAAAAGATACACATTTTTCTTTTTTTTCGAAAATGGGAATACTTCCTATTCAGATTTGGTACGTTTAGCTCAAAATGCCCAAAGTCCGACTTAGATGCACTATCCAAAATGTCCCTCTATGTAACTTTGTAAGTCTAAGTTTTTGGAAAATATGCCTCCACGTTAGTAGAACAGAAAAGCAAAATAAGCAAAAAAAAAATATCTAATTTTCACATCAAACAAAGAAACATTAAAAAGAATGTAGTCCAGGCCAAAACTTTAGGTTTAAAGTACAGTGGTGGAAATAAGTATTTGATCCCTTGCTGATTTTGTAAGTTTGCCCACTGACAAAGACATGAGCAGCCCATAATTGAAGGGTAGGTTATTGGTAACAGTGAGAGATAGCACATCACAAATTAAATCCGGAAAATCACATTGTGGAAAGTATATGAATTTATTTGCATTCTGCAGAGGGAAATAAGTATTTGATCCCCCACCAACCAGTAAGAGATCTGGCCCCTACAGACCAGGTAGATGCTCCAAATCAACTCGTTACCTGCATGACAGACAGCTGTCGGCAATGGTCACCTGTATGAAAGACACCTGTCCACAGACTCAGTGAATCAGTCAGACTCTAACCTCTACAAAATGGCCAAGAGCAAGGAGCTGTCTAAGGATGTCAGGGACAAGATCATACACCTGCACAAGGCTGGAATGGGCTACAAAACCATCAGTAAGACGCTGGGCGAGAAGGAGACAACTGTTGGTGCCATAGTAAGAAAATGGAAGAAGTACAAAATGACTGTCAATCGACAAAGATCTGGGGCTCCACGCAAAATCTCACCTCGTGGGGTATCCTTGATCATGAGGAAGGTTAGAAATCAGCCTACAACTACAAGGGGGGAACTTGTCAATGATCTCAAGGCAGCTGGGACCACTGTCACCACGAAAACCATTGGTAACACATTACGACATAACGGATTGCAATCCTGCAGTGCCCGCAAGGTCCCCCTGCTCCGGAAGGCACATGTGACGGCCCGTCTGAAGTTTGCCAGTGAACACCTGGATGATGCCGAGAGTGATTGGGAGAAGGTGCTGTGGTCAGATGAGACAAAAATTGAGCTCTTTGGCATGAACTCAACTCGCCGTGTTTGGAGGAAGAGAAATGCTGCCTATGACCCAAAGAACACCGTCCCCACTGTCAAGCATGGAGGTGGAAATGTTATGTTTTGGGGGTGTTTCTCTGCTAAGGGCACAGGACTACTTCACCGCATCAATGGGAGAATGGATGGGGCCATGTACCGTACAATTCTGAGTGACAACCTCCTTCCCTCCGCCAGGGCCTTAAAAATGGGTCGTGGCTGGGTCTTCCAGCACGACAATGACCCAAACATACAGCCAAGGCAACAAAGGAGTGGCTCAGGAAGAAGCACATTAGGGTCATGGAGTGGCCTAGCCAGTCACCAGACCTTAATCCCATTGAAAACTTATGGAGGGAGCTGAAGCTGCGAGTTGCCAAGCGACAGCCCAGAACTCTTAATGATTTAGAGATGATCTGCAAAGAGGAGTGGACCAAAATTCCTCCTGACATGTGTGCAAACCTCATCATCAACTACAGAAGACGTCTGACCGCTGTGCTTGCCAACAAGGGTTTTGCCACCAAGTATTAGGTCTTGTTTGCCAGAGGGATTAAATACTTATTTCCCTCTGCAGAATGCAAATAAATTCATATACTTTCCACAATGTGATTTTCCGGATTTAATTTGTGATGTGCTATCTCTCACTGTTACCAATAACCTACCCTTCAATTATGGGCTGCTCATGTCTTTGTCAGTGGGCAAACTTACAAAATCAGCAAGGGATCAAATACTTATTTCCACCACTGTAGGTCTGGTCACATCACAGAAAACATTAATTCTCTGTTCACAAAAAGAACATTCTTCTTAGCAAAATACAATTTCAAAATAGCTTGCTTTTGTGATTCTATATGAAAAGTAATTAATAAATTAGCACGAGTCTCAATATTGTATTGGGAAGATTCTAGAAACACATATATATCCAAAATAGATAGAGCAATATTATTCATAATCCGTTCTACAACATGAATTAGCCTAGTTCCTTTAAGACTATAATAAATATTATCCATACTTGAACTTTTAAGTCCTCAGATGTTACATTAACATAAGAACATAAGAACAGCCATACTGGGCCAGACCAATGGTCCATCTAGCCTAGTATCCTGTTTCCAATAGTGGCCAATCCAGGTCACAAGTACCTGGCAGAAACTCAAACGGCAGCTACGTTCCATTCTACCAAACTCAGGGCAAGCAGTGGCTTCCCCATATCTATGTCAATAGTGGACTATGGACTTTTCCTCCAGGAGCTTGGCCAAACCTTTTTTAAACCCAGATACGTTAACTACTGCTAACACATCCTACAGCAGCAAGTTCTAGAGCTTAACTATTCTTTCCATGAAAAAATATTTCCTTCTATTTGTTTTAAAAGTATTTCCGTTTAATTTCATTGAGTGACCCCCAGTCTTTATACTTTTTGAAAGAGTGAAAAATCAGTTCACTTCTACCTGTTGTACACCACTCAGGATTTTGTAGACCACAATCATATCCCCCCTATGCCGTCTCTTTTCCAAGCTGAAGAGCCCTAACCTCTTTAGCTTTTCCTCATATGGGAGGAGTCCCATCTTCTTTATCATTTTGGTCCCTCTTCTTTGATCCTCTTCTAATTCCGCTATATCTTTTTTGAGATATGGCGAACAGAATTGAACACAATACTCAAGGTGAGACTGCACCATGGAGCGATACAGAGGCATTATAATATTCTTGGTCTTATTTTGCATCCCTTTCCTAATAATTCCTAGCATCCTGTTGGCTTTTTTAGCCGCCGCACCCTGACACCTTTCAGACACTGACTTCCTGTTCATATTTGCCTCACCCCATATTCTTTTTTTAAGCAAACATTTATTTGCCTCTTTGCAAGCTTTTCACCCTTGCTCCTGTTGTCTTTTCAGTTTTTTGCTGTTGCTAATTACACATGCAATTTCTCTTTGTGTATTATTGAACTTTTGTGTGATACTTTTATCAAAAATGTTCAAATAAATACAAGATACAAAAAAGTAATATTTCCTTAATGGAATTGAGTGAAACATAGAAGATATGTCTGAATACCCTGTAGTTTATGTGCACTGGTGCTGACAAGGTATCGTAGGCATGTGATATGGGATAGCTAGATTACAGCCAAACACTATCAATGTAGAGCACTGATTCTCAACCAGAACAACACACTAGTGTGTCATAAGAATCCAGAAGTTGTGTTGTGGGATGGTGGCAGCAGCCGAAAACACAAAGGCAGGAGATGTAGCTGCACAAGGCCCAGCAATCTGCCTTAATTTGTTCTCAGCTGCACTCCTTCCTGAGTACTTAATGTGGCTTTGGGCTAATATTCTATGACAGCTTTGGTGCGCCCTGAAGCTGTTATAGAATTGGCGCTAGGAGTACCCCACCTACATCTTGGTGTCAATTTATAGAATTTCAGCCCCCCCCCCCCCCATTTTTTATCTCCATAACAGGACAGGGGCCACATGTATATTTTCAGTGGGAAAATATTGTCAGCTACATTAAAAATCTATTAACTTGCATCTCAACAATATATAACACGTCTGATCTGATAAGTTATTTATTTATTTATTTAGATTTAGCTCACACCTGTTTTAGTAGTATCTCCAAATAAGATAGAAAAATGTAGGCAGATAAAGACCATATGGCCCATCCAGTCTGCCCCATCCATACCATCTACTCTCCCTATCACTCTCATAGAGATCCTATGAACTTGTCCCAAGGTCTCTTGAATTCAGATACTGTTTTTGTCTCCACCACTCCCACCGGGAGGCCATTCCATAAATTCACCACTCTTTCCATGAAGAAGTATTTCCTCAGGTTACTTCTGAGTCTATCCCCTTTCACCTTCATCCTATGCCCCCTCGTTCCTGAGCTTCCTTTCAATTGAAAGAGACTCGGTTCCTGTGCATTTATGCCACACAGGTATTTAAATATCTCTATCATATCTCCCTTTTCCCGTCTTTCTTCCAAAGAATACATATTGAGATCTTTAAGTCTGTCCCTATACTCTTTATGGTGAAGGTGTGGCCTCCAGAATTGTATACCATATTCTAAATATGGTCTCACCAGAGTCTTATACAAGGGCATCATCACCACCTTTTTCCTACTGGCCATTCCTCTCTCAATGCACTCAAGCATCCTTCTATCTTTCAGCGTCACCTTTTCTACCTGTTTGACCACTTCATAATCACATCTAAGTCCTGCTCCTCTTTCGTGCACAAAAGTTCTTCACCCCCTAAACTGTACCGTTCCCTTGGATTTTTGCAGCTTAAATGCATGACTCTGCTTTTTTTTTAAGCATTAAATCTAAGTTGCCAAATTCCAGACCATTCCTCTAGCTTTGCTAAGTCTTTCCTCATGTTATCCACACCATCATGGGTGCTACCCTACTGCAGATTTTGGTATCATCTGCAAAGCGGCAAACCTTACTGGACAGCCCTTCAGCAGAATCGCTTACAAAAATGTTTTAAAAAACCAGCCTAAGAACCGATCCTTGCATAACACCACTGGTAACATCCTTTTCCTCATAATGAGCTCCATTTACCACTACCCTCTGACGCCTTCCACTCAACCAGTTCAACATTCAGGTACACTACCTAAAAACTCTTTCATGAACATGATCAAGAAGTCAGTGGATATCCATAAAAGTTTTCCTTGAGACAAATAAGAAAAAAAGACAGACTTAAATATATTCTCCCAAACACCAAATAGTACATCCGCTCCTTACCTTACTGGGTATAGGACCAGGGAGAGGAGCTACAGGTGATGTCAAGGCAGAGGACGGAGAAGGAATGATTGGAGCAGCTAAAGGAGTCTGAGCAGGTGTGCTGGGCTCACTGCTGCTGATTTCGCCACATGATGCAGAAGCAGACCCAGAAGCTCCCGCTGTCCCACTGGAGGCTGCAGAGCTAGATGGTCGTGCAGGCTACAAAGCAAGATTTTAAGAGAGAGAGATCAGGCATTCAGTTGACTTTTTAAAACACTTATTTTTAAGCCTAGACTTCACCATGGCCATTGAGAGCTACCCTTTTACTGCTATTGTTCAACCTGCATTTAGTTAGCAAATAAGGGAAGATTAAACCATCCCAATGGGAATAGTGCCAAATGAATGCGTAAGGATGAAATCTAGCTATTAAAGTATAGAACTATCACAAAATCTTCAGAAATGTGAGCTGAAATCCCTGCTCTGCCATGGACTCTTTGATGTTGGGTATGTCACTTGACAGACTGAAACTCAGGAAAGTAAACTGCAAATGTAATAATAGTCATAATACTGTCCTTCACCTCAGAACATAAGGAGCCAACTTTTCAAAATTATTGGGGGTGTTAAACCCAACAGAGTTGTTCAATATTGGAGGTGCTCAAGCACCCAGAGCACCGGCTGCTATGACCAGGCCATTTAAAAAGGCAACATGTATAGGCAGGTGTTGCTGACATACTAGCCACAGTGTTATTATTATTATTATTAGCATTTGTATAGCGCTACCAGACGCACGCAGCGCTGAACACCTGACACAAGGAGACAGTCCCTGCTCAAAAGAGCTTACCATTTTAAACTGCCCTGAAATTCAATTTGGATGAAAATAACAATGCAAAATGAAATCAACATTAAAGGTTTTGTAGCTGGCCCTCCACTTGTTGGGGTACAATCCCCTACTGCATCACATCAAAGAGAGATTCTTCTGGACCAAGGACCCAGAACACTCCCTACCTTATACTCAAAGGAAAGAACATATTGGTGTCTCACTATACTTTGGTTATTTAAAAAGCAGACAATGGAACTCACTTAATTCTGAGGAAAATAAAACTGCTACCACTTACATGCATCTCTTCCTATATTATTTAAGAATGAACTCAAAGCATTAAAATTCAGGACTTAGAAAAATTTACAGTCGAGAAATCACATTGAGTTTGAATGCGACCAACCAGATTGTGTGTTCAAAAACTCAGTTCACAGACCCTGTATAGCTCCAGGGCCATTGATAGACAAAGCTGGGCCCAAGGCAAACAATCTTCAGGGCCCCGACTTCACACCACCGCATGCCCCCCCCCCCCCGCTGCTTGTCCCCCCCCCCCCCCCCCCCCACTGCCACAGCCACCCCCTCCCGCAGCAGCAAACGAGAATGTTCTACCAGCTATAGGTTCTTCTTCCTGCTGTGTCCTGCCTTCTGTGAAGTAACTTCCTGTTTCTGCAAAGGCAGGATGTGCCAGAAAGAAGGACCTATGGCTGGCAGAGCAGTCTCTTTTGATCGCTGGCGCTGGGCCCTCTTTGGAGGACAGGTGCAGCGAATCTTGCCCCCCTGCCCCCCACTTTGGCGGCCCTGTATAGCTCACCCTCCTAACTCCCCCCCATACACCTCTGATATTCAAGTAAGTAGACTGGGCCCTACTTTGACTCATGTATTATTACATTAGCAACTTCTTTACAATATATATGAAAGTAATCACTCCTTTTCTGACTCACAGGGTTGTTCTCATGAACTATCTGCATAGGTTAAAGAACTCACTGCCAATCCCTCACCTTCATGCCAGAGTAAGAGGAAAAAGCCAAAAATGCTTGCTCACACTGCATCATTTAAATATGCTCTAAAAGGAGACATTAGGTCTTAGATGATAATTTTCTTACCATTAATCCTTCCCACTATTCCAGAACCTGTGGGATAGTTGTGTCCATCGACCAAGCAGGTGGAAATAGAGAACTGAAAACTGAGCTGAGACATATGTCACTTGTCATCCAGTCCAGCTACTCAGAATTTATGAAGACAAGCAATAAGGAGAAACTCAGAACAAACACAACAACCTTAAACAACTCGCTAACCTAACACTAATCAGCTGAGTAAACATATGTGGATTTCTCTCATTTCTGGACAACTTGTAGAGAACAAGAGATATGCAGGAAGCATATTATTTGTCCCATTACTTTGCACCGACTAAACATCTCAGAAACCTTGGGTGGACCTCTGGAATAGTGGGATGGACTAATGGAAAGAAAATGATCAGATAAGATCTAATTTCTCTTTCCATTATGTAGTTTCCAACTATTCCAGAAACTGTGGGATTTTCAAAAGCAATCCCTAGAGTGGGTGGGATCCTGGCATCAGCGCCCTGAGAACCGATGCCCCAACTCTGGCTTCTGAGCATGCTGCAACATCCACCCTGTGGTGCTTGGCAAAGGTACGCAGTGTCAACCAAATCGCAGCCTTGCAAATATCTGCCTGAGACAGTAAGGTAGTCTCTGCTCAGGATGTTGCTGTACACCTCATAGAATGAGCCCACAAGGCCTTGGGAGCCTCCTTCCTCACAAACAAATAAGCTGACGCGATAGTCTCCTTCAGCCATCTAGCAACTGTGGGCTTGGAAGCCATAAGGCTAAGCCTCTCTTTACCAAAAAAGGCCAAAAAAGGAGAGAAGGAACAGCAGTTTTCCACAGCAAACAAAGAGAAACCAAAAGGAGTGGAAGGGTGATGTTCCAAGGATGACTGTCCAAAAAGGTTTCTCAAAATACTTTATTCTTGAACAAAATACCAAAAACATGCACAGTCCTGACCCACAAAATGAGTAAATTGTTCTGACCCTACACGGGCCATGTTTCAGTGCTGTGTATGTTTAGTAGCGCTTGAGAAATGATACGTAGTAGTAGTAGTAGTTAACATGGAGACTGCAAGAAGAGAGGAGCAACTGGGCAGGAGAATTCCAACTTGTAACCTTCTGTAAGAATTTCCAGATCCAACTGGTCTGATGTGATTTTGGCTCATTCCTCTTGAAACTCCTGAAGATGTCCTCCCACTGGAGGAAGGGAAGAGTGGATCAGCCTCACATCATTGTGAAGCTCTGGAGGCATTGGATGCTCTAGCTGACTGAGATGAGGACTTCTGTCCTTACAAAAGGAAGATTGGTGTGCCTGAAAGCATACTGCTGATGACCAGGCCGGTAACCTCTGCTGTCTCCAAATCAAGATCAAGAGCCCACTGAAAATGGACGACTACAGGTTTTTGGCTTAACCTCTGGCAACTGCTGTGACTTAGTTTCCCTCAGTTCTTTCACCAAGTTACTGAGATCTTCTCCAAATACCCACTTGCCCTGAAAGGGCAGTTTAACCAGATATGACTTTGATGCTGCATCTGCTGCCCAATGCCGCAACCAGAGTTGCCAACATGCCATAATGGCCAAAGACATACTGTGGGCTGTAACCCATAACTTGTCATAAATAGGTCAACCCTGCTTCCAGCTGGATGTTATGGAGCCTGTCTTGTGTTGCCGACCACTGATGCCACTTCAGGCATGCTCTTGCCATGAATGAGATGCACACTGTCATTTGAAGGCCAAAGAGGCCACTTCAAAGGCCTGTATCAGCAAGCCTTCTAGCTTCCTATCCTGTAGGTCTTTTAGGGCAATGCCCCCTTCCACTGGCAAGGTGATCTTCCTAGTCACTTCCGTAACCAGGGAGCCCACCCTGGGAAGCTGCAATTTATCTTTCTACTCCAATACTAACGGGTATAGGTGAGCCATGGCTTTTCCCATTCTCAGCCCTGCATCCAGTGAGACCCATTCTGCTGTAATCAGGTCCTGGATATCTGGATGCATCGAGAAGGCTTTAGAAAGACTAAGTCCCCTCATGATCGATGAAGACGGAACTCCTGATGCTGAAGCAGAAGTCTCCTCAATGGAAAGCACCTCCAGTGCCTCAGAAATAAGAGTACTGAGCTCTTCTTTATGAAACAACCTCTCGGTAAGTTTGGACCATCCTTCTCCTCAGGAAGGAGATCTCCCTCCTCTAATGGCTCCTTCACCGATGGCTCCTCTGAACAGACCGAGGCCTCATCAGATAAGGAGGGAGAAGCAGAGATAGCCTCATTTGCCCACCCCTGGAGGTGTAAATGAGATCTCTTAGGAGCTGGAGGGGCAGCGGGGTAAGAAACTGAAGCACCTTGCAGCAACTCTGACTGCCCCTGCTTCAGTAAATAGGCCTGGTGTAAGAGCAATATTAACTCCGGAGAAAACAAAGATCCCATTCCTGTGCTCTCCTGCATCAAACTGCGCACCGGCCCTGATGGAGAGCCCAAAGATCCTGGCATATTCGGATGCTGCCGCCGACCATTTCCTCTGCGTCCCATGGGATTCCTGGCTTGCAGGCCTCATAGTGGGAACACCGCTTAACCGCCTCCATGGGAGTCACCATTCACCTCAACTGTAACATGTGCAGCTCAACATGTCCCAAGCAGGATCCCTCTCCTGCACCAAGTAGAACTTGGAGCCCTCCAAGTGGTTCCGAGTGAAACTCCCCTCCAAGCTCACAGTCTCCACAAGTCTTATCACAGATGAGAGAGGCTCAGGACTGGTACTCTGTTCCATGCTCTCTAGCAAACTTCTTTCCTTCTCCTTTCTATTTTTTTTAAGTTGTGCTGGAAAAGGAGAGATCCACAAGAAACAGGGAAGATGTAAAGGGAGGAAAGAAGTAAATTTGTCAGGCACCACAAACAGGGATCTGAAGACTTCCAGATATGACTCTGCAGACTCAAGCCACCCACAAAACTCAACTAAGGACCAGTTGACTAACTGGATCAGGAGCAAATCACTCAGAACCAGAGGCTGAAAAGTGTGATCATACACCTGCTGAAGATAGAAAACCCTGAGGAGCTAGACTGGATGCCAAGAGAGATATATTTCAGCTCATTTTTTTAGTTTTCTATCTCCACCCGCTGGTTGATGGACACAACTATCCTACAGGTTCTGGAATAGTGGAAAGCTATGTAATGGAACAGTGGTTTTCAACCAGTCTTCAGGGACCACCTGGTCAGTCAGGTTTTAGGATATCCACAATGAATATGTAAGGATATGCATGCACTACCTTCTTGGTATGCAAATCTCTCTCATGCATATTCATTGTGGGTTGAAAACTACGGCTCTAAAATTCTGATGTAGCTCTACACCATAGGACTGAATGGGGAAAATTCTAAAGTCTTGACAATATAGCTGGAAAAACTATTAGATTTATAATGATATTGTAATGTTCCTCAGAAATTAGGGGGGACTCACCTACAGTTAAAAATGAAGAAAACAAATCCTCTCATTCCCACTGAACATTTTTCCTCACTCTCTCATGCTCAATAGGTCACATCAATGAGGACTCAAACACATTTCTGTATTTCAGAATTATAAAGTTTCATTTCTGTAGCAAATTCCTCCTAGGACCACATGCACTGGCAGCTCTGTATAGAGCAATACTAATTAACCTAGTATGAGAAATGTTAGGTGGTTAAGAAAATACAGGGCTACTCGGGTTCACAGACCTCTACACAGATGTAATTATGTTTTGATTAACCATTTAAAATGGATATTATATCCCATCTCCTGCAAAACAAAAGATGGGCGTCCATCTTGTTTCAAAAATACGTGTTTCCCTGCCCCTGGATTGGGACGTTTTGTGAGGACGTCCTCATCAAAATTTGGACGTCCCTTTCGAAAATGCCCCTCCACGTTACCTACTGCAGGCCTTAATTGACTCTTAGTTTTTAAAATTTTCTACCATTTATAAAGATATCTCTGTGATTTACACATGCTCTTGAAATCTGAAGCTTTCTAGTTTTCACTTCCACTCAGTGAAAAACTGTTCCACATATCTTCTATCCCTTTCAGGAAGAAAATATTTCTTCAGATAACTCCTCTTTCACCTTTATCTCATAATCTCTCATTCTTGAGCATTTCCACCTTTGAAAAAGGACAGTCTTGTACATATTTACTCCTTCTTGGTATTTGAAAGCTTTTGCCATATCCCCCGTTTGTTCAGGCTAAACATATTAGGACAAATCTTTCTCAATATGTCTTAAGGTGAAGACCATTGATCATTTTAGTAGCTGTACTTTGAAATGACTCCATTCTGTCCATATCTTTCTTTAATGTATGTGTCTGCTGTATGTGCCAATATAAAATAGCTTCTCCAAAAGCTCTTCCACAAAGTTATACCTGCTCCAAAGCAAGAGGAACTTTGTGCCACATATATGCTGGTATGAATCTGTACACGTGCTAGTTGTGTTGAACTGTTTTCAATAAATAAATTTGATCAGAAAATAAATACTTGAGTGTGGATCCTGCCATTTTCCACCTATTCTCTGTCCCCAGAAATGTCGTTTGAGTATATTGCCTAAAAGTAAATGTACTTTTATGTGCATAGCCCTCTGACCATTTAATAAGTGCTTATTTGAGAATGTAGAACAGTGACTTATGAAATTACTCTGAATGAAGTCTAATCAGATTTATAGAGCGACACTATGACCTCTTATTTTTACTGACTCCTCTTTGTGGGCACCCTACACCATAGGACCATGGGCACCCTACAAAACTGCCAACTTTTGCTGCTGTTTTATCTCACTGTTTGCCTCCTTTATATATGAGAAGAAGACAACAAGAGAAAGAGAAAGTGACATTAGAGAGATTCTACAATACTAATCTCTTTGATAGTCATGGAAAAATGGCAATGCACAAAACACATTTTTATGGAATTCACTTTTTCTTTTATTTAATTAATTACATCTTATAACAGAGATAAGGAAATCAAAACCATAAAGAAATTACAAGAAACAAAACAAAAAGCAATACAAAAAAGGTACCTGACTTCAAAATATATTTTGGGAAGTATGAACTCCCCCTAAAATCTCAGGTCAGGAATCTTGAGATGCTTCCAGATTCACCACTTACTTTGTTCCCGCAAATTCAACCAACCATTAAAAAGTATTTTTTTTTTTTTTTATAATATCTTTATTGAGTCAATGGTAGAAGGAACAATTACAAAAGCAAAAAGTCCGCCATCCATAATGAGAAAAAGACAAACAGACATCAATTTTTTCTCCCAAAAAGTATTTCTATCATCTGTGGCAACTATGAAATCTCTCTCCGTATACTAAATGGACAAGTCTGACCACAGTGATCCATGTCATGATACCGTCACAGCTGGATTACTGTAATGCCCTGTACATTGATCAAACTAAAAAGTGCACCAGCTCCAAATAATTCAGAATGCTGAGCACAACTGATAAAGGTCTGAAAGGCATGACCACATTGTACCCTTACAAGAAAAACTACACTGATTACCAGTACTTTACAGGACCAGATTTGTTTGATTTTCAATGTCCACAGACAAAATGGATGAGAGTACTTAAAGAATAAGATAGCCCTCTACAGACCTTTGAGACAATTAAGACCCTCTCAAGGAGCATCACTATCTGTACCCTCATCAAAAGAAATTGCACAATGTGAAACCCACCAGCGAGCCTTCTCAGGAGTAGCCCCTATATTGAAACTCATTCTCAGAGGGGTATTGCCACTCTCATGACTACCTCTACTTCAGTAAGCAGATGAAAGCTTGGCTCTTCTTCCAAGATTTTAATAGATGTGGTGACTGACTTTCCACTCACTCCACATCTGGACTAGTTTGCTGCACAACCTGTAACTTAGACCAGTTCCACATATCTTAATCAACTGTACATATAATATGCCTTTAGTTTAGACAGACATCTATTATCCCAATGCCCCATCTTGTTCTGCCTACTGTGACAAGCAACTAGGAAGCACTTTTCATGTGAGAAAGTTAGGGTTAACTCCCACTCCTTACATATAAGGAAATGTAAAGAATAAGTTTATTTGAGAAAGATGGACTGCATTTCCCAGCAGGCAGTAGGGCTGGAGTTGGGATGGGGCAGGTGGTTGAGGAACTTGGGAGGAAGGCTAATTAGCAAGCTCCTAGGTGCTTGATTACTAACCCATCTCATGTTATGAGGAGAATTTAAAAGAAGATTTTGTCTTTCACAAGGGACACAGCTAGGGCACACAGCATATGGGGAAAGGAGGAAGGATTTCCCCAAGAGAGAGGTGATTAGCCACTGTAGCAAGGTTCCCTCTCCTTGCTTGTTTTCCTAGGCATAGGCAGATGAACCTGGGGAGTTGTTTGGTCTCCACCAGTGGTGTAGCTGGTACTGAATGGACCCTGGGTGGAAAAATTGAGATGGGCCCCCTATAACACCATTGCTTCCAAGGTAGTTGGGACCGGGGGGGGGGGGCAACAGAGAGGGAGGATGCACATTTCCCAAAGCTGACATATTACAATGAATAAATTCAGAAAAAAATACTTTTCTTTGTTGTCTGGCTTTGCTTGGTTCTAATATTTCTCTTCTGCTTTGCTCTGTTTTTCTCAACTCTCTCCAGGGTATCCTGCCCCTATGTCCAGCATTCATCTTTTCTATGTGTCTCAATCCATCATGTTCAGCATCTCCCTTCTGTATTCCTGTCCCTATGCTCCCCCCAAGTTATCTCATTTCTGTGTCCCTGTCCCACCTCTTCTGTGTCCTGTCGAGCTTCTCTGTTCCCTTCATTCTGCAGTCCCTTACCCCCACCCTCTGTGGCCTGGCATATCTCCCTCCCTGGTCCAGCATCTGTTCCTCTCTCTTCGTTGTTCCACAAAAAGGTGGTATATCAATTCCATGACCCCCCCCCCCCGGTCCAGTCTCTCTCTCCGCTCCTCCCCACAGTCCAGCATCTATCCCTTCTTCCCCCTCCTCTTTGTTCCAGGTCTCTCTCTTTTCCCTCTACTCCCCCCTTAAGTCCAGCATCTTTCCCCCCCCTGCCCCCCCTCACTGGCCAGTTCGGGATCTCTCCACCCCTGCCCCCCTGCCCATGCCTGGAATACCTCTTCCTGTCCAGCATTGCTCTAGCTCCCCCGCCAGTCCTTGATGTGTGAGAGAGAGAGAGAGCGCTGAAAGCTGCCTCTCTGGCTGGCAAGGCCTTTTCTCTGCTGCATTCCACCCATAGGACATGCACAATAAAGACTCTGCTAGTCAGTGAGACAGGTTTCAGCACTTTCTCTGCCGCATGTCGAGGACTAGTGGGGAAGAGCTGGAGGATACCAGACTAGGGGAGGGGTAGCTGATGCAATGCCAGACCTGGTTGCAGGGTGGGGGGTGGGGGTGGGGGGGAGGGGTGGGGGTAAGGTGAAACCATGCAGCCCCTACCATTGGGCAGCCCTAGACATTTTGCCAGGCTCACTCAATGGTAGCTATGTCCATGGTCTCTACAATAGGTAGCTGGGAGTCTGAAGAAGGTGAAGCGGTTTGCCTTCAGCAGCTTAAGGAGATTAAGAGGCCCTTTTACAAAGGCGCATAAGTGCCTACGTGTGTTCAAATGCACGTCAATTTGGAACTACCACCTGGCTACCGTGTGCCCTGGACGGTAATTCCATTTTTTACGCGTATCCGATACGTGTGGTGAAAAATATTTTTTATTTTCTGCCACATGGCGCTAACTGGGTTGTAATTGGCAGTATACGTGCGCTGATGATTACTACCCAGTTAGCATGTGAGATCTTACCTCTAAGTCAATGGGTGGCGGTAAGGTCTCAGGCCCAACATGGACGCGCACTAATTTTTATTTTGCCGCACATCCATTTTCGGCCCCCCAAAAAGGCCTTTTTTACAGGCATGCTGAAAAATGGACCTTGGTGCATCCAAAACACGCGCCTACACTAGCGCAGGCCATTTTTCCCCACACACCTTAGTAAAAGGACCCCTAAGGTATTTAAAAGTCTGTGGGTGAAAGATGAAAACCATTCCAGGAACAGGAATGCAGGAAACCACCTGTGAGTTTGCTTCATAGGAAGATTTGGTTCTAGTTTGGTGACATTTGCTCTTATTCAGATTCTAGAAGGGAAGTGATAAGAGAGGTAAAGCTTAAGGGTACCTCTGCAGTTGTAAAAGGCTGTAAAAGAAATATAAAGTAGGAGTGCATAATTAATAAGGAAGGTCTGTGAAAGCTAAGCAGTAATGGAAAAGGGAGACTGCAATTTCAGCAAATAGACTTTGTATTAAGTCACTGCTCTATGTGTGCACTTGGTGTGTCAGTAAATCTGGACTGGAATTCATGTAAAACAGGAATTAAAAGGGGGAAATAAGGAGTTACCTATTTACGTTTGTCACCAGGAAAAGAAAGAGCCCCAAGTTAGTGATATGGTCATGACAATAGTTTTGTTAAGAAACATTAAAGTTTTTTGATTTGGAAAAGGTTTAGTGTGGTTCTGCTGTATATGAGGCTCTAAGTAGAGTGACTGCTTAATAAGGCCTTGGCAAGTTTGTCTCACTGGCCTATAGAGACACTAGGCCCAGAGCATTGAGGATCCGAGACCAGAACAGCCTGGGATCATCACACTATATAGTATACCTCAACTGCACTCGCCCCCTTGTTAGGAATACCATATGTCCTCTTTTAAGAGGACAAGTCCTCTTTTTGGAATTCTTCAGATATGTCCTCCAGGTTTTTTTTAATTTTTAGGAAAATATCCTCTTTTGACCACACACCCACCCACATAATGAGAGAAACCATCTCTGGCCTATTAGTCAGTCTGGACACATGGGGCTGCTAAAGAGAGAGAAAAGGATTGTTGATCTCTCTGTTTCCCTGCTGCTTGAATCTGTAAAAGGAATTTTGATTGTGCAGCATAAGTTTAAGCATATGTCATGCAAAGATTTTTACACATATCTCAGTCAGAAGCAAGCCAAAGTTGTTGAGGGATATCCACTTTTCTGATAAGTACACTTGGGCTCAGACTCAGTCAAACTTAAATCCAGAAGTTTTTGAAAAGTAGATTATCTGAATATTCTAATGCATGCTCATTAAGATGTTTCATTGTATAGTAGAAACACCATTATCACTATAGTGTTTCATTTGTACTGTGGTGAAATTGTGAGTATCAAATCTATGCTATATCAACATTCTTCCATGCTGCCTATTATAGTACAATTCGTGTTCTGCTAAGCTGACATTTATCATATTTCTATTACATGATTGTTTTTGATCTGTTATAGAATTGCTAGTCCTATTACTAGAATTTGCCATCTCCAAGTTTACCTCACTGATTGTATTTATGCTTATATTTGGTCATTTTACTATCGTTATGCTCTTAACAAAACTGTAAGTTTTATGTCAAACTGAACCTGCTGCACACCACCTTGGGTGAACCTTTTCAGACAGGCAGTTAATAAATACCAACTACTAACTAACTAATTAGCTAACTAGCTAAATAAAAGTGAACCAAATGTTTTCTTCCTTTTTTTCTAACAGCCTATATTACGTGGGGAAGAAAGATCAGTTACAAGAAATAGTCAAGAAACCATATGAGAATATATCCCAACAAATCACCTGCTACTAATTAAATAACTCCTCACACCCTCCAAGAAGCACCTAACCCTTGTTTGTTTTTTTCAATAAGAAACATCTCCAAGTGTGCTCAAGGGATCTTTTTGAAAATGTAGGCCCAAGTGCATGCGGCTCATTTGGTGATTGCATGTTCCTGGAAGCAAACTTGTTGCCCTTCAGTGCTTAAATGGTATAATTTGTTATGGTATATTTGTGAACTTGAGAAGTTATTGGCCTTTGAGTGAAAGACACTTTCTAAGTGGAAAAAAATATGGACCCCTTTGCTTCTTTCTGGTGCGTAGTTGGGTGGATATTGGATTTGGTTTGTTCTTTCTTTGCTTTTTTAAGGGTGATATGCATGGGGTAACATAGTAACATAGTAGATGACGGCAGAAAAAGACCTGCACGGTCCATCCAGTCTGCCCAACAAGATAACTCATATTTGCTACTTTTTGTGTATACCCTACTTTGATTTGTACCTGTGTTCTTCAGGGCACAGACCGTATAAGTCTGCCCAGCACTATCCCCGCCTCCCAACCACCAGCCTCGCCTCCCAACCACCGGCTCTGGCACAGACCGTATAAGTCTGCCCAGCACTATCCCCACCTCTCAACCAGAGCGGTGGAGGATTTTGGGTGTTCTGATAAGGAGTTTAGCTTTTATTCCTGCTGTGTCCTTTGCTGATGTTTTTTGCTTTAACAAAAATACAGGTCTTTTTCTTTTGTATGTCTGGGTACCTGTTTGGGGCCCATTTGTTGCTGGGGATCTGTACTTATTGCTTTTATGATGTTGTATGTTTGATGATGCTTTCAATAACAATTCCTGTTAACATTAAAAAAAGGTAGGCCCTAAAACTAAAACTTGAAATTTACGTTGTAAGAAAAGTTTTACTATCCATCTGGGTGGCATGCAATACATCCAGGAACACCAGCGCACTCTGTCCGCAGAAATTAGCATACTTCTTCTTGAACTAAGCCTTCAAAAACAACTTTATCATGATCAGTAGAGAAGGTGACTAAGGGGGTGAATCTGGTGTTAATATTATCTTGTAAATTCTCCAAGAAACCGGATAAATCAAAGCTTCCAGAGGGCTCCCAGTGGTCCACTGCCTCCTAAACCTCCACCTCAACCCGAGCCAACATAATAACACTGTCACGATTAGGAAAGGTGAGCCCTTGGACCATGACAAGGTTCACTCTACCTGTGTGGCGTAAGGCCACGCAGGCCTTTGTCGATGGTTGTTGATGGGACCGCCTGGCTGAGTCTGGGAGCTGGAGAAGGCAGGACCTGACTCGAACAGGCTGAAGCGTAGGACTAGACAGTGCCTAGCAGACTGGCTGAAACACAACAGAGTTTGTGTAGAGGTTGGCTGTTAAAGAAGTCCTTGGCATTGGCTCTTAAAAGAACCCTTGGGGTCTGGCCTGACAGAGTCGAGGCCAGGGAATAGCTGGAACAGCAAGGCTGGAGACAGGAACAAGCAAGGCTGGAGGACTGGAACAAGCAGGGCTGGAAGCAGGAACAGGCTAGACAACAAACACTGAAGAGGCACAACTCTGGAAGCTTGCTGTTGAAGCACTGGAGGAGTGTAGATTACTTCCTTAAATTTCCCTAGCCAGGAAGTGAGGTCATCTGTCAGCGCCCTATCTAGCGCTATAAAAGGGAAGTACAGCAACCAGGAAGTAAACACTCACAAAACTCTTAGGCATGGCATGTTGCAGGAGCAGGACTCTAGTGGCTTCCTGAACCAGGTGAGGGGCACGACAACCACTTTGAAATTATAACAGTATCAGAGCTAGAAAAGAATATCTGTTGAAAGCAGATGTGTCATAGGAAATTAGGCAGCTGTAGATTCTTAGACCTAAAGAATTTTCCAAATTATCCACTAAAAAATAGGCATTAAGGATGTCCTTCATCAAAGAATATTCCTTATTCAATAAGTCAGTCTTCTGGTCCCACTCCTTAAAAGTTACATAACGTAATTGATACACCATGCCTTGTAGCAATGTCTCAATTCTTGTTACCACACACCAAAAATCAAGGAGCATAATCTCAGAGTCCATAGAAACTTCATGCTGAGCCCCCTCTCCAAAAGAAGGAAAAGCTACAGTTCTAGGCATTCCAACCAATTACTATCAACTCTGCAGAGGATTATACTGCATTGCCCGATTCACTTGCCGACAAAGATGGAGATGAAATCCCCAATAAGGACTGTGCAGAATTCAAAACAATAGGTTGAGGGGGGAGGGGAGGAGTCCTTTGGGACAACTACCCCCAGTAGAGTTAACAACAGAAATGTGTTTGTCTATGGGACCAGTAACTATGGGCATCAAGGCCACTGCAAAATTGGTTTTAACTTTCCTTTTCTCCACCATAAGTTCTAAAAGTAAAGAAAGAGGAGACTCAATAATCTTTGGGCCCTTGTCCAATGTACCAGTCTGCAATCTGAGGAGCTTCGGAACATTCCAGCTCTGAAGGCTCCAAAATGTTTCTGCAGTTGCTCTGAAGGGGCCCAAAAGGGTCTTGGCATGCCCCCTTGGGCACACATTTGTGGCCATGTGCTGCAGCAGATCTTTCTTTAAGTGTCAACATCATTTCTATATGATGTCACAATGACATGCATCGGCCCAATGCAACAGTGAACCATCACTCCTCTTCCTCCCATAGCATCCTTGTAGGTACACCTTCCTTCTTGCTTCTTAAAATTTATTTTTCATGTTATTTGAACAGCAGGCAAATCTATTAACATAACAGATCTTATATACCATGTCACATCAAAAGCTCAAAATGGTTTACAATAACACAACATCAATATACAAAATAAAATTGAAATCATAAATTAAAAACAATAAAATATGTACAAGTAGGTAAAATATAAATCAGGAAAGAAACATTAAAAAAAAAAAATCAAGAATAATAACGAAAAAAAGCGAAGTTTTCAATAATTTCCTGAACCTTACATAATTAGTTTTGGTCCACATTTCAAACAGTAAAATATTCCAAATCGAAACTACAGCATGTGCAAAAGGTCTCTTAAAGTGACAGCCAACCTAGGTCTAGAGTAGCTGTTGAAGCTTGTTAATATACAAAGACCTGGTAGTACTTTTTGGATATTGAATTGTGATTAACGATGAGAGATAGCCTGAACAGACACGACTCATCATCTTGAATATCAAGCATGAGAAAATGTATCCTAGTTTGAACAGGGAACCACTAAAGAGTCAGAAACAAAGGAGTAATATGATCATACTTAGTTTTGTAAAATAATATATGAGCAGCGGTATTCTGAAGTAACTGAAGTTTAGAAAGGGATTTAGAAGACAATACCAGGTAGAGAGAATTACAGTAACCAATACTAGAGAAAATCAAAGATCAGCTACTTTACGGAGATCATCTAATGAGAAGTAAGAACGGACCTGTCACAAATATTTAAGTTTAAAGAAAGTAGCTGTAACTAATTTCTTAATGTGGAAATCTCATTTCAACTCAGAGTCAATCCAGACGCCTAGGTTTTTGACGGCTTTCTGAAATAAAATAGTTTTACCACCTAAAGTAAGGTTAACAAAAGGAAACAGTGAAGATTTACCATTAACCAAAAGCAAAATGTTTTTGTCTGCATTTAGCTTAAGTCAGTGGTTCCCAAACCTGGTCCTGGCGGCACCCCAGCCAGCCAGGTTTTCAGGATACCCACAATGAATATTTATGAGAGAGATCTGCATTCACTGCCTCCACTGCATGCAAATCTATCTCATAAATATTCATTGTGGATATCCTGAAAACCTGACTGGCTGGGGTGCCTTCAGAACCAGGTTTGGGAACCACTGACTTAAGTCGATTGTCTGTCATCCATCTGGAAATTCTGGAAAAACAATACTATATGTGTTCAAATGATTCCAAAACAGTAGAAGTAACAGGGAAAATTATCTGGACATCATCTGCATAAACATAATAAGATAAATTCAGAAACCTGAGTAATTTACCCAGAGGGCTTAAATAGATATAGAATAGGAAACAAAGATGAGCCCTGTGGGACTCTACACCCTGGTATCCAGGAATGAGAACTCTTGTTTTTATAAAACACTTCATAATTTCTATTCTTCAAGAAGGAGGAAAACCAGTCAAACACTACCAGAGAGGCCAATTTGGCTCAAGTGAAACATCAACAAATCGTGGTCAACCACATTAAAAGCAGCTGAGAGATCTAATTGCATAAGAATAGAGAATATACCCTTATTTACCAGGGTTCTCAGCTTAGAACTAAGCGCTAAAAGACATGTTTCTTTATTGTAATACTTTCTAAATCTTGACTGGCGATGATCCAGTATGTCAAAAGAATCCAAATAATCCTGAAGCTGCAATCCCACAATGGATTTGATTATCTTAGCCAAAAAATGAATATTAGCAATAGGTCTATAGTTAGAACATTCAGACAAAGATTTTGAGTGATCTTTGATAACTGGCAAAAGAATTACAGAACTAAGAACTAATACTAAGAGGATAATAACCCAATTGTAATGTTACATTTAAAGCTGCATGTTAGTTGCTATTAAAACATTTGTGTTTCATAATGAACTGCCCTTCCTCCCCTGCCCGCCTGCATGCATGTACATATGGTCGGTCCAGCATCTCTCCCTTCCCTCCCGGTTTACCTTTTTTGTTCATTAAGTCTTCCCCCCTGCAGCTGCAGCCATATTAAAATGCTGCCTCGGCCTGCACCAGGCCTATCCCTCTAACCCGTCCTTCTGACTCAACTTCCTGTTTTCAGAAGGGGGCAGGACGGGTCAAAAGGAAAGGCCCAATGCAGACCGAGGCAGAGTTTCAATATGGATGCCACTGTAGGGTGAAGACTTACTGGAAAAAAAAACGTTTAGAAAAGGTCAACTGGGAGGGGAGGGGAAAGGAGGGGAGAGAGAGTTGCTGACGGTCTGGGAGGGGAGGGAGAGATTCTGGACTGACCGTGCAGGGTGAGGGCATTTAAAGAGAACCACGGGAAGAGAGGCATGGCACATTTGAGCAAGAGAGAGTGGGTGAAGGCACAGGGGGTCACGTTTCAAAGAGAGAGAATGGGTGAAGGCATAGGAGTACACATTTGAAGAGAGAGAGAGAGAGAGGGAGGGAGAGAGAGAGAGAATGGTTGAAGGCACAGGGGGGTGCATAAGAGAGAGAGAGAATGGGTGAAGGAACAGGGGGCACATGAGAGACAGAATGGCTGAAGGCACAGGGGGCATATATGAGAGAGAGAGGATGGTGAAGGCACGGGGGCACGAGAGAGAATGGGTGAATGCATGGGTGGCACATATTATTACTACTACTACTATTTAGCATTTCTATAGTGCTACAAGGCATACGCAGCGCTGCACAAACATATGAGGGAGAGAATGGGTGAAGGCACAGGGCACACATATGAAAGAGAGAGAGAGAGAAAGTAGGTGATGGTGAGATGTACATATGAGAGACAGAATGGGCTAAGGCCCCCTCCAAAGCTGCAGTACCTGTTCAATGGCAGGTGGGGTAACTGAAGCCCCGCCAGCCAGCTGAACTAGTCCACTACCTGAGTCACTCCTTTCCTCCTCATACTGCCTCAGGAGCGAGGAAGTCAGCGGGGTGCCTCCAGCCACCAACACTTGCAGGTCCCAAGCATGCTCAGTTCGTGCATGAATTGAGCATGCTTGGGGACTGTTGGCATCAGCGGCTGGAAGCACTCCGCTGACTTCCTCACTCCTGAGGCAGCACAAGGAGGAAGGGGGCTGCTTTGACAGTGGATACCTTTGACTGATGGGGCTTCGGCATCCCCACCAGCAAAGGTATGCTATCTAATGTGGGGGTTGGAGAGGGAGAGGAAATGCATGTCTCCCCTGCCTTCCTCCCAAATGGACTGCTGGCTTTGTCCTGCCTTTAATCGCTCGATGAATTGCAATTAGAATTTTTAATTGAAATGCAGCCCCAATTAAATTGGATTACAGCTATATCCAGGACAGCTTTTCCATTTGGTAGACAAGAGCTGCAAAGCTGCTGAGGAAAGCTCTAGAAGTAAAAGACTGTATAATTCTAATCAAGTGAAAAGATCCCCTGATGAGGGAGAAGATAAAAGTGCTGCTACTGCAGACCTCCGCTAATACTTCTCTGCCTTTTACTTTGTAATTGGACTTGCTAATGAGGGGGAAGCTTGGACTGCTTGAAAAGCTTTTCTTGTTGCTCATATGGGAAACAGAGAGAGAAAAGCTGAGAAACTGCTGTAGTTTCCTGTGGGAGATTCCTAGCCAGAATCTATCTATGCCTGCCTTGAGAGAGGAGATTGGGGTGCTGAGAGACTTCAGATACCCTACTAATGGATCTACAAGGGAAGCCCTAGATCAGATGCCCTACTAATGGATCTACAAGGGAAGCCCTAGAGAAAAAGGATTGCATAGCACATAACCAGATTTAGGCACATCAACTGTCTAGATCAGTGGTTCACAAACCTGTCCTGAGGACCACCAACCAGCTGGGTTTTCAGGATATCTCTAATGAATATGCATGATAATAATTTGCCTATAATGGAGGCATTCTCATGCATATTCATTGAGGATATCCTGAAAACCCAGCTGGCTGGTGGTCCCCAAGAACAGGTTCGAGAACTGCTGACCAAGAGT
Organism: Microcaecilia unicolor; assembly: GCF_901765095.1. Lineage (NCBI taxonomy): Eukaryota > Metazoa > Chordata > Amphibia > Gymnophiona > Siphonopidae > Microcaecilia > Microcaecilia unicolor. Next base: position 451,219,648 of record NC_044032.1, on the reverse strand, counting down.
GCCAAATACCCAGGTCAAAAAGGAGCTTTTTCCCGCTTATTGTAGGGCTATGTAAACATGTTACTTCAGAGGGGCACTACTGTGGCATTATGGCCCTCCCCTGCTTCTCTTCTGGCTCTTTGGTGTTCTTCTATGGCCTTCCACTGTTCCTCTTCTGGTTTCTCAGTGTTCCTTTATGGATTTCCGCTGCTCCTCTTTCAGCTCTCCCCTTCCCCCACTCTCTGGGATCTGCTGTCTGGTTTTGCCTAAGGGCACCAAAATCTTAAATCCAGCCCTGCTAACCCTCCCCAATACCATACATGAAAGTAGAGAATAGGCTAAAAGGGACTTCCAGATATCTTCAGTGTTTTGTACAGACTTTATGCTCAGAATAGGCTAAACATTAAGAGAAGGAGACAGACTTCTGCCATAACCTTTCTTAAGTTCGTAGTAAAACCACTCTGTATTTGTGCACAATGTTAAAGTGAAACCTTTTTTTGTGCTTAATGTGATATGATTTCCAAGTTGTGCATTTTCTTTCATCTCGTTTCATTTTTAGCACGTCCTTCTCATTGCTTTTCTGCAGCTGAAAGCTGCTTAAATATTTCTTTTCATGCTTTTAAACAAATGGAATGTTATAAAGAATTATTTGATAGGGATCGATGTCTGCTCATCTTTTTGTCTGTGTATCTGTAGGCATAATAACTCTTCAAGAGGGACAGAATTCCCCCAATTTGGCATGCAGGAAGAACATGTGAAAATTTGCCAAGTATGAATAGTGGAAACATTACTATTTTCAGCCTACATAGAAACTACACGCTAGCAGAACATTTCACCTTAGTCTGATTGGAATAATTTTATTAAAATAAGAATTTTACATGCAGTGCCAAATTAAACCCCCTGGAGAGTAATTTTATAATGGCTCACTTAGTTCGAGAAGCCAAGTAGGCGCCTATTGGAAGCCTATTTTATAAAGACTAATAGACCGCCTATGGAGCTCATTTTCAAAAGAAAACATCCAAAAGTTGTCATAAAGTCCAATTTGGACGTTTTTCTTCTCAAAATGTCTAAATCAGTATTCTCAAAACATACTATGCAGACATTTATCTATGCAATTCAACTGCAGTGCATTCAAATCACAAGGGGGGGCATCCAAGATGGCCGTCTGACCAGACGTGTGTGCGAGAGCTCCAAAAGTTTTCCGTTCGAGGGCTGGCGACACGGAGCGCTCCTCGAGAGTAATGGGGAAGAGGAAAGGCAAAACTGTGGCCCCTACCTCCTCGAGCACAGTTAATGTGCCCACCAAGTCAGAACCCACGCTGGAGAGCTATGGAATCAGCCCACCGGGAACGCCGGCTCTTGCTTCTAGAAGCTCCACAACGCCATCTTTGGAGCACAGCACAGAGGGAGCCACACTGAGCCCCCTTGCCGGTTCGACCCCTCCACAACCTGGGAGAATTAGCGGGACTGAGAGCGGGCCGTATGAGGGAGCGACCGGAGTTGTCGACTTTCCGACGGCTGTGGGAGGACCAGCCCTCGCTTCAACCCCAGGTACTGTAACAACAGAAGGGGGTTATTTACCCCTAGGAATAATCCAGGGAGAGCTTTCTCCCGGATTAGGAAGAGGTTCGTCAAACCCAGAAAAAGTCACTATGGACACTCTCTGGGAGGCCATCAAAAGGGTAACCACGTCTCTAAAGCAGATATTTAATTATGCTCAAACTGAAATAAGTCAAATAAAAACTACTAATGCACAGATATCCACTAAGGCTGAAAGCCATATTGCCAAACTGGAAACTTGTGACTCTGAGTTAAAATCTTTGCAAGCTACTGTGGTGTCTGTAATTAAGGAAAATAAAGCCCAGGCACGCAAATTGGAATATACTGAAAATCAGCTAAGAAGGAATAACTTAAGGTTTTTGAATTTTCCATTTTCTTCATTCATTACAGCCATTGGACTTTAAAAAAAATATTTCCTGGAGATTCTAGATATCTCGATAGAAAGTCACCCTTTAGTGACTCGAACACAATATCTCAAAAAAATTACTTGTCCAACAAATGGAACAGGAACCTCCGCAGGAATTGAATTTAACTGATTTTCTTGAAAGATCTGAAATTTCAGATCGAGCTACATTGCTTGTTACCTTTGCACTGGAGTCGGATAAAAATTTGGTATTGCGTACTTATTTCCGAAAAATGAATGCCATCTTTATGGGAGCTAAAATTCAGATTTTCCCAGATCTAGCTAGAGAGACTCAAGCCAGGAGGAAGGAATTGATGGTTTTTAAACCAAAAATTCTTTCACTTGGGGGAACTTTTGTTATTAAATTTCCTTGTAAATGCATGATTTCTCTGCATGGAGTTCATTACCTTTTTTCCTGTCCTAAAAGATTACAAGAATTTATTACTGCTAGAGAAAATGTGAGGGTTACCTCTGAAATGGTTTCTTCCAGTTAATGTGCTATCTAGGCTGCATGATCCTAAAATCCTTCTGGTCAGTTTGAATTATGACATAATTCTATGTATGTATTAGATATTTGGATTTATTTCCTATTCTTGGATCCTTCTATTGTGGACAAAATGTATTTGTATTTTTTCTTCATTTTTATTTTTGCTTTAGCTTATTGAGTTAAGCAAAATATTGTGAATTCCTAAACATTTTGATGTAATATCATCGCTATGTAATTAATTGAAAATTAATAAAAGATTAAATAAAAAAAAATCACAAGGGGGCATGTCAGGGGCATTTCAAAGGTAGGCTGGGGGGGGGGGGGGGGCTTACATTTGAACATTTTACAACCAAAACGCCCAGGACTAAAACTAAGATGTCTAGACCTGTTTGCAGAACAAATAAGGCACAAAAAGGTGCCCTAAATGACCAGATGATCCCTCCCACTCTCCAAAAATGTGAATAAAAATATGACTTATCATCCTCTATTGCAGCCTCAGATGTTAAAGTCAGGTGTATTAGAGCAGCATGCAGGTCCCTGGAGTAGTGTAGTGGTCGGTGCAGTGCACAGTGGGGGACCCAGGTCCTTATTTCCCTCTACCTGTCACACTTGTAGTGGAAATTATGACCCCTCCCAAAGTCACCAAAACCCTACTGTACCCACTGTGCCCCCTTCACCCATAAGGGTTATTGGAGTGGTGTACAGTGGGAGACAGTGTGTTTTGGGTGGGTTTTGGAGGGCTGAAGGAACAAGAGAAGAAATGTGAGATGGGCACCTGGGAGCATTTTTATGAAGTTCACAGAAGTGCCCTCCAGGGTGCCCCATTGCTCTCCTGGGATGTCTGAGGGACCAGTCTACTAAAAATGCTGGCTCCTCCTACATCCCAATGGCATGAATCTCTATGTTTTTCACTTATTTGTTTTTTTTTGTTTTTTTGAAAATAGACCAAAAAACAAAATGTCCAAAGCACAAAACCTTGTTCGAAACAGTATTTTTGAAAAAAAAAGATAGATATTTTTCTTTTTCAAAAATGACCTTCTCTCCTATTCGGATTTTGGACGTTTTGTGCAAAATGTCCAAAGTTGGACTTAGATGTCATATCGAAAATGCCCCTCCATGTGTCTTTCTAAAATCATCTCATGAAACCCACAGAAATTGTGGTTAAAATGAAGCAGCTTGAATTTACACAAGTTTGGAAGCAGGTGTAAACGTACATAGTTAATTATGCATACTTCATGACTTCTCCCATGTTCCGCCAAGGTATCTTTAAATACAGGGCAGACAGATTTTAAAGATTGCAAATTACCACTGTTAACTGCTGAGCAAGTTGTAAATAAGAACAACAAATATTGTTGGAAATGTCTGTATGCAAATGCCAGAATTAAAAGATAGATATAATAGGCATCTCTGAGACCAGATGGAAGGAAGATAACTAATGGGACAGTCTTCTACAGGACATAAACCACATCTTGGAATCCGTATGAATAAAAATTCCATATGTAATGGGGAAAACGATAGTGATAGGCGTGTACTACCATCAGTGCTGTATAGTAACTAAGCAAATGTAACTAGTTACTGTAGTTTAGAAAACGTTTTGTAAAGAAGTACAGGATAACATTTGTTACTTTTACTTTTACTAAAGTAATAATTTCACCAATTTTTGCTACTTTTTTTCAGTTACATCTGATTCTTGCAGTTAAAAGTAAAAGAGGAAGCAAGATGCAAATGACGACTCCTCAATAAACCAAATGAAACAGCAAAACCAGGGACAGGATTTTACTATTGCAAACCTCATCACACAAACAGTGGATCATCTCATCTTAAAATTTGCTGTTCAGTGAATATAACCTATAAGAACAGTGGAATTTCCTGTGTATGTTGATCTGGTTACTGGTTTCCAACCAAACAGAACAGTGATGAGTTGGCCACTTTAAAGTGGAGATGAAGCTGAAGCTGATAGCAATTCTTGCTGAACAGGCATATGTCTCTATCACAATAGACTGCTGATCAACCCATGGAAAATTTTACATTGGAATGACTGTCCACTGGATTGATACAGCCTTTAGAGAGAAAATCTGCTTGTCTGGCCTTAAGACTGAAGGGTTCTCACACATCTGACATTCTTGCATCAGTTCTTGAAGATATTCAAACTAGAGAATGAAGGGGGATGGGGAAACGCAGGTAACCACGGGGACGAGGACAGAGCCCATGGGGATGGGACAGGGATGGAGACAGAGCCCAAGGGGACAGGGACAAACTTTGTCCCTGTGTCATTCTCTTGGAACAGCCCCTCTCCAACAGAATGAACATGGATGTTAGTAGTTTTATGACCAACTTTTATGGAACAATACCTCCTTTTAAGGCTATTGTTAATGAATTGGATAATTATTTATGTTTGAGTGATACGACAATGTTTTGATTTTTTTTTAAAAACAAGCAAAAGTGCTGGCCAAAACTGGCACGGGGGATCCTGTGCATTCCTGCTACCAGCACGTCTTTTGAGAGGACATTTTCTATTGCGGGATGGACTGTGAAAGACAGGAGAGCTGGACTGAATCCTGAGATTGTTGATGACTTATTATTTCAGGGAGTTACATGCATCGTTACAGTCACATGGCCTAACATCTTCAACCTGTTCCATACTGATGTCTGCTGACTCATCTGGGTTTCTTCCACTAAAGAGACCAGATTGGTGATCCACTGATCCTTTGTTGTGGCAGAGAGGATTTTGCCTGGGTCATGTTTAGCAAAATCTAAATATAACAGGGGAGGCAAAAAAAAATCTTAATTTCCTAGTAAAAAAATGTCTTTTTGCCATTTACCAGTCAGTCAGACCTGATCCAGATTGAATTAATCACATATTTTAAAAAATTGGAACCTCAACTGCCCACATCGATACTGCATCAAGATCAAAAGACTCACTGAACCAAAACCAAATTATTATTATTAATTTTTTAATCAAAAGGCTTTCAAACAGTTCAAAGCAATCTAATAAGGCTATGGGACAATAGCTCTCCTTTATTACTACTACTACTACTACTACTATTTAGCATTTCTATAGCGCTACAAGGCATACGCAGCGCTGTACAAACATAGAAGAAAGACAGTCCCTGCTCAAAGAGCTTACAATCTAATAGACAAAAAATAAATAAAGTAAGCAAATCAAATCAATTAATGTGAACGGGAAGGAAGAGAGGAGGGGGTAGGTGGAGGCGAGTGGTTACAAGTGGTTACGAGTCAAAAGCAATGTCAAAGAGGTGGGTTTTCAGTCTAGATTTAAAGGTGGCCAAGGATGGGGCAAGACGTAGGGGCTCAGGAAGTTTATTCCAGGCGTAGGGTGCAGCGAGACAGAAGGCGCGAAGTCTGGAGTTGGCAGTAGTGGAGAAGGGAACAGATAAGAAGGATTTATCCATGGAGCGGAGTGCACGGGAAGGGGTGTAGGGAAGGACGAGTGTGGAGAGATACTGGGGAGCAGCAGAGTGAGTACATTTATAGGTTAGTAGAAGAAGTTTGAACAGGATGCGAAAACGGATAGGGAGCCAGTGAAGGGTCTTGAGGAGAGGGGTAGTATGAGTAAAGCGACCCTGGCGGAAGATGAGACGGGCAGCAGAGTTTTGAACTGACTGGAGAGGGGAGAGGTGACTAAGTGGGAGGCCAGCAAGAAGCAGATTGCAGTAGTCTAAACGAGAGGTGACAAGGGTGTGGATGAGGGTTTTGGTAGAGTGCTCGGAAAGAAAGGGGCGGATTTTACGGATGTTGTAAAGAAAGAAACGACAGGTCTTGGCGGTCTGCTGGATATGAGCAGAGAAGGAGAGAGAAGAGTCAAAGATGACCCCAAGGTTTCGAGCTGAGGAGACAGGGAGAATGAGAGAGCCATCAACAGAAATAGAAAATGGGGGGAGCGGGGAGGTGGGTTTGGGGGGGAAAATGAGAAGCTCGGTTTTGGTCATATTTAATTTCAGGTGGCGTTGAGACATCCAGGCAGCAATGTCAGACAAGCACGCTGAAACTTTGGTTTGGATGCAAGGTGAGATATCAGGGGTAGAAAGGTAGATTTGGGAGTCATCAGCATAGAGGTGGTAGGAAAAGCCATGGGATGAGATTAATGAACCAAGGGAAGAAGTGTAGATAGAAAAGAGGAGGGGACCAAGAACAGAACCCTGGGGTACGCCGACAGGCAGAGGGATAGAAGTAGAAGAGGATCCACCAGAGTGAACACTAAAGGTGCGGAGGGAGAGGTAGGAAGAGAACCAGGAAAGGACAGAGCCCTGGAATCCAAGTGAGGACAGGGTATCGAGAAGTATGCTGTGATCGACAGTGTCAAAAGCAGCGGAAAGATCAAGAAGAATGAGGATGGAATATTGACCTCTGGATTTAGCCAGTAATAGGTCATTGGAGACTTTAGTAAGCGCAGTTTCGGTTGAGTGGAGAGGGCGAAAACCAGATTGTAATGGGTCAAGAATAGCATGTGAGGAGAGAAAATCAAGGCAGCGGCGGTGAACAGCACGCTCAAGTAATTTGGAGAGAAAAGGAAGGAGGGAGATGGGTCGGTAATTAGAGGGACAAGTAGGGTCAAGTGAAGGCTTCTTAAGGAGAGGTGTGACCACAGCATGTTTAAAGGCAGCAGGGACAGTCGCAGTGGAAAGTGAGAGGTTGAGAATGTGACAGATAAAAGGAATAAGAGTAGGAGAGATGGCATTAAGAAGGTGGGTGGGAATGGGATCAGAGGAACAGGTGGTACATTTTGAGGAAGAAAGGAGAAGTGTAGTTTCCTCAATAGTAACTTCAGGAAAGGAGGAAAGGGAATGAGGGGAAGGAGAGAGAGGGGAACGGACTAGTGGAGGGAGAGCTGGTGAGGTAGAGAAAGCAAGGTTTATCTTTTGAACCTTGTTGTGAAAGAATTCAGCAAGGGTCTGAGGAGATAGTGAAGGGGGAGTTGGGGGAGGGGGCACCTTGAGGAGAGAGTTCAATGTGGTGAAGAGAAGTCGAGGATTAGAGCCAAGAGAGTTGGTCAGTTGGATATAATAATCCTGTTTGGCACGTAAAAGAGCAGATTGGAAGGAGGTCAGCATGAACTTAAAGTGTAAGAAATCAGCAAGGGCCCGAGATTTCCGCCAGAGGCGTTCGGCGGAGCGGGTACAGGAACGTAGGTAGCGGATATTAGAAGTCAGCCAAGGTTGGGGTTTTGTACGCCTTACAGGGCGGGTCATCAAAGGTGCAAGAGTGTCTAAGGCAGAGGATAGAGTATTGTTGTAAGAAGAAACAGCCTCGTTGACAGACGTGGATGGTGCCACAGTAGAGAGGAGGTTTGAAACATGGGAGGATAGAGATGAAGGGTCAATGTCGGTAAGATTCCTAGATAAATTAGATAGGATAGGACGGGACTGGGAGGGAGGAGATTTAAGTGTGAAAGTTATAAGATGGTGATCAGAGAGGGGAAGATCGGAGGCAAGGAAACTAGAGGGTGAACAGTTGGAGGAGAAGATGAGATCAAGACAGTGACCATTTTGATGAGTGGGGGAGGTGGAGCATAGTTGGAGATTAAAGGACGACGTTAAAGCGAGTAACTTGGAAATATAAGAGTTGGAAGGATCATTAGCAGGAATATTAAAGTCACCAAGGATGAGAGAGGGGGAGGAAGGATCATGGAAGAAGGCAAGCCAGGCATCAAAGTCACTGAGAAAGGATGAAAGGGACTTATCAGGGGGACGATAAATGACCGCTATTCGAAGAGGCAGAGGAGAGAAAAGGCGGATAGAGTGGACTTCAAAGGAGGAAAAACAGTGAGATTGAGGTGGAAGAAGGGGTTGAAATCTGGAGGAGGGAGAGAGAAGTAGTCCAACACCGCCCCCACGGCCAGCAGGGCGAGGAGTATGTGAAAATAGATAACCGCCATGGCACAGGGCTGCGACTGAAGCAGAGTCATCAGGGCAGAGCCAGGTTTCTGTTATGGCGAGCAGATGGAGGTGACGCGAGATAAAGAGGTCCTGGATATAGGGGAGTTTGTTACAGATAGAGCGGGCATTCCATAGGGCGCAAGAGAAGGGCAGAGAAGAGGAGGGGAGTAGAGGAATAGAGATGAGGTTAGAGAGGTCACGGTGAGATCTGTAGAGTTTGGATAATAGTTGGTGAGGAGGGCCAGGATTGGGATTGATGTCACCAGCTGAGAGTAAGAGAAGGAGTAAAAGAGAGCGGAGGAGAGTAGGAGAGGTGTGGCCACGAAGGCGTCGAAGGCGAGAGGTATTTAGGTGGAATGGGGAAGGCAAAATGGAGGGAAGAAAGAGACGGAGATTAAAAGCCAAAAAGGAGGAAGAGGGTAGGAGAGAAGGTGAGGTGATGAAGTCAATGGATGGGAAGTGAGTTCCTGTAGCGGAGAGAGGTAGGGGGTGAGGGAAAAGATTAGGAAGGGACAGAGCTAGGAAGAGAATGTGAATAGGGGCCATAAACGATTAAGGTACTTTAGCAACTGGAAAAAGATTAGATACAAAGAGAAAAATGCCCCGCGCGCCGTTAGGCGCGCGGCACCTAGAGCGAAGGCCCTGAGTGGATCGGGGTGGACCTGGGTGTCACCCCGGAGAAGGCTGTAAGGATATGCAGATGAGCTGCAAGTCCTCCACAGCAGGTTTCCCAACCTACTAACTGATCTATTCAGTATTGCTTTATCATTCTCAGTAACCCTTCACAGTCCAGCTCTAAAAATATACTGCTTCATTCCCTCAACATCCCCACTTTCCTCCGTGGCATAGAGAAGCTGATAATATTTTCAAAACTCCTCTGCTATCTCTTTGTTGCTCTTAACCCTGTATCCCTGGGTCTTCACTGTTTCGCTTATCAACCTTGTATTTCTTCCTTTTTTAATTGACAAACTCATAGTTTCCATGTCTCCTGCTCTGTTGTAAATACTGCCTTTTAGATAATCGCATAAAAAATACCATCTTCTCCACTTTCATGGTCTCTATCTTACGCTTCACTTCCATCAGTCTGTAGTAGGCTTTCATACTCCTTTTTCTGCAGGAACCTTTCCGACTCCTCATATAATTGTTGTATTCTTTTTCATGCTTTGTCTTGTACTGGGAGGCTATTTGGATGATCACCCCTCTCATAATCACTTTACCCACATCCCATAATACCGCACCTGATGTTTCCCCTGTTTCATTTAGGGCCAAGAACTACTCCCAGGCCTTCCTCAATCTCACCTTTACCTCCTGTCTCTAAGACAGGAGTAGATTTAACCTCCATTGTCTCTACTTCCCCACTGCTCTCTGCTTCACATTCACCTGCAGCTTCACTAATCCTTGACCAGAGAGACATACTGGATGTATCCACAACTTTCACACTCTGTCCCACCAAAAGATAATCTATTCTGGAATATATCTGATACTTCTCCAAAAGGCAGATATATTTCCAACACAAGGGATTGAGTCCTCTAAATATCAAATAAATCAAATGTTTCCCTGGTCGATATTCAGCCAGCAGTGGTCAGTGGCTCCATAGTACAAATGGCTGTTGCAACCTCTAGCGGGAGTCTTACGATTCTAGCGGTGGCCATTTTTACCAGGGAGTAAGGTAGGCCTGGGGGGCCTCCTCCAACTGAGGTGGGAGGGGGTTTTGTTCCTTGTGTAGGGAGTGGGGGGCATCACAGCATGTGTCGAAAGGATGGGAGGGGGATTGAAGTTTGCTGGGGTGGGAGGGAGGAAAGGACACTGTACGTTGCAGGCTAATACCCGATGTTATGTGGGTACTGACCAATATTTGGTGCCAGCACCCACATAGCTAACCAGGCAAAGTTAGGACTGCTGTTTATGTGATGCTACATGCCCAATTATCCATGCGGGTGCAGCTCCTTCACCCTTTAATGCCTCTGACCTGCCCACTTGGGGCATGTCTAGTAAGCGCCGATATTCAGTGGTACTGTCTAATTAAGTGCCACTGAATACTTGTAGCTAGGCAGGCACAAGTGATTTAAATGGGCAGGAGACTCTCCTGCCTGTTTAAATCGCTTTGAGTATCAACCCCTATGTGAGGGAGTTTATAGAACACTGCCCCTCACCCTTAAGAATAGTTCTTCAAATAGCCTGCTCCATCTTAAGATAAGTGGTCCCGCCCTGGGAGGAAGTAAATCAGGAGGGGTGGAGTCAGAACCAGGAAGTATAAAAGGCAGAGCCAGACTGAGGTTAAGGAGACTCAGGGAAGGAAGAACAGGAGTCCCAGCAAATGCCGCTACAGCTTATCTACTATAATAAAACTCACCCTCAACGTTCTGAAGACAACGTTCTGAAGTCACTCAGTCACTCACTGAAGGGTTCATGGATTCATGGTGGTGAAGCCACAACACTGACCATGTCTCTCTGCCCCGCCCTCGCATGACGGACCAATCAGAAAAAACACCCTCAACATTCTGAAACACAAAGGACCATCACAACACCGTTCCCAGGCAACACTAGGCAACGTAAGACGGACCAATCAGAGGAAACTACGTGACAATAAGGGAGGAGCATTCCCCAGCAGAATGGCTCATTATCTGTGCAGCACGGAGAGCACAGAACCACCGCTGGAACGAGAGAATATTCCTACTGTGGGTATGTGCAAAAATAGAGCGGGGGAGGGGGGGGGAGAAATTTTTAAATGCCTAATGCCAGTACTGAAGAGTGCCAGAGGGCCTATAGCACAGACTACATTTGGGATCGCTTGACATGGAGTCAGAGGAGCCAGAAAACAACGTGCCCGTCACCATCTGGGACGTGGGCAAACAGGACAAGCTGTGACCCAGCTGGATTACCCGCAACTCAGCCAGCAGCAAACAGCGACCAAGGAAGGGGGAGGAGTACTCCTTCCCTGCCTAGGAATCGCTGGAGACTGGCTGCCAAACTAACGAACCAACCGCACACCGACGCACCACCTCCATCATTCGAAAGGCATCCACTCTTTCTTCAACAGAAATGCAAACTAATAATACAAAACAAACAAAGAATACATGGCTTCTCAGGCGGCTGCAGGTAACTCCCCACCCCCTTCCTCTTCCCCTTTTGCCGAAGCGGCCAAGGATGTGCCCAACCATCCCCAGCCTCAGGCACACACACACAATACAACAGAAACACACCCTCAAAGCCACACACCAATCCAACCCACTTTGCCAGCACAGCACAGCACATCCCCCAACCCCCAAGCAAAAACCAAAACAAAACAAAAAAAGACACACATCAACAACCTGCACACACACCGGACCCTCACACACTCACACACACACACACACAAACAAAATAACTCTGTGACACATACACACACACACACACACAAAAAAAACCACATGCTAGCGCCCGTTTCATTGGTTTCGGAAACGGGCCTTTTTTACTAGTATCTAATGATTGTGACCTGGCTGAGGTAAGCCACTTTTGTTTCCTGATTTAAGACTAGCAAGCCTCGTTCTGAGGTCAGGCTGGAGCTAGACCTGGAACTCTGAGAAGAGCCGAGAACTTACTGTGTTTGGGGTGTTACAGCCCCACCAGCCACATACTGTGTTTTGGGCCTGCCAGCTAGAGGCCTGCTTGAGACTGTATTAACTGAACTACAGAGGTGTTTGACCTTGTGTTCCTGGTCCTGTGAAGTAACAGGCCTCAGGATTCAGTTAATAAACTATTTATTTTCGTTTAAATACCGTTGTCCAGCTGTGTTATTTCGCAGGCCCACCCTCAACCCCCGCCGGGGTATCACACTCTTCCATGTTTTCCCTTAGACCCTCCCTTCTGTCTGCCATCCCTTTCCTGTTGGCCTGATCTATCAAGTTCCCCAGGACACAATTCAAGTCCCCCCTCCCTCCCAAACACTTGGAATCCCTTTGCAATCCTATCAAATTCTCCCAACCACTTTCTAAAGAAGTTTCTTTAAGCCCTTTGGCGCATATAGAGGATGCTAATACACCTTCTAGCAATCCTCCCCATGAGCCAAACTACTACCCTCTCCATGTCCCTACCATCTTCATATTTTACAAATTGGAGGCCTTTATTTAGCAAAATGGCCACCCCTCTTTTCTTTGTTGTAAACATGAAATGTATCACTTCTCCACACCTTTTCAGTTTCTCATGCATCATTGTTGAGATTTGGTCTCCTAGAGAAGTGCCACATTGTCCCTTTGGTCTTTCAAGTACTTCATTTGGCCTTTCCTTTTGACAGGACAGTTGATTTGACCATTTAATGTCATTATGTTAAGGGTCATAATCTTCTACTTTGTGTCTCCAAGGCCAGATCAAGGAACAAATAGACTTTAAAGTCTTTATATTCCAAAGTGGCCTGAAGCACATACGCCATCTTCTCTAAACGGAGCATCTTGATGATGATAGCATGCGAGGGAGCCCCTGGGCTCAACCGAGCTTGGAGCTCTCTACGTGCCTGCTCCACTTCAAACACCAGATGGGTCAGGGAACCTGAAAAACACTCTTTAAGTAGCTCATGGACAAAGCACTCCCACGGAGACCTCAAACAGCCTAATAAAGGAGTGTCAGCTCCAATTTTCTTGTTCCTTCAAATTGTCTTTTAAAAGGCGTACCTGAGTGTGCAGAAGTTGAAACGAGGAACTTTTGGTCTCCATCCAATCCTTGAGTGCTGCCACTCTTTGCTCCATGTGCAGCACCCTGGCCACTAAACTGCTGAAATGTTCCTCAAATTTGATGAGAACTGTCTGAATGTTCTCTTCCTTGGCCTCTCCAGTTTTTCTCAGTACTGTTATGAAGCCATCCTCCTGATCCAGACTTTCCTTGGAGTCCTCATTGCCCACCACCAATTCAACAGGGTCTGCAGCCTGCTGATTTGCTCCCATTGGGGTCAGGGCTTTAGTTTTGGCTGCACACATTTCCTTAATGGTTTTACTGATCTTGCCCTTCACTGGCTTTGGCATCCTCTTGGTTCACTATTTTATGTATGGGCAGTTCCCTGTGTATGGAGGATATCGGATTAGATTGGGTGAAGAAAATGGTTGATGCGGAGGCTGCTCACCTGCATCTGTCTACCATGCACTTCACATTGCTGCACTCTTAATGCTGAAGCATCCCCAGCATCCATTATAGCTCCCAGACCCGTGGAGACTGACGCTTCTAATGCTGAAGTTGAATTTGATGGACCAGACTTATCAGCACCACAGATTTGTTCATGCTGCTTCTCAGTACCACAAAGATCTCTTTTGCATATCTGTGAACACAATTTACAGCAAGAAGGTTCATACTCAGGCCCGGGCACTGCAGGCAGCAGCACAGAAGCCAGCTCTGCAAGTGCCCCAATATTGAGCAAGCCTCTTCACTGTGTCCAAGAAGATGTACATAAGTACATAAGTAATGCCACACTGGGAAAAGACCAAGGGTCCATCGAGCCCAGCATCCTGTCCACGACAGCGGCCAATCCAGGCCAAGGGCACCTGGCGAGCTTCCCAAACGTACAAACATTCTATACATGTTATTCCTGGAATTGTGGATAGACAGAGTTGCAGACCAGGGGAAGGGACATATGAAAACTGCAGGGCAGAGAACAGGAGGAAGGCAGGGAGAGGGGATAGGAAGAAGTTTGTGTTGAAGGGCACTGGTTCGAGGGTGGGAAGAAGAGTGCTGGAGTTGGGGAGGAAGAGGGAAAGTATATGTGAAGTGTGGGGCAGGGACATAGCCATGGAGGGAGGACCTGAAGGGGTACAAGTCCCTCCATTTTGGCCTAGGTCCCTCCAGTGCCCCTAGAAAGAATACTGGAGCTACCAGAGATCCCCGAGCCCTGTCAGCTTAACACCTGAGTGCTGCAAGTCTATTGTTTCCTTCTGCTCCCTTCCCTGGCTCCTCTAATACCTGCAGCTGTGAATAGCAAAACTGATGGTTGGCCTGTTGATCTCACAAGAACACCAATGGGATGAACCGCCAGTGAGATTCCAACACACAATGATACAGGCATTAGAAGAGCCAGAGAACAGAGCAGTGGGAAGTAGAGAGACAACTTTTCACAATTAGCAGAGAAGAGGCAGTGGAAGGAAAAAATATATTAGTGAGGGGACACAGCAGAAGAAAGGCAGACCTGTATGCCTAGTGCCCCCTATTTTAACCTTAGGACCCTCAACCCCCCCCCCCCCCCCAAAAAAAAAAAAATCTGTTCTGGCAATGCAGCTAGCAGGGGGATGAGGAGAGAAAGATTGCACTTCACCACAAACCAAGTTACCTTCTAACCCTTCTCCCCTTTTCCTTCCATTAAACAAACTACAGCTCTGCTACATGGACAGACTGTGCTGTGCAGTGTAGAAGGAGGGAGACGGACAGAGTTCCCTAATCCCTCCGCCGGCTGTTGCAGTCGAATGGATGTAGATGGAGGACTGCTTCCTCCCTCCCGTGACTGAGTGATATCCATTGGGCTGAAAACTGTTTAGTGTGCAATAAACAGGATCAGGGGGGTGGTGGTGTATGAACTGGGTCCTGTTCCTCCTATGCAGATCAAACCATAATTTCCCACACCCAATCTTTTTTTTTTTTTGGTAAAATATAAACACAAGATATGACAACAAAGTGCTTCATACACCTGAAAAAGATCAACAAAAATTCCAGGAACCATAACACAAAAGTTATCCAGATTTGTATCTCCCACCTCCAAACCCCAAACCCCTCAGTTTCATTAAGCTCTGGATGCATGCCCACCAAGTAAAGAAAACAAATAAAGTTCAACAGCATAATCTATGTTATAGTTATATTGAACCACTTAGCTCTTCATCTCTCCATTTCCAATAGGGACCTCATACTCATGCCCCTGAGCATGGCTTTAACAATAACAATAGTAATATGCAGTACCTTCTTCAGTGTCCAAGCAGATGCCAGGACGAGTCTCCTTGTCATATATAATCCAGCTAATAATTTTTGTGTTGCGGCTTCACTCCTGGATTCCCTTATTAATCAAGTAACACTCAGCGTGTTTGGTGAATATAGTACCGTCACATGATCACTGTAAGAATGGCTAGTGATGTAGTTAGGGGGGGCCTTGGGGGCCTGGGCTTTCCCAAATTAGATCTGGGGCCCCTGGTTTGTCTGGTATGGGTTCCCAACCCCGCCAACTGAAGACTTTCTCCAGTGCTGTTCTTTGCACATTACCTACCCTGCTTCCTCTCATGTCGCGTGCATGCTTGGTTTTAGTGAAACTGAGCACGCGCCATTTTGCACATGCTCAGTTTCACTATAACTGAGCATGCACACGACGTGAGGGGAAACAAGGCAGGCAACGCAGAGAGAACAGTGCTGGAGAAAGGCTTCAGTTGGCGGGGATTGGGAACCTAGAGTGACCTTGATGGGGAAGCAGAGCACAGACTAGGAGGGGAGAGTAAGAGGCCTGGAGGAAGAAGAGTGGGGCTTAGGGAGTGGGCAAAAATGTGCATGGACAGGGCTGGGGATTGAGTAGGAGAGCAGACATTTAGGGATTGGAGAGGGGGACTCGAGATTTGGACTGAGGGCTTGAGCCAGGACTGAGTGACTGAGTGGGAAATTGAGAACTTTGGGAGTAAGGGGAACAGGATCTGGAGTATAACTTGGAAGACAGAGAAAGGCCTTTGTGTGTGTGTGTGCGGGGGTGCTTAGAACAGGTTGCTGGATGGGAACAGAGGGGGAGAAGGCTGATAAGGAAAGTTGTCCAAACAGAACCATTAATGCAGCTGGAAAATTAAAATGTGTAGACAACAAAGGTAGAAATAAGGAATATTCTGGCTGATATGTAAAGCGATATAAGTGGGCAGAACCCTCTCATGCCCTGTTAAACTGCTTATCACCGCCTAAGTGATGATATTCAGTGGCATTTAACCAGACAGTGCCACTGAATATCTCTACAGACCACCCAACTAAAAAGTGGGCCGGTCAGGGGTGGTACAGGGGGCAGTGTTGGGGAAGAGCTGGGGGGTTATGTGGGTGCCAGCAATATTCAGTGCCAAGACCCGCATCACTAAGCAAATGAATTAAGGAAGCACAGAAGCTGTCCTAAATTCACCCACCTAGCTATGCGGGCCCCGGCACTGAATATTGGCTGGAACCCGCATAACTTGCTGTCCATCCTCCTCCCGGGCCCACAAAACAGCCCCCTCCTTCCTACCCCCTCCCCCAGCCTGCCAGACTCAAAGTCATCCTCCCCTCCCCCAGAATGAGCCCTTCCTACCCCAATGTCCCCAAAGTCTAGGCAGGCCCCCACTAGGTGGTACTAGTGGGGGTATTGGTGGCAGGTACACCACGAGCTGCTACAAAAGGTTGCGGCAGCCACAAAGGGCAGGAGCTTTGCTCCTGATCCGAACACCCTCACTAAGACCACCAGACCTCAGGGGGGGGAGGGGGGCTTTGAGTCTGGTGGGCTGAGGAGAGGGGGTAGGAAGAAGGGGGGCTTTTGGGAGGGGGATCAGGGATTCTTAGAAGTTCAAAACTAGTTAAATTGTACAGCGCTGCGTAACCCTAGTAGCGCTTTAGAAATGTTAAGTAGTAGTAGTAAGTAGTAGTATTCAGGTCCCGGCCGATATTCAGCTGAGGCCCACATAATTGTCTTTTGCAGGCTCTGGCTGAATATTGGCTGGGACCTGCATAAGCTCCGGTGGCCATCTCCACCAAATTTTGCCCTGATATTCAGTGTCAGTGACCGGTCATGGCCTGGCACTAACTATCAGGGGCTCACCTAGTATTTACAAAATGCTGACCGCTGCCAGCTGAATATCAGCCAGATTACTTTTAGTGTAGTGATTGAAATATGTCAACCTTCAAATGTACATCTCTTATATTCCCTTTACACTGGTCAAACTAAAAAGAGTTTGCACCAGCTCCAACTAATTCAGAATGCAGCGTGCCCACATCACACCCTTCCTGCAAAAACTACCCTGGCTACCAACCAGTACCTTACGAGGATGAATTTAAAACTCTAATGTTTGATTTTCAAGGTCCTCAGAGGAGCTACATCTGATTACTACTACTACTTAACATTTCTAGAGCGCTACTAGAGTTACGCAGCGCTGTACAAATTAAGACTACCTCAACTTCAGAAAGCAGGTGAAAGCCTGACTCTTCTTCGAAGCCTTTAATACATGTGGCAACTGACTTTCCACTCACTCCACACCTGGACTAGCTTGCCATACACCCTGCAACTTGGACCAGCCTCTCCTATCTTATTTAACGGTACATATAATTTGCCTTCAGTTTAGCCACCCATCTGTTTATCCCAGTTGACTCTACACTACCCACCTACATATATCTGCACTTTGCCCCTCGGCTACATGGTAAGAGGTTTCATTGCACTGTAGAAACAGCATTAGCATCCTATCCATATTATTTGAATGTTCTAATGTGTGCATATTAGGTGTTTCTTTGGTGTTATGCTGACATCACATTATATCTATGTTATTTGAATGTTCTTCCATGCTGTCTGTTATGGTATTGTTGGTCATTTTACTTTTGTTAGGCTGTTAAGTTTTATGTTAAACTGTACCTGCTGTACACCGCTTTGGGTGAATCTCTTCATAAAAGTGGTTAATAAATCCTAAAAATTATATGTTCAGTACGAGAAATATGTTTCTGTTTGTCAAGTGTGGCACTGCAAGCAGGGTCTGGTTTGTCAGGGTTTCCATTTCAGGTTTTGTCTGCATATATTTTCTAATTTGTGGTTACTTATTCTGCATTTGGTGAGGGTCTGGCTCTGTATTTGGATTTTATATTTAATTACTCTCCTTTTCAAAGTCTGAGCTCAAGGTGAGTTACATTCAGATACATGAGTTATTTCCCTGCTCAAGCGGCCCTACAATCTGTTTGTGTGATCAATTTGAGGGATTTTGCGTGTGTCGTTTCTTCTGTTTTGCAGTAGGAGGTATACTGATAATTTAGCACAGACTCGGAGGTGGTGGTTAGGATTCTATTCCTTACGTGGGGCAGAGCTAATCTCAGAAAAGTAAAAGGGAGTCCATTCTCCGTAAGTGTTTCAAGTGGCCCTGAATACTTTTCTTTCTGAGCATAATAAATACATTCCATAAAAAGGTGTCTGAAGCATTCCTTAGATTTCTCTATGCAGCAGGAGTAAAGCTCTCCAGTTTGGAGCCCTGCACTCACACACCCACAGACTGGACAGTACAAAAGCTGAACAACACTGCTGGAGCCTCTAGTGGCTGGTTCTCACCTTGGTACGCTTGGTAGTGGTCTGGAGGGCAACAGGTGTAGCAGGAGCCAGATTAGGAAAGAATCACACAGGCAGGAAAGACATAGAGCAGCAGCAGAAGCAGCAAAGATAAAGAAACAAAAGACATCGCCACAGTTAGTGTACACAGCATGCTCAGCCTCCACTCTTCTATTTCTCAAACATTTCAGTCATTTACGGCTAGGTCACTGAGCTATAGATCCAGTTCTAATCTAGCTCCCAATACATCTGCCCCCCCAGCACAGAGTGAGGAGAGAAAACCAGGAGGACTGAACCTGGAAATTTCAGGAGATAGAGGGTCTGATTTAGGGCATCCCTGCCCCATCCTGTCTTTGTGGAAATAAAGTTTAGTAAATACAGCCATCAGTTAGGCTAGAAGCACTCCTTCAACCCTGATTCAAGCATGTGGTCTCCCTGTCATTCTCTGCCTCACTCACAGAAACCTGGCTGAGGTACAGCAGTGTTAGTTAATGATTTGTTAGTGACATGAAGCTCTAATAGAGAATTAAATCATGCTTATTATGGCATGATCTGTAAACCTACACAATTGATCAGTCTGGTTCCCAAACTTGATCCTGGAGGAACCCCTACCAGTCAGGTTTTCGGGATATCCACAATGAATATTCATGAGAGAGATTTGCATTCAGTGGAAGCAGTACCTTCAAATCTCTCTCATGAATATTCATTGTGGGTATCCTGAAAACCTGACAGGCTGGGGTGCTTCCAGGACCAGGTTTGGGAACCTCTAGATCCAGCACAGGAGAGAGAAATAAGTTATGCCTTTGTGTGACCTTGGAGAAGTCGCCTTATAGGCTTGTGCCCCTTGATTCTTGTGAGCACTTTTTTTCTGGCTGGGAGGACAGGCACAAAGGGGAGGAGGCAGTGTGCGATCTGCAGCTTTTGCCGCCTGACTTCATGAAATGTGTTTGGACAGCAGGCCAGCTGGTGATGGCCCTTCACAGCACAGAGAGGTGAACCCATTGTACATGACATTCCTGCTGTGTAGTCACTGTACATCTGGGATAGGCTGCTCCAGTTTCTTGCCCCCTGCTGTCATCAGCACAAATATAGGGCAGTTTACCCACTTCATTAGCAACTGGGTCATCCCTGTACCACTGTTAGGAAAGGCACGATTAAAACTTTCATAGTCTGAGTTTACAAACCAAGTGCTGGCATCAAGTTAGACTTTGCACTAACAGCATACATGGCACTTTATCTGCTTGTGCCTTGACTTGCTCCGTTATGATGCAGTAATCGCAGGCACTAAGGCAATGAACTGGCTTCCAACTATTCATTGGTCAGGAAGGATCAGCTCTCTGTAAACAGCAGAGAATAGCAGATGAATGTGGTATCACTGTGTACGTAGCACCATTACAAGGCTCTGCTTGTAGCTGACAAGAATGTAAAAGCTCACTCACTCACTGCAGCCTCTGGGGATACACACCTTTCAACAGCAACAACAAAGGCTGGAACAAATACTTGTCCCCAGGCCCTACTTCATTTCTCTATTTACCTGGTATGGGTCAACTCTTCTCAGAGTCTGATCAAAGCCAGTCCTTTGCTAAAACACCAGAATATGTGCTCACTTTGGGTCTCTGTTGTAGCATGGTACTTACTGGGGCAACAGCCTGCAAGAACACCCCAAACCAGCAGCAGTAACCCCCCCCCCCCCTTTTTTCTCTCAGATTAAATAGGCTCCCAGTGTAATTTAGTGATTGCAGCAAAGAGCTGTGAAACTTGGGAGACCCACATTCAAATCCAACCCCCTTTCCCTTCCCACTCACTGTTCAACTCTGATTTACTCCTTTCCTCCAGTTTAAGATTACAGGCTTTTTTTTTGGAGGGGGAGGGTGAAACATTTTCACTGAGAGTGTATAGTACCCCAAAATTATGAGGTATTAATAATTAACAGCATTCTTTCCTGGGAAAAATCAGCATGGGAAGTTTTTTTTTTTTTAAGTGTCCCCTAAGACAGTTGAAAAATAGCCACTATCTAATGAAATTATGGTGTGCCTGTGCTGTTCATCATCAACAGAGCTTTATACTAACACCACTTATACACAGCTTGTGTGTACAATAAAAAGATGAAGCATGGTCTCAGGGAAGGTTGTTTATTGAAATGAAGGTTAAATAAATACCTTTATTTCCAACTAAGTGTGACAAAACAATTTCCACAAATGTACTGGGAAGCAGGGGATAGGACAGATAGGAAAAATAGCACACAGTAATGTTTCAAAACATTCAGATAGATAACGCTGTTTTACAACAGTTTGGGGTTGAATTGCTGAGCTTATTTTCTCCAAAGTTGGCTAAAGAAATAATCCAATATAACTTTCAAAAGTATCTGCAGCTTTGCCCACGTCCTAGCTTTCAAATCCATGCTGCTGTGACGCTAGGGTGAATGTTAATGAAATAAACAAACCGGAGCCGGTCGGATGACTTTGCAAGCAAGTGCAACATCTTTCTTCAGCTGGGCTGCAGACCTGCGGGAAAAGCCGAAGGCAAGGACACTAACAGCAGGTCCAGGGGGCCATGTGAAACAGAAAAGGACTCTGCTCTGAGAAGGGAAACTCACAGCATATATGGCCAGATAGCAGGTGGGCAAAGCCAGCATCCTCAAAAAATGAACACTAAACCAAATCCTGCATCCTTACAAAAATATCCGCAGAGGAACACATCAAACAGGAAGGCACATTAAAAGGAGCAATAAAATTATAAGACTTTGTACCTTCCGTGTAGCCGGAGCCTGCCTCATCGTTACAGAAAGCGTCAGAGAAAGACAAAAAGAGGCAGAGACACAATGTTAGTACAAGCAGTCACAACGGCGCAGCTTTCTGTAGCTCCTTCCACGACTGTCCAGGATCTCCTACAAATGGCTGCAGCATTTCTCTTAGCTGTCATCCATTCACCCTCCCTGGTGAGTGTGTAAGACTCACAGGCAACTCGGGATCCTACCAATCAGCAATGCTGCGAAGTATGATCCAGTATTGCATCTCCATCAAGCCACAATACTGCTGCCTAATTGTACTTTCCCTTTCTTCGCCGTATTCCAACCACCGCCCTGTTTTCTGGTTACATCATCGGCTAGGAGGGCTTCCCTAAGTTCCCTCCCTTCCTCAAGGTCCCAGACAGTCTTTAAGCCAGTTCTGCACCAGTAACAACTGCTCATCCTCACAGTGGGTGGGGGCAACTGAAGGGATTGGACAGCAGGAGATATTTCCTGTTACCCAGCAACATCTGAGGCTCAGCTCTGAGAAGGGGCAGCACTGCAGGCTGTCCTCAAAGCAGTCCTTGATTCACATTCATGAACATTAACAGTATAAGTTATATTCCGGTTCAAAGCGGACGCTAGACATTTCCAAAGAAATTACAAACAAAAGTCAACAAATTTAGGGCCCTGTAAGCCATGCTTGAAGCGCGTTAGCGTTTTTAACGTGCACTAAGCATTAGCATGCGCTGTGTAGACGCTCATAATATTCCTACAGGTGTCTACACGGTTAGCGCACGCTCATTTTTAGCAAGCGCTTGAAAGCGCTAGCACACCTTAGTAAACAGGGCCCTTAAATTCTCCTTACAAAAGATCTTAATAAAACTAATCCATTCTAGCTAGTAGACTGCAGAACAAATTTCTGAAATATGTAAGGGGTCCTTTTATGAAGCTGCAGCAAGAGGGGGCCTGTGCTGGCGTTGGCGCTTGTTTTCGATGTGCGCCGAGGCCCTCTTTTAGCACAGTGGGTAAAAGGCAGGTTTCCCTGTTCTTAAATAGAGGAGTGTGGTAGCCGTGTTAGTCCACTCTTAAGGTTATCAATAGAAATCAAACAAAATAAAACATGGAAAAGAAAATAAGATGATACCTTTTTTATTGGACATAACTTAATACATTTCTTGATTAGCTTTCAAAGGTTGCCCTTCTTCGTCAGATCGGAAATAAGCAAATGTGCTAGCTGACAGTGTATATAAGTGAAAACATTCAAGCATTACTATGACAGTCTGACAGGGTGGGAGGAGGGGGGTGGGTAGGAAGTATGCATGGGGACATCAAAGCATATCATTGATATTCTAACAGGATAGGTGTGGATAGGTGAGGGGAGGGTGATCAACAGAGAAATACAGCTTTATGGTTTATAATGCTTGAATGTTTTCACTTATATACACTGTCAGCTAGCACATTTGCTTATTTCCGATCTGACGAAGAAGGGCAACCTTCGAAAGCTAATCAAGAAATGTATTAAGTTATGTCCAATAAAAAAAGGTATCATCTTATTTTCTTTTCCATGTTTTCTTTTGTTTGATTTCTATTGATAACCTGTTCTTAAAGAAATGGCTGTGCGGCAAGCGCATATTTAAGTTGCGGAATCTGTTGCCAGAAGATGTGGTCAAGGTGACCAACACAGCAAGATTCAAAAGAGGTTTGGACAAGTTCTGGAGGAAAAGCCCATAAAAAAATTATTAGTGACATAGGTGTGAGTGAGCCATCGCTCATCCCTGGGAATGAACTACGGGAAATAGATCTACTTTTTGGCATCTGCTGGGTAATAGGGACCCAGACTGGCCATTGTCAGGGACAGGATGCTAAGCTCAGTGGACATTAGTCTAACCCAGCATGGCATTCATTATGTACTTAACGTTAAGTCAAAAAGACTATTTCCCTCATTCTATAACCTGGCATCTTCAATTAGGCACCAACCCCCTGATTCTGTAAAAGTTGCCAAAAACTTTGCAAGCAAATTTAGGCACAGAATTTAATAGACTAGCGTGCCAGTGCCAATAATTGGCTTTCTAACATGCAATTATTGCACTAATTTGATTTACTAGAGATTAAATTACACACAACCCGAAAAAGGGGGCACCATTTATAGAATCTAGCCCAATTGTGTGCATTAGTTGTAGAATACTAGGACTTGCATGCATTTTCCTCCGGATTCTATATTGCACACCTAGCATTCCACGCCAAAATTCAAGCATATTCTATAATAATGTGCATAACTTAATTGGCTTAACAAGCAATAATTAGAATTTACATGCACAACATGCTAAGCGTATTCTGTAACACACTCCACCTAAATTTTAATGCGTGCAGGCAAAAAGGAGCATGGTTTTGGGTGGGGAAATGGGAATTTCATGGGCGTTCCAAACTTTTCACGCACTTATAGAATATGTCCCTCTGCGCCTAAATCTACGTGCTGGGCTTTACGCCATGTTTTCATTGGTATAAATGGATGTTCGTAGTTTTAGGTGCTAGGATATCAACTACCACGCCTAAATCTAGACGCCTCTTATAGAATACATTTAGGCAGAAATGTTTTCCACATGGATTTTTTTAGGTGCCATATATAGAATCTGGCCTATATTACATGCAGTTTAGGTGCTATTCTATAACTTATGCATACAAATCACTTAGGGCCGGATTCAGTAAATGGCATCCAAAGTTAGGCGCTGTTAGGATCCGCCGTTAGCACTAGGTTATTTTTATAGAATAGTGCTTAGCACAAATTCCTGTGACCAACTTTGGGTGTGAGGAAATACGCCTGCTGAAAGCTGGTGTAAATCTCTGCACCCAACTGATGGCAGTAGGGAACATAAGTCCAAGTATTTTATAACACCGTGCCTAATTTCTGGTAATGCCCCTGACCTACCCATGCCTCTCCTATGGCCAAGCCCCTTTTTGAGTTGCGAACTATGAAATTTAGTCACGCATGTTATAGAATAAAGCATAGGGAAGATGTGTGCATAATGCCTAATTACTGCCAATTAAATGCCAATCAACTCCAATAATTGATTGTTAGTGCTGAATTGACTAACCAGCTTATGCACTCCTCATGGCTCTGTGCCCAAATTTGGGCAACCTGTATAGAATCCAGGAGTTAGGGCGTAAATGTGAGGGGGGTGTACACTCTTTGAGCAGGGATTGTCCTTTATGTTAAATTGTACAGCGCTGCGTAACCCTAGTAGCGCTTTAGAAATGTTAAGTAGTAGTAGTAGTAGTACACACGGATGACGCATGGGTGGGTCTCCCGGTTACACATGTAACTTACGGAACGCTATAAGTTATGTGCATCACTTCATGTATAAGTCCCATAGACATTGCAGTACTGTTGGTGCCTACAGTTAGGCATGCCAGTGCCAACTTGCACTAGTATTCTATAATGGCATCTTGGTGCACAGATATTGTTATAGAATTCACTCAGCTCACAGCACTGGGGCACCTAAAATGAGGTGCTGAGTTATAGAATTATCCCCATGTGTGTTATTGGTAAGTTTGGAGCCAGACACCTTAGCTCTTGAATGGAATTCCTTTCCCCCTGTTGTGGAGTTCACCCCTGGATGTAGGAGGGCATGTTACTAAGTAAAGTAGAGAGAATACGGGGGAAAAGAAACTATTCTTACCCATATCCCTAAGATACAATATGGTGTCCATGATCAAAGGGTTGCATTTAAGGGAATTCTTCTTCTCTATGAGAGAAGTTGATAGAGCTTATTGAGGGGAGTTAGGGTTTGTTTTTATGTTAATGGGGATGGGTTGTTGTTTATTCTGGGTTGAATGTTGTTTTTATTATGGTTGTTTTTGATAGAATACTGTATATGTGTGAAATCAATGACTAAATCAAATAAAATTAAGTTAACCATAGAGAAACTATTGTCTGCAAACCATTTTTCGTTGTACTACTTTTTTGCAGACTCAGTAAATACATTGGTTCCTGCTAAGGGATTAAGAACTTGTTTAAAGGTCTGAATAGTATCAAAGTAGATGTATGGGAACCAGTCCCAAAGGATGTGGTAGTTAATGCCACCTCTACTGTGTGCTGCCAAGGAGAATATCTTATGAATCCAGTCCTGGCTCAGGCAGTTGCATTAGGGTTGAAAGTCAGTGGTTAGGAGGGAGATCCAAGTACTAGCCTAAATTACTGTTATAGGATGATCAAGGAGCCAGTGACGAATGCAGCAGCTGTCCTTGGCACAAACGAGTTACATTAAGGGTAACAGTATTCACATGTAGCAAGGGAAGGCCATGGGGAGTGGTAGGTGGCCATGAAATTAGTGGAATCCCGTGGTGAGGTCACAGCCCAGATCTGTAATCTATCCCTGGCAAAATCAATTGCAGAAATAGCTTTATAGAGATTTTCACCATGCTATTGTATTATACAGCTTGGCTGTCCTTGGTATGCTATATTAACGCATGACAGCCCCCATAACATAAGGAAAATGGTCAAGAAACAAAGGAACAATATCCCCCGGATTCTATATATGGTGCTCAAAATCACATGCACAATTTGGGCATGCACCCAATTTCTGCACACAATTTGAGTAACGAGCCAATTAGCACCAATAATTGGGCTCTAACAATCAATTATTGGCATTAGTTAGCAACAAGTTGGATTTGTCCATATCTTTTGCTAAGCGCTATTCTATAAAGATGTATGCATAAATCTTTTAGCGTGCAACTGAAAAGGAGGCATGGCCATTGGAGGTGCATGGGTGGGTCAGGGGCGTTCACTAAAGATGCACACAGTATTATACAATTTGGGGGGGGGGGGGATCCATGCCTAATGCACATAAATACGCAAGCACATAAGTATTGCCACACTGGGACAGACCAAAAGTCCAACAAGTCCAGCATCCTGTTTCCAACAGTGGCCAATTCAGGTCACAAATACCTGGCAAGATCCCCAAAAAGTTCAAAACATGTTATGCTGCTTATCCCAGAAATAAGCAGCATGCATGAGGATTCATGCCAGGTTTCAGCTGGTGTAAATCCTCGCACCCAAAGTTGGACACTCAATGAAATTACATGGAGATACTTTTAAAACAAATAGGAGGAAATATGTTTTCACTCAAAGAATAGTAAAGCTCTGGAACTCGTTGCTGGAGGATGTGGTAACAGTGGTTAGAGTATCTGGGTTTAAAAAAAGGTTTGGACAAGTTTCTGGAGGAAAAGCCTATAGTCTGCTATTGGGACAAACATGGGGAAGCCACTGCTTGCCCTGGGATTGGTAGCATGGAACTTTGCTACTATTTGGGTTTCTACTAGGTACTTGTGACCTGGATTGGCCACTGTTGGAAACAGGATAGTGGGCTAGATAGACCATTGGTCTGACCCAGTATGGCTATTCTTATGTTCTTATGTTATCCTGGTGCTACCCGCTAGTCTATAAATGGCACCCAACTCGGAGCGCTATTTATAGAATAGGGCTGAGCACAGATTTTTTTTTGTTGCCCAAATTTGGGCACAATTTACTGAATCTAGTCCTATATGTCTTCTTGTGTAGTTTGCTTTGGATAGTGTACCTAAATGACAAAAAATTGTTGGTTTGCATATTCTTTATACACAGGCAGCAACAGCTAGATCAGGGACTCTCAGCTCTGATGCCTGAGGGTTGCAAAAAGGCTTAGGTTTTAGGGTAACCAGATCATGCCAATTAGTCCTTTCTTGGAATTAGTCCATGCAGATTTATCTGACAAATATTCATTCACTGAAGACATCTTGAAAATCAGGCTCTTGAATTGAGAACCCTGGAGCTAGGGGTAACAAGACTTTAAGGTGGCTAATAATGCCATGAGCTCTCAGTAGTAATCTGGGTTGTTATTTTTTTTAATCCTAAATAAGAATTGAGGATTTATTTCAGTGACTGTGGCTTTATTTCATGTTTACACTTTCCCCTTTCTGTCTTTGTTTGGTGACTGAGGCAGAAGGGACAGCAGCAAGGCCGCAGGCAGTCCACTGCATGGAGCTACTGGAGGCTGCAGAACTGCAGAAATTGGCCATTAGGAACCCACAGGAGCTCCACGCAATGGGTGGTTCCCTGAATCCAGCTGTATGGATGTCTGGAATTAGACATCCACATTCACAATTGATTTCCTGACAAATTGTTTCTATCCTGCATTTTATGAAAACTCTCTCTGGAGGATTTAATGACTAATGCTTCCATGGAAAGGCTATTAAAAAAAGAGGTGAAATGCAAATTTACTGGACCATTAACCATATGTTTAAAGGAATTTGCCTTTCTAGAGAAAGACTTCACACAATTCCTAATCGTCTCTGCATATTCGTACATTGATAATTGTTGGCACTAAGGGCTGGAGGCAGTGTTCACACAGAAGAAAAAATGTTCAGTGCTCCCTGCTGAATGTAGTATGCAAGTATAACATGTAATCTTAATTCATACAGTCACATGGAATGCATTATGTGTTGAGTTTCTTTTCTCACAATGCAAATAAATGTTTAAGAAATGTATTCAATAAGAAAACTTGATGGACAGATTTTGAGATACTACTACTACTACTTTATCATTTGTATAGCGTTACTAGACAAACGCAGCACAGTATACTACATATGTAAGAGACAGTCCATGCTCGACAGACCTTACAATCTAATCAAGACAGACAAACAGGACAAATAGGGGATGAGGGAATTATTTAAGGTGGGGATGATGGATACTGAACAAGTGAATAGAAGTTAGGAGTTAAAAGCAGCCTCAAAAAGGTGTGTTTTTAGCCTAGATTTGAAGACGGCCAGAACTGGAGCTTGATGTATTAAGTGCAGTTCAAGTGGGAAGGGCATAATGGGGGTAAATCTCTAATTGTGTGCCTGTATACTTAGGTGCCCAGTGGGTGCCTGACTGGTGCATATTCTATAAAGGAAAAAGGCGCATACTTCCATACAGCTAGCATAAGTGTGCACCTGTATTTGAGAGATACACGCACAGGGCCAGATTCAGTAAGTGACGCCCAAAAATTGGCGCTCAGCGCAGCTCTATAAAGGGTGCACCAGGTTGAGCGCTCTTTATAGAATCACATGAAGCTCCGGTTCCTGCACCCAAATTTGGGCACCAAGACTTAAGCTTGCTGAAACCAGGTGTAATTCCTGGTGCCCAACCAGGGCACACATCCCCAGTATAACACTGCACGCAAATATTCATAATGTCCCTGACCTGCCCTTGCCCCTCCCATGACCACATCCCCTTTTGGGTTGCAGGCTAAGGAATTTGGGCTCCCAGTGATATACAATAGTGCGCAGCCAGATGCGTGTGCAAATCCTAATTGGTGCTAATTAACATTAATAATTATCACCCAATCATTGGCATTAATTTATTATTTATTTATTTATTTGTTGCATTTGTACCCCACATTTTCCCACCTATTTGCAGGCTCAATGTGGCTTACATAGTACCGTCAAAGGCGGTTCATTAACCAATTAAGCTGAACATGTATCTCACGATCATGGCCAAATTTTGGTGTGCAAATTTGGGTGATCTTTATAGAATTGGGGGGATAACTTATAGTATTCTATAAGTTATGCATATGCCATGTGTACTCCCACCTTTAAACTATATGTTATCCGAGATATCCGTGTAGTTGCAGAATAACTCTTAGGTGGCAAACCGGCAAATACATGACTATGTGCAATATTTTCATATATATGATAACATTTTCGACATTTACATGTGTAAGTGATGGGTAAATATTAGCACCTGTGGAGGGGCATAATCGAACGAAAACGTCTATCTCCATGGGCGTTTATCTCCGAGAATGGGTCCGTGAAGGGGCGGACCGAACCGTATTTTCGCAAAAAATAGACGTCCATGTTTTATTCGACAATTTGTGAGCTGGGCGTTTTTGTTTTTTAGCGATAATGGAAAATGAAAGCGCCTAGCTCAAAAACGAATAAATCCAAGGCATTTGTTCGTGGGAGGGGCCAGGATTCGTAGTGCACTGGTCCCCCTCACATGCCAGGACACCAACCGGGCACCCTAGGGGGCACTTTTACAAAAACAAAAAAAAAGTTAAAGAGCTCCCAGGTGCATAGCACCCTTCCCTTGTGTGTGGAGCCCCCCAAATCCCCCTCAAAACCCACTGCCCACAAGTCTACACCATTACTATAGCCCTAAGGGGTGAAAGGGGGCACCTACATGTGGGTACAGTGGGTTTGGGGGGGGTTGGACAACTAAGCATTAAGCAGCACAATTGTAACAGGTAGGGGGGGGATGTGTCTGGGTCCACCTGCCTGAAGTCCACTGCACCCCCTAACAACTGCTCCAGGGACCTGCATACTGCTGCCAGGGAGGTGGGTATGACATTTGAGGGTGAAAATAAAAAGTTGTGAAACATCATTTTTTGTGGTGGGAGGGGGTTAGTGACCACTGGGGGAGTCAGGGGAGGTCATCCCCGATTCCCTCCGGTGGTAATCTGGTCATTTAGGGCACTTTTTGGGGCCTTATTCGTGAAAAAACAGGGTCCAGGAAAAGTGCCCTAAATTCTAGCTACAAACGCATACTTTTTTTCCATTATCGGCGAAAGGCGCCCATCTCTGTTCGGGTGATAACCATGCCCCAGTCCCACCTTCACCACGCCTCCGACACGACCCCGTCAACTTTGTACGCTTCCGCGATGGAGTGCAGTTGAAAACGTCCAAGTTCGGCTTTCGATTATACTGCGTTATTCGTTTTTGTGAGATAAACGTCCATCTCCCGATTTAGGTCGGAACTTGGGCGTTTTTCTCGTTCGATTATAAGCAGGATAGTAAACAATTACTCCCAATCAGCCAGATTCTATATATGGTGTCCCCCCAAAAATCAGCGCCAAAACCCCCCACACTTAGCGATATTCTATAAACATCACCTGAAGTTAGGCGTGGTTTATAGAATACATGTAGTGGACATCCTGCGACTAAAATTTAGGCGCAGTCAATTACACCAACTAAAACCTGGTGTAAATGCCTATGTCTTATGTAGGTGCAGATTGGGTAAATTCTGTAATAGTGCATGTAATTTTCAGGAATACCCATAAGAACAGCCATACTGGGTCAGACCAATGGTCCATCTAGCCCAGTATCCTGTATCCAATAGTGGCCATGACCCACCCATGTCCCTCCCATGGCCATGCCTGCTTTTGTGATCTGTGCATTAGAATTTATGCACACCACTTCACAAAATACGCTTAGAAAGTTGCGCATGTAAATTCTAATTAGTGCCAATTAGTGCCGATAATTGGTTTGCCTATTGTCAGCGCTGATAGCTCATTAAACAATTAAGTTGCATAGAAATTGGCTACATGTGCAGATTTACAACTGGATTTTAATTCTTAGGGGCCCTTTTACAAAGCACTAACACTTGCTTACCGCAGCACAAAATGGTGTACTTTGGGGTGCGCTGCAGCATCCCGCGGTAATTTTGGGATGTGTGCACACTACCCACACACTAAAAAATATTTTTTTCATGGAGGGGGCATGCTCATCAGATAACAGCTACACTGCCACACACCAACTGATTAGTACGTAAGCCCTTACCACTTATGCAATAGGTAGCAGTAAGGGCTCACACACTAATCTACTGTAATGGCCATGCGCTAATGGCAAATTAGCACATGGCCATTAATACAAAAAAATAGCACATTCCGCCATTTTTCCCCAGGGGTAAAAATGGCCTTAGTACGCAGGGAAGACCCGCATAAGGGCACGCTAAGGTCACTTTTACCGCTCTTTGGGAAAAAGGCCCTTTAGATCATGCCCCCTTGAATTACATATGTCCTGTCCCAACAGCTGGCATAGCACTAGAACAAACTAATTGTGCTGATCATAATATGCATTCCCAGGATGCAAGCCACAGAAAAGCACCCTACCACAGGTGAATGAACATGATCTCCTGTGGAGAGAAGTAAGGAGACGGAGAAAGACTCGCATAACCCATGGTAAACTTGCCCGTCTATACAATCATTGGCCCACAAAAAAGGAAAAGGGAATAAACATTACTAACAATTAATTTCTGTGGTTTCTGTGATTTCCTAATTTTTTCATTTCTGATTGAACACATTCTACTCTACCTATATCTTATCGTGATTCACACCTGGAAAATGGGTGTATTGGTGCAACATACATATGTCATTGAAAGGTACATGAGCCAAGAGCAATCAATGCCACAAGTAATAAATGCTCGTAAAGTGCCAACAGCGTGCAGAGCCTCTGAGAGTGCAGAGCAGCAATATGGACACATGCAGAAGAGCAGCTACTCCGCATTCCCACAGCAAGAGCTACAGCAGCAGGACAGAGGCATAAAGCAAAGAGCAAGAGCATGCAGATCTGCCACCTACAGACACGCAGAGCCATTTTGGACTGGAAGGGTGAAGGCAATTATTGAAAAAATCTGAGCGGGACACATCATCCCAGTGCCTCCAATTCTCCACCTTCACTGGGGCAGATGCTCGTCTCTGTTCTGAACTTCGGCTCTAGCTCTGGTTCTACTCAAGAGTTTTCAAATTGCCACCTTTCTGCATTTCTAGATCTTTATCTCTTTGGCCTAGAATAGATTTAACTGGCTAATGCTAAAATGCTGAAATAGCACAAAACTGAAACTCGGAATATATTTCACAGAATGAATCTGATATCCTGTGGATAAGTTGCATTTCTATTCCAACCATACTAGGCATGTGCTTTGTGTGCTACCAAGGATTCCAGTAGTCACTTAAACTTTCTTGTTTCCCACCAGTTTTGCACCAAAATCAACTCTGACAAAAGTTCTCCCCAGGAGGAGTGTTTTCCTCTTGTGGGTTCTGCTGATACTACAGTTCAGTTCTTTTTTTATGACTGACCTACATTTTTAACTTTGTCTTCATATTTGATAACTCTAGAGGATTTTTATTTATTGATAGCCTCAGGAAGTAGTGGTATTATTTAGATGTGTGCCTCTGATTTACAGCTCTTATCCTACTTGACCCATAGCTGCAGTTAGCCAGTTTATTTTTGAAGTGAGGGTGGGGGAAGTAAAGAAGTTCCATTGGCAGTAGGGCCAGGGGAACCAACTCACCATCAGCACCCACAACAGCTGGGAGAGCACTGTGCCCCATGCCCATTCCAAACTACACCTATGGCCTGATCCCATTTCTTGTTTTTGGATCCTGTTTTGGGATGTTGATGAGAAAGAGTTGATGACAACGTAGAAGAGATTATTCACAAGACTCAGTGATCATTCTATTGTCCCCTACTGATTATAACATCTGATCTGTCTGCCCGTCCATAGACAGTGTTTGCTGCCTGCAGCCAGTGTTTGTGTCTCACTGCACTTCAGTGTGTGTCTGCTGGCTGCAGAAGGACTTTATGGTCATCAGTACTGCAGCTCCTTTGACTGTTTGACTGTGCAGTGTGAGGCTCCACCCACTGGTGACATCATCAACATTCTGACATCTTCCGCTGGAGGGGCACGCTTAAGGGGTGTGTCATGCACCTTAGTGTGCACCTCTCTGTACTAATTGTTACGCTTACATGTATTTTCATCTGCAGAGCAATTTAAATTTGTTCCATTGTTAATTGGTATGACTTCTTAAGACATATATGGCTTCTCTCTCATAAAGCAGAGGGATATCAGAGGCTGCGGAATATCCAAAACACGACCATGTAAAGAGAGAGAACTTTATGTATTTCATTTAATTACACTTTTAATTCTGCCAATGTCTACAAAAGCTGATCAAAGCAGATTACAAATATACACCCATAATCAGGCAATAGCACTTAAGAATGATCTTCCTTTCTGTGT
The DNA here is from genome assembly GCF_901765095.1 of Microcaecilia unicolor. Classification (NCBI taxonomy): domain Eukaryota; kingdom Metazoa; phylum Chordata; class Amphibia; order Gymnophiona; family Siphonopidae; genus Microcaecilia; species Microcaecilia unicolor. The sequence continues at coordinate 451,186,542 of NC_044032.1, read as the reverse complement.
ACGGCTGGGCTCCAACATGGGGAACGCACACTGGCACACTCCTTTGTTGTTATCTTTTTTTTTCATAGCTACTCTTCAACAATAGACAAATATAAAGGGAAATCCATAGCTCAACCCTCTCAGCCGGCAGCTCTATCCTTCAAGGGCCCAATGGAGGGTGTTGTGCTTCAAGCGAGAGCTCAAGGAGATGGATCCGTGACAGACACATTTGAGATGTCATCAGAATTGGGAGCTCCCAATAGCTTTCTAGGGCATAATGTCACCATTAGCCCATATCTTTGAGCACCTCTGCCACAGTTAGCTAACCTCTGAACCCACAATGCCTCCATTATCTGCGGAAGATGCTGTGTAGAGAGGGGGGTTTGGATCTTCCAGGGGCCCACTGCGAAGGAGCAAGGGAATGGTGTCAATTTCTGGCAGTGCCTAGTACTGTTCTTGAGTTGTTTACAATCTACAAGTGCTGCTGAGTCAATAGGATCTTGACTGGTCTCTATCACCTTAATAGTGGACTTAAAAAAAAAGTGTTAGTTCCCCAGTTTCAGAGCTTGTCTTGGTGAAGCAGGTGGGAGTGAGAGTTGAATAAGAGTCTAATGATATATTTATTGGGATTTATCAACTCCCTTTATTAAGAGATTCATCCAAGGTGATGTACAACAGGTACAGTTTAATATAAAACTTACAATTTTGTTAACAGCATAAAAATAGTAAAAATGATCAAATATGTTTAATGCAGTTTTCTCAGCATATGGAAATTTTGGAGATGGCAGAATCTTGTCAGTTTGTTCAAATGTTTAGAATAAAGACTCAACCAGTTTAAGATCTAAAGCAGAGAATTTTGAGAACTGTATTATATACTGTAATTTACATTTATTGAATTTTCCCTGGGTACATTGTGTATCTCCAAGGGACATGCTGAGGAAATATCTTACTGAAGAGTTGAGGGTACACACAGAGAATTTTTTTTGACATGTACTGCAGTTTATTATCTTCCATCTGTGAAAAATAAGGATCTTTCATCACTAAGAGATGTGGCTTCAGGATTGGATGTTTTGGATATCTTAGCTCTGTTGCAGAATTCTGAGTCTGCGGTTCCATCCACTATGATTATAACCTTAGTTCTATCATCTATAGAACAGGTGTGGCCAGAGAGATACAGAGGTGACATAAACAGTTTCTTCTGTTCCATCAAGGGGTTTTACAACTGGTTGCTACTTTCCTATTGAAATTTCCTTGTAAGTATGTGTTATAAAACTCCAATAGATGAAGTATGTTCCCTTTGACGTCTCGTGGAGGGTGTGTCCCACTTCTTCCTTCTTTGAATTTCACATCTCTGAGCCTTTAGAGCTACCAAATAACTATCTGTGATGCCTCTGGTACCCTCTGATGTATTACCTTTGTATTTGAATATGCTCATTTAAGGAATATAGAGCCCATGCATGTCAGCTTGAACGTCTTAGTATGTAAGGGGTTCCCCCTTTTTTTTCTCTTGTTGGAGTCTTAATATTGTGGACTTGACATTTTCAGTTTATTTTGTCTTTTTATACTGTTCTTGAATGGTTCTTTTACTGATTGTTGCTTTTCAGTACAAACATTTTTGCCAGGTTATAATTGAGTAAATGCATAAATATATATAAAAACGTTAACACTGAAAAAAATACACTAGGGAGAAAAAGTGGGGGACTTAAGAGGTAAAGGTTGGAGAATTATGTGCTGGACATGTGGATGAAAAGGCCCTTTTTTTTTTTAACCTCCAGGTGCATGTTATGATTTGCATGTGTTTGCCCAGTGAAGATCAGGTGGGTTACCAAAAGTAGTTTTCAGGACTGTTGAGGTCAGGTCCAGGCCCAACAGAGCTAGAAGGCCAGATGGCACAATAAATCCATATACATGGCACGCTTTTCTTACTCTTACCCAATAATGTAGTCCAGGCCAGCGTTTGTAAACTCCAACCAAATAATTACTTGTCTTGGGTGATGTAAAATATCAACAACATACTTCTTTCAGGAACTACGTACAGTTGCACCAAGTATTCAGTATAAAGCTTCTTTCCAGTGGTGGTATCAAAACAATATTGAACACTTACAGTTACTTTTAACAGATATTAGTCGACTCTCAGATGTATGAGAGGTTTGCCATAGAAAACTCTTACTGGTTTTCACTCTCTCTCTCTGAGATCCAGTTCCAGAAAAATCTGCTCTGAAATAGAAGGATTCATTCTCTCAGCTCTTTGAGCCTGCAGATGTGCAGTCCTGGTAGAGATTCCCTTCCCTGTTGGGAACTCACTACTTGGTTCTCTGCCCTATCACTTCTCCTGGATAGGTGATTCTCCCACTGCTTCTTTTCTTGATATCTCCTTTGGAATGGGAACTAGAGTTCCACACTACCTTCAAACTCTCTTTAGATTCAGCTCAACAACTTTGTAGGTTCTGCCACTGTTTCCCACTTCCTTCCCCTGTGCACAGGCTGTGTTTGTCAGTCACAAGCTCCCCTTGCATTGAGAGGTAAGATGGCGACCAGCAAGGACGAAGCAAACTGAGCTCCGTTCCGATTTCAATCTAATGTGCCTTTGAATGTTTTACCTTTGTACCTCATGCATAAGTGTAAGCAGAAGCTCCAGGTACCCTCCAGTTCTTCAGCTCTGCCACGTAGACAGACGGTGATTGTACAATTTGTGCATCAGAATATCGTTTCGGGTGAATCCATTGTGCAGGGCATGAGGAAGAGCCCTGCGCTGGAGAGTGACGCTATGCTTAGCTTGAGTGGCCCAGCGATTCTTCCTGCTCCCTGATCCATGGCAACTCCAGTGATGTCTATGGCAGCAGAACCAATGCTGCCACTTGTAGCTTCAGCTGAAGGGCTGGATTCACCCTCTGACTCGGGGTTTCTTCCATCAGTCAACCAGGCTGAGGTCCTGGCTGCATCGTGAGGATCTTAGGAAGATCCAGGGAAATGAATTGTTGTTCCTTGCCTGGTTAAGCCTGCAGAGGTGACTTTAGACTCTATTTAGATGGCTTTGGATGCTATATGCAAGGTATGTGCCTCAGTCTTACCTATTGTAGGTGAAAATGCAGCCTAGATTCAAAAAGTAGAAGACGCTTAAAAAACCCAGGAGGGGGAGATTAAAGAGATCACAGGCCAAGTTCAGCAGTTAAAACAGACTCAAAGTACTTTAATGCAAGATCGTCTTCTGTTTCAGAGAAAACAGGAGAGTTTTGAAAATTATACAAAAGAACTGAACTTGCTCTTGTTGAATTTTCCTCAACTATTTACAATGGGGCTCATTTTCAAAGCACTTAGACTTACAGAGTTCCACAGGTTACTCATGTAAGTCATGTTCCATCTAAGGAAGCTTTTTATAAGCATTTGCAAAGAAGCATTTAAGTATTCCCCAGAGGGGTTTCCTCCATTACATAAAATATATTATATACCAATTCCAAAGAAGCAATCAACTCTGGTGAGAGAACCATATATGGTGGATGTGTCTACAGATAGCTTGGACTTGACTGGCATTTTGGAAAAATCCCAGGAGGAGAATAATGTGAGGACAACCTTGTTGGTTTCTGTCGTTTTCAACCAAGATAAAGAAGCTTTATTATGTTTATGTTTTAGATCTAAAGAGTCAAATTTTCTTGGTGGAAAAATTTCCATTTTTCCCGATGTGGCAAGGTCCACTCAGTCCAGACATAGGCAATTCCTTTCCCTTCATCAACGAATGATTGATATTGGAACTAAGTTCCAGTTGAGATATCCATGTAAATGTGTTGTATATTTTGATAATCATCAATATATATTCTATGATGTTTCCCAACTGCAGTTTGAAACTGAATCACCTCATTTTGTCTGAGCTGTAATAATGTTGATATTTAGGGCCCTGTTTACTAAGCTGTGTTATAGGCAAGTTAACGTCTTTAACACACATTAAACATGTACATGTGTTAACTGTGTAGGCACCTCCAATATTTCTATAGGTGCTTACACGGTTAACGTGCGCGCTAATTGTAGGCGCGTTAAAACGCTAATGCGCCTTAGTAAACAGGGTCCTTACTTTGCTGTTATTCTTGTATTAATGGTTTTTTGATTTCCCGATTTCCTCGGGGTTATGGGTTCTTGCCTCTCCCCATTTGTGAACTATATAAGATTTATTTTTTAGTTTGTGGTATAGTTATATATCTTATTGGATTTTTCTGTATTAATTTTTTTTATCCTATTCAATTTATTTTGAATGTAGTATGAATGCAAAGAAATAAAATAAAATAAACAAGCTGCCCTTGCATTTAGTGGTGCAGTGGCCAGGGGAGCAGAAAGCCGAAGATGTGACAACTTCCTTATCTAGGGTTCTAAAGTCCCTCTGTTTTCCTCCAAATAGTTTCTCCTCCTACTGCTGCTGTTACTTGGCAGAAGATCAACCCTAATTATTTCTAGAAAAAGCAAGAACTTTCAAAGTCAAAAGGTCACATTGAATATGCGTGAGTTAGATTTGCACACACTGCTTCTTTGGTATACAGATCTATCTCATGCATATTCATTGTGTGTATGTATCTTGAAAACCAGACTGGCTAAGTGTTCCTCAAGAACTGGGTTGAGCACCCCTGACTGTTGTTGCAGTAGCTCAGATAAGATAACGTCTGGTAAATGTTCTGACAATTAGTGAGCTAGAAACTAGAGGTGTGGTAGCAGATCCCTCAAGCTGGTATCGTTTGAGGAGAAGGGATGCAAATTCTTTATTTTTATTGAGAAAGACTGTGGCAGTGAATCTGGAAATTAGGAGGGAAGATCTGCGAAAAGGATCAATTGCTCTTCCTCCATTCAGAGCCTGGGAGTTTACAGGAAATATTCACTAATGATGCACAGCATAATCAAACACTAGCAAGGCTTTCTACATTGATAAATGCTGCTTATTGTCATACAAGGTCAAAACATTTCTTGGCATTATTTTCAACCAACATGCTCAGGATACTAGGCTTGATGAACCTTCGATCTGTCCCAGTATGGCAATGCTTATGTTCTTATGGAAAACCTTCCCCTTCCCTCAATTATTTACTGTCTGTATTTTCTGTAGGTAGCAACAATTGACAAATGACATATTTTTTAAACTTCTCAGTCCTTCCAAAATCAGTTATTAGACACAACCTCTTAGTGTCCCTAAGACCTTCCCTTTCTGTGCCTGATACTCCTATCTGCTGCTTCAGCTCTGTGCAGAATATATTATTCTTTTACAGGCAGTATTCTAAATATTTCTTCCTAGGGACCTCGCACCAGTATCACTTCAGCTTTATTAGTCCCAGATTTACTCCACACTTCAATCATCCAAATTTTTCAAACACTTCACAATTCTCCAAAATATTTATACAACTCTTGCCTCAGTAGTGCATAATTGTCCCACAATGATTTTTGGGCAATACTAACAGCATTCACTTCTTCATCGGCATAATTACTTTTGTTATTAATATATTGAAAGTACTTATCGTTAATATTTTCGGACTGGGGGGCGTTATGCTGTCCGACACGCATGTTTCGCCATTAGGCTTTATCAAGGACTTCCCCTGAAAAACATTTTCAAAATACCGTCTCAGTCTCATTGCGTAAGAGTAGTAATTTAACCACCCACACCCAATAACCAATGCTTATTCAAAAGTTCATAGTTACCCATACGCTGTTCCAGCACCAGCTCAACCAATATATCAAAGGAATTACTCCCGTCAAGATGGCCACAGCGTCTACACCTAAACCCTTTATTTTTTATTTGTAGCATTTGTATCCCACATTTTCCCACCTATTTGCAGTTGAATAAAGGGTTTAGGTGTAGACGCCGTCACCATCTTGACGGGAGTAATTCCTTTGATATATTGGTTGAGCTGGCGCTGGAACGGCTTATGGGTAACTATGAACTTTTGAATAAGCATTGGTTGTTGGGTGTGGGTGGTTAAATTACTACTCTTACGCAATGAGACTGAGACGGTATTTTGAAAATGTTTTTCAGGGGAAGTCCTTGATAAAGCCTAATGGCGAAACATGCGTGTCGGACAGCATAACGCCCCCAGTCCGAAAATATTAACGATAAGTACTTTGAATATATTAATAGCAAAAGTAATTATGCCGATGAAGAAGTGAGTGCTGTTAGTATTGCCCAAAAATCATTGTGGGACAATTATGCACTACTGAGGCAAGAGTTGTATACATATTTTGGAGAATTATGTTTGAAAAATTTGGATGATTGAAGTGTGGAGTAAATCTGGGACTAATAAAGCTGATGTGACAGAATATATTATTGACATTTTAGTTTCTAGCCCCATTCCATTGCTCTTCAAATATTATTTACTTTTTATCCCAACCATGCATTATAAAATGATCACAATTCTAAAGTGGAGGTAAGCATAATTGTTTTATAATTTTCCCAAGAAACTCTCCTGTATATAGGATTCTCTCAGAAGCTGGAACAGGTAGACCAACATTCAATGAGTGACCAGCATGCCACAATACAAACAAAATGGCGAGCGGCACTGAGAAACAATGAGGCAGGATGGTTTGTGGGACTAGTTCATGCCAAATACAGAATCATTAAAAGTCACAAACATGCACCACCTTTTTAGGTTTTGCTCCGCGCTGCAAGAAGGACAAAGAGAACAGAGGTTAGAGACTAAACAGTATAATCAATGGTTATGCTAGAAAAAAGTTTTCCGCCTGGTATGGATATAAACCACACATAAAATATCAGAAACTTTCTTCAGTGAAGCAAAGAATATCTCTGCCTACCTTAATGGAGGAGTAGCCTAATGGTTAGTGTAGCTTCCTGGGAATCAGAGGAACCAGACTTGATTCCCATTGTAGCTCCTTGTGACTCTGCCCAAGTCACTTTGTACTCCAGGTACAAAATATGTAAACTGCTTTGATTGTAACCACAGAAAGGTGGTATATCAAATCCCACCCCCTTTCCCTGGAATTTCAACAGGGTGCTGAAAAAGACACATCCATACTTTTAAGCCCACAAATCACAAGCCATTCTACACACAAGAGGGACTTGTGTACATTGGGCCTATCTATTAGGATGCATTAGATATTAATATGACAACTATTGCGTCTGCTGTGTTAATGGCTAACATGGCATGGGACATGGAATGGATGCAAAATGGGTGGGGACTGCACCTTATTGTTAAAGCAAAGGAAGTTATTGCATGTTAACTGTTCATATGATATGTGGAGGTGGCATTTTTGAAAGGACATCCAAGTCAGAATAGAGACATCCAGCCCATAACTTCCAAAATGAACGTCTATCTTATAGGTATTTTCCAACAGGAAACACTACAGAATTTCCTATTCACAAATAGGTGAGATGGATGTCCATGTGCCGAGGACATCTTGCATGAACATTTTACAAACCAGAATGTCCATCATATGAATGGCAAAAAAGCAGGGAGAAGGATGTCTGTCTGGCAGCGTTCTTAGAAGAATGGCCACTCAGATGTAAAGGGTCATGGATTTGCTATACCACCTTTCTGTGGTAAAACCAAAGCAGTTTACATTTTTTATTACATGCAGGTGCTTTCTCTGTCCCTAGTGGGGCTCACAATCTGAGTTTTGTACCTGGGGCAATGGAGGATTAAGTGTCTTGCCCAAGCAAAAGGAGCAGTGGGAATCAAACCCAGTTCCCCAGATTCTTAACCCCCACCAGCCGAGGTCCGCTTCCTCCTGCCGCTGCGAGGTTTTTTAAGTTCTTCATCGGGATTCATCCTCCGTCACTCTGTGCTGCTGTTCAAAGAAGCTGCTAGCTGAATGCAGTTTCGGACTGAGTCTGACGTCGCTGCTGCACATTGTACGTGCAGGACGTCAGACTCATGTACAATGTGCAGCAGCGACGTCAGACTCAGTCCGAAACTGCATTCAGCTAGCAGCTTCTTTGAACAGCAGCACAGAGTGACGGAGGACGAATCCCGATGAACTTAAAAAACCTCGCAGCGGCAGGAGGAAGCGGACCTCGGCTGGTGGGGGTTGGGGTCCCCCGCCAGCAAAGGTACCCACGGCGGCAGTAGGGGGGTCCAGGGCGAAATCTGCGGGGGCCCAGGCCCCTGTGGCCCCACGCAGATACGCCCCTGTCTGGAGGGCTCACATTAATTAAAAAGATAATAATAATGAAAGCAGGAGTTGAACCCAGGTCCCTTGGTTTACAGTCCACTGCACTAATCACTATACTACTCCTCAGACTTGCCTGCTACTCTCTTCATAAAGCCCATAATACTTGATGCTGTCAGACAGCCTAGTATTCCTTTCCAGTTTCACTTTCAGAGGAGAGGGAGGGGGACAGCAACCACTGGGGGATGAAGAATGTGTTAAGCCTTAATCTCTCAAGTGGCCAGCTGCTCAATCTTTTTGCACCCTTGAAACAGGTCTAACTAAAGACATCCTTCTTTTTAGACTTGGATGTTTCTTACCATTTAGTTATCGCTGTTGGACGTCCTGATTTTGGACCCTCCCTAGTTCTGCTGAAAACACTTTCAGAATACACTCCCTTGCTATTTGGATGTACTGCAGTGTTGGACCTTTGCAAAACTGGGATTTGGACTTTTCAAACACATGGATGTCTATTTGGGCATTTTGAGACGTCCATATGCTTTGAAAATAAGCTCCATAACACGGTACAGTTAACACCACCTGAATAGGTGTCGTTAAGTGCATTGTGATATATTTAGTAGTCAATGCTACTAAATAAGTCATGCGTGGAGGAGTGGCCTAGTGGTTAGAGCACTTCCATTGGCTCAGGTACAAACTTAGATTGTGAGCCCTACTGAGACAGAGAAATATCCAGTGTACCTCAATGTAACTCATCTTGAGCTACTACTGAAAAAGGTGTGAGCAAAATCTAAATAAATAAATGCACTATAAAGTCACTTACATGCATAAATGGCAGCCACACACAACACTGTTCTTATGTTTAAGGGCGCTTATGGCTTACCCCCAAATTCTATCAAGGGCACCTTAAGTTAGCGTGCACAACTTAATTGATTAACAAGCCAATCAGCACCAATAATTGGTATTTAACAACCAATTAGCAGCACTAATTGGCTTTAATTAAAATTTACACACACAACTTTCTAGGCATATTCTATAACGCACGTCAATTCTAATGCACACAAAGGGGGTGTGGCTATGGGCATGGAATGGGTGGGTTGTGGGCATTTCAAAAACTATGCGCAGTATTATAGAATACATCTGATGTGCGCCTAACTTAGGCGCAGGTATTTAGGCCTGGTTTTAGGAGGCCTAAATCAATGCACCTAAATTTTAGTCACAAGAACAGCATGTGAGCATATTCTATAAACTATGCCTAACTTTAGGCATGGTTTATAGAATCATGCTAACTGCATGCATGGTTTTACGGCACTGAGTTTTAAGGCGTCATATATAGAATTTCCCTCTTAGTGTATAAATGCAAGAGGGCATTCATAGTGAAGAGAAACGGGTGGGGCATAGACGGGGCTAACATTTACACATGTAGTTTTCAAGATACTGTAACTTAACATGTGTAAATGTCACATTTAAGCCCACATATCTCCACCAGCTGTCCATGCCAGTTTACACTTGTATTCTATAAGAACACTTATGGACCTAGAAGGAACAGTTATCAATGTGAGCTACGGTTAAGACATTTTACCAATAATTCATACTATTTTAGCACAGGTCCCATTTTATGCAATGAGGGCTAGTTACTAATAACTGGGGTTAACAGTAAAATAGCACATCGTAATGGTAGCCCATGTTGATAACTTCCCAAGTTCCCCTTAAAGAAAAAAGAAATCCATCTAGAAATTGAGATCACTGCTGTTTGTAATAAAAGTGAGCTAAGTATAGAGCAATCAAACTACTATGATATCACTGATGAGATTGGCTCTTAGGCATTTTGACATCACTAGATCAACTCTGTTTACCAGACACTGAAACTCTTCACACTAAGGGATGTAGTTACCAACATGAACTACTGTTAAAACATGCTATTTTACCAGTAACTCGTGCTATTTTAGCTCAGATCCCATTTTATGCAACGAGACTTTGTTACTAATATCTATGGTTAACAGTCGAATAACACGTCTTAATGGTAGTCCATATTGATAACTTCCCTCTTAAAGAAAAAAGAAATGCCTCTAGAAATTGAGATCACTGCTGTTTGTAATAAAGGTGAGCCAAGTATAGGGCAATCAAGCCATTGTGGCATCACTGATGAGGTTGGCTCTTAGGCATTGGTGGAATGAAGCATTATGACATTACAATATCAGCTCTGGTGATTGATAAAGACTAAAGATTAAAACTTAAATGTGAAGTCCTGCACACCTGGATTCAAAGCCACTCTTCTTTAGTAAATCAAATAGAAATATGTAATTAAAAAATGTATCTGAGTAACTTTAGAGTTACTTGATATCTCTTGTCATTTCAAATCTCATCTCTCTTTCACCAAATTTTCTCCATTTATATAGAGGTGTAGTTTGAGGCACTCTAGAGGCATAGTTAGAGTTTAGCTGGAGAGGTCTGGTTGCTGTATGCTTATAGGGTCCTTTTACCAAGCTGCGGTAAAAATGGCCGTGTGGTATCGGTGGGGAACATTTTTCCCACATGCCAGTAGTGGGTAAAAAGCTCTCCCTCCCCCCCCCCCCCAAATGGCCATGTGATAAGATTACTCTTACCCAACAGCCATGCGGTGGGGAGCACTTAGCACCACCCATACGAGGTTGCAGTAAGGCTCCCACGGTAACCTGGTGGTAATCGCTGCCTAATTACCACCAGGTTAGTGCCGTGGTAAAAATTCAAAAAAATGTTTTCTGACATGCTGAAAATGGCCTACACTCAAGCTGGAACTACCGCCAGGAGCCGCGTTGGGACAGCAGTAGTTCTGGGTTGCCATGCGGCAACCCTTTCATAAAAGGGCACCTATATTTGGTGGCAGATAAACGCGGCTGAACATCTGAGTATAAAGGCATCCAGCTATCTTTTCTGCAGACTGTGCTACTCAATATGGCACCTGTAGGGTTTAATTTTCACTAGGCCACTTAGCAGCAAACCTTGTGGCTACCTTTGTTTCTGTGTACCTCTAGTGAATTTTCAGAGAGAAATTACACTATTATCTTTTCAAAAATGGGATGGGTTTGGGGTGTTCAGAGAGTGATGACACAACCAATTAATAGAGTTTCTATTTGAAGTAGTTATAAATTGTACATTTAGGGGTCCTTTTACTATGCTGTGGAAAAAGGGCCTTGCAGTAGCGGTGGGGGCCATTTTTCCCGCACACCAGGGTCATTTTTACCACAGTGGGTAAAATGCTTCCCCAAGAAATGGCCACATGGTGAGATAGCTCTTACCATGTAGCCAAGCGGCAGAGAGCACTTACTGCCACCCACTGAGCGTCAGACTTGAGATAGAGAGATTTTATGTCCGGAACACTTACTTCAACATCAGCACAGAATCTATGGAATGGTGCCATTTCAGGAGAATAGAGAACAACTCCTTGAATCTCAGTCTGAATACATTGCTCCATCAAAGAACAGTGAAATCTCGATTATACTATAAAGATAAGTTGCATTGTCAAGGTAATAGAACTGGAGCTCTCTTAGCCAGACTGGCAAGGCAATGGGAAGGAAATAGATGGGTCCATTTCTTGAAAATGACTTCAGGCTCATTGGTAAAGGACGATAAAGACATTGCAGCTATTTTTCACAACTTTTACACAGTGCTTACGGTCCTGAAGTAGAGTCAGCATTAAATGGTACAACTTATTTGGATAGCTTAGATCTACCGTCCTCAATCCAAATTCTTCAGAGATCTATTACTGAAGATGACATTAAATTGGTCATTCGCCAAAGCCTCACCCATAAAGCCCCAGGACCCGATGAATTTCAAGTCAAATTTTATGAATTACTTCAAGACTATCCCTCCTGTTTACAAAGCTAGCGGCTTGCCAGTGCGGTAATGCCGATACAGCCCATTCACTTGAATGGGCGGTGTTGGCATTGCCGCGTGGCTTTATATACAGGGGGGTATATTAACACTCCTTTGACAGAGATATTTCAATCCATACTGACAAAGAGACAAATGCCGGAATCAATATCTAAGGCGCAAACTGTGGTTATCCCGAAACCAGGCAAGGATTATTCTACCGTCCAATATCTCTCCTTAATTTTGAGACAAAACTCCTTGCCAAAGTTTTGGCTAATCGTTTAGCTCAGATCTTACCTCAATTGATAGCTGATTCACAGGTGGGTTTTGTTAGAGATCAGAAGGCAGCTAAAAATCTTCATAAGATTTTGGCCTCTTTAGAACTAGTTCAGTGTGATCAACTCCACTCACTTCTAATTAGTTTTGATGCTGAAAAGGCCTTTGACAAAGTCTTGTGGCAGTTTATGTTTGCTACTTTAAGCAGCAGCGTAGCAAGGCCGGCTGACACCCGGGGCGGGTCGCCGCTGCGCACCCCCCCTCCTCAGCGCGCACACCCCCCCCCCCCCGGAGTGCATCTTTACTTCTGGTGCTCCGCCCCGCCGAGTGCACGTCGTCTCTGGGAGCTGCGTCGGCTCCGTTGGTTCCCTGCTTTCTCTGCCCCGGAACAGGAAGTAACCTGTTCCGGGGCAAAGAAAGCAGATAACCAGCGGCGCCAACACCCCCCCAGCGTGTGCACCCGGGGCGGACTGCCCCCCCTTCCTACGCCACTGCTTTAAAGGCCTATAGTTTAGGAGATTATTTTTATTGGAGCAGTGGAAACCTTGTACAGCTCACGTAGGGCTCGGGTTTGGGTCAACGGGACCTTTTCTGACCCAATTCTTATTGGTCGAGGGACTTGGCAGGGTTGCTCACTCTCCCCTTTACTATTTGTTTTAACCCTAGATCCTATTATTTGAGAAATTATGCAAAACCCCAAGATTTGGGGGGGGGGGGGTATATGTAGGCTCCCATACCTTTAAAATCGTGGCATTTGCAGATGACTACTACTACTACTACTATTTAGCATTTCTATAGCGCTACAAGGCATACACAGCGCTGCACAAACATAGAAGAAAGACAGTCCCTGCTCAAAGAGCTTACAATCTAATAGACAAAGACTTACTGGTACATTTCACAGGGCTGGAGGATTCTTTGAAGATTCTTATGGAAAGTTTTTGGGGAAATGGAGACTTCTCCGATTTCAAACAGAATTTTGAAAAGTCTGAGGCTCTTCCCTCTTTTGAATCAATAAGGCGGACCTGGCATGGCACCTTTCCTTTATGTTGGGCAGAGGGGTTGTTTACTTATTTGGGGTTATCTTGTCCATGAATACTAGACAATTATATAAACGTAACATTAGCCGGCTGATTGCTCATATTAAGACTCAGCTGAGAACGGCAGGACCTCCCTCTTTCCCTTCTGGGTAGAATTGCATTAGTGCAAATGGTAATCTTTCCTAGGTGGTTATCCTGCTTATAATCGAAAGAGAAAAACGCCTATATTGCGACCCAAATCGGGAGATGGGCGTCTTTCTCCTGTGGGCGCCCAAATTGGTATAATCGAAAGCCGATTTTGGGCGTTTCCAACTGCAATCTGTCGCAGAAACGGTTAAAGTTGACGGGCACGTGTCGGAGGCGTGGTGAAGGCGGCACTGGGGCGTGGTTATTGGCCAAGGAGAGATGGGCGTCTTTAGCTGATAATCGAAAAAAAAGGCGTTTTGACCGTGATTTTGGGTCACTTTTTTTGGACCCTTTTTTTTCACAAACAAGTCCCAAAAAAGTGCCCCAACTGCCCAGATGACCACTGGAGGGAATCGGGGATGACCTCCCCTGACTCCCCAGTGGTCACTAACCCCCTCCCATCAAAAAAACCCCACTTTAAAAACTTTTTTTCCAGCCTTTATGCCAGCCTCAAATGCCGTACCCACCTCCATGACAGCAGAATGTGTTCTATCCTCTGACAGCCTTTCCCTGGTTCTGATGTGGCTCTCGGGTGAGTGTGACACCTTTTCTGTTAAGGGCACTGCAGAGTCACATCAGCAATGCATTGTGGTGGGTGTAGGGTATTGGGCTCCATGATTCCACTAGCTTATGTTACATGCTCACGATGTTGGTAGTTGGTAGGCTCTACTCCCATGGTGCTTTTCCCTCTGCTTACTGGGTCAGAGTGTGCCCTGTTTTGTTTCCGGTAGTCCATGAGGTATTGGCCATTTTTGTAAGCCAGTTTTAGATCCCTTTCACGTGTTAGCCACGTTACAGAACTTAGTTCTTACCCTTGAATGAGGCTGAAAGAGGGCATTGTACACCATTCTGCCAGCTCTGACCTACTGCTCATCTCAGTACCAGGGAGACTCGTTGCCAGTGGGGCACAACCTCTGATCTGCAGTTAACTGTGAGTAAGCGTGCTTATTCCAATAAAGGACGTTTTCGGAGAGATTAGTCTTCAGGTGTCAACTGGTGTGCCAATGTTATATAGCAGCAACAAGTCCTAGAGGCCTGCGTGTATGCAGGTCCCTGGAGCACTTTTAGTGGGTACTGCAGTGCACTTCAGCCAGGTGGCCCCAGGCCCATCCCCCCCTACCTGTAACACTTGAGCTGGTAAATGGGAGGTCTTCAAAACCCACTGTATCCACATGTAGGTGCCCCCTTCACCCCTAAGAGCTATGGTAGTGTTGTACATTTGTGGGTAGTGGGTTTTGGGGGAGGGAGGGTTGGGGGCTCAGCACCCGTGGTAAGGGAGCTATGCATGTGGGATCTTTTTCTGAATTCCACCGCACTGACCTCTAGGGTGCCCAGTTGGTGTCCTGGCATATCAGGGGGGACAGTGTACTATGAATCCTGGCCCCTCCCATGACCAAATGGCTCGGATTAGGACGTTTTTGAGCTGGGCGTTTTTAGTTTCCATTATCACTAAAAACAAACAAACGCACCAGCTAAAAAACATCCATTTTTTCGATAATACGGTCTGTCCCGCCTCTTCACGTACCCGTTTTCGGACATAGACGCCCATGGAGATAGGCGTTTGCGTTCGATTATGCCCCTCCACATGTTCTTGGGGAGAGACTTAGCACTACTGCGTGGGGAATTAGGGCATTTTTGCTGGGGAGGGAGGAAGCCGAGACTTCAATTTGACTTTTTGGTGAGTAATTGGAAGAATGGCGGCTTAGGTATACCTGATTTTAAATTGTATAACTGGGGGTGCCTGTTAAGACATTTAGGGGATTGGATAAATGGCACAGAGGACTATATTCCTTATCAAGTGGAGAAAGAACATTTTGCATCTTTACACCTCAATTTTTTGTAACACGCTAAAACAGAAGTTTTATCCCCTTTTATCAAGCATAGTATGTTATTAAATTCTCTACGGAGGATTTGGAGAGCTGTCATTCTTGCTCTGGGCCAGCACTCCCATAATTCACTCTTATAGCCTCTTAGGGGGAATTTAAATTTTAGCCCAGGCCAAGAAGACCAGATATTATTGGCATGGGAAGCTGCAGGTGTCAATTTCTTGGAGGAGCATTGTATACAGGGAAATGGAAACGTTTACTCTTTAAGTCTGATGAGATGGAGACTGGGAGACAACCCTGGGGATGCTTATATGCACTGTGAGCTACACCATTATATCACTTCCTTAATGCCTCACTCACTCTCTGTTAGTTTGTTACCAGATTGAAAGATTTGTTCAATACCCAAGGTCAGGACTCATCTTTTATTTCATCCATTCATAAAGCTCTTACGGATTTGGATTCCCTTAACCCATATGAAGGTATTTGGCAAGCAGGGAAATTTGAGATGGGTACAGTGGGGAGGAATTTTGATCTTTCCAATATAGTGAAACAGATTCCCTAGGTTCTTTTTAGTGCAGAACTTACAAAATGTTGGTACAGAGTTGGCTTATTTTTCTCCATAAAAAGAGGGGCATTTTCGACATGACATCTAAGTCCAACTTTGGACATTTTGCTAAAATGTTTAAAATTCAAGTGGGGAATATAGACATTTTCAAAACAGAAAGATGCCTTAAAATGGCTATTTGCTAGATGTTTTTGTGCTCTGTGCATTTATCTTTTTGGTCCATTTTTGAAAAAAAAAATAGTCCAAGTAAAAAACACACAAAATAAAGCTATTGGGATGTAGGAGGAGCCAGCAATCTTAGTAGATTGGCCACATGGACATGCCAGGAGAGCAATGGGACTTCAAATAAATGCTTCCAGGTACAAAGCTCATCATTGCGCCCTTATCTTGTCTGCTGAGCCCCTCCACAAACTCACTCAAAACCCACTACTCCCAACTGTACACCACTACAATAGCCCTTATGAGTGAAGGGGACACCTAAATGTAGTGGGTTTCTGGTGAGTTTTGGAGGGTTCACAGTTTCCACCACAAGTATAACAGGTAGGGGGAGGTATGGGCCTGGGTCCACCTGTCTGCAGTGCACTGCACCCACCACTAGAATATTCCAAGGACATGCATGCCGCTCTAATGGACCTGAATATAACATCTGAGGCTGGCATAGAGGCTGGTAAGTAATGTTTTAAACCACATTTTTGGGGGGTAGGCAAGGGTTAGTGACCACAGGGGGAGGCAATTTATAGCCCTGGATGTTTTTGTTTTGTTCCAATATGGCAGAAAAACATCCAAGTGTTAGGAACACCCAGATCCTGCCCTCAACACACCCCTGACACACTGCCTTGTGATTTGAACACACTTCTGATGGATTTCATAGGAAAACATCTAAAAATTGGTTTCAAAAATATCAATTTGGATGTTTGTGTGAGAACTATGTCTAAATGCAGATTAATACCATTTTAGGATGTGTTTTTCTTTTGAAAATGTGCCCCATTGTGTCTAAAATGGGTGACCCCCCAGCCTCTCCCAATGTCCTAAATGTGGATATCCTTGGGGAGATTTAGGTCATATGTTTTGGCATTGCCCTTTAATTCGTTCCTTTTGGGCAGCCATTGTATGTTTTTTTACTAATATAATTGAACAATCTATTTCCTTTCATCCATGGGGATTAGTGCTGGGTTGAGAAAGGACTTCAGGAGTCCATGGGAAGGGTACACGATTGCTGATTCAAAAATCCTGGGTGATTGCTCTAAAATGCATTCTTAGGCGTTAGTTGCAGGTTGATCCGCCCTCTTACTGGGAATTGAGAAATGGATTACATGATTTATTTATTTATTTATTGCATTTGTATCCCACATTTTCCCACCTTTTTGCGGGCTCAATGTGGCTTACAATACGATATGAATGATGGAAATACAATTTGTTACAACTTGGTTATGGAATACATTGTGAAGAGTTATGCGAGACAATCAAAGTGTTGTTAAGGGATATAAACACTGGAACAAAACCTTGAAACATTGGAAGGAGACAGCGGGAGGTTAAAAGGGCATTATGTATGGTATACATATTTCTGTGAGTAAATGTATGAGTGAGGTGAGACTACGGGGGATTAGAGTTCAGAAGTGGATGTATTGATGCATTAGTGAACAGTGAGTGTGGACTTTATGTGTTTTGGTTCTTTCCGTAAATTTTTTCAAAAAGATGGGTCTTCAATAATTTGCTCGTGGATCGTTCTCAGGTTGCATGGCAGTGCGTTCCAGAACTGCGTGCCCACGTGAGAAAAGGTTGATGCGTGTAGCGTCTTGTATTTTACACCCTTGCAATTAGGGAAGTGGAGGTTGAGGAAAGTTCGGGATGATCTTTTGGCGTTTCTGGGTGGTAAGTCTATTAACTCAGACATGTAGGCTGGAGCTTCGCCGTGAATGATTTTGTGGATTAATGTGCATACTTTAAAAGTAATGCGTTCCTTGAGTGGAAGCCAGTGTAGCTTCTCTCGTAAGGGTTTTGCACTTTCATATTTTGGTTTTCCGAAGATGAGTCTGGCTGCTGTATTCTGGGCTATTTGAAGTTTCCTCAGTATTTGCTCTTTGCAACCTGCGTATAGTGAGTTGCAGTAATCCAGATGGCTTAATACGAGGGATTGCACTAGGCAGCGAAAGACGGATCTTGGGAAGAATGGTCTTATTCTTTTCAGTTTCCACATGTAGTAGAACATCTTTTTGGTTGTATTGTTTGCATGAGTTTCGAGTGTTAAGTGGCGGTCGATAGTGACTCCAAGGATTTTTAGCGTTTCTGAGATTGGAAGGTTTAATTTTGGTGTGTTTATAGCGGTAAATTCGTTCGTGTTGTATTGGGAGGTGAGTATCAGGCATTGAGTTTTTTCTGCATTTAATTTCAGACGAAATGCTCTGCCCATGTGTTCATGATGTGTAGACTTTGATTGATTTCGTTGTAGATTTCTTTGATGTCCTGTTTGAAAGGGATGTATATTGTTACATCATCGGTGTATATATATATATTTATGTGTTTTGGAGTCTAAGGAAGTGGGCTTCCAAAAACATAAACAGAGATTTTTGGCCACATGGGATTCTTACATTCACTCCCTTTCACCGCGAGTCAGAAACAATATTATCAATATCCTTGGGGGACCCTCTAGGCGGCTTTGAATATTACTCTGGGTTCAACAATGTTAATTGAATGTCTTTGAAATTGGGTGGGGGTTGGGGTTAACTGGGTAGATTTTTATGTTTTTCAACATTATATACTGTCTTGGAGAGGACTATACGAGTACAAGTTTTCTCTGATTTATTGTGTCATCTGTATTGGTTGCTGAGACTGGTGGTGGGGGTGGGGGGTTTGAGATCATACATACATTGAGGCATATTTCAAAGCACTTTGGGAGGCTAAGTTCCATAGGTTTCTATGGAACTTTGGGAGGCTAAGTGCTTTGAAAATGAGCCTGAAGGTATACTTATGTATACAGTTCTTTTTGCATTTCATTTTGTTGTTGTTAAAGCAATTTAATAATAAAAAAAAAGATTTAAAATAATTGCTGGCGAAAACTTTGGCATTTACTCACCAACTTGCTGCTGGTTTTGGCAGTTTCCAGAACATCTGTAAAGAGAGCAGAATAAACAGAGCACCATGAGAGTTTGCATTTTTCTCTTGGCATTTGTTCTGCCCCCCATAGTTGTATATGCATGTTTACTTTGTATTTTGTATTTGTAGTTACAGTATGTAAACCAAAGCTAGCAGTAACTACTACTATTACTACTACTTATCACTTCTATAGCGCTACAAGGCATACGCAGCACTGTACACCATATACAAAAAGACAGTCCCTGCTCAAAGAACTTACAATCTAAATAAGACAGGTAAACAGACAGAACAACTAAGAGGCAAGGGAATAAAGAGGTGGGGATAAAAGGACAGGGTTAGGAGTCAAAAGCAGTGGCAAAGAGGTGGGCTTTTAGTCTGAATTTGAAAGCGGCCAAAGACGGGGCTAGACGTACAGGCTCAGGACTCTATTCCAGGCATGAGGTGCAGCGAGATAAAAGGAACGGAGTCTGGAATTAGCAGTAGAGGAGAAGGGGACAGATAAGAGAGATTTATCAAGAGAACGGAGTACCCGAGGGGGGGCTTAGGGAGAGACAAGAGTGGAGAGGTACTGGGGAGCGGCAGAGTGAAAGCACTTATAGGTCAATAAGAGAAGTTTGAATTGAATGCGGAAATGATAGGGAGCCAGTGAAGTGACTTAAGGAGAGGGCTAATGTGAGCATAGCGACTTTGGCGGAAAATGAGTCACGCAGCAGAGTTTTGGACTGATTGAAGAGGAGAGAGATGGCTAAGAGGGAGGCCGGTGAGAAACAGGTTGCAATAATCAAGGCGAGAGGTGATAAGAGTGTGGATAAGGGTTCTGGTTGAGTGTTCAGAGATGAAGGGACAGATTTTGCTGATGTTATAGGGAAAGAAACGACAGGTTTTGGCAATCTGCTGAATGTGAGCAGAGAAGGAGAGAGAGGAGTCGAAGATGACCCCAAGTTTGCGAGCTGATGAGACAGGGAGAATGAGAGTGCCATCCATAGAAATAGAGAAAGGAGGGAAAGGAGAGATGGTTGACCTAAATGTTGAGATCACCGGACTTAGAGATGGCTGGCCTCGGTTTTCGCCGATAATGGAAACCGAGGCCAGCCATCTCAAAACCGGCCAAATCCAAGCTATTTGGTCGTGGAAGGAGCTAGCATTTGCAGTGCACTGGTCCCCCTCACATGCCAGGACACCAACCAGGCACCCTAGGGGGCACTGCAGTGGACTTCATTAATTGCTCCCAGGTACATAGCTCCCTTCCCTTGGGTGCTGAGCCCCCCAAAACCCACTCCCCACAACTGTACACCACTACCATAGCCCTTATGGGTGAAGGGAGGCACCTACCTTTGGGTACAGAGGGCTTCGGGTGGGTTTTGGAGGGCTCACATTTACCACCACAAGTGTAACAGATAGGGGGGGAGTGGGCCTGGATCCGCCTACCTGAAGTGCACTGTACCCACTAAAACTGCTCCAGGGACCTGCATACTGCTGTCATGGAGCTGGGTATCACATTTCAGGCTGGTAAAAAATGTTTTTAATTTTTTTTTTTGAGGGTGGTAGGGGGTTGGTGACCACTGGGGGAGTATGGGGAGGTCATCCCTGATTCCCTCCGGTGGTTATCTGGTCAGTTCGGACACCTTTTTGAGGCTTGGTCCTGAAAATAAATGGACCAAGTAAAGTCAGCCTAATACTCGTCAGGGCCGGCCTTCTTTTTTCCATTATTGGCCAAGGGCGCCCATGTGTTAAGCACGCCCCAGTCCCGCCTTCGCTATGCCCCTTAAACTTTGGCCACTCCTGTGACGGACTGCAGTTGAGGGCAGCCAAAATCGGCTTTCGATTATGACGATTTAGCCGCACAAGAGAGAAGGGTGCCCATCTCCCGATTTGTGTCGGAAGATGGGCGCCCTTCTCTTTCGAAAATAAGCAGGCTAGCCTCCTTATTGGGTCAATGTAATGCTTTTGGTTAACTATTTATAACATACTATTCTTATATAACATTTTAATGAAAAATCAAAAAAGCACTTGGCTTCAATTGCAGAGTTATAAAGACACATAAATGTCAATATTACATAAAACATTGAAATCAGACTTGCAATGTCCAAGTTGGGATATGCTCAGTTCTAGTGGTATTTTACAAAAGGCTCTGCTGAACGTGGAACCTTTGATAAAAACCTATAAGGATGGCCAGAGGTACAAGTGTATTTGCTGGCTTGCACAGTGGGAGCAGCCATTTTTACAAATAAGGCCATCATTTTTATTCTTCTTCATTTTGGAAATGGAAATAATGAGTGATTAAGAACAATTTTTCCCTTAATCCCTCATGTAGAAAAATCTGTGCATGCCTTTGAGCTAGTATAAACCTCGATGGGGAAAATTTTCTCACATATGCATATTCTTTTTGTAAAATGAGGAATACACATGTAGATTTTTGTCCTGCCCAAGGCACGCCCAAACTAGGGTTATCATATGGCTTCAGAAAAAGGAGGACAGATTGAGCCAGTCTGGATTTTACTTCTATTGCTTTCAATGGAAGCAAAACTCGGACTGGATCAATGTGTCCTCCTTTTTCTGGAGCCATATGGTAACCCTAGCCCAAACCATGCGCCTACCATGCACCATTGATCTCTGTGTGGATTGCCATGTGTAAATAGTGGGTTTCTGAAATTGCTATTTACACATATGCAAATCACACTGCTATCTACATATAGAGATATAACTAAAATAAGCCCCCTAGCCACCTATGTATCTTTATAAAATAGGCTGCAAATAGGCCTATTTCCTCCCCTTCACCAGTAGGCACCTTTTTATAAAATTACCATCCACCTGTAAATATAAAGTGAAAAATCAGGGTGAGAGCTAGGGGATGGAGTTGGGGGCAGAGCTTGATCTCCCTAACCAATAAATGTATTTTAGGTTCAGATATCCCTGCCTTCCTCCTCCTAAATCCCATGGTTTATGATGTCATCAGCAGTGGAGTAAGAATGTGAAAGAAAGCAGAACACAGCAGTCCAGTGCTAATGACATCATCAGCCTTGGGATTTGAGAGAATGGAGGCAGAGATAGACTTGTTTGACTGTTTGTCAAAAGGTTTCAGCATGTTTAGTAAAATGCCTCATGCTTCTTTTTTCCCCTCTTCTGAAAATGCTTCTGGTTTATTTGCCTTCCTCCCCCTCCCATCCCCCCCAAAACAAATAGAACAAATGAGGATTCAGCTCAAATCAGCCCCATGTTAATTTTAAAATTCCCTTATTGGTCACATTTTGCTATTCTCTGAAGACATCCATATTCATTTGAGTGGGAGAACTGTGGAGGGCAGTAGGAAGATTAGGTGGGGGCTGTTGACTATTTATCTTACTTTGAATTAAACCAGATTTAACAGGACTAAGCTCACTGAGTGTTGATTTTCAGTGTTAGCTTGTTAAGTTTAGTCACCAAAAGAACACCCTAATTCTAGATGGCTAAGGAGGTCATTTCAGAAGCTTTGTATGGCATATCCCCCATGTAAATTGTGACATTTACATGGATAGATTATGTACACATATAAATGAGGATTTCAGAATGCTGCTATTTACACGTAGGTGTGGCCCAGAATGCCCAGATTTAAAAGGTGCTTGTTTTGGTCAGATCCACTTAGCCATCTCTCTCCTCTTCAATCTGTTCAAAATTCTGCTGCATGACTAATATTCCACCAGTGTCGTTATGCTCATATTAGCCCTCTCCTCAAGTCACTTCACTGGCTTCCTATCTGTTTCCGCATAATGTTCAAACTCCTCTTATTGACTTATAAGTGCATTCACTCTTCAGCTCCTCAGTACCTCTCCACTCTCATCTCTCCCTACATTCACTCTTCAGCTCCTCAGTACCTCTCCACTCTCATCTCTCCCTACATTCCTTCCCGGGAACTCCGTTCACTGGGTAAATCTCTCTTATCTGCACCCTTCTCCTCCACTGCTAACTCCAGACTCCGTTCCTTTTATCTTGCTGCACCATATGCCTGGAATAGACTTCCTGAGCCGGTACGTCAAGCTCCATCTCTGGCCGTCTTCAAATCTAGGCTAAAAGCCCACCTTTTTGATGCTGCTTTTAACTCCTAACCTTTATTCACTTGTTCAGAACCCTTATTTTATCATCCTCACTTTAATATTCCCTTATCTCTTGTTTGTCCTGTTTGTCCTATTTAGATTGTAAGTTCTGTTGAGCAGGGACTGTCTCTTCATGGTCAAGTGTACAGTGCTGAGTACGTCTAGTAGCGCTATAGAAATGATAAGTAGTAGTAGTAGTAATGTATTTGCTGGAGCTTTATGTATTTTAGAAAAGATTCCACTTTTGGCAAGTTCTCTTGTAAAATACTGGAAGAATTGTGAACATCCTGATCTGGCCATCCAAATTCTTACTGCAATGTTCTTTACAAAATGGTGCTTCACATTTTAGATGCTTAGACGTAGACCAATTTTCATTAGCTGTCAGCCACAGACATTAACACAGACAACCTCTGGTGGACTAAGAGGTTACAACTACTACTACTACTACTACTATTTAGCATTTCTATAGCGCTACAAGGCATACGCAGCGCTGCACAAACATAGAAGAAAGACAGTCCCTGCTCAAAGAGCTTACAATCTAATAGACAAAAAATAAATAAAGTAAGCAAATCAAATCAATTAATGTGGACGGGAAGGAAGAGAGGAGGGTAGGTGGAGGCGAGTGGTTACAAGTGGTTACGAGTCAAAAGCAATGTTAAAGAGGTGGGCTTTCAGTCTAGATTTAAAGGTGGCCAACGATGGGGCAAGACGTAGGGGCTCAGGAAGTTTATTCCAGGCGTAGGGTGCAGCGAGACAGAAGGCGCAAAGTCTGGAGTTGGCAGTAGTGGAGAAGGGAACAGATAAGAAGGATTTATCCATGGAGCGGAGTGCACGGGAAGGGGTGTAGGGAAGGACGAGTGTGGAGAGATACTGGGGAGCAGCAGAGTGAATACATTTATAGGTTAGTAGAAGAAGTTTGAACAGGATGCGAAAACGGATAGGGAGCCAGTGAAGGGTCTTGAGGAGAGGGGTAGTATGAGTAAAGCGACCCTGGCGGAAGATGAGACGGGCAGCAGAGTTTTGAACCGCCTGGAGAGGGGAGAGGTGACTAAGTGGGAGGCCAGCAAGAAGCAGATTGCAGTAGTCTAAACGAGAGGTGACAAGGGTGTGGATGAGGGTTTTGGTAGAGTGCTCGGAAAGAAAGGGGCGGATTTTACGGATGTTGTAAAGAAAGAAACGACAAAGGTTACAACAATGAAGACAGGCAAACCTCCAGTGGACTATGGGGTCTTCTCTCTGCCGCATCCCGCCTTCTCCATATGGGTGGGACGCTGCAGAGAGAAGGAGCCATAACCCGCTGGAGGTTGCCTGTTCACTGCTGGGACCTCACAACCTTCTCAAGGTTGTTTACATCAACCACTGTGGCTTCTTTGTTACCCTGCTGAAGAGTGGAGACTGCCTTCATGATCTTCAGTTCTTCAATACTATGGCTTCGCATTGGACAAAAAAAAAAAAGCTTTGAGCAGGCGGGTAGCTACATAAGTAGTTAAGTACATATAAGTATTGCCATACTGGGGCAGACCAAAGGTCCATCGAGCCCTGCATCCTGTTTCCAACAGTGGTCAATTCAGGTCACAAGTACCTGGCAAAATCCCCAAAATGTACAATACATTTTATGCTGCTTATCCTAGATATAAGCAGTGGATTTCCCCCGTCCATTTTAATAATGGTCTATGGACGTTTCCTAGGAAGCCAGCCAATCATTTTTTAAACCCCGCTAAGCTAACTGCTTTTACTACATTCTCTGGCAATGAATTTCAGAGTTTAATTACAGGTTGAGTGAAGAAAAAGTTTCTCCGATTCATTTTAAATTTACTACTTTGTAGCTTCATTGCGTGCCCCCTAGTCCTAGTATTTTTGGAAAGCGCAAACAAGCGATTCACGTCTACCCATTCCACTCCAATCATTATTTTATAGACCTATATCATATCTCCCCTTAGCTGTCTTTTCTCCAACCTGAAGAGCCCTAGTGCTTTACCCTTTCCTCATAGGGAAGTCATCCCATCTCCTTTATCATTTTTGTTGCCCTTCTCTGTACCTTTTCTAATTCCACTATATCTTTTTTGAGATGTGGTGACAAGTATTGAACACAATATTCGACGTGCGGTCACACCATGTAGCAATACAAAGGCATTATAATGTCCTAATTTTTGTTTTCCATTCCTTTCTTAATAATACCTACATAAGTACATAAGTACATAAGTAGTGCCATACTGGGAAAGACCAAAGGTCCATCTAGCCCAGCATCCTGTCACCGACAGTGGCCAATCCAGGTCAAGGGCACCTGGCACGCTCCCCAAACGTAAAAACATTCCAGACAAGTTATACCTAAAAATGAGGAATTTTTCCAGTCCATTTAATAGCGGTCTATGGACTTGTCCTTTAGGAATCTATCTAACCCCTTTTTAAACTCCGTCAAGCTAACCGCCCGTACCACGTTCTCCGGCAATGAATTCCAGAGTCTAATTACACGTTGGGTGAAGAAAAATTTTCTCCGATTCGTTTTAAATTTACCACACTGTAGCTTCAACTCATGCCTTCTAGTCCTAGTATTTTTGGATAGCGTGAACAGTCGCTTCACATCCACCCGATCCATTCCACTCATTATTTTATACACTTCTATCATATCTCCCCTCAGCCGTCTCTTCTCCAAGCTGAAAAGCCCTAGCCTTCTCAGCCTCTCTTCATAGGAAAGTCGTCCCATCCCCACTATCATTTTCGTCGCCCTTCGCTGTACCTTTTCCAATTCTACTATATCTTTTTTGAGATACGGAGACCAGTACTGAACACAATACTCCAGGTGCGGTCGCACCATGGAGCGATACAACGGCATTATAACATCCGCACACCTGGACTCCATACCCTTCTTAATAACACCCAACATTCTATTCGCTTTCCTAGCCGCAGCAGCACACTGAGCAGAAGGTTTCAGCGTATCATCGACGACGACACCCAGATCCCTTTCTTGATCCGTAACTCCTAACGCGGAACCTTGCAAGACGTAGCTAAAATTCGGGTTCCTCTTACCCACATGCATCACTTTGCACTTGTCAACATTGAACTTCATCTGCCACTTGCACGCCCATTCTCCCAGTCTCGCAAGGTCCTCCTGTAATCGTTCACATTCCTCCTGCGACTTGACGACCCTGAATAATTTTGTGTCATCGGCGAATTTAATTACCTCACTAGTTATTCCCATCTCTAGGTCATTTATAAATACATTAAAAAGCAACGGACCCAGCACAGACCCCTGCGGGACCCCACTAACTACCCTCCTCCACTGAGAATACTGGCCACGCAATCCTACTCTCTGCTTCCTATCTTTCAACCAGTTCTTAATCCATAATAATACCCTACCTCCGATTCCATGACTCTGCAATTTCTTCAGGAGTCTTTCGTGCGGCACTTTGTCAAACGCCTTCTGAAAATCCAGATATACAATATCAACCGGCTCCCCATTGTCCACATGTTTGCTTACCCCCTCAAAAAAATGCATTAGATTGGTGAGGCAAGACTTCCCTTCACTAAATCCGTGCTGACTTTGTCTCATCAGTCCATGTTTTTGTATATGCTCTGCAATTTTATTCTTAATAATAGCCTCCACCATCTTGCCCGGCACCGACGTCAGACTCACCGGTCTATAATTTCCCGGATCTCCTCTGGAACCTTTCTTAAAAATCGGAGTAACATTGGCTACCCTCCAGTCTTCCGGTATTACACTCGATTTTAGGGACAGATTGCATATTTCTAACAGTAGCTCCGCAAGTTCATTTTTTAGTTCTATTAATACTCTGGGATGAATACCATCAGGTCCCGGTGATTTACTACTCTTCAGCTTGCTGAACTGACCCATTACATCCTCCAAGGTTACAGAGAATTTGTTTAGTTTCTCCGACTCCCCCGCTTCAAATATTCTTTCCGGCACCGGTGTCCCCCCCAAATCCTCCTCGGTGAAGACCGAAGCAAAGAATTCATTTAATTTCTCCGCTACGGCTTTGTCCTCCTTGATCGCCCCTTTAACACCATTTTCGTCCAGCGGCCCAACCGACTCTTTGGCCGGTTTCCTGCTTTTAATGTATCTAAAAAAGTTTTTACTATGTATTTTTGCTTCCAACGCTAATTTCTTCTCAAAGTCCTTTTTTGCCCTCCTTATCTCCGCTTTGCATTTGGCTTGGCATTCCTTATGATCTATCCTGTTACTTTCAGTTGGTTCTCTTCTCCACTTTCTGAAGGATTGTTTTTTGGCTCTAATGATTTCCTTTATCTTACTGTTTAGCCACGCCGGCTGACGTTTAGTCTTTTTTCCCTTTTTTCTAATACGTGGAATATATTTGTCCTGAACCTCCAGGATGGTGTTTTTAAACAGCATCCACGCCAGATGCAAGTTTTTTACTCTGCGAGCTGCTCCTTTCAGTCTTTTTTTTCACCATTTTTCTCATTTTGTCGTAATCACCTTTTCTATAGTTAAACGCTAGCGTACTTGATTTCCTAGTTTCACTTCCTTCAATGCCAATATCAAAACCGATCATATTATGATCACTGTTATCAAGCGGCCCTCGTATCGTTACCCCCTGCACTAGATCATGAGCACCACTAAGGACTAAGTCTAGTATTTTTCCTTCTCTTGTCGGCTCCTGAACTAGCTGTTCCATGAAGCTGTCCTTGATTTCATCAAGAAATCTTATGTCCCTTGCGTGTACAGATGTTACATTACCCCAGTCTATATGCGGGTAATTGAAATCCCCCATTATTATTGTGTTGCCCAGTTTGTTTGCGTCCCTGATTTCCTTTAACATTCTATTTGCTTTCCTAGCCACTGCCGCACACTGAGCAGAGGGTTTCAACGTATCATCAACGAAGACGCCTAGATCCTTTTCCTGGTCAGTGACTCCTAATGCGGAACCTTGCATTATGTAGCTATAATTTGGGTTCCTCTTTTCCACACTCATTACTTTGCACTTGTTCACATTAAACGTCATCTGCCATTTAGATGCCCAGTCTCGTAAGGTCCTCTTGTAATTTTTCACAATCCTCTTGAGATTTAACAACTTTGAATAACTTTGTGTCATCAGCAAATTTAATTACCTCACTAGTTACTCCCATCTCTAGATCATTTATAAACATTAAAAAGCAGCAGTTCCAGCACAGACCCCTGGGGAACCCCACTATCTACCCTTCTCCATTGAGAATACTGACCATTTAACCCTACTCTCTGTTTTCTATCTTTTAACCAGTTTTTAATCCACAATAGGACACTACCTCCTATCCCATGACTCTACAATTTCCTCTGGAGTCTTTCATGAGATACTTTGTCAAATGCTTTTTGAAAATCCAGATACATACACAATATCGACCGGCTCACCTTTATCCACATGCTTGTTCACTTCTTCAAAGAAATGTAATAGATTGGTGAGGCAAGATTTCCCTTCAATAAATCCATGTTGGCTTTGTCTCATTAATCCATGCTTTTGAATATGCTCTATTATTTTGTTCTTTATAATAGTCTCTACCATTTTGCCCGACACTGACATTAGGCTCACCAGTCTATAATTTCCTAGATCTCCTCTGGAACATTTTCGGCATTACATTGACCACCCTCCAATCTTCCGGTACCACACTTGATTTTAAAGATAAATTACATATTACTAACAATAGTTCCGCAAGTTCAATTTTCAATTCTATCAGTACTCTGGGATGAATACCATCCAGTCCAGGAGATTTGCTACTCTTCAATTTGTCAAATTGCCCCATTACATCTTAAAATTTGCTGTTCAGGGACAGACTATGAGAATAGTGAAGTTGCCTGCATTTGTTGAACTGGTTACTGGTCTCCAGCCAAACAGAACAGTGATCAGTTGGGTCACATTGAAACAGAAAATCTGTGATTCTGTAATGGAGATGAAAATGAAGCTTCTTGTGATTCTTCGTGAATAGACATATGTCTCTACCACAACAGACTGCTGGTCATCCCATGGAAAATCTTACATTGGAGTGACTGTCCACTGGATTGTGTGAAGAGGAGGACAAAGGGGTTGAACAGATGGAAGTGGATGGGGGAGAAGGGAGGAGGCTCAAGAGCAGAAGGAGACAGAGCAGAGCCTTGCCTTTACTCCTTCCCCAGAGAGAAAGAGAGACAAGAGAAAGGTTAGTGCCCCCTGAAAAATGGAGGAGAGAAAAAGACTACACTACTCAGCATCCCCGGCGCAAGCCCTGGTACAGAGATTATTTTCCCCAGCAAGCCCCAGGTGAGAACTCTGACAAGGCTAGGGAGGGGTCCCTGGAAGATAATCAAGTGCACGAGGAACAGCTGAAAAGGGGATGGGACGAAGAGTCCATGGAGTGGCAGGAGGCCGGGGAGAGAGAAAAAGAGGAGAACCCAGAGGAGCCGATGGACCTCACAGCCTGGACTCATTCCTTAGGAAAAAAGCTGAAAAAGCAGGTGAACTCGTGGTATGGCAGCTGGGTTGTAAGGGGAAAGAGAAAGGGTCATGCGGGAGAAGGGTCAGTGCATTGATAGAGTGGCCCAGAAAGGGTGGGATCTTTTCCTTTCCCCAACAAGAGTTCAGTCTGTGTTTGAACTGTGTGTAAAGGAGTGCTAGTGTGTGGAGGAGGGGAGTGTTCCCTCCCCCGAAGTGACCTGCTCCCAGACTAGAGGAAACTGGGTGCTTTGAACTGGGTGCTAAGGCATGAAGAAGTGTTTGTTTGAACTGTTTTCCAAAGCCGGGAGGGAGCAAGTTGCAGAGTTTTTTTTTGAAGCTGTGGACTGCGACTGGACGCTCACCTCCCTCCCAAGGGGGGGGGGGGGGGGGGGAGGTGGTGAGCAGGAGAGCCGGGCTGTTGGGACTGTTTAAGGTGGCTCCCCCTGGTTCCAAAAACAGTGGGGATTGAGTTGTTTCCTTTTTGCTTTTTACCCCTGCCGTGCATGTGCCAGGGGCGTAGCCAGACAACAGATTTTGGGTGGGCCTAGGGAAGGCGTGGGTGTGCACCAATTGTTCTCTTCCCCCCCCCCCCCCCCCCAACAACCACCCAAAAAATATCTCAGCTGGTGGGAAAACGCTTCTTTCCACCTTGGCAGTCTGCAGCAGGCATGCGCTGAAAACTGAACATACGCAGGTGCCGGTATCATGGAGAGTAGCGTTTTTGTTACCATCTGGAGGAAGTCTTCAGCTGGCCGAGCTTAGGATCCCACAGCTACCACTAAACGTGTGCTACTGTTGGGTGGGCCTGAGCCCTAAGTGGGTGGGCCCCGGCCCACCCAGGCCCACCTGTGGCTACGCCATTGGCGTGTGCCCTGAGAGGAAAACAGGAGAAGACTGTTTTGAAGGGCTGCTGTATTTCTTTTGAACTTGCTGGACTGTGAATCCCTGTAAATAAAAGGAACTTGTTGTGTTTTACTTTTTTGAGTTTGATTTCTTTAAGCCTGCCCTGAGGACTCCCATGGACTACAAGGTTGGGTCAGGAATCCTGTGGGCATAACAGCCGGTCCCAGGCAGGCAAGATCCTCTGGACCCCGAGAGGCCAGTGGGATCTTTCACAATAGATAAAAAGTCTTTAGAGAGAAAGTCTACTTGTCTGGCCTTAAGAAGATTGAAGGGTTCACATATGTTTGATGTTCTAACATCAGTTCTAGAAAATATTCATATGGAGTTTGCCATCAGACGAAAAATTGTTAGAACAACAACAGACAATGGCTCCAACTTTGTGGAAGCCTTCTCTGTATTTGGACAGTCTGAAGATGAAGATGAAAATGAAGATGCAAGCAACGAATTACATGACAAAGAAGTTGAGGCACTGAATGTCTATGGAACTTTCAACTCCAGTGGAAATCATGTCTATGAGCTTCCTCGTCATCAGCAATATGTCTGCCATACATTAAACCTGGTGTCTACTACTAATGCTGAGAAAGCTGAAAGTGATTTGGCCTATAGGAAGATATCTCGGCATGCATTTTCCAAATGCTAAGGACCTTGGAACAAACATGGATGATCTCCATTGGCTGCTGATGAAGTAACTAATTCATTTGGGCTGGGTCTCAAGAAACCGAACCAGACATGATGGAACTCTGTATACCTGGCAGTTGAGAGACTTATTCGATTGATCCATCAGCATAGTGAAGATAGATTCGATGCAGTTTGAACTAAACTGCAACTTCCAAGACTGCCTGCAGGTGACTTGACATTCTTGGTTGATTATGTTTCCGTAATAAAACCTGTTACTCAATCTTTGAGCATCCTGCAATCAGAAAAGATTTCATGGCCTACTTGCTGCCAACCATTACCAGGCTTCATCAGACACTCATTGATAAGAAAGCATCAACAACAATTTTCAAGCCTCTTGTGACTGCCCTCATAAATGCAATTAATCAATGCTTCTCTGATCTATTTGATTCAGAAGCAATTGCAGTAGCCATCCTGCATCATAAGTTTCGCACAGTCAGAGCACTTTGGACAAGGGTCCTTAATATATCAGATACCTGCTTCAAATGGTTCCTAATCTATCTTCACATGATTTGATTGCTTCTAAAGCAGATAATAATGATGATGATGATAAAGCATTCTTTGCTATAAAGAAGTCAAGTGTTTCAGACAAAGGTTCCCTAGATCAATACCTGCAGACCCAGCCAGATGACATCAGCAGTTTTGCAGCCTGGCCTGATTTGAAGGAACTTTTTATCAGACTGAACACTCCACTTCCTGCCAGTGCAGCTGTTGAACGCCTTTTTAGCTGTGCTGGTTTAATAATGACTCACAAGCACACCCGCATGAGTGACAGTCATTTTCAGAATTTGGTATTACTAAAAGCAAACAGGTGGATTCAATCATAGAGGATAAAAATGTTAACAGTCGTTGTATTCATTCAACGTCTTGAGTTCCAGCAAGTATATTGCCTCTTGGATTACAGAATGTTTGTGTAGACCAGGCATGTCCAACCTATGGCCCACTAGGTAAATAAAGGCTGAGAGAGGATTGCATGAGCAAGAGAGACTGGATAAAGGCTGAGGAAGGGTTACATGAGTGACAGAGACTGGGTAAAAGCTGGGGGGAGGGATGTTTGATTGAGTGAGAGAGAATGGTTAAAGGCTGAGGGGGTTACATAAGTAAAAGAGACTGGATGAAGGTTGTGGGAGTTACACAAGCAAGAGTGAGACTAGGTGAAAGCTGGGGAGGGAATGATGCACTGTCATATTTTGCCACAATTTGACAAAATGTGGCAAAGTACAATGATATTCAATTAACTCTGAGCTTCGTCGTTGGCTGTCATGATATTTCCATTGGCAACTTGTGCCACAGGTTCTCAATCAGCGTTTCTTTCATTTTGTTAAGTGATTTTAATTTTAATTGATGTTAATTTACTGTGTTCACTGCTGTGATACAACTGCCATTAGCAGTATATCATATTTAATAAACAAACATACATTTTGTAGTCATAGTAGTTTTTACTCAAAAGTATATTAGGCACTTACTTTTGTAAATTTTTAATGCAATTTTCATTGTGCTTTTCACTTTTACTCAAACAACAAAACATGCATTTTTGCTTAAGTACTTTGACCTAGTAATTTAAACAACACTGTTAGGAAGCTTATATTTAGCCGGCTAAGGGGCCTTCTTCTCAATCTTAGGGGTCCTTTTACTAAGCTGCAGTAAAAAGTGGCCTGCGGTAGTGCGAGCGTGTCTTTTGGGCACACCCTGGGTCATATTTTACTGTGTTTAGGAAACAGGGCCTTTTTTTAAGGGGCCGGAAAATGGATGTGTTTTAAAATTGAAACCAGCACACGTCCATTTTTGGCCTGAGACCTTACCATCACCCATTGACCTAGCAGTAAGGTCTTATGCGCTACCAATGCAGTAAGCATGCAGTGCACGCCAACTGCTGTTTACTGCTGGGTAAGCAGCTCGCAGTAGAAAATAGAAATTAGAACATTATTTTCTACCGTGGGATTTGGCGCACGCCAAATTCGGAATTACTGCCCAGCTCATACGCTAGCCGGGCGGTAGTGACGATTTGGCATGCGCTGTACAATGTAGGCCCTTATGTAACTTAGTAAAAGGGACCCTTTCCAGCTTATTTTTGAAAGAGAAAAATGCCTATACTGCGATCTAAATCGGGAGATAGACGTTTGCGCCCAAATCGGCATAATCGAAAGCCGATTTTGGGTGTTTCCAACTGCACTCCGTCGCGGAAATGAATAAAGTTGACGGGGGCATGTCAGAGGCGTGGTGGAGGCGGAACTGGGGCGTGGTTATCAGCCGAGGAGAGATGGGCGTCTTTAGCTGATAATCGAAAAAAAAAGGCGTTTTTACTGCGATTTTGGGTCACTTTTTTTGGACCCTTTTTTTTCACGAACAAGTCCCAAAAAAGTGCTCCAACTGCCCAGATGACCCCTGGAGGGAATCGGGGATGACCTCCCCGGACTCCCCCAGTGGTCACTAACCCTCTCCCACCAAAAAAAACCCACTTTCCAGCCTCTATGCCAGCCTCAAATGCCGTACCCACCTCCATGACAACAGAATGTGTTCGATCCTGTCACAGCCTTTCCCTGGGTCAGATGTGGCTCTCGGGTGCAGTACAGGGTCACATCACCATTGCATTGTGGTGGGTGTAGGGTATTGGGCTCCATGATTTCATTAGCTTGTGTTACAGTCTCACGATGTTGGTAGTTGGTAGGCTCTTCTCCCATGGTGCTTTTCCCCCTGCCTACTGGGTCAGAGTGTGCCCTGTTGTGTTTCCTGTTGTAGTCCATGCGGTAGTGGCCATTTTTGTAAGCCAGTTTTAGATCCCTTTCCTGTGTTAGCCATGTTAGACAACTTAGTTCTTCCCTTGAATGTGGCTGAAAGAGGGCATTGTACAGCATTCTGCCAGCTCTGACCTACTGTTAATCTCAGTACCAGGGAGACTCGTTGCCAGTGGGGCACAACCTCTGATCTGCAGTTAACTGTGAGTAAAGGCGGTTATTCCAATAAAGGACATTTTTGGAGAGATTAGTCTTCAGGTGTCAACTGGTGTGCCAATGTTATATAGCAGCAACCAGTCCTAGAGGCCTGCTTGTATGCAGGTCCCTGGAGCACTTTTAGTGGGTACCGCAGTGCACTTCAGCCAGGTGGCCCCAGGCCCATCCCCCCCCCCCCCCACCTGTAACGAGCTGGTAAATGGGAGGTCTGCAAAACCCACTGTACCCACATGTAGGTGCCCCCTTCACCCCTAAGAGCTATGGTAGTGTTGTACATTTGTGGGTAGTGGGTTTTGGGGGAGGGGGAGGGGGATTGGGAGCTCAGCACCTGTGGTAAGGGAGCAATGCATGTGGGAGTTTTTTCTGAAGTCCACCGCACTGACCTAGGGTGCCCAGTTGGTGTCCTGGCATATCAGGGGGGCCAGTGTACTACGAATCCTGGCCCCTCCCACGACCAAATGGCTCGGATTAGGACGTTTTTGAGCTGGGCGTTTTTAGTTTCCATTATCGCTAAAAAAAACAAACGCCCCTTCATGGACCCGTTCTCGGAGATAAACGCCCAAGGAGATAGGTGTTTCCATTCGATTATGCCCCTCTTTGTGCGCTAACAGATGTTTGCATGCATTTACCCTCAAGTTCTATAAAAAGTGCTAAAAATTGCGTGTTCAAATTTGGGAACATAACCAATTTGCATGCGCAATTTAATTGAATAACAAACTAATTAGAACCTATAATTAGCTTAACAAGCAATTATTGGCAGTAATTAGATTTAATTGAAATGTTTGCGCCTGAATTTTATGCACGAGTCCAAAAAAGGGGTGCAGAAATGGGAGAGTCATGGGCAGATTGGGGGCATTCCTAGAATTTACATGCCTAATTATAGAATAAAAGGGATCCGTGCCTAATTTAGGTGTAAGGATTTGCACCATGTTTCAGTTGGTGCAAATGGCCATGCCTAAAGTTAGGCATGATTCCGCCCATAAACGCTATTCTATAAACTGTGGCTAACTTTAAGTGTGGTTTATAGAATAGCTTTTTTATCAGGGCCGATTTTTTAGGTGCCATATATAGAATCTAGTCCAAGTGCCACGTGGACGATTGGAATAAAATAGGATATTGGTATAAAATGGCATTTAGCGTGCATTAATGTCCGTTAGTGCATGCTAAGCTGTAGGAAATGGGCTCCTAAATTAGGGCTGCTATATTTTTTTTTAATTGAGCCATTTGCAACTAGGTCATTAATGGTGATTATCATGTATACTAAAATATTTTTATCGTGCATTTCAGTGACCCGGCCACATAATGATCAGATTTTGATAAAAGTGGATGCAATCTCAGGAAATACATACCTTTTTTGAGTACCTTGGATACAGAAGATTCAGGAGTTTCTGGGGATGTGGTGTCAGCTCCATTTTCAACAGATTGTATCTAAGTAAAATAATGTTAAGAACACTGATTAGTCTTGCATTGCAACAACTCTAATTGGGCAATTTTGAAACGAACTACAGGGCTTCTGGTCTTGCAGGCTTGCCAGCTTATGTTTTTCAAAGAGAAACTCTGTGTGGTGTTTTCCTTTGAAATTCTGAGTGGCTGAGGTTCGATGAGAAAAACAGCACAAAGGGTCTTCAAAAGACTGGAGCAGACAATGGTTCTTTATTCAAGGACCTAACATGGGCCGCGTTTCGGCATTGCAATGCCCATGTCACATATACAAAACAAAGTTCCAAATGATGCCATTAGAACATAATCCAGGTCTACTCAGCTAAAATCACCTCACAGTGCTTAACGACTGCAATTGTCAGGTATAGGCAAACTAGGCAGATGCCTAGAGTTCCCAATTTAGGGGGCCCTGTCAAATATGCACAGGATTCAGGAGGCTAGACTTCTCAACTGTCTGGATTTTTTTCAGGATTGGTAAATTAAATGTCTTGAAGCCAGAAGGATATCTAAAGTGTCTGTATTTTTTTTTTTAAGTTTAACCATCTATTGCACTTCAGTCCTCCTCCCTTCCAGTACAGAGATTGGGGTATGATATAGTTCTGGTCATAGGAAGAAAAGAGTGAGCTGTAAGTGTTATGTGGGAGGTGGAGCTCTGCATTGAGCCTTGGAGAGAGTCAGTAGAACCAGGGAGTGTTTGGGGAGGGGGGTGAGAAGGGGTAAAAAGGTAAGAAAGAGTAGAAAAGTGTGAGGGGTCTGTTGTTGCATGCTGTGAGAAAGACCTGGCAGCAAATGTAAGAACTTTACATTATAATGGGCAGAGCTGGTTGGAAGGAAATGACCACATGAACAGTTTGTATCTGCTGAAAGTAGATGCATGTGTCTGAAGAATGAGTGTGCATGCATGTGCATGCCTATTTGTGTGTATCTAAAGTGCATGCAAGTGTGTGTCTGAAGAATGAGAGCCTGCATGCATTTGTCTGAAGAGTGAGAATGCCTGGATGTGTTTGTGCACATATACCTGAAGGTCAAGACACATATGTGTGTTTATGTTTTTATGTCTCTGGTAAGGACAGTCTTATAAACAGAGTTTCCCTTTGAAATTTCAGCTGGAATGAAGGAAAGTATTCAGCCCTGGGAATTTACTCAGCTGTTATTGTTTATGGATTTTTAAACATTTTATATACAGTAAAGTCTCAAATATCAGACCTAAATGGGACCGACCTGTTGTCGAATAAATGAAAAATCGAATAATACGGAAAACAATGGTATCCCCTCAAACAATGCAGGAACAAAGGCAGCAAAAGCAGGGTCCCAGCTCACAATGGTGGTAAAAGTAGGGTCCTGGGTTTGGAAAATGGAAACAGAAGCCGTGTGACTTCACTAGGGGTCTGTCAGATATGCCGGATGGTCAGATCAGCGAAGGTCGGATAAGTGAGACTGTACTGTACCACTTATCTCTAAGGAAATTTAGGCAGTTTACAATAAAAATATAAAGTACATAAAAACATATCTTTTTAATCAGCTGCGGTGTGGAGATGGAATTAGAGGCCTATATGTAAAACAAGCATATCTTTATATTGCAGGGGTTCTCAATCCAGTCCTCAAATACACCCAGCCAGTCAGGTTTTCAGGATACCCACAGTGAATATGCATGAGATAGATTTCCATGTGATGGAGGTAGACTATATACTTTCAGAAGCTCCCAAGAAAGCTAAATATTATTTTCCTTTGCTTCTTTCATTTGTGAAGCTTTTTCACAAGTAAAACGTTGTAAATATATAGCTCAAACACATCGCCATAAATTGCACTCTTTAGGGCAGTCCATCCTTGGTATCTGTGGTTTTTACCAAGGAAAATGGAGAATGAAAATAAGTTGCCCAACTTCCCTGGTTCTCAGCCCACTGTTCTACAGCAGCCAAGTTACCCAGTTCCAGGAGGGAGATTTTTTGGCCAGTCCTGTTTTTGAAGTTACATCCTGGAATAGTGTATCTTTTGTAAGTCTCTGATTCTTCCTATTGAAATCAGCACAGCAAGTCTCATAATGCACCAGGATAAGTTTGTCATAAATCCATGGCGGGCTTAAAATCTCTCTCCTGAAATTAAGGTAACTTGGCAGTTCTCCAGGTTTAACCATTAAGCTGCTCTGTTGAAAGCACGTGCTTGTCTAGTCCCTATCCTAACTCACAAACTATTACTGCTGCCCTTTCCCCTGCTAATACTGGAGAGGTGAAATGTGAAGTAAAGGCCATGAATGAAGATATGGGGTGGGAAATGGTGAGTGGAGGATGCAGAGAAAATGAATGTGACTCGCTGGGTGGGGGAAGGGGAGAAAAGTAGCAAATGGGGGGGGGGGGGTCTATGCTACCCTATTGCTCATTGAATTGCACTGACTGCTGGATACATTTTAAATTACTGTCATT
The DNA here is from genome assembly GCF_901765095.1 of Microcaecilia unicolor. NCBI lineage: Eukaryota > Metazoa > Chordata > Amphibia > Gymnophiona > Siphonopidae > Microcaecilia > Microcaecilia unicolor. Next base: position 451,148,765 of record NC_044032.1, on the reverse strand, counting down.
CATCTTTCAGGCTCTATATGGTCTAGCTCACGAATATCTTCAAGATATAATTTCTGTTTATTCTCCTTCTAGGGCACTGCGCTTTGCTCAGGAAATTAAATTATGTATTCCAGCAATGTCAGAAATTGACTACCAGACAGAGAACTTTGACTGGTAGGGGCCCGGCTTTGTGGAATTTATTTATTTATTTATTGGGATTTATTAACCGCCTTTGTGAAGAGATTCACCCAAGGCGGTGTACAGCAGATATATTTTAACATAAAACTTAGAATTTTGTTAACAGCATAACAATAGTGAAATAACCAAGAATAAATGTAAATACAATAAATGAGGTAAACTTGAAAGCAGTAAACTGAAACCTAATAACAGAACTACTGTGAAACAGTATCAAAAATATACACATTTAACCGCACTGGAATTCAAATATTAGAGATATAATACAATGTTAGCATAATACTAATGATACACCTAATAAGCATGCATTAGAGCATTCAACTAACATAGATATGATGCTAAACATTTTCTACAATACAGCTTACCATATAGCTGAGGAACCAAGAGCAGATATATGATGGGAACAAGATGCGTGGTACAATGTGCGGCCTAAAGGGAGTAGGGTGCAGAAGCATAAATTGGTGATCCATATCTTAGCGGCAGCTAAAATGCAACTGGCCCGAGCATGGAGACAAGTGGAGCTGCCTTCTATGCAAAAAATAGGATATAAAGTCGACTATATTTATCAGATGTCTAAATTGACCGCGATGAGGAAAGGCCTGACTCAAATATTCCAGAAAATATGGGAGCCATATGAGCAAAAAAGAGAACTATTGTGGCTACCATCTAGGGAGGGAGGGGAGGTAGGGAGGGAGGGTGATGAGGGGAGAGGGGAGGAAAGCTCAAGGGAGGGGGAAGTGACCTGTTTATAAGTTAAGGTTAACTTAGCACTATGTTGTATCTGAGATTTATCAGACCGTGTGGTCACTGTTGTGTACAATTTACTAAAAAACTAATAAAGAAATTATTTTTAAAAAAGATGCATGGTTCAGAGTCAGTTGGGATAATTTGGTGGTTACCTAAACTCAAGGCAAGTTCTTTGTATAGTTAAGCAAGAGATAAGGAACTGATCTAAGAATTGTTGTATAGTATACACATTATCAATTGTTATCATACTTTTAGGAGAATTTATTTATTTTATTTTTATTTATTTATTTGTTGCATTTGTATCCCATATTTTCCCACCTCTTTGCAGGCTCAATGTGGCTTCCAATACATCATGAGTAACAGAAATACATGAAAAAGTATACATTTAGTGATAACTGAAGGATTTGGGGTAGCATGATAATGATAAAACATGATAATATTTTAACAATCAAACATATTAAGAAATATTTAAGAAATATATAAGAATTATATAAGAAAATAAACATTTAGTAGTAGCTAAAGGATCTTGGGTACCATGATAGAGAAAAAACATGGTATTGTTAAAGGTTTTTTTTTTACCTTATAATTGAAAAACTTATGTTTACTAAGGTGCGTTAGCGTTTCTAACGCACCTTTAAATTTAAGGTGCATTAAATGCTAACGCGCCTATACATTTCTAGCGGTGTGCTAGCGTTTAACTCACGTAAACCATTTACGTGCGTTAAAAATGCTAACATGCCCATAGCGCACCTTAGTAAACATAGACGTTAGTATGAATTATGATAGCCATAATGGAAATACATTGTTATAAGAGGGATTATCACTTTGGTCTGTATCTTAATTGTGATCTGCCTTGAGCCACCTTGATAATGCGAAATAAAAATGTAAAGATTAGATTTGATTACATGGTAGTGAGCCTACAAATATTTATTTTCCTAGGGTCCAATATACAGTTCATTTGGCTCTGGAAGGCATGCCATCTCTATAGGAGCTTGGTTTGCGGCCTATCCTATTTCCTTCAACCTTTGTCAGTAGTAGGTATGCCAGGGTGCCATACCCCAGGAATAGCAATGATTCTCTATAGACTTCCATTCTAGTCTAAAGAACATTACTGTTTTATTTAGTATTGCTGGAGCCCTAAGACCCTGTAGGAAGCCAAAACCACAGGAGAAAAAGTAACAAGAAGAAAGCTTTATTGAACATCTTGCATGTGTCTAAGGTCTGCAAACTTGTAGATGAGCTATATAATTGGAGAGTGGACAAAAAAGAAATATATATGGTAAGACTAGTTTCTCTTTCTCTAATCACTTAAGTTTCCTTTCCTTTTATGATCATATATGTAGCAAGGATTGCAAATTAGTTTTCGAAGAGGAATCTATCAATGGAATATGAAATCCAAGCACATACTTTCATAAATTTTCCAATATTTAGAAAAATTTTAATATCTTTAAAAATGGTTCATTACACTTTATCACGGCTAAAAGTCTCACAAATAGTATAAATATTTCCAAGCACCCTGAGCTATGATGACTATTATGGAAACAATTGGTTAAAATGAAAACAGAAGTAGGTGGATATAAAGAGAACCCATACTAGGCTAACAAATATCAAATCCTATTTTAAAATGCAAGCTTCTGAGACTACTAAAGTCTTATCCTTAAAGCAAGGAAGGGAGCTTAGTAATTTTGAAAGTTTGTGCTCTGAAAACATTTATGACCTGATATTCAAAAAGACTATGGGGAAATTCTATAGCTGGGCAACACAATGTAGATGCCTAAATGCTATGAGTTGAGTGCTAATTCTATAATGGCATCTGGGTGCTGATATGTCATTATAGAACACTAGTGTAGATCAGAATCAATGCACCTACATTTAGGCATTCCACGTACGCCATTCCTTTATAGAATGGGCACCAAAATATAGGTCCACTGTTATAGATTTACCCTACAAATGGATAAGTGCCCTATCTGGTTAGGGCTATTGAAAATTCTGACAGATGTTCCGCCTAACTCTAAAAATAGTTGGTGATATTCAGCCACTGACCAATTTAGGTCAACAAAAAGACTGTCCTAACTTTAAAGCATGTAGTTATATGCAAAAGGGAGGGGCAATATTATAACTGGGTAACCCTTTTAGGCACCCCAATGCTTCATGGGGAAAATCTGGATGCCCAGATTTCATTATAGAATACTAGTATTACCCAGCATCGATATACTTAACATTTATACACCTGCAGTTACACCAGCCAAAGACCTGGCATGATGTGCTCAAGAAAGTGTGTATATAACTTACACTGGTAATAGCAGTATAGCTCAGGTTGGATCTTTTCATAAAGGCGGTTAATAAATCCCAATAAATAAATAAATAAATAATGATTCAATTTGTCCCCAAATACATTATTCGTATTCGGCCGAATAGTGATTTGAATTTGAATACGAATAATTTGGGACTCTACTGTGCTAAATCCTACTGAAATAAAGACTTGATCTCTGATTTCTCTTTGCTTCTTTTGTTATGTTTAACCTCAGTGCCCAATGCCCATTATTCATATTCCATATTCAGCCGAATAATATTTTTCAGTATTTGCATTCAGCCGAATAGTAAAATATGCTATTTGGTACAGCTCTAATATCAAAGCCGCTCACTATCCAGATAGCACTGCTGAATATATATGGATATATTTAAAATACCATGGCTTAAACAAAACATTGATCGTGGCATTTGAATACTGACCCATTATTAGTTTACCCAACAAATTTTGATTTTAGTAGATCTCCTTATAGCTTAGCCACGAGTTCCAATGTGCTTGTAATTTCTATAACTTGGAGGAGGTAAGAAAGACAAACAATACATATTATGATGATCTGTAGTATGAACCAGCTATAGTTCAAAAAACAAACTTTTAAATAGACACATTTTAACATGTATCAAATAAACCAACAGTGCATGCTACTCTAAAGTGTCCATCTGCAGGGTGACCAGATGACTGGATCAGACACTGGGACATTTTTATATGATCTTTTTTTTAAGGAGGAGGGGGGGGGGGGGGGGGGGGAAGAGAAATAACTTCCATCCTAAAGCACTCTGGGATATGTAGTTCTGTTTTTTTTCTATTGAAACAATAAAATTACAAACCCCAAAATGCTTTTGAATGGGAATTTAAGGAATAAAAATCCAGGACTTCATGAAAATATTTTTGTGTTCACACTCATGTGATCACCTGATATGTCTACCTAGTCTAGAGCACAATAGTAGAGCACTCTTCCTGATTGTCACTATTATGTAATATAAAAAAATTGTAATGGCCATCTAGTTTCTCCAGTAATGCTCAACCGCGTATCCTTCCATGCCGACATTAAGCAGATGACAGAGAAAAATAAGTACCTGTGACTGCCGCACAAAGATGCCATGATTCTCCTCACAGGTGAAGTACCTCTTGCCCTGCACCGTCCCATCATTCTTGCCCTTAGCCTCATCCAGAATAACTCCGACCCACTTTCCTGATGCAAATGAAGTTGCACCGACATAAGCCACAGTACCACGGTGTCCTTTTCCAATGACTTCTACTCGCGAGCCCACTTTCAAGGGCTTACCAGTCGCTTCCACACTCATCCTGGTCCCAGTGGTTGATGCCTATGGATAGCCAGGGAAAACAGGTTTTTTTTTACAGTACAAAGAAGTACAAAATGTTCACAATTACTTGTGGAGGGAAAGAATCTGTGTTATAAAGTTGTAGGGCAGGAATAGAAAACCATTCATCATGTGATTTGTGATGTAATAAATGCCTGTTTCCATAGTGACACTGCATCAGAATGCAGATCTGTAATAATTGCCACCTTGGTGACCAAAGAAAGCTCCATTCATTTATTTCAAAGGTACAGAAAAAAAAGCAGATGAGGATTAACAGTCTGTTCTTTTTTTTCCTTGTTTGAAGCTCATAATTTAACAAAGTTTTCGTTATGGCTAATGTATTTTTTTTAAGTGATATTGCTTACCTGTAATAAATATTCTCTAAGGACAACAGATCAATATGTCCCATGCAATCAGATAGATTTTGGGAAGATTTTTTTCAGGCATGTGTGGGGTTTTCTGTGCCCTTCTAGCCTCAAAGCTCTTCAGTTTTCTTCCTAGTCGACTTCCTTGTGGTGGTAAAGTAAGAGACCTCCCAATGGGGAAGCAAGTGGGTTATGTGCCTCATTCTCTATTCTTATCAAAAAAATCCTTATTTTGGACACACAATTTTGCTCTCTCTACTAATAAGCAGACAAATCACAAACATGGGTCTCCTGAACTAAGTGTTGCTTTCAAACAAAGAAGGAAGACAAACACAAAAATCTGCCATGCACTTAACTATTTTTTTTTGTGGAAAAATCTCCTTTGATTCTTTTTAAAGTTATTTTTTTGTTTTCAAAAACTCAGAATCATAAGAATGGTCCCTCAAGGGAGAAAGGATGGACAGTTCAAACCTTGCATCCCCTGTGTCTAGACAACTACCACTGGTCAGTAAGTGGACTAAACATCATGTCACAACCTTGCAAATTTCTAGGGATGTAGACCTTAGATTGGCAAGTGACATCACTATGGACCTAACAACATAGCCCTTGAGAAACACTTCTAAAGTCAGGCTTGAGAATGGAAGATGTATAGTGTGTTGTAAGTCTTAGTACCCTCATACATTAAAGTAGGAGTATGTTTCATTGATCTACATGACATACTCTACACTTTCAAAATGAAAAATTTATAGAACTATTCAAAAAGTAATTATGAATAAGAAACAGAAAAGGCTTGATTGTACAAGTTGTCACACCCATTAACTCAATACTTGGTAGAAGCAGGTATAACAACCATAAGTTGGCTTTTCAGCTTGGAGAAGAGACGGCTGAGGGGAGATATGATAGAAGTGTATAAAATAATGAGTGGAATGGATCGGGTGGATGTGAAGCGACTGTTCACGCTATCCAAAAATACTAGGACTAGAGGGCATGAGTTGAAGCTACAGTGTGGTAAATTTAAAACGAATCGGAGAAAATTTTTCTTCACCCAACGTGTAATTAGACTCTGGAATTCATTGCCGGAGAACGTGGTATGGGCGGTTAGCTTGACGGAGTTTAAAAAGGGGTTAGATAGATTCCTAAAGGACAAGTCCATAGACCGCTATTAAATGGACTTGGAAAAATTCCGCATTTTTAGGTATAACTTGTCTGGAATGTTTTTACGTTTGGGGAGCGTGCCAGGTGCCCTTGACCTGGATTGGCCACTGTCGGTGACAGGATGCTGGGCTAGATGGACCTTTGGTCTTTCCCAGTATGGCACTACTTATGTACTTATGTAGGATAAGTGTCTATTAGCTTTGCACAGTGCGATGGTGTGGTTTTGACCCATTCTTTTTAATAGAATAGCCCAAGGTCTTTCAAGTTGGCTGATGTTCTGCAGTTTTCAGGTCTTGCCACATATTTTCTATTGGATTCAGGTCTGAGCTTTGACAACACCATTCCAGGATTTCACTTTCTTCTTGATTAACCATTAAATTTTTAGTTTTGCTTTGTGTTTAGGATCAATGTTATGTTAGAAGATGAATTTTCTTCCCTTTCCCAAGTCTATAGCAGACTAGAACAGGTTTCTTTCAGGATCTGCCAATATTTTCCACCATCCACTTTTTGCTCGATAATCACAAGCTTCGCTATCTACAGTAGTGCAATTCACCACAACATAATGCTGCCATTACCATGCTTTACTGTAGGGATAGCGTTAGCAATATAATGTGTTGTGTTTATTTTATGCCACACATATTGCTTACATTGAGACCAAAAAGTTACACTTAGGTCTCAACAGATTGAAATACCTTCCAGTGTCCCCTAAGAGTTTCTTTGCCAATATTATGTAGTATTTCCTCAGCAATGACTTTCTCCTTGCTACCTCCCCATATAGGCCAGACATGTAAAGTAATCATGACACATCTCAGTAAGATACCTCTGTAGTTCTTTTAAAGTAATCTTAGACCTCACAGTAACCTTCTTCAGAAGTTTCCTTGATCTATGACTACATGACTGAAGCAGGGTCTTGGTGTTGCAAAACTATTTCCAATTTAGAGTGATGGTCTTGACAGTGCCCCAAGGGATATTCAAGTATATTGAAATTTGCTTGTAGCTGCTTCAGGCAGCTTCATGTTTGGCATGTTTAGATCTTTGCTTCTGTAATCTCCCATTATAATGGAGATTACTAAACAGATGAGAAGCCCTTTCTAGAGTCACTGGGGGGAGGGTAGTGGGTTGGAAAGGGAGAATTAGAAGAAAAGCCCTAACGGGAGTATTTATGGGAAAGTGGTGAGGGAAATGTTTCTGGTTATTGAATGACAGTAAGGGTGGAGTTGACGTTAATAAAAGTTAAGGTTGTGGATAATACGAGGTCTGTGGTTGCCTCTATCCCCTCCGGGACCCTTGAGGAGAAGGGGTGTCCTGGTTGGTTTCAATAAACTAAGGCTGAACTAAGTGAAGGTTTCTGCCAATAAAAACATTGGCCGTAAAGTGGAGGAGTGCTCCAAATGGGAAGCAGGGGAACCCCCAGCCTGAGAGCAGAAACAGGAAAGAAGCCTGTTCAGAGCCAAAGGTAGTGGCCCTGAAAGGTACACCTTCAGGAGAGTGTGGACAGACATGGAGGTCTGATCCATAGTGGAGAGAGTTTGCTGCACCAGTGCTGCAGGTACAGCCTTAGATTGTTCACCCAAAAAGGATGGGTAATTTACTGGAGGAGTTGTAAATATATACTTACTTCAGGATTTACAAATGGACTACTAAAATACACCAAGTCTTGAACTGGCACTTAACCTCAAGTTTGAATAAGTTATCTGTTTGGAATACAAATTGATTGGTTGATACTAAAAAGGATTGTTTGCCTCCGGAATTCCTGCATTTTGGATGAACTGCTTGTTGCAGAATTTTCAGTAAAGTTCATGTTGGTTTATAAAACCTGGATTGGAGTGGATTCTTGCATGAGAGTGAAGTTTATTTACTCCTGGAGTAACAAAGAAAAGAGAATAAAGAGTAAAAGCCCAGCTTAACTCCATACGGCCTACCGGAGTAGTCCGGCCCTGGCCTGCGCCCAACTCTGTGAGTCAGAAGTGAGTAAAATCTTTGTTTTGTGGCCCTGGTCTTGGGTGCTGACCCACGAAGAGCTAGTTGGTGCCTCAGCTGTGTGGTGAGACCAGGGTTACACTTCAAATTCACTTCATGCAACAGAAACTTGATTTTTTATCCAGGAGTTTTCACATCAGCTAAACTACTATGAATGTACACAGATAGGCTCTATTTAGCTGATTATCGTTCGTGTGAAAGCAATTTTTGGAAATGGAGATAATTTTGGTTTGCTATGACAAAGGGTATGAAGACTTAGACAACAAAGACATTTTGGTTTTATGTTCTTAATTACTTTTTGATTATTTCTATAATCGTTCTTTCACATTGAGAGCGTTCAGTGTGTTGTGTAAATAAATGAAATAAACTCTTATTTTAATAACTTTTGAAGTATATTTTTTAGACAGAAGAATGTAAAAATTGAAATGGTACAAATGCTGCTCCACAAGCCTGCCTAAAGACATCCAAGTTGGGATGTCTACACTTATGCCAGTATTTTAGAAAAGGGTCTTTGACACAGATCCTCTTCTAAAATACATACCTGCATTGTCATCCCAGTGGTGGGATGTCCAGTGGGAGCACCCATTTTGGAAAAGCAAACAGCAATTAAAATAATGCCAATCCCCACTCCAGACAGATGGGTCAGATTCTGCACTGCCACGTCTATATGTTGATTTTATACCAAACACTACACACCCAAAACAGCACCCAACCATTTTTCCATATGGGAAAAATGCCCATATAAGGAAGCCTGACCCTCAATGATAATATGGTATTACTCCTAGAGGTCTCGGCATCCATTTTGTTTCACAGGAGGGCACAAAGCAAGAATGAGTGAGTGTTGCTCCTACCCCATTACACACCAGGGACCCCTGGTAAGCCTTGGGATGGGGTGGGGGTGGGGTGGAGGGACTGGTAAACTGAAGACAAGCTAGGAGGGCCTTGGTTGAGGTTTGGGGAGGTTGCCATGTGTCAAGCTCACATCCCTGCTGGGGGATTCCTTGATGGCGCGGGGTGGGGGAGGAAGGATTCAGATTTGCTTTAGGGTTTGTGTTGGTGGGGAGTCAGGTTTGCATGGGGAGTATTTGTGCTGGTTGGGGGGGGCTTGTGGTTGCTGCTTGGGGTCTCTGTGCAGGCAGGAGGTTGTAGTTATCAGTTGGGGGGTCTCTGTGCTGGCAGAGGGTTGTGTGTGCAACTGGGGGTTGGATGATAGCACGATATGCTGTTGGGGGGTAATGCAGGAGGGAAACATTATGGTTGTTCTATTGAGAATCAGACTTTTAAGGCCTACTTGATTTCCAGAAAAATTGTCTTTTTAAAACTTACCAATTCAAGTTAACATTGAACTCTTTTTATTTGTTTACTTTATTCACATGACTACTGTTGAATGTTTTTACATCTACCCTTGATCTTTAATGCCTGAAGTGAACTGTATATCTACTTCTTATAACTTATCCTATATTTTCTGTACTGAAATGCAATAATACTCTGTATTTCTCATTTCGGAATGGCAATCGCCATTACGGCATAATGTAAGCCACATTGAGCCTGCAAATAGGTTGGAAATTGTGGGATACAAATGCTGCAAATACATAAATAAATAAATAAATAAATAAATAAATAAATAAATATTTTCTTCTCTAGCTAAGAGATTTCCAAGCTGCTGCCAAGACATGTTGATTTTCCTTCCCTGCATAGTTTACATTCTCAGATAGTACATGATGAGCCCTTGTTATTATCTGTGCCTGGAGCAGGGAGACACAGCAATGTATAGTGAAATGAGAGCATCTCTGCTTTCCCAGTAAAGCTTGGACACCTGGTGTAAATACATTCTTTTCCTATTCTTTTATATTTCTGCATTTTTCTGATTGGCTAGAGGAACCGCCCATCTCTTGGGAAGCTAAGTATAATCTCTATTGTAAGCTTTTACTTAATGGGACATTCATAGAGACTTTTATTCAGGACTCCATCTTAGGTTGCCTGCAATAACATCTGCAGGGACTCTGCTATAACATTTTCAGTACCAGTCCTAAGACCAGCACAAGGCCTTGTGACTTTAGAGCTGCTGTCTGTATTCTGCTTCTGCCCTTGCATCCCCAGGGTAGGGGCAAAGGAAAGTCTCCACATTTTTGGGACTCCTGCTGATTATTATGATTATCTGCCTGCATTGATTGCCTTCTAATTGTGCCTATTGTCATCTGATGTGAGCTATGTCCACCTGAATCCTGACTCTTAATGTACTACCTGCTTTTCTACAGTCTGCTACACCTGCACGACCAAATGCCAATAAAAGCTAAGTACTTTTACATTCTGGGGGTATCTGATGTGGTTTTGTTTGCTCCTTGCATAAGAGTCAAGCATAAGAGTCATACAAAGATCCATGAGCTGTGACCTTATCCAGATCATCTGTGGCTAACAGCATAAAACATTTGGTGTTGTGCTATGGAATGACTAGAATTGCGAGAGACAAACATTTCACATGCCTGGGAATTAATTAGGCAGCCTTAGGATTGTATGCACAGTAATTGCATGGAGTCTGTGTCATGTTATGTGAGTTAGCACAGCTGCTGACAAATTTAATTGTGTTCAGCTGCTTATAGTGCAGAGAAGCACAGGAAAGTTAAATAGGATAGGGATAACCAATGGAAAAAGAGTGCTACTTCTCCGGAGGTGACTTGCATGAGAGATTGAGCATCTCTTGTGGCTTAGCTGAAGATTGATGCTGATTTTGCCCAAATCATCTATAGCATCTTTGGGTAGAGAAAATGTGTATGTGTGTGTGTGTGTGGGGGTGGGGGGGGGGGATATGATGTCTCCCACAGACTGCCCATGGACTGAGGTGTTCAGACCCACTATGAATGTAGAAGGGGTTGATATAGTATTCTTGGGTCAGAGTGAACACAGGAATTTAGCAAGAGCAGTTAACAGACTTCTCCTGTCAGTTCTCTATGACACAAACTCCTTCACAGAGATAAGCAGATTGCAAATTTAGAATCTCAACTTTAAATTTTAATAGCTACAAAGGACTGGAACCTGCAATAGAGCGAGCTGAACAGAGAGAAAGAAATTGTGATTTATCTGAATTCCATGCAATGAATGAATGCAGGAAATGTAGTACAGCATGCACTTCAGAGTTATTTAGAATTCCAGGTTTGAATTTTGGCTGGAGGGAGGGGGAAGCTGACTCTAAAAGTGATCAAGATATACGTTTTAACAGAGACCAACATTGCTTTAACTGACGCACAGCTACAGGCTCCCTCCGATCAGAGATGCTTGTGCTAGTACAAACCAGCAACACTGACGCACACAAAGAAACTTGTATTGATGAAAAATATTACATTAGCGAGAAATAGCAGAGCTGATACATAAAGAAACAGAGAAAAATGAAGGCAGATAAAGACCAAATGGCTTATCCATCTATCCATCGATTCCATTTACTATCCCTTCCTCTCCCCTAGAGATCCCATGTAGCTGTCTCAAGCTTTCTTGAATTCAGTTACAGTTTTCATCTCCACCACCTCTACTGGGAGGTCGTTCCACCAATTCACCACCCTTTCTGTGAATAAGTATTTTCTCTAGGGATGGGCAATTAACACGTTAATAACATTTTAACGCCAGCTGATTTTTTAAAACATGGACCCGCCCCTTTCCCCCATGATTACCTCAACAGCTCGGGCTCTGCTTTTTCTCTTCATCCTTGCTGCCTCAAATTCATTTTCTTTCCCTGCACAGTGATCAGGCTCTGCAGATACATGAGCCACACCATGCAGGAAGTTGGGGAAGTCTTACGGTTTCAAGTCCCGTGAGAAGGAAGAGAAGATATGGAGCCCGAGCTCTGCAGTTGAGGTAAATGGGGGGAGAGGGGGGCATGAGAGAATCTGGGTGAAGGCTGAGGAGGGGAGCAGAAGAGAATCTGGGAGAAGGCTGTGGAGGGGGCATGAGAGAATTTGGATGAAGGCTGGGGAGAAGGGCATGAGAGAATCTGGGTGAAGGCTGGGGAGGGGGGCATGAGAGAATTTGGGTGAAAGGTGATGAAAGGGGCATGAGAGAAACTGGGTGAAGGCTGGGGCAGGGAGAATGAGAGAATTTGGGTGAAGGCTTGGGAGGGAGCATGAGAGAATCTGGGTGAAGGCTGGGAAGAAGGACACGAGAGAAAGAAACAGTGCGTGAGTGAGACAAAGAGAGATGTTTGTGCTCAATAGGAGAGAACCAGTAGGAAAGGGTGAAATACCCAAAATGCATGCCGCAACCTATCGCGATTAATCACACAATTAATTGTGATTAAAAGTTTAACTTGTTGCCCACCTCTAATTTTCTCTGATTACTTCTGAGTCTGTTCCTTTTCACCTTCATCCTGTGCCCTTTCATATAGGAATGTGCATTGCTGATTACCCAGAACATGCTGGCTGAATTGATGCACAGCTAGAAAATTTGGAAACAGAATTACTTTCTGTAACTGAGAAGCAGATCTGCTTTGGAAAAGAGATAAACACAGCCTCTGATAAGAGAGAGGCTCTTTTAGCAGCAGGAGCACACAGTATCCATTGTGAACTGAGAGCTGCACAGACAGAAGGCTATGCCCTTAGAAAGGTGGGGCATTTTTCACGCAAAGGATAGAGAGAAATACAGGAGTGGAGAGAGATAGCAGCAAAGATGATTTTAAAACATAGAATAAAGGAAGCATGTACTGTGAATTGGAATTCATAAAAACGCAGAGCAGTAGCATTTCACACATAGAGAGAAGTAGAAAGGGAGATAGGTGAGCCCGCAGCTCCCGAAAAGCATGATACAAGACAGTTCTTGTAGAACTGCAGATAAAGAGAGCAGAAAACTTGTGTCTTTTACTTACAAGTGATCATCCACAAAAAAATACACAGCACACTGTTAGCATAGATTATCCTACTGAGCCTAGGCCACCCTGACCCAAGGAACAGCTCAGACAAAAGCAGTGTTTACCTGTGACAGTCCAGAAAAATTCATTGAACACTGACAGGTAATGCACTGAGAATGAAAAGACAGTCTTAGTGAGAAACTGCATACAGATACTGAGATGCGTTCTATAACACGGATTGAGAGAGGCCATGCAAAAGACAGACCAGGATTACAGAGCTGCCAAGTTACCCATTCCAGGAGGGAGACTGTTTGGCCGGCCCTGGATTTCTGTCAACCTCATCCTGGTGCATTATGGGACCTGCAGCACTGATTTCAATGAATAGAATCATGGACTACAAATACTACACTGCTTTGGGATGTAATGTAAGTTTAAAACCAGGACCGGCCAAAAAGTCTCCCTCTTGGAATGGGTAACTTGGCAGCTCTGGGATTGCCAACGGGGGTGGGGGGGGACGGGACACATAGAGGGAGGACAAATGATCTGGGAAATACTGCATGTATGCACTGTTACTTCTGCTGTGAGTCCATGTAATCATTGGGTGTGGTCCTTGTTAAACCCTGCCTTATGTGAGCCTGCACAAGAGAAAGCTCTCACTGAAACTAGCATGAAGCATCAGACACCAGGCCCCGGTGTCTTTTGAATTAGAAGTTGCAAAACTGCACAACAGCAATACCTGGAGTTTATGACAGAACAAGAATCACAGAGGCATTTCTGTGGAATTTGGGTCCAGACAACTCTCTGAAACTCAGAGCATGTATCCACCTTTAGAGAAGAAATTGCCAGCAACCGACTGGGCCCTCTTCCAAACAAAACATGGAAACAAGCAGCCAGCCAGTTCAAGTGAAGACAGGCCTACCCATGGTTGAATGGGTAAGGGATGCAGGCCTGGGACAGGAAGTGCCCAGAACCAAGCCTTGATGAAAAGGAAGTGGAGCCTCCAGGAGGAGGCACCCTTACAAACTAAAGATAGAGCCATCAAAGTTACGAGATGGCTCCAACAGTAATCTGTACTGAAATAGAGACTTCCACACACAGCGGCTTCACCGTGTGAAAAATTACCCACACAACTGCAAGCTGCAAGCCAGTTCGCCAGCAACTCAGCAACAGCTACCAAAGAATGCCAAGTATGGGTAGCCACAACTTATCGACCAGCAGAGGGAGTAGTCCATGCCAGCAAGTGATGGTCATCCAGCACACAGTACTGGAAAACAAGACAGTCATCTGTACCAATGACAGCCTAATACAATGGCTCCCAGACTGGAAAGCCACCCTTGGGGTGGGCAAGAATTAAGGGACTCTATTTGGCAACTGGGAGTAAGTATAAAGAACCATTGCCACAGAGCATGAAGGCCAACAGCCAACCTGATCAACTGACAGCAGTATATCAAGTGACCCCCATCTCCAACAGATGATATGGAACTACACATGATATCCACTTAAGCTTATGCAACAGCTGGGAAGCAGAAGACCTGAACCAAGTGGCCACGCTCATCAAGGCACATAAGCAACTGATGTCTGGCAGACAGAAAACACTGGGTCTCTGCCAGAAGACAAGAAGCCATATGATGCAACAGCCATGGATACAAAGCTAACCACAAGAGTCTTCCATTCCAATGATGGAAGTCGTTTCACTGAACTGGCTATACAACAATGGACCTCAGAGTCTGAGATCACCTGGATCTTCTATATTGCCTGCCAGCTTAGAGCAGCAGAACAGAATTAATGCTCAGCAAAGAGGGCCTACACCATATCACATGAAAGGCAAGATCCAGCGTAAATGCCTGATCCCTGCAACACAACAAAACTAAAGTACGTAATGGACAATACTCAACTCTTCAGATGTGCGTTTCCCCAATGTGGCCATGCCACATGAACTTTATCTTACCATAACATCACTTTGTATTTGTTCTCACCTGAGTCTACAAACGCCTCTCCGGTACTATGTAAGCCACATCGAGCCTACAAATAGGTGGGAAAATGTGGGATACAAATGTAACAAATAAATCAATAAAAGTGTGGTTGTCAAGTGTCCACTTGGGGGAGCCAAACCATATTTGAAACATATGGGCTTACTCTCCTCAGGACTTGAAATCCAGGCTCTGGTGATAGGGGTAATGCCCAGTTATGGCATCAGATCAACTCTCCAGGAAAGTAAGGAAGGTCTGTGTTGCCAGAGATACCACACTAGGCCACAGAAAGGCAGGGGCAGTGCCACTAGCAGTGTTGCCAGGTGGGCGGTTTTACCGCCCAATTGGGCGGTTTTCCGCGACCCGCCGCGGGAAATTTTTGCCCGCGGCGGGTTGCGGTTTTTTGGGCGGTTTTTTGGGCTTCCGGGCGGCTTTTTGGGCGGCTTTTTGATTTTTTTCGGCCGCGGGGGGCGGGGTTAGTGACGTTTTTGGGCGGGGTTAGTGACGTTTTGGGCGGGGCCGATGACGTGGGAGGCGGGGCCGATGACGTGGGAGGCGGGGACGATGATGGGGAGGTGGGGCTGATGACGGGGAGGCGGGCCCGGTGACGGCGGGGGCGGGGCCGGTGACGCGGGGGTGGGGGTGTCAGGGGCGGGGTTTGTGTTTGGGCGGGTTTTGGGCTGGTTTCTGGCCTGGATTGGGCTGGAAAAAAAATTTCTACCTGGCAACCCTGGCCACTAGAGACAGTGCTACTCCACACCAGTGTTTACACTTTCCTGATAGGGAGAGATGAACAGATATACACATACCATACTACAGGGGTAGTACAGGACACTTTAGGGTGGGCATACAGAAGTGTTCACTTTGAAGCAGGAAAGCCTTTTGTTCACTAGAAATTTTAATTGCAGTGAGAAACTTTGAAGCTATGATAATTTTTTAAAGCTGAACAAACAGAAAACAAGGATACTATGGTTTGGAAACTTTGACTCCTTACCAAAGGAAGATTTATCTTTGCCTACTAGAGAAATTTTATAAATAACAAATAAGTCAAATGTATTCTGAATACTATTAGATTATAAACTAACTTTCAAAGCCCACATAAATGAGCTGACAAAGAAATTCTTCAGACTGAATCAATTCTGAGCCATTCACTCTTCTCTAAACTATAGCAGCTTTAGGATTGTTGCTCAATCGATTATATTACCTCAGTTGGATTATTTTAATTCCATATAGAGTGGAATTCCAGCAAAAACTTCAATAGTTGCAACATACAGCAGTAAGACTAGGTTACAGGCTAGGTAGGTTTGAAAGAGATCTGTTCTCTTGAAAAATGTACATTGGCTTCCCATTAAATCACACATAGAATTTAAAATAGTGTGATGAGATGAGGCGGGCTTAGTGATCCCCTCATGGGAGAGAGTCCCTAAGAAACCCATTACCCAGGAAAGAGCTCTGAGTCATAGCTATAAGGCAGAAAGGAACAGGGTAAATCCTTTGGGAGTAGAATTGAAGTTACCCTGGGTGGTCACTAGAGGGGGCCCCAGGAATGAAGCTCAGTTCCTATGGTGGGCGCCTCCTCTCAAAGGAAAGGAAGGGGAGGAGTTCCTCCAGCCCAGCTAAAGCCAGACCAGCCTAAACCAGAAGGGGGTGGTGACTCTCAGAGAGCTGTGGAACCTATAGATTGCACAGAGGAAGTAACTCCTAATGCTCTGGAGTGAGACAAAGGAGGTGCTGAGATGGAATGGGAAGCCTCTGGGACAGACAATGCCTAACCCGGAAAGGCAGCTCTGGGAGGACATAGCCGGAGTAGTGCTGTGTAGTGGGAGGTGAGCTGCCAGCCCTTCTGTAGTGCAAGGGCAGATTGTTGCAAGCAAAGTGTTTTGAACTTTGGAACTTTTTGGAACTGGTTACCTCTTTGAAGGGGGGAGGGGGTGCCAGCATAGGGCACCAAGGTCACTGAAATTGATTTTCATTAGGGGACTGTGCCTTTTGTTTTCTTTGGGGGAGGGGTATTTATTTTGTTTGCTTAAGAGTACTGAAACATTTGTGGTTGAAAGAAAGGGGAAAAACCTGGACTGTATCATTTCACAGCCCTGACCTGAACTGTTGGCAATGACAAGGCTGGGAGAGTGCAGCAACTGCCCTGGGACGGAAAGAACACCGGACCCAGGGTTATCACAATAGCTTCCTTAACCTTTGTAACCTTGTGGGATACAAATGTAACAAATAAAATAAACCTTTAAATCTTTATATGGTCAGAATCCTGAAGTCCCTATTCTCAAGGTGTTATGATGTTACAATTAAGGTTCCTCTCTATTAAAAATATTTGTTTCAAATCTCAAATTAAGCAGTCCCTTTCATATCAGAGTGCAAAAGTATGGAACAATCTTCCGAAGGAGATTAGACAAATTTCTTCATATGCTAATTTTTGGAAAGTTCTGAAAACATATTTGTTTCCAAATTAGAAATGTTATGTTATATTATACCAGGTCTTCTATTCCGCTGATACTTTCACAGTTCAAAGCATGATTCTAAATCATTTTATTTAAGGCTGTTAATATTTCCTTGTATATGTGTCTATTTCTTCTTCAAATAGTAGATTTCTTTGTTGTAATCCACTTTGAAAACAGTGGAATATAAGACACATTATAGATCAGAATAGAATAAAAGGGGAATATTGTGATAATATGATAAGGTCCAGATACCCACAGCTTGTCATATCATCTGTGAGAAATGAAACCTGTTCTACAAGCATGAAGTTTTGACTGACAGTCTGCACCTTGACAATCTGGGCTGACACTGATACCCTGCACTAGCTACATCATGCTATTGCCAAAGAGATCAACTGAACTGGCCATTAAACATGTTTGCAGAGTCTTCCATAGGCAAGGGGAACAGCTTTCTATGCAAGATCAGTATCCTGATCAGAATTAAAGACTGGAACTGTTACACAATAGTGTGTTAATGTTAAATATGGCAAAAGAATATCTGAATAATAGTCATGTATTAGTACCTTTTCAACAAAGGAAATACCTAACAAAGCTGATTGTTAGCGATTTTAGTTTGCTATATTTCTATAAGTAGGAATAGACATGAGTTGTAACCAGAGTAAAATGCTTATGCCTATATTTATGGTTATGATAACCTATTCAACCACAAAGATGCTATATGTAACTAAATAAGCTATAGCAAAATGCATACCTCTAGCCTAAGATGTTGTATCAGTCACTATAATACACAAAGTTTCTTAGAATAGAGAAGTAACATATTAGAATTGTTTAGCAAGGACTAGTTATGTTGTATCTGGATATGCTGAGTATTGTATGCTGTATTAGCCTTCCCATAAATCCCCTTTCGCAGTAAAGCCTGGATACCTGGTAAAAATATGTTTTTTTTTCATATTCTTCTATATTTCTGTATTTTTCTGATTGGCTAGAGAAACCACTCACCTCCTGGTAAGCTACCATATTTTTCGGACTATAAGACGCACTTTTTTCCCCCAAATTTGGGAGGAAAATGGGGGGTGCGTCTTATAGTCCGAAGGTAGAGATTTCCCTCCCTCCGAGTTCGGGATCGCGCTCCCCCTCCCCCCCGGCCCTGTCACCACTTCTCCCTACTCACGCGATCTTCCCTGGTGGTCTAGTGACGTCGGGGCAGGAAAGAGCCCCCTCTTTCCTGCCCAGCGTGCTGCTCTCCATCCTCCTGTATGCAGCCTGACGGTCTCGGCGAGATTCAAAATGACCGCCGAGACTTCAATTCTTGGCGGCCATTTTGAATCTCGCCGAGACCGTCAGGCAGCAATGCATACAGGAGGATGGAGAGCAGCGCGCTGGGCAGGAAAGAGGAGGCTCTTTCCTGCCCCGACGTCACTAGACCACCAGGGAAGATCGCGTGAGTAGGGAGAACTGGTGACAGGGCTGGGGGGAGGGCGATCCCGAACTCGGAGGGAGGGAGGGATTCGGACAAGACACACCGGAGCACCTAGGTTTTAGAGTTGGGAAAAAGGAAAAAAAAAATTTTCCTATTTCCCTCCTCTAAAACCTAGGTGCGTCTTATGGTCCGGTGCGTCTTATAGTCCGAAAAATACAGTAAGTATAATCTTTATAGTAAGCTTTTGCTTATTTGGACAGTCATGGGGCTTTTGTTCAGGACTCCATCTTAGATTGCCTGCATCAGCATCTGCAAGGACTCTGTTATAACTTTTCCAACACCAGTGCCAAGAACAGCGCAAGGCCTTGGGACTTTACAACTGATGTCTGTATGCTGCTGCTGCCGCCCTCGCATCCCCAGGGCAGGGGCAAAGGGAAATGGGACGATATACTACCTTTCTATGGTTTTCCAACTACATTCAAAGCGGTTTACATAGTATATACAGGTACTTATTTGTACCTGGGGCAATGGAGGGTTAAGTGACTTGTCCAGAGTTGCCAGGAACTTCCTTGCTGTTTGTGATTCCTGTTGATCCTTATGATTGTCTGCCTGCTGTGATTACCTTCTAAATGTGCTGATTGTCAACTGATGTGAAAACAGCTGTGTCCATAAAACCTGACCTGTTTGTCAAATTAAACAAAAAACTAGGTGAAATTTGTAAGGACTTAATCTGCTCTAAACAGACTGTGAGGGGCATTTTCGAAAGAAACGTCTAAGTTTGGATTTGGACATCTTTATAAAACATCCAAACCCAGAGGCGGGGAAAACCATATTTTTGAAAAAAATGGATGTCCATCTTTTGTTTTCGAAAATATCATTGAAGACGTCCAAATCCAAGGAAGTCCTTAAATTTGGATGTCTTTGACTTGCGGCCATTTTCGAACACAAAGACGTCCAAATGGAAGACAGTCAAAACAGAGGAGTAGTGGCTTAATGGTTAGTGTAGTGGGCTTTGATCCTGGCAACATGGGTTCAATTCCCACTGCTGCTCCTTGTGACTTTGGGCAAGTCAAATGTACCAGAGGCCTTTTTGAATATGACATCTAAGTCTGAATTTGCATGTTTTTTTGTAAAATGTCCAAACTCAGAACAGGAAAGGTCATTTTCTACAAAAAATGGTCTATCTTTTCCTTTTGAAAGTGCTGTTTGGAAAAATGTTTTGTGATTTGGGGGAGGAAGGGGAGGTGATCCATGAGTCCCTCCAGTGGTCATCTGATCATTTGGGGCACCTCTTGTATGGAGTAGAGGAGTAGCCTAGTGGCTAGTACAGCAGACCTTGATCCTGGGGAAGTTGGTTCAATTCCCACTGCAGCTATTTGTAGCTCAAAAGTCTTAATTTTGTTCCATTATTGCTGAAAGATGTCCATATCTTAGGAACGCCCAAGTCCCACCTTGAACACACCCCTAGTACGCCCCCTTTAGACTTCAGAGAAAGACATCCAAAAAGAGGTTTTGATAATAATGATTTGGACATTTCTGTGAGATAAATGTCCAAATGCTGACTTATGTCACTTTTTGGACGTCTATCTCTTTTGAAAATGAGCCCGTGTGATCCAGTAAGTAACGTGTAGGTTCACTATAAAGGACATTTCATTTGGAAAAATATTGGAAGGATGATTTACTGAGAAAGGTGATCAATAGAAATAAAACAAAACATGAAAAAGAAAATAAGATGATACCTTTTTTATTGGACATAACTTAGTACATTTCTTGATTAGCTTTCGAAGGTTGCCCTTCTTCATCAGATTGGAAATAAGCAAATCTTGGTAGATGACAGTCTATCCCCACCCTGTTAGATTGTCACTGAAATGCTTTGATGTCTCACTTATATATACTGTGATCTACCAAGATTTGCTTATTTCCGATCTGACGAAGAAGGGCAACCTTCGAAAGCTATTCAAGAAATGTACTAAGTTATGGCCAATAAAAAAGGTATCATCTTATTTTCTTTTTCATGTTTTATTTTGTTTTATTTCTTTTGATTACCTTTAAAAGTGGACTAACATGGCTACCACACCTCTCTACTCATTGATAAAGGTGGAAACCTGATATTTGGAGAGGAATTTGGGACGAGTGTGAAGGTTTGGCAATTAAAAAAGGTTTGGCAATTAAAATTCAATGCGAAGAAATGCAAAGTGATGCACTTAGGGAATAGAAATCCACGGGAGACGTATGTGTTAGGCAGGGAGAGGGATCTTGGGGTGATAGTATCTGAGGATTTGAAGGCGATGAAACAGTGTGACAAGGCGGTGGCCGTAGCTAGAAGGTTGTTCGGCTGTATAGAGAGAGGTGTGACCAGCAGAAGAAAGGGGGTGTTGATGCCCCTGTATAAGTCGTTGGTGAGGCCCCACCTGGAGTATTGTGTTCAGTTTTGGAGGCCGTATCTTGCTAAGGATGTAAAAAGAATTGAAGCGGTGCCAAGAAAAGCTACAAGAATGGTATGGGATTTGCATTACAAGACGTATGAGGAGAGAATTGCTGAACTAAACATGTATACTCTGGAGGAAAGGAGAAACAGGGGTGATATGATACAGACGTTCAAATATTTGAAAGGTATTATTCTGCAAACGAACCTTTTCCGGAGATGCGGCGGTAGAACGAGAGGACATGAAATGAGATTGAAGGGGGGCAGACTCAAGAAAAATGTCAGGAAGTATTTTTTCACAGAGAGAGTAGTGGATGCTTGGAAATGAAAACGGTAACGGAATTCAAACATGCGTGGGATAAGCATAAAAGAATCCTGTGCAGAAGGAATGGATCCTCAGGAGCTTAGTCGAGATCGGGAGGTGGGGCTGGTGGTTGGGAGGCGGGGATAGTGCTGGGCAGACTTATACGGTCTGTGCCAGAGCCGGTGGTGGGAGGTGGGACTAGTGGTTGGGAGGCAGGGATAGTTGGGAGGCGGGGATAGTGCTGGGCAGACTTATACAGTCTGTGCCAGAGCTGGTGGTTGGGAGGCGGGGCTGGTGGTTGGGAGGCGGGGGGATAGTGCTGGGCAGACTTATTCGGTCTGTGCCCTGAAGAGCACAGGTACAAATCAAAGTAGGGTATACACAAAAAGTAGCACATATGAGTTGTCTTGTTGGGCAGACTGGATGGACTGTGCAGGTCTTTTTCTGCCGTCATCTACTATTTTACTATGTTACTAATTACTTCTATATCACTACTAGACATAGAAGGCACTGTACACTTTGTATGCAGATACTTTCTCAGTCCCTAGAGGGCTCACAATTTAAGGGACCCTTTTACAAAGGCGCATAGGCACCTACGTGCATCCAACACACTTCACATTGGCACTACAGCTCGGCTACCACTTGCCCTGGGTGGTAATTCGCACACCCAAAACACATGGTAGAAAATATTTTCTATTTTCTACCACGTGTCGCTTAGCCGACGGTAATCGGCAGATGACACATGCTGGACGCTTACCACCCAGTTTGGCTTGAGACCTTACCGCTAAGTCAATGGATGGCGGTAAGGTCTCAGGCCAAACATGGGCACGTGCTGGTTTTCATTGTGCCGCACGTCCATTTTCCGGAACATTTAAAAAAAAGCCTTTTTTTTCCAGGAACGCTGAGAAAACAGACCAGTGCACGTCCAAAACATTCATTTACACCAGCGCAGGCCACTTTTGGGCACACCTTAGTAAAAGGGCTCCCAGGTTTTTGTACCTGGGGCAATGGAGGATTAAGTAAGCTGCCCAACATAACAAGGAGCTGCAGTGGGAATTGGACCCAGGTTGCCAGAATCAAAGCCCCCTACACTAACCATTAGGCCACTCCTTATTATGAAAAAACAGCTGGATTAGAGTCATGTTGATGTACATGGCACAATGGGAGGTTTCCGTTGAAGCAACCAAGAGCAGTAAAGAAATTGGGTTAACCTTCTATAATGTAGTGATAAGTGCCTGTTGCAGTAAAGTGAACCCAGAGTGGCTTGATTTTCTCACAGATATGCAAGCATTCAAACATTTGTTTGGGGAAAGGAGGGAAAGAAAAGGGATCTAAAAATTTGCCCTCATACCAGATAGCAAACCTCCACCACTGAAGACATATGACTTCTTGTTGGTTTCCTTCCTACAAGCCAGAAGGAGAAAAACAAACTCACTAAGCCACAACACTGCAGGGCCAAGGGCCAACAACACGGTGGTGCAGTGGGACATAAAAAAAATAAATAAGTGAAGCTTTAGAAATGCTGCAAAACTAGTGAAACTAATTAAGGAAGATAAAAGTCATGAAAGCAGGAAGCAAGTTTTAATCAGAACAAAGATCTAATCACTTGCTGATCTTCATCTGGGCACCCAGTGGAAATAGTGGGAAAAATGAAATTAAAGAACTATGAGGTTTTAGGTCACAGGAAATCCAACACATGCCTGAAAAATACATTCAGAAAACTTTGGGATCTACTCTGAGTCAGTGGCGCAGCTACGGGTGGGCCTGAGTGGGCACAGGCCCACACAGTCTTGGCTTTAGGCCCACCCAACTGCAGCACCACACTGCTCTCTTCCACACTCTTCTCCATGGTGTCCCAGCTTTTGCATTCCAGGATCTGAACCCCTTCCCTCCCCGGTGTCGGTACAGGTGTCTTCAGCACCTGCAGTGATTCATTCTCGCTGCTTGCGCCAGCCCCGCAGGCTTCCATGTTCCACGTTACGCCAGAGAGGAAACAGGCAATGACGTCAGTGAAGGCGGGAAATGGCAGATGGAAGCCTGCGGAGCTGGCGCAAGCAGTGAGAATGAATCGCTGTCGGCGCTGAGGATGCCTGTACCGACATCGGGGAGGGACGGAGTTCAGAGACAGATGATGGGACACTGCAGAGGAGAGGGAGAAGACGTGGGGTAGGTGAAACCCCCCCCCTCTTATGCTCTTAAAAAATATCTCCGGGAAGATATATGTGGTTTGGGGGGGGGGGGGGGGGGGGGAAGAAGCACGTGCACATGGAATAGCCCACCCAAAATACCGAGTCTAGCTACGCCTCTGTAGTATATGCAATGGTCACATGAACTGTGTGTGTGACTAGATGTCCACTTATCATCAGAGAATACCTGAAGTCACAATACAGGAACTTGTACATTAATGTGTCAGATCTCTAAGAAGTTACAGTTGTATGAATAGAAATAGCATTGATTGTTTTTAACTAACTTGATACTTGTCATCATCAGTATACTTTGAGATTTTGTTGTGCCGAGAAAAGACCAACTTCAACCCACTCTTTACTAGATTGGTGGCAATAATAGTTGTGCCATGAATATCATCTCTGACACTTCAGTCTACATCCCTCTTAAAATGGTTCCCAGTGACATCTCTTCAAACAAAAACTGTTGCACAGATATGAAGAACAAACTCCACCCAAAACTACACACAATAATTCTTAAATTCTTGTGGTACAATCACAATGAATATACAAAAACTTTTTCTTTTTGAAATTTCTGTTTTGAATTTTCTGGGAGGAAAGACCTCAGAAGCCTAACGTGCTCAGTGCCACAGCACAGACAGTTTTAAGCACTACAAAGGCACCCTGCTCAATCATTGGTCAAAAACCTCCAATTCTTTACTTTTTTTCTTTTTGCATTAACTTAAAGTGCTTGAAGATTTTACTTTTATGTGATGTTTTAATTACCCCTTGCAGAATACCAACTAGTTGAAAAGTATCCACAACATGATGGTGCCAGAGGTGGACTGACCATTCGGGCAATGCCTGAGGGCCCAGTGCAGTTGGAGGGCCCAGCATCTCCTCCCCACATGTCCGACATCTCTCTCCCCTCTGTCCCTGGGTCCAGCACTCCACCCCTCTCAGCCTCCCATTTACTCAAATGTCCCTTTCTCCATAGAGGATCCCAGCTGTTTGCCGCTGACCAGAACTTTCTCTCTGCTGTGGTCCGTCCCTTTCTGACATAACTTTGTGCTTCTGCAAGGGTGGGCCGTGGCAGAGAGGTTCTGGTCAGCGGCAGACAGCCGGGGCTTTGTACGGAGAAAGGGACATTTGAGGTAAATGTGAGGGGAGAGAGCTAGATCCAGGGACAGAGGGGGAGATGTTGGCCTCAGTAGGAGAGAGGAGAGATGGTGGACCTGGGGAATGAAGGGAGGGAGGGGGCAGAGATGGTGGAGCTGCATTGGGGAGAAGATGGTGCATCAAGGGGAGGGAGAAAGAATGAGGGAGAGATGTTGCATCTGGGGGGGGGAGGGGGAGGAATGTTGGATCTGGGGAAGGGGAAGAGATGTAGGACCCAGGAATGGAGGGGGAGGAATATGGGATCCAGGGGTGGGAGGCCTAGATCCCTCTTATTGCCAATTGGCCCAGATCCCTGTCCATCTGCCCCTGTATGATACACAGTTTGCCAGTGAGCGTGCATAGGGATGACGTTTCGGATAAGCATGAGCAGGGCACGCCAGTGCACATGTACATTAAAAACACAATCCAATCAAGTTAATTCTCCAACTATCTTAAATGTATGTAAAATCTGAAACAATCAGTATCATCAAAAATGGAAGGAAAAAGCCACATTATGCTCTGATTAAAAAATCTTATGAGCTTCAGATCATCATTGGCACAAAGAAACCTTCCATTCATTTGAATTTATTATTTGTGTAGACAATTTCTTCAACAGTTTTTATCGCCACTAAATCAAAAGGAAGGAGAACACTTATCTTAGGACAGAATCCTCTTAGGGCATAGTTTTGTGAGGATGAAGCGATATATGTAAGATGTCAGAACTGCAAAACTCTTGTCAATATCTGACCTGGAAAGAGCAATGTACCATCACAGTAGTTCAGATATTGATAAATGAGAAAGCATAGTGTAAATAAGGTTTAAAGTGCTTGAGTATTTACAAATAAATTTTAGACCCAATTTTGAGCCAGTCTAGTCACTAGCTTAAGCTAAATGCCAGTGCTGACATTCAGCTTAACCTTTTTTTCTATTATTATGGTACATTATAATATTACAAGAAATAATACAGAAAAATAATAACAGCAAAAACATGTAACTACAAAATGTTCCATATGAAGCCCACATAAGGGGAATAATTAACCTGAAATCTGGGAAACAAAGAAAAAAAATCTAAAATCTAACATAACGTGTAAACTTAAAGAGACCAAGCAAAACGATAAATTTAGAACCTTACATTATTCTTATCCTTATCTGCAAAGAAATACTCAGTCAACATATTTTTAACAATAGGCTTACAAACTAACAAAAATTTCAAGTTGAGTGGAGTCTAGAAAAACCTAAAGGTTGCTCTCCTAGTCAATTAGATTTGCAAGAAAATTCAAGGAAAAAGGAGACTCCTATTGCCAAAACTTCTGATTTTAGCTGTTGGAAAGCTTTTCTACATAATTGACTTGACCTAGAGACATCAGAGAACAACATTACTGCTTGCCCACAAAACAATAAACTCCTCTTAGCAAAATAAAGCTTTTAGAATTGCCATCTTTAGTTCTTCTGACTGCAATGTAACCATTAAAGTAGCTCGCTTGCTTTCAATGAGATAATTCTAAAAATTTAGACACATCTAAACTATCAGGAGAATTGATCACATCCATTGCTTTTTCTTCCTTAACCTCTTTAGAGCCCTTAGGTATATAATAAAGGTTAGATACAGTCACAGCTTCAAAATTTGGAAACTGTAGTATATCTCGCAAGTATATTTGAAGCAGCTCTAGAGGAGCTAGGTAGTGTTTCACTAGGAAATTTAAGAGTCTTAGGTTACGTGCTCGAACAAAATTTTCTATAGCCTTCATTTGCAGGTAAATCAACAGATTATCTTTATAGTAACAGCTATTACTGCTGCATGCAGTGATTTAAGTTGGGAATCAATCTTAGTTGCTGACTGTTCCAAAAAAACAATGCGGTTATCATGCTCAGACAGTTTTTGAGAAGAATCTTCAGAGAATTTAGATAATAAGTTCTCATGCAAAACTTTCTCTATTCTCAATATTTCAACTCCAAGGAGGTAATCAAGTCTCTAGTGGAGTGTATCCTCTGGGGCATCCTTCCCAGTCCTTTAACCTTGTTCAAAGCAATTTTGTTAATCAAAAGGTGGTTGTGGGGGGAGAGACAAGATGGCGTCTTGAGGAGAACGCAGAAAGGCGGCTCTTCACCCGTTTTCCTCTAACTTGAAACTTTTTACCTGAATAAATGCCGAAGAGGAGGGGTAAACAGCATGTCAGCCCCACTACGCCTCTGAGACCAATAGGGCCGATAGACCGCTTTGCAGTGCCTGGAAGCTTTTCGAGGCTGGATGCCTTGCTGCTGGAGGGAACAGTGGGAGGTATCCCGCTCTCCCAGCTTGAGGCTGAGATCTCACTCAGCCCTGATGAACGGAGCCCTCCGACAATGCTGTTTTCATCCAACAGGGAAGTAACTCAACATAAAGCTTTCCTTTGAGCAGCAGGCAAATGAAGCCCACCTTAGCCTCTTCCATAAGAACCTTCTGTGGTTGTGTCAATAACCACGGGAAACTTTTCATAAAGAAACTCTGTAACGCAGAGCTGCTCAGTAACCCAGTTCCAGTAGACAAACCTTTTAGCCAATCCTGGTTCTGAAGTATATCCCAAAGCAGTGAGGAATTTATAGTACCTGATTCAACCCATTGAACTCATTGCTGCAGGCCCCATATTTCATCATGATAGGCTTATCAGAAAGCCAGGACCAGCTTTAACTTTCCCTGTTGGGCCGGGTAACATGGCTGTTCTGCTATGCTGCTGCAGTTAATAATGGGAAAAGTATGCATAGCATGTTTCATGGAATTATTTCCATACATACATATATCTATACCTACTGTATATAGATATTTGTGTGTGTATCTTTGTATGTATATGTGTGCATTAGTGTGTGTGTGTGTGTGTATTGACTCTTATGGCGTTAATTTTCAAAGCATATGGATGTCTTAAAAGGCTGAAATGGACACCCATGTGCTTGAAATGTCTAAGCAGCAATTTTGTGAAGGCAGAAAAGGGATGTCCAACACTGCAGTACATCCAAATAGTAAAGGGGTGTATATGTTTGCTGTGTTAGTCGACTTTAACAGTAATAAATAGAAAAAAAAACAACAGAAAAGAAAATACGATTGTACTTGCTTTCATTTTTGTGCTGTTTTATTTCTATTTATTACCTATAAGCTACAGTAGGTGTTCAAATGTATCTGAATCCTTCTATCAGCTTGTTATTTAGATGATTGCGTCAATCTATCCATATCTTTACTTTGGCAGGTTCTTAGCTTGCTGCTCCAACTCTTAGGCCTCCTACTCCACTCCTGTCTAAGAGAGTTCATGCATGAGCTGTATATCAGTTGTCTGAAAATGCCATCCTTCAGTACGATTAGACATATGTGTGTTGTAGGACAATGGGCTTCTTTGTATCTATTTTTAAAGGTGGTGTTCCTAGAGGAACAGGAAGATTGGTCCATGTACATCACTGGGTGGCCAATAGATAGATAGTACATAGATAAACTGGAAGAAAAGCTTATATGGTGTGAAGCCCCACCCAGCGCATCTCAGGATACACTGGGCAGGGTTGGGCACCGCCATTTTCCAGGCGATGCTGATGGAAGAAGAGGGAGGCCATCTCCCTCCTCCAACTGAAGGTAGGGGGTGGGAAGGGCCGCCAGACCACCAGACCACCAGGTGGGGGGGGGGGGGGGATTGACCCGTGGCCCACTGGGCCACCAGGGACATCAGAGGGATGCTAGTGAGAGTTAGGGGGCTGGAGACATACCAGATTTCCAGCCCCCCCCTAAAATTGTGTCGGGGGGGGGGGGGGTCAGGGGGACCAGAGGTCCACTGGTCCTCCGGCCCCCTGTCACTGGAGGGGGTTGAGTTGGGGTTCCTGCAAGGGTCTGCTGCATTGGGGGGAATGGGGGCCTGCTAGCATGCAAATGTATGCTGGACAGGGCTCACCATTCCTCCCCAATGGTCTGCAAACCCTAACACCAGCTCTGAGGTGATGTGGGGCTTGCCGCAGCTAGCGAGCCAATCTTTGGTGCACTGGGTGCTGATCATTGGGGATGAATAGGTTTAGCATGCATTTGCATGCTACTTACGCTAAAAGCCCTACTTTGCGTTCATTTGCATGCTAGTTGCGTTCAGAGCCCGTGAGCATGTTGTTTCACTTGGTCAGGGGCTCTGATCATGGGGCGGTAGAAAATGCAGTCGCTAGTATGGCACTAACAGACTCTAGCGCCTGCATTTGCTTCTGATCATCAGTCCATACTTAGGAAATGCAGATCAAGTAGGCAGCAAAGATAAAGGAAAGAGAAGCAAAGAAAAACATGACTGGGAACTAAATCCTGACATCCATGAATAAATCCCAATAAATAAGTAAATACATAAAAAGAAGCTGCAAATTATAGGGAGTAATGGAGAAAACCTTATTTTAAATTATAAAAGCACAAGAAAGAAAATCATTGGCTAATTGTATTTTGTGAACAATTAAGGTTGCTATGGGAAAGTTTGGTGAGATATCTAGAGGTGACCCCCAAGGAAATAAAATTGGTAAGTGTCCTGAAAAGTCATTGCAAATATGGGTTTTGGAGCAAGACAGACAGAGTGATCAACACACACTGGCACAGCAAATTATACCGAGAGATAATCTACAGATGAATGGCCATCACGGGTGGAAACTTCTCGCAGGAAGGGGGTGGGGGAATGGCCCAACAAGAACAGTTGACATCCTAAAACAGATCAAGACTCTTACCAGCTGTGTCATTATCTATTACAGAGCATACCCACTCAGTATGGCACTTTGCAAGTTGCCATGGAAATTCTACTGTTCTTTCATTACTCCCTACAAACAGAGGAAGTATGTGCTAGATTTGAGAGCGAGCACCTTATACTTCTCTTCTTAGCTTAAAAAAAGAAGACTCACAGCACACTGACATTTGCCTGTGTCTCTAATTTAAGTGGCATACTTGGTTATGGTGGTTTGCTTATTATCTGAATTTCTTTTTTTTTTTTTTTTACAGAGAGCCGTCATGATCTATGTTCTGTGAAAGCACAATATGACTGCTGTCTGGCCGCTTCCTTCTATCTGTTAGTGAAACATATTCATCAGAGATGGGAAACTAGTCAGCTAATCCTGAAACCTGTGAGAAAATGAGGAGGAAGGAGTCAGTGGACACATTGCTTATCTTGGACTGGCTCTGTAAAACAGAAGACATTGTATTTGTATCTAAGATGCATTAGTGTTCCTGAAATTCATGTGTTGGCAGCTGGTAAAAATGCTTTTGCTGATCTCATTGTATTGACGGAAAGTAACAACACTGCTATTGACCTGTTGAAAAGTGAAGGTTTTAGGGATGTGCACAGAGAAACAATTTTGGGTTTGTTTTTGTAAAATTTGGCTTCCCCTGCTTTTATTTTGACTTTTAATAACCAAAAATGTAAATGTGTGCAAATTGTCTACACATTAATTTATCAAACTGATTGTGCATGCACTAAATGTTTTAATGTACACTAACAAATGAGCACCACTAGTAGTATAACAGCCTTCCTTCCTCTCCATCTTCCCCAGTGCTGTAGCTACAGACACCGGAATGCAACTGTTTAGAGGCAGCCACAACTCATCACTAAAAAACAAACACTGCATCCTCTCTAAAATACTACTAAGAACACCTACAAATGGAAGAGAAAAAAGGGACTAAACAAGGAAAAATGTTAATTCTATTTGTCCAGTGCTGTCAAGATACATAACATTATATTGTATAATTCATATGACTTCACGGCTTCCTCCATAAAATCCTTTCAACGTGCAGTGCATTAAATGATAAAATCGTATGTTATTTTACCACAGATCCAGCTACATAATTTATTTATCTATTTTAGCGCATTTATAGCCCACATTTTCCCACAAGCGCAGGCACAATGTGGCTTACAACAGTGCATGAAACAATACAATAGGAAAGATAAAGCATAGGACAACAGAATAGACAGAGAAAACATTGAAGGGGTAAAATGTTGATATGTAAAGCATGCAAAGCACCTCATTATTATGCAAATTGAATAACACAGCTTTGCAACCTGCATTATTCCTGGATAAAAGTGAACATAAGAACATTATAGTAGCCATACTGGGTCAGACCAATGGTCCATCTAACCCAGTATCCTGTTTTCCAAACAGTGGCCAAGGCAGGTCATAAGTACCTGGCAGAAACTCAAATCGTTGCAACACTCCATACTACAAATCTTAGGGCAAGCAGTTGCTTCCTCATGTCTCTCTCAATAGCAGACTATGGACGTTTTCTCCCGGAAACTGTCCAAACCTTTTTTAAACCCAGATACACTAACTGCTGTTACCACATCCTCCGGTAAAGAGTTCCAGAGCTTAACTATTTGTTCAGTGAAAAAATATTTCCTCCTATTTGTTTTAAAAGTATTTCCATGTAACTCCCTTGAGTGTCCCCTAGTCTGTACTTTTGGAATTAGTAAAAAATCAATTATACACCACTGAGGATTTTGTAGACCTCAATCATATCTCCCCTCATCCATCTCTTTTCCAAGCTAAAGAGCCCTAACCTCTTCCTCTTTAGCCTTTCCTCATACTAGAGGAGATCCATCCCTTTTATCATTTTGGTCGCTCTTCTTTGAATCTCTTCTAATTCCACTATATCTTTTTTTGAGATACAGCGACCAGAACTGAATGGAATACTCAAGGTGTGGACGCACCATGGAGAGATACAAAGGCATTATAGCATTTTCAGTCTTATTCACCATCCCTTTCCTAATAATTCCTAGCATCCTGTTTGCTTTTTTGGCCGCTGCTGCACACTGAGCCCTTATTTGTCAGCTGATCCCTAGCAGCAGTATCATGAGATTATTGCTAGGGGTTGACTAGTACCATTTTGATTACTAGTGATTGCTCCTGTGCCCTTGTCAGACACTAGAGATAGTCCTGGTAAGTGCCAAGGGTGTCCTATGCAAGGGAGTCTTATGTCAGGGACTTTTGGGCTGAAGAGACATCTGCTCCAGGAATCGTGGGAAGGGGATCCTGGGGTAGGGTGATAGTTTCTTGCATGCCCTCTTTAAATACTTGCATCGGAGCTTCAGGCCACACATTGGCAGTGCAATGTTTCTGGGAAGTAAAAATAACTCAAGCTCAGAGCTGGTGTTCTTTTTCTAGGAAAAACACATAACTTGTAAGGTTGAATGCAAGTTGCGTTATTCATTTACCTAGACGTGGTACTGAGTTACTGCAGATTAGTGACTCCTATGATAACTTGAGTTGTGGTAATTTATCAGAGCTTAGTAACTATCTCTCTAAATTGGATCATGGGGAGGCTAAGGGGCCAATATTCAGACCACAGGAGTTAGCCAGGCTGACTCCCACAGTTGGTGCTGAGCCTCGATATTCAATGTTGGGCTGTTTCCAGTGATGGGCATTGAATATCTGGTTTATTTTTGGCCGGTTTAAACATAACCAGTCAAGTCAATATTCAGTGCTGGCTGGTTAAGTTTAAACTGGCCAAGAACTTTCTGAGAAGTTCTGAGAGAAGAGGACATTTCTCTGGTAAGTGAACACTATTTTGCTTTGTGCTTTGGGAACTTAAAGATTGGGGTTTAAAGGAGGAATTGTAAGTTAATGATAGGCAAAATAAAAATATACAAAGCAAATTTTATCAACTAATCTCCTTCGTCTTTTCCACTTAGTTTTAAAAACTTTGTACCACAGCATTAACAGATAGAATGTAGCAGGCACTGCAGGATCTAGTTTAGTATTAAGGGGGAATAAAGAGAGAGGGAGAGAGAGAGAGAGAGAGAGAGAAAGGCAAGCATTATTAACTAGTTGCCATAGTGTACAACCCTTTTCCCGTAGTTTTAAACTGAAATTTTCTCTAGAAATAAGCATTTTTCCCATAGTTTTAAACTGAAACCCTTTCTAGAGGTAGACACTAAACAGCAAAAAAACTCTTGTTCTAAAAGGCAGTTATTTTCTGTTCCTTGGCTGCTGGAGAGGTAGCACATCCAGCGACCTCAATTAAGTGTTAATTAAGGTGTGGGGAAGTAGAATACTTGCATAGGTTGCTGAGTCAGCTTCAAAGAGCCTGTTTAAAAAAGGCCCCTTAGATTCAAAAACTATATAAAGAGGAAAGGTCCCACTGAACTTTCTTTCTGAGAAGTTCCGAGAGAAGAGGACATTTCTTTGGTAAGTGAACACTATTTTGCTTTGTGCTTTGGGAACTTAAAGATTGGGGTTTAAAGGTAGGTTAGTGATAGGCAAAATAAAAACATAAAGAGCAAATGTAATCTCCATAGTCTTTTCCACTTAGTTTTTAAAAATTTTGTACCACAGCATTAACA
This sequence comes from Microcaecilia unicolor, assembly GCF_901765095.1. Taxonomy (NCBI): domain Eukaryota; kingdom Metazoa; phylum Chordata; class Amphibia; order Gymnophiona; family Siphonopidae; genus Microcaecilia; species Microcaecilia unicolor. The sequence goes on along the minus strand of NC_044032.1, from coordinate 451,115,694 downwards.
TATAGAATCTAGGAGGCACTGCAGGATCTAGTTTAGTCCTGTAAGGGGGTCATTTTTTAAAGTCTCTTTTCATGTAAAGCCTATTTTACACATACTAAAAGGCTTAAAATTACATGACTGCATAAACACATAGAGGGGCATAATCGAAAGGGGCGCCCAAGTTTTCCTGAGGATGTCCTCGCAGGACGTCCCGGGGAAACCCGTATTATCAAAACAAGATGGGTGTCCATCTTTCGTTCAGATAATACAGTCGGGGACGCCCAAATCTTGAAATTTAGGTCGACCTTAGAGATAGTCGTCCCTGATTTTTGGCGATAATGGAAACCGTGGACGCCCATTTCAGAAACAACCAAATCCAAGCCCTTTGGTCATGGGAGGAGCCAGCATTCATAGTGCACTGGTCCCCTCACATGCGAGGACACCAACTGGGCACCCTAGGGGGCACTGCAGTGGACTTCAGAAATTGCTCCCAGGTGCATAGCTCCCTTACCTTGTGTGCTGAACCCCCCAAAACCCACTCCCCACAACTGTACACCACTACCATAGCCCTTATGGGTGAAGAGGGGCACCTACATGTGGGTACAGTGGGTTTCTGGTGGGTTTTGAAGGGCTCACATTTACCACCACAAGTGTAACAGGTAGGGGGATGGGCCTGGGTCTGCCTGCCTGAAGTGCACTGCACCCACTAAAACTGCTCCAGGGACCTGCATACTGCTGTCATGGAGCTGGGTATGATATTTGAGGCTGGCATAGAGGCTGGAAAAATATTTTTAAAAATCTTTTGAGGGTGGGAGGGGGTTAGTGACCACTAGGGGAGTAAGGGGAGGTCATTCCTGATTCCCTCTGGTGGTCATCTGGTCATTTAGGGCACATTTTGTGGCTTGGTCATAAGAAAAAAAGGACCAAGTAAAGTCGTCCAAGTGTTTGTCAGGGACACCCTTCTTTTTTCCATTATCGGTCAAGGACGCCCATGTGTTCGGCACACCCCAGTCCCGCCTTCGCTACACCTCCGACATGCCTCTATGAACTTTGGTCATCCCTGCAACAGAAAGCAGTTGAGGACGCCCAAAATCGGTTTTCGATTATGCCGATTTGGGTGACCCTGTGAGAAGGATGCCCATCTTGCGATTTGTGTCGAAAGATGGGCACCCTTCTCTTTCAAAAATAAGCCTGATCGGGGTCCTTTTTCTAAGCAGCGGCAGAAAGTGTCCTCAGCATGTTCTTATGTGGGTTTTTCCTATGTGCTTAGGCCGTTCTTACCGCAGCCAGAAAATGGCCGATTTTTCATTTTCCAAATTAATAGACATGTGCTAATGTTGCCATTAACATGTGGTCAATACCAAAAATTAGAACGTGAGTCCTTATCACCACTATTTTGTAGGTGGTAAGGGCTCATGCATTCATCCCATGTTAATCAGTTAGTGTGCATTAACCCCCAGATTCTATATAGAATGCCTAGAGATCGGAACTGAAATCGAAGCATATTCTATAACAATGCGCATAACTTAATTGGCTTAACAAGCTAATCAGTGATGATGACAGCTCTTAACAAGCAATAATGAGCACTAATTGGCAATAATTAGAATTTAGGCACTCAGCTTGCTAAGAGTATTCTGTACTACACTGCACCTAACTTCTAATGCGCGCAGGCAAAAAGTGGCATTTTGTGGGCGTTGTAAAATTTACACGTGTAGTTATCGTATTCTGCACACTAGTCCAATTTATGGTCCTCACTCATGAAGATTATTGCAACGGAATCTACGTGGGATGCAAAGAACAAACATTAAAGAGGCTACAAACAGCACAAAACACAGCAGCAAGATTGATATTCGGAAAATATTGATTTGAAAGTGCAAAACCACTACTCCAGAATCTACAATGGTTCCCTATTAAAGCACGTATAACCTTTAAGCTATATTCTTTGGCCTACAGAATAATCTTCAGCCTCAAACCAGAATACATGACAAACCTGACAGCATGCAATGCAATTAAGGTCACAAGAACCTATCTTACCCTTCATTTCCCCAGATGTCAAGGTCTAAAATACAAATCAACACATACAACTAACTTTACATACCTATGCACCAGAGCCTGGAATACACTCCCGAAAGACCTACAATGAACAAACAACTAATTAACTTTTAGAAAACTCCTGAAAGCCCACTTCTTCAGAAAATCCTTCTTCGACAAACCCACTTAATCGAGTTCAACACCGGCCAACACACCACAATCTAGAAGCACTGACAAAACTGAACATTGTCTATGTCTGATCCTAAAATGTTCTGTAAAATTTCTAAAATAAGCTAACTGTAAGCCACATTGAACTAACTGTAAGCCACATTGAACCTACACTAGTTGGAAATGTGGGGTACAAAAGCTAAAATAAAATAAAAATATGGCCCAGTGCGCCTAAATCTACATGCCTCCATTTACAGCAATGAAAATGTGGCATGTAGTTTTAGGTGCTGAGATATCAACTAAGCATATTTAATATAGTGCGCCTAAATCTAGGCACCACTTATAGAATATACTTAGTCGGCACTGATTTCCACATCACGCGCCCCCCCCCCCCCCCCCCCCGCCTGCGAGATGACACCTCCCCCCCCTGGCAAAATGACACCCCCCTCGGGTGCACGCCGCTGGGGGGGGGGTGCCGTGGCACGCGCCTGTGGGCTCCGACTTCACTAACTTCGCTCGTTCGCTGCAGCTCCCTCTGCCCCGGAACAGAAAGTAACCTGTTCCGGGGCAGAGGGAGCTGCAGTGAACGAGCGAAGTTAGCAAAGTCGGAGCCCACAGGCGCGCGCCGCGCCACCCCCCAGTGGCGTGCACCCAGGGCGGACCGCCCCCCCGCGGTATGCCACTGGGGGGAGAGGTGAAAGGAGGGAAGAAGTAAATTTGCGACTCACCAGAGATAAATATCTGAAGACCTCCAGACTCAACCAACCCACAAAGCTCAAATTCAGAAAAGAACTGAAAATCTACCTTTTCAAAAAATTCTATAGTACAAATCTACCTCATCAAAACCCTTCAGAAAACCACAAAAACTACTGACCTATCTCTATCAATGTCCCATTTCTACAAACCTACCTCACCAAAATTCTTTAGAAAAAAACTAACACATAAATTATAGTCCTACCTCCTTCAGATCATGGGGAACTGGGATCGATTCCCACTGCAGCTCCTTGTGACTCTGGGCAAGTCACTTAACCCTCCATTGCCCCTGGTACAAATAAGTACCAGTATATACTATGTAAATCACTTTGAACATAGTTGCAAAAGTCACAGAAAGGCAGTATATCAAGTCCCAAGTCCCTTCCCTTCACTTCAAAACATCCCCTTAGAAAATTCTAAAGACTGTCGATATCCTCTCCATGTCAGATCAGTTAAATACTAATGTAACTGTCAACCAAAATGTAAATTGAAATCCACTTTGAGCCGAAAACTTGTTTTTGGATAACAGTGGGATACAAGAAAGCATAAATAAATAAACTCCACTTGCTGGAGATAGTTAAAAACATTTCTCTCTTGGCATCCAGTCCAGCTCCTCAGTATTTTCTACCTCCACCTGCTGGTTGATGGACACAACTATCTGACAGGTTCTGGAATAGTGGGAAGCTACCTAATAGAAGAGATGTTTGGAGGAGACAGGAGACCTTGCAATGTGATTCTTTTTTTTTAAAGTCATGATTAATAATTCACGCATTAATTGCAGAGTTAACTGAGATTAACATGGAGCCCTAACAGAAACAGAGAAAATTATGGCAGATAAAGACTGTGGTGTCCTATCCGGTATGCCTATTTACACCCTCTACTTCTCTACTGTATCTTCCTCTCCTTAAGAGGTCCTATACCATCCACTTTATCTTTCTATCCCTATAAGATCCTACATGCTTGTCCCACGCGTTCTTGAATTCAGATACAGTCTTTGTTTCCACCACCAATATTGGGAGGCTGGTTCATGCATCCATCATCCTTTCTGTAAAAAACTATTTCCTTAGGTTACTCCTGAGTGTGTCCACTTTCACCTTCATCCTATGAGCCTCTTTCCCGAGCTTCCTTTCAATTCAAAGTAGCCTGAATTTATGACATAGAGGTATTTAAGTGTCTTATCTCCCCTCCCCCCTCGTCCATATTGAGATCTTTTAAGTCTGTCCCCAACGTTGAGTAGCCACTCTCTGGACCAACTCCATCCTGTTTTTATCTTTTTAAGGTGCAGTCTTCAGAACTGTGCACAATACTCTAAATAAGGTCTCACCGGAGATTTTATACAGAGGCACTATCACCTCCTTTCCCTACTGGTCATTCCTCTCCTTATTTACCCAAGAATCCTTCTGGCTTTTGTTGTCGCCTTTTCTAGCTGTTTGGCCACTTCAAGATCGTCAGATATGATCACACCCAAGCCCTGCTGCTCTTTTGTGCAAAGCAGTATTTCGCCTCCTATACTGTACCGTTTTGCAGTCCAAATGCATGACCCTGCATTTTTAGCATTAGGTCTCTTAGCTGCCAACTTCTGGACCATTCTTCAAGCTTTGGCAGGTCCCTCTTCATGTTATCCACACCACTGGGTAACCTTGGGTATGTCTACTCTATTGCAGAATTCAGTATCATCTGCGAAGAGGCAAACGTTACCACACAGCAGGGGCGTAGCCAGACCTTGCTGGGAGCGGGGGCCACAGCCCTAGGTGGGGGGGGGGGGCACTGTTTAGCCCCCCTCCCGCCGCCGCCCCCCCCAGCCGCCACATTGAACCCCCCGACGATCCCCTTGACACGCACACTTGACTGGCATAGCCCTGAGCCATGTGTGTGTAGTTCTTCTCTGGCTGCAGGCTCCTTGATTGCTTTGCTTCCATGCACCTGTGTCTGCTCTCTCTCTGCCTGGCTTCCAGGGTCCTTGATTGCTTTGCTTCCACGCACCTGTGTATGCTCTCTCTGCCTGGCTTCCCTTGCTTCTCTCCTATTGGCTTCCGGTTCCTCCTTCCCTGCTCTTGCCCTATGGCTGTGCTCCTTATCCTTGCTGTACCTGCTGATGTCAGACGCCAGCACTTTATCAGCTGAGCACTTCCTGGACTCCATGCTTCGGCTTCTACTTTGGTAGGTGTTACTTGCTCCGTAGTGTGCTTCTTCTCTACTTTGTCCCTCGTTGCTGACTTTGCCTGTACCTGGATTATTCTCTTACCTGCTGCCTGCCTACTGACTTTGCCTGTACCTGGATTACTTTCTTGACCTGCTGCCTGCCTATTGACTTTACCTGTGGCTGGATTACTCTCTTGCCTCCTGCCTGCCTACTGACTTTTGCCTGTACCTGGATTACTCTCTTGACCTGCTGCCTGCCTTTTCACTTTGCCTGTATCTGGATCACTCTCTTGCCTGCTGCCTGTCTGGCCATTATGTTCTCCACCCCCGCTTCCTGCTCCGTCTCGTAAGTCCTGCAGGCCGCCCGCGCCTAGGGGCTCAACCTTTGGGGAATGGCGGTCAGCGCAGGTGAAACCCGGGTTTATCCAGCCGCCAAGCAGAACCTGGTCTGAGTACCGGGCTCAGCAGCGCTCTACTTGGTAAAAGAACTCACAAGTCTGACAGTATAGTGTGGAACTGAAAAGGGAACATATATGTGGGAGGAGCATGGTTGGGATGTGGGAGTATCTTACAGAATACTATCAGATGTGCATATTGATTGACAAATCTAGGTACCTCTCCTACGTCTGCAATTGACTTGGTGTACCAATGCAGATATGTGCTAGTATTCTGTAATGGCATCAGGGTGCCCTCATGCCATTATAGAATTGGCGCTTGCCCCACTGCATTGGGATGCCAAAAAGGAGCTGCCATACTATCTATGAAACACTGATAGACTTCAACCTTAGTGGAAAGCAATGAGCCTAATATTTGATGGTTATTGCACATCAGATATTGTAAAAAGTCATTAAAATGTTACAAACCTATTCAAACACTGAAATGCATCATTAAATAACAAGAGCGGTTCACCATTCATGTAGAAAGTGGGATAGTAGACGTGTAATAGGTTTATAGGTAAGTATAACCAAACTAGTGTCCTTTTTGTGAAAATAATGGAGGCTTACAGGTCAAAGAATGGAAGAGAGATCCTGCTGTCTACCGTGGGCTTAAATGGAGATGAAAAACAGCAGGGATCCTTTAAAAGTATCTTTAAAAAGAAGGCTTTAAATTAGGAGATTGAGTAAATATTTTTAAAGGTGTGTTTAAAAGTGGAATATAAATGAGGTGGAAAATATGAAAAAGCTTTGATGAAAAATCAGAGAGAATGTTTGTGTTACAAAGCAGGAGTATATTTTTGAGCCTGAGGGGTCCTTTTACTTAGGTGCGCTGAAAAATGGCTTGCGGTAATGTAGGCGTGGGTTTTGGGCGTGCTCCGGTCCATTTTTCAGCGTGCCTGTAAAAAAGGCCTTTTGAAATTTTTTGCCGAAAATGGATGTGCGGCAAAATGAAAATTGGGGCGCGTCCATTTTGAGTCTGAGACCTTACCGCCAGCTATTGACCTAGAGGTAAAGTCTCACGTTGTAACTGGGTGGTAAAGACTTATGTGCGTCAAATGCACACATCCGATACACATGTCCAAAAATAAAATTTATTTTTCGGACGCACGCCAAATATGAAATTACCATAAGAGCCAAGCGGTAACTCCATTTTGACGTGCGTTGGGTGCACGTAGACACTTAAGTGGCTTAGTATAATGGTCCCTCAGTGTTTCAGGAGAGGAATGTGCATATGTGTATATACTGTGTGAATCCATCTATGCTACAATTGAAGGTGCTATGAAGTAACTTCTTAGTATCTTTTTTATTCTTGGCACAAATAATCTGCTTTCCCAACAACCAGCATTCAATGAAAAATTGAATATCTGCTTATTTCCCCTCTCTTGGCTTAGTCAGAGCAAACTTGCCTTTGCCGCAGCTTAGAATCTCTAAAACTAGGAAAAGTTGCTGATTTGCTAAGTCATTGCCCCACTGATAAAGAATAGTCATATCAAACCAAGTCCTACATAGACAAATACTGGAATATGATGCAACATTATTGCTCAAAGGTGTTTTACATCCGGCCGCTTGAGCTACAACATTATCATAGAACGTTCTAAATTCTAGGACACAGGAAGACTCTGGAACCCCAAAATACTGAGGGCCCTGTTTACAAAGGCGCACTAGCATTTTTAGCACACGCTAAAAATTAGCATGCCTTAACCGTGTAGACACCCATAATATTCCTATGGGCGTTTACACGGTTAGCGCACGCTAATTTTTAGTGCTAGCATGCCTTTGTAAACAGGGTCCTGTACAACACTATTTTTACAACACTGATCATGGAGATTCATGCCAGCAATTAAGAACTTGAGTCTCCAGATTCATACATAGGGGATGCAGTTTGTAAAGCAGGTTTTACAAGCATAAGAGGGCTCTTATAAAATTGCAATGCTAACTACATGTGTACATGTATGCGGGCCAAATTGATGCACAGTTATACATATGGGACTATATTCTATAAATGGTGCCTAAAAAAATTGCTTAGAGCTACTCTATAAACCACGCTTATAGTTAGACATTGTTTATAGAATAGTGCTTAGTGCTGAGAACCATGACTATATTTAGGTGCAGCAATAAAACAGAAGAACACCAACCCTTGCAGTCACACAAATGAGTCAAACACAGTGAGGCCCAGGCCCGCCCACCCAAGCGCCACACAACTGCAGCAGCAGCCAGCGCAGCAGCCTAGCGTGATGGCAGAGACGACACGGCACCCGCGGCGCTCTGGCAGCTGATCACTCCTCTCCACATACAGGCTCTGATTTCAGGTCCGCCCAACACCCAAGCGCACACACACAGCCTAGCGTAGCGTAGGTCACACCCGCGCTCAGGCTCAGATCATCGATGATCGATATCATTGATCCCATCAGATTCAGGCCACCTACCTTCGGGAGAGAGGCAGAGAGTGCGTCCACAGATTCCATCCTCCTACACGGAAGCAGAAGCGGACCCGGACTTGGCTGACAGTGGCTGTGCACGGCGGCGTGCTCGCAGCCTCGCTCTCGCTCCGCTTGCCTACTCCGCTTGCTCGTGACATGGTCTGAGGGAGGGCAGGCTAAAAAAATAGGTGCACATGGCCACATGCACACACGCAGGGTTGTGCGAGCCTCAGCCTGACCCTGCCCTCCCTGGAAAGGTGGTCTTTGAAAGTTCGAATTGAAGAGATCATTCGAGAATCGGATCGGACTCCAGTTCCTTCCTGTCTCGGTCTCGGCCCCAGGTAACTTTACTGCCAGTGCCAAGCAGCAGCAGGTAATAAAATTGTAAATGCTTTTTGTTTTTTTTTACATCATAATTTTATTATCATGTAATTTTTTTTCTTAAATTAAGCTAGCTGGGGCCTGGTGGGCACTATTAAAATTTTTTTCACATTAAGTAAGTGGTTTATGTTGATGCAGGGCAGCTGTTGGGCAGAATACTTAGAAATCCATCATCAAGTGAATTCTAAGGCATTATTTTGTAGCATCCCAAGAAACACTACTCATGTCTCTCTCTATATCTATCTATCTATCTATCTATCTATCTATCTATCTATAGTGCCCACCCATATTAGCTCTGGGCCCACCCAAAATGTCAGGTCTGGCTACGCCACTGCAGTGAGGGTGACAAATGATTGAACAGCAAACAATGTCCAAAGTATTGTAGCTGCTTAAGAACTGTGCTGTGACTGGAACAGAAAACCTGTTGCACCAACTCTATATAGAACCAAAGGGCAAAGGAAAAGATAAAGGACATCATATGTATTTTTAACAGAGGCTAGCTAGGAATTCCATACATCCAATAGAAGACTCCTGAGGAAAGCCATTTTGGGCTGAAACACGATGTGTTGAGACTCGGATGTTGCAAATAAAGCTACAATATATCGGACATCGTCTGCTGTTCAATCATTTGTCACCCTCACTGTGTTTGACTACATTTAGATGGGACCATTTATGCCAATGAAAACCTGGTATAAATCCCCATGCATAAATTAAGCATGGATCCCACTAATTCTTAACAAAGCGCATAAATGTTAGGCACACCCTGACCCACTTATGCCTCTCCCTGGAACCACACCCCCTCTTTGGATCTGTGCACTAGGATTTATGTGCACCTGTTTATAGAATACGCCGAAAAAGATATGCGTGTAAATTCTAATTATTGCCAATAAGGGCTGATAATTACTTATTGCCCAATTATTGGCGCTGATTGGCTCATAAATCAATTAAGTTGAGTGCACAAATTGGATGTTCGTGAAAATTTGGGCAGGCAACTGAAAGCATCATATATAGAATCCGGGGGGGGGGGGGGGGAGTGTTGCGCATAGTTGTTTCTAGGGATGTATATACATAGAGTACATGCACGCATTTACAGCTTTAAGGAGCAGGTGTTCAATTGTGTGAAAGCATTTATGTGCTACTTGGGGCCATTGTAGGAATATTTTATAAAGGCTTGAACCAGCTTATGCTGCCTTTGTAAAACACGTGCCTTTTTGAACTTTCACTTAAATATTCTGTTGTAACATGACTATCATATTGTACATGGGTCTGATTCACAAAAGGATTTTCCCAGTTTTGGTACTACTTTTATAAAGGATACCCGAGGAATTACCCGAGAGCAATATAACATTGGCACCGCTCCAGCTGAAGTATATGCCATCTAGGTAGTGCATTTATGATGTGGGATGGGGTGGGGAGAGGGGGTGAAATGAAAAAAGGAGGATTAATGGCATGGAAATTAGTTGAAAGTTTATTCATATTGTAAGAAGGAAGCATTTAATAGAAGATTGGGAAATCCAAGTAAAGTTAATTAATGTATGTGGAGCTGCTGGGTATAAAATTAAAAGACAATGAACAATTGGCAAGTGGCCTGTATTTATGATTTGAATTACTAGTTTCTTTGTGGTTTTAGATACTTGTGTGCGAGACCTCCACAAGCCGAGGTGAGGCCTTGTTGACACCACAGGTCTCACTGGAATACATATGATGAATAACTAAATATATTTGATGAAATTTGGGCAGCTAGTTCGGCACTGACTGGCAACATAGATGGTAAGGCCATTTGAAGGTCACTCATTAACTAGTAGTTTGTAATTATTTTTGATCGGTTGATATTGAAATAAAGCTGTGGCCAAGTTTTCTTCCATGAAAGATGGTAGTTGTGTGGTTTAATTTGAAAGTGTGTATGGAAGTGGATACGAGTGCCAATGTTATGGATTATTCGCATATAAACCCAGTTGTATATATATATAAAAGGCAAGATGACAAGTACTTTCAAAGAACTCGATGGTAGGTATGTTCAGGAGAAGAGTGTGAGACACAAAAACAGGAGACAAACCTCTGCAGAATCGACAAGTGAAGTAATAGCAGTAAAAATGGTCCAAGAAAGGAGGAACGGAACAGTCAATAATGCTTATAAAGTTTATTGAAAAGGACCCTACTTGGCCAATTTTCAGCAACTGCCTGCATCAGGGGTCATCATATTCTTCAAAATAAAATAAAGTAAAGTAATCACAAATAGCAAGCGATAGGATTATCACTTCGGAAGAGCATTTTTCTCTCTTTATGTGATTACTAGTAAAAAAGGCTCGTTTCTGACACAAATGAAATGGGCGCTAGCAAGGATTTCCTCGGAGTGTGTAAGTTTGAAAGAGTATACAGTATGTGAGAGTGACTGTGTGTGTGAGAGAGAGTGAATGTGTGAGTGTGTGTGTGTGAGAGAGAGAGTGAGTCTGGGTGCGAGTGCTTATGTGAGACACAGTGTGAGAGAGAGAGTGTTTCACACAGATGCAGTGTGTGCGAGAGAGAAAGTGTGTGAGAGACACAGACTCTCTGTGAGACTGAGTGTATGAGACCAAGAGAGTGTGTGAGTGACTGTGTGACACATGGTGTGTGAGAGACAGTGTGTGAGAGTGAGAGAAAGACATTGACTGAGAGAGAGAGAGAGAGAGAGAGAGAGAGAGAGAGTGTGTGAGAGAGAGAGAGTGTGTGTGTGACAGAGATACCTCCCCCCCCTCTCTCTCTGGTGTCTGAGCGTTATTGTGCAGGATGCTGAGCTCTGGCTGTGCTTCAAGGAACTGACCAATCCTATTTAATAGAATGCACCTCCAACATTCTGATGCTGAGAAACCTTGTGTGGTTGGTCACTTCTGCTTGTGACGAACCCGGAAGTACGTGATGTCAATTCAGGAATGGATACAGAGAGCAGGAATGCCTCAGCCATGTAGCCAGCTTCAGAATGTTGGAGGTGCGTTTTATTATATAGGACTATATTTTATTTTGAAGAATCTGATGACCCCTGATGCAGGCAGTTGCAGAAACCTGGCCAAGTTGGGTCTTTCTTCAATAAACTTTTTAAGCATTACTGGTGATTCCTCCTTCCATGGACCACCTATTCCATGCTCATTTATGTGCTACTTGGGGCCATTGTAGGAATATTTTATAAAGGCATGAACCAGCTTATGCCTTATGAGTACTTCAGCTGCGTACATTCATACAAGTTCCCAAGTTCGTGTGAATGAATGCTGCTGTATTTTAGCTCCAATTTTGGTTACTTTTGTGATTCTATCTTATAAATACACATAAGACACCTGCTTCACCTAGCAATTACCCTCCATGTACCTATGGGAAAAATGCTTCGTGCATCTGGCATTGTAGTCACAAGCTAGCAAACTGTTATGGCCATGCACAAACTCTACCAGGGCTGCATGCCCTAAGAACATGCCTTGAAACATCAGTAAGTTTTACAGGTTTGCAATACCCCAGCATGTGCTTCAATATTTGCTTCATCAATGTCTGGAGACAGAGCACAGTAACAATGTGAAAAATTAATAGCAACCAATGTTTCCACTAAGCAGCTTTGAGATGCATGGGAATCCTCCACCAGTATTCCTGCCATTGGGGGAGGTGGTATGCTATTGTGCTTTCAATTGCGAGGGACAGGCAGAAATATCATAGTACCTCCCCCACTGACAAGAATGCCGGTACAGAACCCCCATATAAATCTGAAACAGGTTAGCAGGAACATTCATTGCAAACCAGCAAACTGACTTGATAGGAACTACGTCACGACAGCCCCATTTAAGAAACAGAAATATTTCACTCTTATGGTGCAGAGTTCTACTAGCTAGCCATACTGGTGCTAGAGAAAAAAGGTTGTGATGTGTTCTATTTGGCCAACATAAAAAGTATCTAAAGATATTGTATTGATGTTCTCAAGACCACACATCCTGTAAGCCTCTTTAGGGGATCTTTTACAAAGGCGTGCTGGCATTTTTAGTGAAAGGTAGAGACGCCCATAGGCGTCTCTGTTGTTTAGTGCATGCTTATTTTTAGCATGCACTAAAAACACTAGCACGCCTTTGTAAAAGGGGCCCTAGATGAAGTAAAGACTTTTGTTGTTTCAGAGGCTCATGTACATCATCAACTTTGGATAATTCTTCCATTGTTCTTTGTCTTACTGCTGTTGAGTAGGTACCAACAAATAGCAAGTCCATTTTGGTAAAGGAGAAAAAAATGAGCTTTTTTGCTTAGGAAAGGAGAAAAAAAGTGGGATGAGTTGTGGGTATTTCAGAAAAGAAGGTTGAAAGGGAGATGAGAAGAAAGATGACTCACAGGAAAATGGGAGGGACAGGGAATGGTATAATGGAAGGGTAGTAGGATTGGAGAAGGGGGTATAATGAATGATGGAGAAGCTGGACGAAGTGTGATGGAGATATAGTGTGAGCTGGAAGTGATGGAGCAAGTCCAGGTGTGATGGATGGGCAGAGATAGCTGGTGATGAAGCAGTAGGTGACATGTGAGATGGAAGGTAGATGAGGAACAATCTAGGAGCAGGGATAGGTGTGATGCAGATGGAGGGTGGTCATATTTGCCTACCATAGACTTCAAAACAATTACTGTCATTAATCATAAATGATAAGCTAGATTATTGTATGTTAATATCCAGTGGCGTACCTAGGGTAGTTGACACCCGGGGCCGGTCATTTTTTAACACCCCCCTCCAAAATCCAGTACTAGGCATACCAAGAATACAAAACACTCAGGACCTATAGAGCAATTCTACCATACCATAAGCAGTCATTTCTATGAGTCACACATGGAAAAATAAATCTTAAACACTACAGTGAGCACTAGAACATCAATTCACCTATTGTAAAACGAAACCAGACAGATAGTACAGATCGTCAATCCTGCACAGTCAATGCCAACTGAAAGTCATGTCTTTTTCACAAACACAGATACACCCTAATCCACTATAGAACAAGTAATCATAAACTTTCTATTTAGGCAAAGATTAAACTGAACCCCCAAGATGCCAGACTCTACATACAATGCAACACCACAGAAACCGAAAATGTCCCCTAGTACTGTGCAAAATATAAAAGCAGCAGATGTAAATTTGGAAAAAAAAAAAACTAACAAATACCAATCACCACTTTACAAATTAACAAATAGAAATAAAACAAAAATAGAAAATAAAATACCATTTTATTGGACTAATACATTTAGCTGTCAGAGGCCAAAACCTTCTTCCTCAGGTCAATACAGTATAGTGTGTTACAGTGTCCTAACCTGACCTGAGGAAGGGGGTTTTGTTCTCCGAAAGTTAGTCAAAATGTATTAAAATTAGTCCAATAAAAAGATTACCTTATTTACATGTTCTATTATAAACATTTATTAACACAGCTACAATACTACTTTATCCTAAAGCAAAAAAAACAAAAATATATATTTTATTTACAGTTTGTTGTCTCTGGTTTCTGCTTTCCTCATCTTCTTTTCACTGTCTTCCTTCCATCCAGCATCTGTCTTCGTTCTTTCTCTGCCATCCAGTGTCTGCCCTCTCTGCTGTCCCCTCCATCCAATGTCTGCCCTCTCTCCCTGCCCCTTCCATTCACTGTCTGCCTTCTCTCTCCCCCTTCCATTCACTTTCTGCCCTCCCTCTCTCCCCCCCATCCATCCAAGGTCTGCCCTCCCTCACCCCCCCATCCATTAAGGGTCTGCCCTCCCTCTCCCCCCATCCATCCATCCATCCATCCATCGTCTGTCCCCTCTCTCTCTCTGCCCTTTTTTCAGTCCCCTGTTCCAGCCCTCTTATCCCACCTGCCCCTAGTTCTAGCCCCAGCCCACATCTCCCACTTGCTCTCCCTTTTCAGCCCCACTATCCCACCAGTCCGCAGTTTCAGCCCCAGCCCTTTTCTCTCACCAGTCCCGAGCTTCAGCCCCAGCCACTTCTCCCTGTCCCCTTTTCAGCCCCCAGTCCCCCCAGCTTCAGCCTCTGCCCCTTTTCAGCCCCCAGTTCCAGTACTAGCCCCCTTATCCCACCTACCCTCCTTTTCAGCCCCCAGTTCCAGCCCCCTTCATCCACATGCCTTGCATTAGGGACCCCTTTTCAGCCCCAGACCCATTTTCCCACCAGCCCCAGGCATGGCTCCCATTTTCTCGCATGGCCCCTTCCCCACCCCCTTTCTCCCCACCCGTCCCCTTCTCCCATCTGAGATCCCCCTCCCCACCCCAGTCCCCTTCTCCCCTCTTCTTCCATAAGACCCACCTCCCCACGTCCCCTTCTCCCATCTGAGACCCCCCTCCCCACATCCCCTTCTCCCATCTGAGACCCCCACCCCTTCTCCCCAGCCCAGTCCCCTTCTCCCCTCTTCTCCCATCTGAGACCCCCTCCCCATGTCCCCTTCTCCCATCTGAGACGCTCAGTCCCCTTCTCCCCTCTTCTCCCATCTGAGACCCCCCCTCCCCAAGTCTCCTTCTCCCATCTGAGACCCCCACCCCCCTTCTCCCCAGCCTAGTCCCCTTCTCCCCTCCCATCTGAGACACCCCTCCCCACGTCCTCTTCTCCCATCTGAGACCCCCCACCCCCTTCTCCCCAGCCCAGTCCCCTTCTCCCCTCTTCTCCCATCTGAGACCCCCCTCCCCACGTCCCCTTCTCCCATCTGTGGCCCCCCTCTTAAGTCCCCTTCTCCCATCTGAAACCCTCCTCGCCCATCTAAGCCCCCCCCCCAATTCGACCCACCTACCACCTTCGACGACAGCCCTCGTCTCCTGCCTCCATCCGGGGCTTTTAAAAAAATTCTGAAAAGCAGCATGGCAGGCAGCGCTTCGTGTCTGCCCTGCCTGCTTGTAAAAGAAAGCGGCAAATCTCCTCGTCGACGTCGTGACGTCACGTCGGGTATTCCCTCACTGGGTCCCGCCCCCCGCGAGGGCGGGACCCAGTGAGGGAAGACCCAACGCGACGTCGTGACGTCGATGAGGAGGTTTGCCGGCGCTTTCTTTTACAAGCAGGCAGGGCAGACGCGAAGCGCTGCCTGCCTTGCTGCTTTTCAGATTTTTTTTAAAGGCACAGGATGGAGAGGAGACGAGGGCTGACTGCAGTCAGCAGCGGAGCACCCCCCACCCACTGACACCCGGGGCGGACCGCCCCCACCGCCCCCCCCCCCCTTGGTACGCCACTGTTAATATCTTAGTTGCATTAATGCAATGTAATGCACATTATTTAGGGGCCCTTTTACAAAGCAGCAGTAAGTCCATTTGCTTACCGCACGTTAACCCAGAACTATCGCTATCCCAATGTGGCCACCAGCAGTAGTTCCACCTCAAGTGTGCACCATTTCCATCATGCTGGAAAATTTTTTAAATTTTATAATGTGGCGCTAACCTGGCAGTAATTGGGCATCACCACATGCTGCCTGGCTACTGCTGGATTACCGCGGGAGCCCTTACAGCTACCTCAATGGGTGGCAGTAAGTGCTCCCCCTGCATGGCCATGCGGTAAGAGTAATCTTACTGCATGGTCATTTTTTTAGGGGCTTTTTACCCGCTGTGGTAAAAAGTGCCCTGATGCGTGGGAAAAATGGCCCTTTTTCCTGCAGCTTTGTAAAAGGACCCCTTAATGTTAGATATGTTATTGTCATTGGGCCAATTATACTTAGAGGGTAATTCTATAAGGGGGTGCCTAGTTTTGGGCACTAGGAAATTACCTATTTCAAGCCTATTCCATAAATAAAAGTAGGCACTTATTTTTCTTTTTAGAGTACAAGTGTAAGTGGCCAAAAATGCATAAATGTTTAGGTGCAAGAACTTACATTGGCCCTACTGCTTGTGTAAATGCCTGGATCTAGGTGTATTTGACAACATGCATAAATTATAATATTCTATAATTCTCTTGTGTACCTGTACACTCTGCCCACGTTCCTCCTAAACACTCACCTGCAAGGTATGCATATCTGTTGGTATTATATAAGGGGCCATTTATATGTAAATCACTAGTATACTGTGTTCTTAGGCTTCCACAAATGACATCATGATTGTTGCAATTGTCCAGGTCTTGTTGCATCTGAGTAAGTGGCGCCAACGTTTCAGCTATCATGCAATGTCTTTCATCAGGATATGCTGTGAACTTTGCAGTTTGTCTTTCTATATCGTGGGTTCTCAAACCTGATTGGCTGGGGTTTGAGATGGGTGGTTTCCTCAGGAAGGAAGGAGATTTTGGCAGGAAATTGTGGCGGGAAAGTCCATTGGTCACAAATTTGGATTTTGGAGGGAAAGTTTGTTTTACATTCTGGTGAGAATTAGGCTGGAATTTCATTGAGACAGTTCAGCCTCTGGAGGAGGAGGAATTTCTGTAGGTCATAGTCTAAAACTTTGAAAGGGGAGAAGATGTTTGTCCTTGGCACCCTTCCTTTTTGCGCTAAATTTGTTTTGAATGAGCAGTTGCCATGCTTTGTTTAGGATAAGCCCTTTGTCTTCATTGAAGTTATGAGGGTGTCTCTTTGATTCATCTTGGCCACCAACAATTTTCTTTCTACAAGATGGCTGAAACATTGGTTCTACTTATTCAGATATAGAATGCTGCTATTTGCATACACTCTGGCCACCTAAAACTAGGCAGCTCCTTATAGAGTTACCTCGCGAGTGTATAACTCACATTAACGGATGTTCATTTTTATTTATAGCATATAAGTAGTGACATAGCTTAGGTTGCCTCACACCATTAGTAAATTTCAACTGATTTTACTGAGAAAGTAGACCATTATGGAAAATCCAGTTTGAAGCAAGAAATGAGATTTGAAGTTTGACTTGAAAGTGGACTCTGGGCAGCCTCACAGATGCTACGTGGCTCTTTACCACAAGATAGGGGTCAGGAGAGACTGAGAGAGGAGGTTTGAGAACGAGGAGCAGTTCTGTTTGTGTTAATCTGAAACTTATCATTTAAATTTGCCTCTATACCTGAGAACTGGAGAGTAACCAACATGAGACCAATATTCAAAGTAGTTAAAACAAAAGCAGACTGACAAACTGCACAAGGACCTTACCAGACTGGAGATGTGGGTGGTAAAATGGCGAATGAAATTTACTATGGAAAAGTGCAAGGTGATACATATATGGAAAAATAATCCTAACTTTACTTATATAACACTAGATTCCATATTGGGAGTCACCACACAGGACAAGGATCTTGGGTTCATTACGGACAATACATTGAAACCTGGAAAACAAACCAGCAGATCGGTATAATATCCAAAAAACTTTATTGAAGATACCGTATGTAAGATAATTGCCTGGCACAGGCCGTGTTTCGCCCAACAATAGGGCTGCATCAGGGGCTAATCTGTATCTTTCTTAAATAAGAACGGTGCAATGTCGGCAAGTGCTCGGTAAATCGTCTGCTATCATAGCAGACGATTTACCGAGCACTTGCCAACATTGCACCGTTCTTATTTAAGAAAGATACAGATTAGCCCCTGACGCAGCCCTTTTGTTGGGCGAAACACGGCCTGTGTCGGGCAATTATCTTACATACGGTATCTTCAATAAAGTTTTTTGGATATTATACCGATCTGCTGGTTTGTTTTCCATGTTGGATTTTGCAGATCGTTTGCCTTGTTGTTTTCTGGGACCCCAATACATTGAAACCTTCAGCTGAGTGTGCAGTAGCAGTCAAAAAAAACCAAATGAACAAATAATAAAAACCCCCAAAGCAAATAGAATGCTAGGGATTATCCAGAAAGGACTAGACATTAAAAGAGAGAATATGATAATGCCTGTTTATAGAGCCATAGTGCAAGGTAAAATTATGTATCATACCTGATAATTTTCTTTCCATTAATCATAGCTGATCAATCCATAGACTGGTGGGTTGTGTCCATCTACCAGCAGGTGGAGATAGAGAGCAATCCTTTTGCCTCCCTATATGTGGTCATGTGCTGCTGGAAACTCCTCAGTATGTCGATATCCAAGCTCCATCCGCAGGACTCAGCACTTAGAGAATTACACCCACAAAGGGACACTCTGCCCAGCTCACCACCGGCGAAACGGGGGAGGGGAATTAACCCAGTTCATCCCCACACAAGTGGGGGAGGGGAATCCGTCCAGCTCATCCCCGCGGAGCGGGGGAGGGACACCACACCCGCCGATGCGGGGGGATCTGGCTTATCCTGCAACCGCAACCGCGGGAGGAGCTGACTGACCCTAACACCGCCGAAGCGGGAGGGGTACAAAGCTGCCCTACAGCCGCACAAAGCGGGAGGGAGCGCCGGCAGAATTTAAGTCTCAATCCAGCCACGTAAAACGGAGGGGAGAGGAATGCAGCAGCTCACTGTAACACAAACTCGTCTCAACTCTTGAAGAATCCAATTGAAAAAACTTGAACACGAAGTCCTCCTGAACAGGAACTGAAGACTAAACTTGAACCTGAAATGCAACCAGAATATAAACAGTACAGATATCTGGGAGGGGCTATGGATTGATCAGCTATGATTAATGGAAAGAAAATTATCAGGTATGATACATAATTTTACCTTCCATATCATAATGCTGATCAATCCATAGACTGGTGGGATGTACCGAAGCAGTACTCACCCAGGGCGGGACATTGAAATCCCTGACCGCAACACTGAAGCTCCAAACCGGGCCTCCGCCCGAGCAGCCACAGTCAAGCGGTAATGTCTGGAGAAGGTATGGGCCGATGCCCAAGTTGCCGCCTTGCAAATCTCTTCCAAGGAGACGGACCCGGCCTCTGCCATCGAGGCCGCCTGAGCTCTAGTGGAGTGAGCCTTCAGCTGGATAGGCGGCACCTTCCCCGCAGCCACATAAGCCGCTGCAATGGCTTCCTTGACCCATCTTGCCACTGTAGGCTTAGCAGCCTGCAGACCCTTACGAGGACCTGCAAACAGGACAAACAGATGATCCGACTTCCGGAAATCATTGGTCACTTCCAAGTATCTGATGATGACTCGTCTCACATCCAGATATTTGAGAGCAGAGTATTCCTCTGGGTAGTCCTCCCTACGAAAGGAAGGGAGACAGAGCTGCTGATTCACATGGAAGCGAGAAACAATCTTGGGCAGGAAGGAAGGCACTGTGCGAATAGACACTCCTGCCTCAGTGAACTGCAGAAAGGGCTCTCGACATGAGAGTGCCTGGAGCTCGGAAACTCTTCTGGCTGAAGTGATAGCCACCAAAAAGACTGCTTTCAACGTCAGGTCTTTCAGAGATGCCCTCGACAAGGGTTCAAAAGGCGGCTTCTGCAAGGCTCTTAGCACCAGGTTGAGATTCCACGCAGGCACCACTGAGTGCAGAGGAGGGCGCAGGTGATTAACTCCCTTGAGAAAACGCACCACATCTGGCTGCGAAGCCAGGGAAGCACCCTTCAGGCGGCCCCTGAAGCAAGCCAGAACCGCTACCTGGACTTTAAGGGAACTGAGCGACAGGCCTTTCTCCAGACCTTCTTGCAGGAATGCCAACACTGAAGAAATTGGGGCAGTGAAGGGAGAAAGTGAGCCTGCTTCACACCACGCTGCAAAGGTATGCCAAACCCTGGCGTAAGCAGTAGAAGTAGAGCGCTTCCTCACTCTCAGCATAGTGGCGATGACCTTGTCTGAGAAGCCCTTCTTCCTCAGACGCTGCCGCTCAATAGCCAGGCCGTAAGACCAAAGGGGGAGGGATCCTCCATCACCACGGGACCCTGATGCAACAGGCCCTGCTCCACTGGCAGCCGCAGAGGATCGTCCACTGAGAGCCTGATCAAGTCCGCATACCAGGGACGTCTGGGCCAGTCCGGACCCACCAGGATTATCCGGCCCGGATGCTTTGCCACCCGGTCTAGCACCCTGCCCAACATGGGCCAGGGCGGGAACACATAGAGAAGCTCCTGTGTTGGCCACTGTTGGAGAAGAGCATCTACTCCCAGGGATCGAGGGTCCCGTCCTCTGCTGAAAAAGCGCGGCACTTGGCAATTGGCCGATGACGTCATCAGATCTAGGCTCGGCTGGCCCCAGCGCTTCGTGATGTCCAAGAACGCCTGAGCAGATAGCTGCCACTCTCCGGGATCCAAGGTATGGCGACTGAGAAAGTCCGCCTTGACATTCATGACTCCGGCAATGTGGGCTGCTGACAGCTGTTTCAGGTTCGCTTCTGCCCACTGGCATAGATTCACGGCCTCCTTGGCTAGAGGGGCGCTCTTGGTACCTCCCTGGCGGTTGACATAGGCCACAGCCGTGGCATTGTCCGACAGGACCCGTACTGGCTTCAACGCCAGTACTGGGAGGAACTCCAAAAGCGCCAACCGAATGGCTCTAAGTTCCAGGAGGTTGATAGACCACTTTGCCTCTGCAGGAGACCAGAGCCCCTGCACTGTCCTTCCCAAGCAGTGGGCTCCCCAGCCCGTCAAACAGGTGTCCGTCGTGACGACAATCCACTCCGGGGTCACAAGAGGCATTCCTGCAGACAACTTGTCTGTCTTCAGCCACCAGCTCAGCGCCTTGCGCACTGCTGGGTCCGAGGGAAGGCGCACAGCATAATCCTCCGACACCGGAGTCCAGCGCTGCAGCAGAGAGTGTTGTAGTGGTCTCATATGAGCCCTGGCCCAGGGCACTACTTCCATCGTGGCCGTCATAGAGCCCAACAACTGCACATAGTCCCAAGCCCGAAGAGGAGAGGCTACTAGGAACTGGTCCACCTGAGCCTGAAGTTTGACAATCCGATTGTCCGGCAGGAACACTCTGCCCACTTGGGTGTCGAATCGAACTCCCAGATACTCCAGGGACTGAGTCGGGCACAGCTGGCTCTTCTCCCAGTTGATGATCCACCCCAGGGAGCTCAAAAGAGCAATCACCCGGTCCACAGCTTTGCCGCACTCTGCATAAGAGGGGGCTCGGATCAACCAGTCGTCCAGATAAGGATGGACTTGTACTCCTTCCTTTCGCAGGAAGGCCGCGATGACCACCATTACTTTGGAGAAGGTCCGCGGAGCAGTAGCCAACCCGAACGGGAGGGCTCTGAACTGGAAGTGTCGGCCCAGGACTGTAAAACGCAGAAAGCGTTGATGAGGAGGCCAGATGGGAATATGCAAGTACGCTTCCTTGATGTCCAAGGATGCCAGGAACTCCCCTGCCTTCACTGCCGCTATAACAGAGCGGAGAGTCTCCATGCGAAAGTGCCGCACTTTCAAGGCCCGATTGACCCCTTTGAGGTCGAGGATAGGCCGGACAGAACCTCCTTTCTTTGGTACCACAAAGTAAATGGAGTAACGTCCCTTGCCAAGCTGATTTTCTGGCACCGGAACGACCGCACCCAGGCGTATCAGGTTGTCCAAGGTCTGCTGCACTGCCACAGCTTTAACCGGAGACTTGCAGGGAGAGAGTGCAAACCCGTTTCTTAAGGGTCGGCAGAACTCTAGCTTGTAGCCGTCTCTGATGACTTCCAGAACCCAAGCGTCTGAAGTTACCCTGGTCCACTCGCCCAGAAACGAGGACAGGCGTCCTCCAATCTGCACTGGGCCATGGACCAGGGCCCCGTCATTGGGTACGAGACCCTGGGGGAGGACCGGAGGGCGCACCTCCGGGACGGCGGTCTCTGCGAAAGGAATGCTGCTTGGGGGAGAAGTTCCTTTTGAAGGAAGAGGGGGCAGAGGAGCCCGCCTTGCCCGGGCGGTACCGACGGGCTTCCTGAAACCGTCCTCTGGAGTTACCGGGGCGAGCACCACTGGCCCGAGCCCTGACCTCTGGTAACCTCTTGCCCTTAGACGTGCCGAGATCGGTCACAATTTTGTCCAGCTCGACCCCAAAGAGCAGCTTGCCTTTAAAAGGCAACTTAGCCAGGTGGGACTTAGATGCGTGGTCAGCAGACCAATGCTTCAGCCAAAGCCACCGCCGCGCAGAGACTGTCTGAGCCATACCTTTAGCCGAGGCTCTCAAGACATCATACAGTAAGTCTGCCAAATAAGCCAGGCCCGATTCCAGGGCCGGCCAGTCAGCCCTCAAGGAAGGATCCGAGGGGGAAGCCCGCTGCACAATCGTCAGACACGCCCTGGCCACATAGGAGCCACAAACTGAGGCCTGCAAACTTAAAGCAGCCGCCTCGAAGGACGACCTTAAGGCCGCCTCCAATCTTCTGTCTTGGGCGTCCTTTAGGGCCGTGCCACCTTCCACCGGCAACGCCGTTTTCTTAGTCACCGCAGTGATTAAAGAATCCACGGTAGGCCAAAGAAAGGTCTCCCGTTCACTTTCAGGCAAAGGATAGAGGCGGGACATAGCCCTAGCCACTTTGAGGCTCGCTTCCGGGACATCCCATTGAGCCGAAATCAAGGTGCGCATGGCATCATGCACTTGGAAGGTTCTAGGCGGGCACTTCGTCCCCAGCATAATGGCGGAGCCAACAGGGGCTGAGGGAGAGATGTCCTCCGGAGAGGAAATCTTCAAAATGCTCATGGCCTGCATTAACAGGTTGGGCAAGTCCTCTGAGCGAAAGATCCGCGCTGCAGAGGGGTCATCCGCTCCATCCGAGCGGGAATCCGTCTCCTCCAAGGAATCCCCAAAGGACAGTTGGGAGAACTCAGATACGCTGCCCTCATCTACATCAGAGGAGACAGAGTCCTCTAAGGCCTGCAAATCCACCCGAGGGCATTTACTTCCGGGGGCCTCAACCCCTTTATCGGACAAGGGAGCAGGGGCGAGCAGCGGGGGATGGGCGTTTATGGCGGGAAAAACCGCCACACCGGAGAAAGAACCGGGACACTGACCGGCCTCCAAACTGACACCCAACAAGGGCGAATCAGACTTTAAAACCCCCGCATCCCCACTAGACGCGCACACGCGGTCCGGGGAGCGATTCTTTGCGCCCTCGCCCTCCGACACCATAGGCCACGAGGAGATCGATTGGGGAACCCCCTGCCCGCTACAAAAAGGTAAAAATTACCTGCTTCTCGCTCCGAGCTGTAACGAACCGGTGTCCCAGTGAGTAGCTGCAATAAACGTTTAAATAAACGTTGAAATAAATGCCCTTAAGGACGTCAAAAATTTATTTATTTATTTATTTTTTAACGGAGCCAGCGGGAGGGGGGAGAAAAGGAGGGACCTGGCACCACCAGGTTTGCACTTGCTCAAGAAGAGCCCTCAACCCCAGGTACTCAACAAAACCTAAAAATTAGGCTTGGAGACCTAGCCAGAGCTGCTGCTGTGTGTGACCACCACCTGCTGAGATAGAGAACATACTGAGGAGTTTCCAGCAGCACATGACCACATATAGGGAGGCAAAAGGATTGCTCTCTATCTCCACCTGCTGGTAGATGGACACAACCCACCAGTCTATGGATTGATCAACATGATGATATGGAACGACACCTTGAATATTGTGTGCAGTTCTGGTTGTCACCTTCTCAAAAAGGATATCAAGGAACTGAAAGGTACATAGAAGTGCAACAAAAGTGATAAAGGGGACAGAACACCTCTCGTATGAAGAAAGGGTGAACAAGTTAGGACTCTTCAGCTGGGTCCAGAGAAGAGAGAGGATATGAGAAAGGTTTATAAATCCATGAGTGGGATTGAACAGGTTAATAGGGAATGGTCATTTATGCCTTCAAATTGTAGCAGGACTTGGAGACACTCCATGAAACTGACAAGTAGCAAATTTCCTAGAAGAAGGTCCATAAACAATTATTAGCCAAGTAGACTTGAGAAGGCTACTCTCATCCCTAGCAGGGGGCTGCAAGGAACAAATCTATTCTTTGGGATTTGCCAGGCACTTGCTAGTGACCTGGATTGGCCTTTGTTGGAAACAGGATGCTGGGCTTGATGGATCTTTGGTCAGAGCCAGTCTGGCAAATCTTGTGTTTTTAAGCACTGCAGGGTGCTTGGGAGTACATAAAAAAATGGAGACTGGATGAGCACATGCAGCTCAGAAGAAAATAGCAACACATCATGCAAGATAACTGTAGGGGAAGGAGGGATGAAACCATGCAGACATTTGAAGGTAGGGTTAGGATTTTAAACTGGCATCGAAGCTGAACTGGCAACCACTGTAATGAAATGGGAAGGGGTGAAATTCGAGTATTCCAGCTACCCATAACCAATAAGTTTGTGATGTGGCTTCTATTTAACCACAATTTAGCATTATGCTCCTTTTCCTACCATAAAAAGAGGACTAGCATGCTCTAAATGCCAAAATGGAGGATTATTCTGGAACCACACTAGTGGCCTGTAGTAAGTCTTCAGGGCTATAGAATCTGAATAAGAAATAAAACGAGCAAACAGCACATTTTTCTACATAGTAAATCAAAAGATAAAAAAGTGTGAGTTCCAGGGGGAGATGGGATTGAGCGCATTAAGCCATGCATTGTGTACTAGATCTCTGCCATGAAGGAAAATGATGCAGCATTTCTCCTGAACCTTTCAGGGAGATGTGGCCAGCAGGCCTCAAGCCCAGAACCCCCATATTTGTAGAGGGCCCCAGATGTAGGTATTAGCATTGGCCTGTTTGGGCTAGAAGTGTGTGTGTGTGTGTGGGGGGGGGGGGGGGGGGGGGTTGATAAGGGGAAAGCATCTAAGAGAGGGGTGAGCCTGGAGGCAAAAAGGAGAGCGCTGGGATAGGGAATGTGAGAATGAGTCTAAGAAAATTTGTGCACGCCCTTGTCTGTATCATGCCAGTCTGAGTCAGTGGAGAGCAAATTGCTTACGTGGATACCTCTTCTCTCTAATTAATGCCAATCTGAATGGCAGCATAGATGAGGTGTGAGACTTGCTCACAGTTTCTCCCCCCCCCCCCCCCAAACAGCTAATGCTGATCTGAGTAAGGGGAGGGTGCAAGTGCCCCACTCCCTGCTTATCTACCTTATTCACATTAGAGTGTGCTCTCCCTCTTTGATCTCATGTGCTAGAAAAGGCATCTTAAAGTCTTTTGGCCTTAGGATTTCAAGACAGGCTAAGCTAGCACTGTAAGGAGACAGGTTAGTTGCGCATCCTGCTCAAAAGGAAACCTAATTTGCACATTAAACTACCTCTTCTGTATGCAATGAGTCAGTGACTCACTCTTTGGGAAAAAAGGACTTTAACAAAGGAAAGACTGAGAAAGGGAGAAAGGCCTCATTACTGTGTTTCCCAGCCCTAGGATTAGCTGGTTGTGGTGGCTGTCCATGCTACCAAAGTCCTCCCCTCCCCAACAACAACAAAAAAAATCCTAATATGTGACAGCACTGTACAGTGATCCATCAAGAAAAGCAGTGAGGGGATACAGGAGCATCAATCCCTGTGCTCAACACACCCAGAGAAATTCTGTCATCACAGCAGGGGATACTGAGACTGCATCTACCACCCACAATACAGGAAAGAAAGCAATCAAAGACCTTAAGGCATGACACAGGAGACAGTAAGGCAAAGACTGTTCCAATCTCTCTGACCAGAGTACCTCTCTCAGCTTTAATGCATCATAGGAGGCAGAGAGCAGAGAAAGAGCAGCATTGCCCCTCCCCGCTACTTAAGTCCTGTACAATGCCTGCTTTCTAAGGCTCTGACTCTGAGAAATAAAGGTGCACCTGCAAACAAAATTGCAAATTCCTTGGGTGTCATTCACCGCTTTTTCTCCACTTACCCGGTTGAGTGTATGCCTCTTGCTTTGGGCCATTCCGCTGGCTCGTCCTTTCTGAAATGATTCTCTGAATGAAGGTCTCACTTCATGTTCAATGATAATTCAGGCAAGATTGGGATCTTATGTTCCTGACTGTGTAACCATGCCACCACCCTAAGCCCTGCTTTGTTTGATGAGGGAGAGCAGGAGCTCTATAAAAATCCGTTTTCTGTCCCCAAAATGCTTCTATGACACAGGGATCTCTAGCAATCCTGATAGAGACTCTGCGCTAGTGCTGCTTCAGACTCCTGACAGAGAGATACAGCCACAGACGCTGGGTCCTAAGGCTCAACCGTTTACATCCCACCAGGCTGAGAAATAACCTGCCAATCAGGGCTCAGGTTCTATCAGCAAAAGAAATTAGATTTTATTTATTTATTTATTTTTACTGGCCCTCTGGAAAAGGCACATAGTCAGGCAAAACTCGTAAATTAGCCCCAAAATAGAGGCTTTGCTTCTCCATCCTGTGGACTATCCTTCCCCTTCACATTCCTGCAGAACTTTCATTTTAAAAATGTTAAATCTGGATTAAAGAGCTGGATTTTCACCAGTTTAGAATATAGTCCTGGGGTTGGCCATTCTTGCCTCTGTGCTTTGCCATCCCAACCCCTCCTTGTTTGCCTGTTTCCAGTCCCCTTTTTTTTCCTTGTCCCAGATTTAGGTGTGTTCTCAGGAATGATTGATCTTCTTTCCTATCAATGTTTGTAGTTCCTTTCTTTTCATGTTATTTGGATTATTGTAAACTGCCGAGATCTGCCCGGTATAGCGTATCTAATAAACCATAACCATAGGCACGAACTGTGCATATAAACGTTACAGAATAATAGTGCATGACTGACACCATTGGCAATTACATTCATAAGTGGTATAGATGCTATCCTATGACATATGTACCAATATTAGCGCATGTGCGAAGGCGTAAACATGCGTGATGTATGCGTGGGTCATGGGTGTCTCTCTGGAATATGTGCATAATTTATAGAATATGGGATTAATGTAACTGTTGGCACCTAATTTTGGCATGCCAATGGTGACTTTCACTAGTATTCCATAGAATCTTCGCAGCAAGATACCGTTATAGAATTGGCACTACACGCATGGCATTAAGGTGTCTAAATCTTGGTGCCAATTTATAAATCGCCAGCCTTGTGCCTACACTAGTCCTTTGATGTTTTCTTTGACCTTTCTACATTCTTTTGTTTTATTTGCTTTTCTGAAATTTCCACAGAAAAACAACAAGCACTCCACTTGCACAACAAAATACATGTTCATTACCGAGGGAAAACACACATTAAAAATAGCAAAACAAAACAAAAAAAATCTAAAGAAGTCAAATTTACAATATATGTCTCAGTCCACAATAAGAGTGATCAAGAAATAGAAATATGCAGAGATAAAGGAGAATCACAATCCCCTCTACAATTGAAATAAAGGAAAAAGAAGTTGAATGCTGATACACAAATCGTAAACAGAACCTAGAAGAGACAGGAGCATTTCTAGCATCTAGAACATTCTGTAGGTGTAATGGTTATACAAAAACATATGTATTATTCTGCTATTTTATGATATATTTACAGGGAAATTGCAAGAAAAATGTTACATCTATAGCCAACACTTTTACATGTTTAGAAAAAAGTCTTATATCTACTTTGTGTGGCTTTAGATCAGGGGGTTTTCAGCTCAGTCTTTGGGATACACTTAGCCAGTCAGGTTTTCAGGATACCCACAATGAATATGCATGAGGTAAATCTGCATACACTACCTCCATTCAATGCAAATCTATCTCATGTATATTCATTGTGGGAATCCTAAAAACCTGAGGACAGGGTTGAGAAGCCCTGCCCAAGATAAATCTGGAAAAACCATTACACTCATACCATAAATTTTGCTCTATTTAAAGTGAAAATACAATCAAAGAATCCAATTTCTATGTAGTTCTAAGGCAAAAGTGACAATCGATGTATGATATTAGGGATTGAGAACTTCCCAAAATCCCCATCAAGTTGAAATTAGATGTTTTTGCTTCCACATTCTTAACAGCTCTGGAAGTCCATAAAAAGCCTTGGGTATCTGAAAAATTTCCACAAACTATCTTTTAGCTGACAACAAAGAAGACTTGGGGAAGTTAATAAACCTTAAATTCAGCTGCCAATTAAAGTTCTCAGTCTTTTCCATTTTCTGATGTATTAAATTCTTATCCTTAATTAATTCATATGACATGCTTGAACCTTCTCCAGCTCTCTTTCCAAGGTCTCTAATCTCCACTTGTGATCTTCCAATAGTTTTCCCTGTTGCTTCATCTGAGACCCTCCCCAATTTTATCCAATCTTTGTATTACCGAATATTCTAAATTCCCAATGGCTTCCCATAGGTTAGGGTGGTGGACTTGGTCCTGGGGAACTGAGGAACTGAGTTCGATTCCCACTTCAGGCACAGGCAGCTCCTTGTGACTCTGGGCAAGTCACTTAACCCTTCATTACCCCATGTAAGCCACCTTGAGCCTGCCATGAGTGGGAAAGCGCAGGGTACAAATGTAACAAAAAAATACTTCCCCAAAGTCATTTTATTTGCTTTTCTTAATCATTTAACTGATATTAAATCCACATTCTCTCTGATGGATGGTACAGTACCTTGAACTGAATTCAAGCCACCTATCCCATCTCCACCCTCTATAATTTCCACAGCTTTCAAAGGAAGTACTCCCAACACTGACCCCACCCCAACCTGTGTAGACCTCCACTGCAGCACCATTTCCATCAGCGGCTCCCTGCAATACTTCCAGTGGCAATCCAACTCCTGGTCTTGGAGGTGTCTCACATTTTTCGGGACTCAGCATTCTTTCCAGAATTACTAGGGCAGCTTCTCCTCTGCCTAGTCCCGAGTTGCAAACTTTACAACTAACATCCAGGACTGGGACCACAAAGCTCCAAATTGATGACTGGACCATAGATGAGGTAGGGCTACATTCAGTTGGGCTAGTATTCACTCTTCTGTTCTGTTTCTTGCCTATCTTCAATGATGCTGTGGAGCTCGAGTCTCCAGTTGTTTAAATCATAAGTATTGCCATACTGGGAAAGACCGAAGGTCCATCAAGCCCAGCATCCTGTTTCCAACAGTGGCCAATCCAGATCACAAGTACCTGGCAAGATCCCAAAAAAGTACAATACATTTTATGCTACTTATCCCAGAAATAAGCAGTGGAATTTTCCCATTTTAATAATGGTCTATGGACATTTCCTTTAGGAAGCAATCCAAACCTTTTTTTAAACCCCAGTAAGCTAACTGCTTTTACTACATTCTCTGGCAATGAATTCCAGAGTTTAATGCAATTTTTATCTCCCACTACTCTCCATTCTGTCAATTGCTCTATGATCTTTCATTTATGGAAAAAAAACAGTATAAAAATATAAAGGGGGTCCTTTACTAAGCTATGCCAATTTAAAGGGGGTCATTTTATTAAGCTATGACAAGCACTAACGAATGCTTACTGCAGCTAAAAATGCCTTACTGCAGTGTGCGCTCATGCGTCCTGCGGTAGTTTTAGGATTGGCGCATGCTACCCATGTGCTAAAAAATAAATTTTATTTTTTTAGCTCTGGGGGTGGGTCTGGGAACAGAAAGTGGGTGTGCTCTGCACTAGTCAGTTAGTGCAGCTACAAGCTGTGTGCTAACCGATTAGCTCGTGGTTAGCGCATGAGCCCTTAACGCCTACAAAGCAAGTGGTGGCAGGGAATCACGTGCTATTGGCCACTTACTAATGGGAAAATTAGTGTGTGACCATTAATACAGAAAATAGCAAAATTAGCCAATTTACTGTTCAGTAAAAATGGCCTTAGCACATGGGAATGATCTGCGTAAGGACGTGCTAAGGCCACTTTTTACTGCAGTTTGGTAAATGGCCTCAAATTGACATGGGAAGGACAATTCTACAATTGGGTGCCTGCACAGTTATGCACTCACCAAGAAAATTGACACTTATGTATGTAATTGCTCTATGGTCTAGTCTATAAGGTAGTTCGTAAGTACCTTGGCATGTAATTGCAAGGGAGTACATGTGGATGGAGCAAGGGAAGGGTATGGGTGTGTCTCCAGATTATGTGCATAACGGGCGTATCTGCGTGGGGCCTCAGGGGCCTGGGCCCCAGCAGATTTCGCCCTGGACCCCCCTACCGCTGCCAACCCTCCCCCTCCGTTGCTCGCCTACCTTCTCTGGCGGGGGACCCCAACCCCCGCCAGCCGAGGTCCGCGTCCTCCTGCCCCTGCCGGCTGCCTTTAAAGAATTCCGTCAGCTGGCGGGGGACCCCCAACCCCCGCCAGCCAAGCCGAGGTCCTTTCATTTTTCCACTGAAGCTGGCGCCGACGAAAGTTTCTTTTGAGTCTGACGTCGCTGCACGTTGTACGTGCAGGACGTCAGACTCAGAAACAGCTTCATTCTGTTTCTGAGTCTGACATCCTGCACGTACAACGTGCAGCGACGTCAGACTCAAAAGAAACTTTCGTCGGCGCCAGCTTCAGTGGAAAAATGAAAGGACCTCGGCTTGGCTGGCGGGGGTTGGGGGTCCCCCGCCAGCTGACGGAATTCTTTTAAAGGCAGCCGGCAGCGGCAGGAGGACGCGGACCTCGGCCGGCGGGGGTTGGGGTCCCCCGCCAGCGAAGGTAGGCGAGCAACGGAGGGGGAGGGTTGGCAATGGCAGTGGCTGGGGGAGGGGGATCGGCAATGGCGGCGGCGGTGGGGGGGGGGCTATAATGTGCCCCCTCACTCTGGCCCTGGCCCCCCCTACCGCTGCAGTTCAGATACGCCCCTGGTACATAACATACAGAATATTGATCTGGTGTAAACGGTCACACCTAAATAGAAGTGGGCCAATTTGAGTTTACACTAATATTCTATAATGGCATCTTAGCGCACAGCAGTGGCGTAGCCATAGGTGGGCCTGGGTGGGCCGGGGCCCACCCACTTAGGGCTCAGGCCCACCCAACAGTAGCACACGTTTAGTGGTAGCTGGTGGGATCCCAAGCTTGGCCAGCTGAAGACTTCCTCCTGATGGTAACGAAAATGCTACTCTCCATGATACCGGCACCTGCGTATGTTCAGTATTCAGAGCATGCCTGCTGCAGACTGCCAAGGTGGAAAGAAGCGTTTTCCCACCAGCTGAGATATTTTTTGGGTGGTGGTTGGGGGGGGGGGGAGAACAATTGGTGCCCACCCAGTTCTTTCTTAGGACCACCCAAAATCTGTTGTCTGGCTACGCCCCTGGAGCACAGATGCCCTTATAGAATTGGTGCTCACCCTCAGCATTGTTGCATCTAACTGGAGACACTAAGGGGCCCTTTTACTAAGCCACGTAAGCGCCTATGTGCGCCCAACGTGTGTAAATTTGGAATTACTGCCTGGCTACCGCGTAGCCCGGGTGATAATTTCATTTTTTACACGCGTCCACTACGCGCGACTGAAAATAATTTTGATTTTCTGGTGAGTGGCGCTAACCGGGCAGTAAAAAGGCATTCAAACGCGTGTAGATCATTACCGCCCGGTTAATGCGTGAGACCATACTGCTAAGTCAATGGCTGGTGGTAAGGTCTCAGACCCAAAATGGACGTGCACCAATTTTCATTTTGTCGCACATCCATTTTCGGCCAAAATTTTAAAAAGGCATTTTTTACAGGTGCACTGAAAAATGGATCTGCCCATGTCCAAAACATATGCTTACACTAGTGCAGACCATTTTTCAGCGCACCTTAGTAAAAGGACCCCTAAGTTACAGAATTCCTTCCCTTTTACTTCGTTATCCAAATGGCTCAATGTCATTCAATCCTGATTTTATCCAGTTGCATGCATCAGACTTGTAGTTCTGCTTTCTTTTGTAATGAAATCCTTACTCTCCAGTTACTGGCAGAAGGAACCGAATTTGCATGCCATTGAAATATGGTTAAAGTTCAGAACAGCTTCAGGGATTCTGGTCAGGGGAAAGCAAGTGCTTCAAGGTTGTTGAAGACTGGTATTGTAGTCAATAAGGAAACCTCTCCTCTCACACCAGTTTGTTTTGTGGGGGTTTTTTTTTTTTTGTGCTCCATCTTTGGGGTCAACCTTGGAGTATGAGTCAGGCAGATGTAAGGGCTTATGCTGAAAGAATGCCCCCACACCAAAGGGTTCTTGTGTTTTCAGATCCTTTTATTTTTCCATTTGGATTGGTCCTGGTCTCTCTTTACTACTTCTTGCTGGTTTTTGCCAATGTGCTTTTCCAGATCTCAGTTTGTATTTTCTGCTTCTTCCTGCTCCCTTCCTCTCCTTTCATCTATTGCTGAGATCCT
Source organism: Microcaecilia unicolor (assembly GCF_901765095.1). Classification (NCBI taxonomy): domain Eukaryota; kingdom Metazoa; phylum Chordata; class Amphibia; order Gymnophiona; family Siphonopidae; genus Microcaecilia; species Microcaecilia unicolor. The sequence continues at coordinate 451,083,443 of NC_044032.1, read as the reverse complement.
TTTCATCCTTTTTCTGCATATTTTCAACTGCCATTTTAGATTTTATTCCTCCTTGAAATTCTCAAATGTTCAGTCTCCCTTTTCACCTACTTATCAGCTTTCCATTTCCTCCTTATTTCCCTAGACCTCCCATTCCCCACATCTGTCTTATGCCTTCCTGAGTCTCCTATTCTCCCCATCTCTCACCCACTGTATCATACCCTCAATACTTATTCCCTCCCCAGTTTCAAGTACCTTCCTCTGCCTCTCATTCCCTTACCAGACCCAGCTCCTTCTCTGTCACTCCTTCCCTTTCTACCCGTTGGTACAGTGCCTTGTAAAAGTCTTGGTAAAAGTGGAGCTTTCTGGTCTCAGTGCTAAGATGTATGGTGTAAAAGAAACACAGCACATCACCATGCTAACACCCTCCCTACAGAACAGCATGATGGTAGTAACAAATAGGGTTGCCAAATGGCCAGGTTTCAGCTAACTTGGCCAGTATTTCAATGACCAGGTCGGCTGCTTGCAGACCCTTAAAACCGGCAATTAAAAGCGCTTTCTTTGCCTCCAATGGTGAGGGCTAGAACTGCTGACATCTCTTCCTCTCTCTCCCTCCTCCCTCCCTCAGGGTCCAGCATCTCTGCTGCTGCCTTTTCCTCTCTTCCCTCCCCCCATGGGTACATCCAGCATCTCTCCCTCTCCCATCATACTCCCCCACCCCCTAGTCCTAAAAATATGCCTTGATATTTCACAGCTGCAGCAATTCAGGCAGGTGGCCTCTGACTGGTTCCAGGGCCTTCCATCCCTCAGCTAGTTCTACCTTCTATGATGCAATATCCTGTTGCCATGTGGACAGGACATGGCTGAGGGAAGGCAAGTGACTTACCCAGAGTCACAAGGAGCTACAGTGGGAAATAAATAAATACAATACCTTTAATTGTGTAATTAATCATGATTAAAATTTTAATCAAACTGCAGCCCTAATTGGGATGTTTTTCCTGATATGAAAGTGTGTATTCTGTATGTGTATTTTAATAGTTTTTTTTTTTTTTAATTGTAAAAATTTTAGCTTTAATGTTTAGTTGTCCTTGCAATTTATAAGCCTTTAAGCACCCTAGTATAGAATACTGCCATCCACGCAGGTAAGTATACACATTTGCATGAATAGCAGCCACATGCTCAACATTATTCAATTATGTATGCATACAAGCTGCTTAGTGCATAAATGCAATAGGGGCAGTCACATGGGAAGAGCATGGGCAGGCCATAGTTGTGTCTTTATTTACTTACTATTTCTTGATATACCACAACAGCCATTACTGGCTTCAATGTGGTTTACAATAATAGACAAAATAAAATGTAGAGAAAAGAGAAGAGGAGGATTAAAAAGGCAGTAGTGAGGTTATGAACCATCCTGTTGAGCTTTTGGGAAAGTTAGAAAGAAGAAATAGGTCTTGAGGCAGCCTTGAATTTAGGATAGGAGTATTTCAGATGGAAGTGTAGTGGGAGAGTGTTCCAAAGTTTGGGGCCTATGTAACTGTGGGTGGAGACTCGAGTTATGTCGAGACAGATGAGGGAGGAGGAGGAAGTACAAGTTGGCCAGTGTTGATGGAGCAGAAGGTTCTAGGGGGGACATATGGAATAAGTAATCAATTCATATAGTCGGGTGATTTGTGCCATTATCAGTGGTCTGATGAGGCATAGGTGTGGTATATGGGACCTTCCGCTTCTTTGGCAGAAGTACCCTGGAGTTTTCCACAGAGCACCAGTTTCTCTACTTCCATTTGCTGGTAGGAAGGAGAAACAACTCAATCATACAGGATGGTGAAGCAGGACTAAAAAAAAGGAAATTAACAGGTATAACTAAATTTCACCATAGTATCTCTTTTGCATCGTATGAAGTGCAAATCTCCAAGTCGAGTTGGCTTGCAACAAAGAAGCAAATACTTTGTAACAGTGACAGCTCATTAAGGGACTCCTTTACTAAGCTGTGATAAGCACTATCGCATATTTACCGCAGATTAAAATCCACTGCCGCGAGGTACAGACATCCCGCAGTAGTTTTTCATTTAGCGTGCGCTACCCATGCACTAAAATATAGAAAATATATGTTACCCTGGGGGTATGTTTGAGAGCGGAGAGTAGGCATGCCTAGCCTAATTGGTTAGTGCAGCTGAATCTCTGTGTGCTAACTGATTGGTGCATGGTTAGCGTGGGAGCCTTTACCGCCTAGTAAATAGGTGGTGTTAAGGGCTCCCACACTAATGGTTACACACTAATGGGAAAATTAGTGTGTGACCATTAATACAGAAAATGGGAAATGAAGCCATTTTACAGCTGCGCTAAAAGTGGCCTCAGCATGCAGGAAAGCCCTGTGCTATATACTGCAGGCCAAATTTTAGTGCAGCTTAGTAAAAGAGCCCCTAAACTTGAAGACCTGTCCTATACAATGAGTATCATCCATGGAGGCTGCAAAGATATTTCAGGGTAGGGGCCTTCATGAAAGGGGGTACAATTTTGGCCACTTATAGAACACTGGGAAAACTTTTGTGGATGGACCACATTAAGCATAATATTTCCATTCACATACATGATTCACTATTCTCAACAACTACCAATAAATGCTTTGACATCAATTGCATAGGCACAACATCTACAATGTTGGATATCCATGCACAGTATTTGATTTTTTAGATGTGTTAGCTGTTCAGAGTGTACTAATATCCAATGAAGTGACTAAATGTTAATATACATGTGATGTGAAATTTATACTCAATCATGCAATTTTCAAATGCTTAACTATAAATTATATATATATATATATATATATATATATATATATATATATATATATATATATATATATATATAACAACTGTTAATGCTTATAAATCTTTATTCCATTATTGCACTTACATATTCACAATATTGTTCATTATTTGTTAAAATCCACAAATAACACCACTCACTCTTCACTCATTCATACAATACCTATACATATATCCCCAACTGTATGCTGTACTTCGATCCCGTTTTGGGCACCATCAATTTCTATGGGGACAAACCGGTATAGCGCACCACTGATATGTGCAAAATTCGCTTATATGTATGGTTTAAGACCGCTCCTCTGCAGGAAAGACTCTGCATAAGCGCGTGCACAGAATATGGAAGCCGATTGGCGCATGACAACTGAGATTTCAAATTTACTGCTCCTTTAACTGCCACAGGCAGAATACGCAAAAGAATGTTGTTAGAGTGTACACTGGAGTCGTCGCACAACTGTAAGACTTGAACACTGGCTGAACGAATAGAAGTTCTTAAAAAATTAGAAAACAAACAAAGTCAAGCATCTATTGCTAAAGAATACGATGTCAATCCCAGTCAAATTTCACGTATCTTGAAGCAGAAAGACCAGCTTCTGGAAGACTGGCAAAACAATACAAATCCACACAGGAAACGAAAATGGGCGGGAAAAGCTGAGGAGGTAGAAGATGCTCTTCTTCGGTGGTTTTCTCAAGTCAGGAGCAGACAGTTTCCTGTCAGTGGTCCACTGCTTATAGAGAAAGCTAATCAGCCAGCTGAAAGTCTTGGACTAACTGAATTCAAAGCCACTGTTGGATGGTTGGAAAGATGGAAGGAGAGGAACAACATAAAATTCAAGAAACAGCATGGTGAAAAACAAGACGCTGATGACTTTGGTGCTGAAAATTAGGTTGTTTCAGTTCTTCCAACCATCTTGAATGGGTTTGCACCTCGTGACATTTTCAATGCTGATGAAAACGGTCTCTACTGGTGAGCGATTCCTGATGGAACACTTGCATTCAAACAAGCCGAAACTAAAGGAGGTAAAACATTGAAGGACTAACTGACAATCCTCCTTTGCTGCAATATGGATGGGAGTGAGAAGTTGGAACCACTCGTCATTGGAAAGAACAAACAGCCTTGTTGCTTCAAGAATGTTAAGCGACTTCCTGTGTCATATGAGGCTAACGCAAATTCATGAATGACTAGGGAAATTTGGAAGCAGTGACTAAAGAAGTTAGACACTGGAATGCGGGCACAAAAGCGTCAGATTTTGTTGCTTTATGATAATTGTGCTGCACACAGTGATGATGTCAGGCTGTCTAACGTCAAGGTGGTCTTCTTGCCACCAAATACTACCTCTCTGATCCAACCTATGGATCAGGGCATAATAGCCAATTTCAAACAACATTATCGGGCTCTTGTGCTACGTCGTCTGATGAGCATTATGGATGACCAGACTGGCAAGGATAAACGTGCTGTTGAACTGGCTCATAATCTACCACTGTTGGATTCAAGCCTGGAATCATGTTACACAGGCAACCATTGTGAACTGCTACAAGCGGGCAAGCTTTGTTAGGGATGTGGAGAGGGATGAAACAGATGTAGCTGTTGCAAACACGTCAGATGAACAGGCTATTGACATCCCAGTCTGTGTTACTAAAGAGGAGTTTCATCACTACGTAGTTGTTGATTACGATCTACAAACAGCTGATGACAGCACTGATGTCCAGAAATGTGCCTACATGCAGGCAACGGCTGATGATGAAACAGATAATGAAATGAGCAGCGAGGCACATGCTGACGAAATTCAACAACCTCCTGTCACTTTTGGAAGAGCGCTGGAGAGTCTCAACACTTTGCGGGCCTATCTGGAGGCCACTGGATGTCAGTGCTATGACAGTTTTTACTGTCTGGCAGACGTAGTCTATGGAACTCACAGACACAGGAGTGTAGAGAGGACTATGACTGATTACTTCAAGTAAGCCTAACGTCAGTTAGTGGAGACTGTATACTGTACGTATAATAAACAGTACTGTACATATGTTTATCAGATGTCAAGCTTCTTTGGTTCAAATCGGTTAAGTGCACGCTCCGGTTAACAGCATGTATTTCTTTGGTCCCAGACCCTTGCACTTAAGTGGATTACACTGTATGTATATATATATATATATATATATATATATATATATATATATATTGTGATATCCCCCTTCTCACTCAGGGTGACCTGGTTCTCAATATGCAGATCATTTGCAAATTAGTGTGCTACCCCTTCTCGCTCAGGGTGACCTGGTTCCCACTAAGCAAATTAAACAGGTCTCACCAACTGCATATTTCTCAGGCAACTCTTTATTCCAGCCCCTGAGCACACTTCTTCTAGCTTAATACTTTATACTTTCATAGATCTTCACACTGAGCCTCCCCACACAGATACATGGGCTCAGTACTACACCAATACTTTGGGGACTCTCAACCCCAGGCTTTGCAGCCTGCTTCTCTCAGTACTTTGGACACACAGTCCCCCCTTTGAACCCACAGTTCTGGACACACAGTCCCCCCTCTTTGAACACATAGTTCCACAGTTCTGGACACACAGTCTTTTCTTCTTTGGACACACAGTCCCTCCACTGAACACACAGTTCCTGTAAATACTGAGGACACACTGTCAAACACTAATGCTTTAGGAACTTCTTACCCCAGGACTTTCAGCCTGCTGATCTCCTCTGGACACCCAGTCCACCCCAAGTCCATAAAGTTAGCCAGTATCTTTCAGGGGCTCTCTCTTCTTCTGCTGCTAGCTCACTTCCCTTCCTTTCACAACTCAGGTGGGGTATAAAGTGGTTAATTAGCTACACAGGACCCAGCCCATAACCGCCTGCACCTGTGGACCTCCCAGGGCTCTCCCTGGTCCTAGCGACCTCCATCTTCTTCTAGCGCCCTCTAGTGGCCTACACCGTATAGGACACCCTCTTACATATCACAATATATATATATAATAGGTGCTCAGTAATCAATGGTGGTCTCAGCTGATATAGCTCTGTGGGGCTATTAAAACTGTTGACTCCTCATTCAATCATTGCACCAAAAGTGGTTCTAAGAATATTATATAATAGAATAAAAGCCACTTATCTGATCGAGGGGCCGGATAACACCTGTGCTGGATTGTAGAGCTTCCAATATAACCACCGTAATCTCTGGTATTTCAATAATCAAAGAATATTCTGTAAAGAAATGTGCCTCACCAAATCACCACTAAAAGCTGCAGCAACTGCGTGGTGTCAAAAAACTTCATGACTTGAAGAGTCCGAAAACAAAGTATCCCAACAAAACTGAAAAAAATATATTCTCCAATCAAAAAAGGAGAACAAAACGGATGTCTTCAAGAAAACAACAAGAACTAAAGCAGCAATCCTTCCAATAATGCAGGGCTTATTGTGAAACATCGCTTATAAATCTAAATGTCTCTGCTGAATCCTGCTGCATTAATCTCCACGTGGTTGCAAACTGTCACAATTCAAATCCATTCAAAAGATGAGTGTGAACATGCGTTCCAATCTACGGATAAATTCTACCAAAAATACTGGTCTCAAAGATCTTTGCCAATGTATACCGATCTCAGAATGTGACAGATATATTTGAATCTGCCTTGTTTTTAGCTATTGCATTCAATGCCTTGTGTTGTTTGCCCCCTAAGCCTGTTACCCATATAAAAAAAAGGGGTCATGAGCACAGGCCTTGAAAGCTAGTTACAGATATAGAAAAGTGTAACACCTACAGCCTATTTGTGGATATTCATTTCTACATATCCAAGCAAATGAACTACACTATATTTTTCTAGTGGGGACGACTGAAATTCAGTAGAAATTAACACCATTAACATACGTTGTTGGCCATGTGAAAACAGAGGCTGCTTTGACACAGTCAGAATGGTACCAGGATTTAGATTTCCACACAAGATTTTCATTCTTTTTTTAAGCTTGCCAACTTAAAGCAAGAAAAAGTTGCAGGCCCCTCATGCTCACACAAAAGAGAAGAAACAAGCATGAAATCCCCAGTAAAACTAGCCACAGAAGAACGAGTTCACTTTTTAGTTCTCCTCAGACCATGTGGCTCTGGCATTAGAAAACCATGCACTCAACCTTCAGATCTTGTGTGCACTTCTTTGCATCTGGGTTTAAATGCCGGCTGGCCCCATTCCTGTTTTTTTGAAGACTGGGCTTATTGTAAATCATTTGTTTTGGAAAGAGAAGCTTACTGGCAATTTGTCCCATGGGAAAATAAGCGCCAGTGTGTTACACAAACAAAAGAATACTGAAAAGTCACTGGCAATGCTTTGAATCATCTTTTTAGAAGGCAACTGGCATTTATTTTATAATGCATGTGCTTTTGTGCATGTGAGAATGTGCAAATAACTCCATGGCACTGTGCTGTTTTGGGGTTTAAAGTGTTTTGGGGGTTCCACCAGTCTCTCACAGCTTCAGAGGCTTTCTCACTCTTACTTTTGGCAAGTTCACTAAAGGAAATGTTCTAGAAATGTAGTTTCACAAATCACTCACCCTTCCTACCCAAGCAAGATATAGTAGACCTAGAAAAGGTTTAGAAAAGAGCAACAACAATGATAAAGGGGATACAGGATCCCCCTTGTGAAGAGAGGCTATACAGGCTACGACTTTTCAGCCAGCAGAGAAGACAACTGAGAGGGGATATAAGTTTATAAAATCATGAGCTGACTGGAGTGAAATGGTTTAAATAGGGAAACATTTTTAATCGTTCAAACAGCAAAACACGAGAACAGTTCATGAAACTAATAGCCAGCAGACTGAAAACAATTTACAAAGCCTTTTTTTTTCATTGAGCACATAATTAATATGTGGAATCTGTTGCCCGATGATGTGATCATGACTATCATAAGGGGATTCAAAAGAGGTTTGGACAAGTTCCTGGAGGAAAAGTCCATAACAATTATTATCCCAGTAGACTTGGAAGAGCCTTTACTCACCCCAGAAATGAGCAATAAGAAGGACTCATTCAGGAATCAATCCTTTGGTTACACTTTCATTTGATTTTCTCAGCACCCACACACACTCCTGTTTTCCTTTTATCAACCAAACAGCAATCAGAATTTCACTCCATCTCTTTTTCCACAACAAACACAACTGAACCTGAAATATAACCTTTCCTACCTAAAAGGACTTTCCTTACAGACAGCAACTTACTCTAATATCTCAGCTCTTTCTCCGAGCCCCCCTCCACTTTAATATAGCAGCTAAAATTCCTCTTTGAGCCTGCTGCTTGAGCCATCACCCAATCAAATTGCACTTAGCTGTCTCCAGGCGTCCTGCTAATTGCCATGTACACTTTTCCTGCAAACATGCTCATAATGTACAGAAACTTTCAACTGGAAACATTAACAGATTTTAATCAATCACTGCTATTTATTTTTTTCACTCCCCAGTCTTATTTGCACACCCTGTCCAAAGTTCTCTTTAATTTTATCTCTGTAAGTTTATCTTGATTTAAGAGTTCTTTTCCTAGCAGACATATGTATAGCACTGGCTCTGTCCTGAGAAACAGCTTCATCCCAGTTAGAGTCTGTCTAATTCATAAAGGAGCTCTCACAGAATGCCTAGCCACCTGCTTGGGGTTACCTTGTAGCCACATAGAGGGCCTATCCCCAGCACAGCTGAGGTCCGCCTGCACCTGCTGCTCATGCTGTACACTAGCACCCTTCTCCCACCAACTGGGTCACAACCGCCTCTGGGTAAGTCTCCTGCTCACAAATTAATCCCAATAATTTCTAGGTTACTGGTGCCACACTTCCAGTGGTCCCACAGTTCCCAGAAAGTTCTCACAGACCCAACACACAAACACCAGGATTCTTTATCAGTCCAGGCAAACAGGGCAAACAAACAATTATGTTTATTCTCTTAAGAAATATTGAATAGTGGAACAAAATAGTGTAATTGGCAAACAATAACAGGTAACTGAAATATGGATCAATTATAACACTAACTAAACACTTGCATACTTCCTAGAAAGTACCTGGGGAGATCAGGACATATATCTGTTCACAGAGCTTCAGCAGAGAGATCTCTCTCTCCTTCTCCCGGGCTCAAACTGAAGCAACAGCCAGCATCAGCTGGGTAATTTCAAACTCCAGGCCAATCAGAGCCCATAACAGTCAAGTTTCAAATAAAAACTGGTTACATCACTGCAAGGCACTTCCTATTATCTGTGTGCCAACTAAAAGAAAGAAAAGTCAGTCCTTTGTAACAGCTTTAAGCATAAACATGCACCATCTGCTGGCCAAACAGGAGAAATACACTTGACACATTTAAGAAAGGAAAATATCCAATACATTTTACAGGCTTAAACACACTATTTCTTCACAGGGGCCCTTTTTACCAAGCTGCAGTAAAAGGGGCTCTGCACAGTGGGTAAAAATGACCAAAAATGAAATGGCCATGCAGTAAGTTTGCACCTGCCGTGCAGCCATTTTGGGGAGGGATCACTTACTGCCACTCACTGAGGTGGCTGTGGAAATATTTTTCAAGTATTTCTGCTAGTGCTGGAAATACCATGCACTGGGGGTGGAATACTACCAGAACCTGTGTTGGGCTGGCGATAGTTCCAGTTTGCCGCACGGTAAGTCCGCAGTAGGCTTACTGCTGCTTAGTAAAAGGACCTCAAGTTTAAGAGTGGGAACAGTGCTGCAATTTTTGGTGGGCCTGGGCCCACCTGTGACTAGGTCTTGCCACTAGTCCCAGCCTTGTCTAGCCCTGTTCTGTCCCATCTGGATCCAGTTCTTGCCCTGCCTTGTTTTGCCTTGTCTGGGCCCAGTTCTAGCCTTCTTTCCTTGTCTTGCCTTTTTTTTTTTGGTTACATTTGTACCCCACGCTTCCCACTCACGGCAGGCTCAATGCAGCTTACATGGGGCAATGGAGGGTTAAGTGACTTGCCCAGAGTCACAAGGAGCTGCCTGTGCCGGGAATCGAACTCAGTTCCTCGGTTCCCCAGGACCAAAGTCCACCACCCTAACCACTAGGCCACTCCTCCTTATCCTGTTGGGTCCAGTTCTAGCCCCATTGCCTTGCTTTTCCTTGCCTTGTCTGGATCCAGTTCCAGTTCCTGTCTTGCCTGTCCTACCATTTACCACATCTGGGTAAGAAGAGCTCTGGAGTTGGTTCGTCATTTGGTCAACCTCTACTCTTTCTTGGTTTGAACACCTAAACTTATGCAGTTTAGCGCTTTACCCATTATTTCACTGCTGTTGCTCTTCCCCCTCCATTTAGCATCTCAGCAACTCATTTTTTCCATTGACTCATCCCCTTCAACAAAGCAAGAAAAAGCTGTGGGTCCTTCATGCTGACACAAAAGAGAAGAAACAAGCATGAAATCCTCACTAACACCAGCCACAGAAGAAAGATCTAACTTTTTTACTTCTCCTCAAACCACGCTTTAAAGCCCCAGCATTAGAAAACCACACACTCGGCCTTCAGGTGTTCTGTGCACGTATCGTTTATTAAAATGTGCTATAACGCTTTGCTTACTCAGATCTCAGCAGTTTACAACTTCTTTGCATCTGGGTTTAATAGCTAATATCTTCATCACCACTGGATTTACATCCGCAGTGTACAATGCTAAAATCCTTTGTGTGGTAGCGCTATATAAAAATAGTAGTAGTAGTGTGTTTGGCAGCCATACTAGTGCAGAAAACTGTGCATAGAACATGCACCAAGTTCTGTATTACTCCTGGCGCTTTACAGCAGCAGGCCTCAGACACTGGGCTGTGGGACAGAAGGAAGGAGGGATCCTGTTTACTGAGAGATGCCATGACTGCATCTCTAGTGGAGCTGTAATAAATAAATAAATAAATAAATAATCAGCAGGACATTAGGACCCATCAGACAGCTGGTGCTAGGAGCCCGCTTTTTGTATAGTTACATAATTATTTCACATCCCAGATAGCAAGCAGCAGAAGAGATAGCACAGTATCTGCATCCCTAGCAGAAGGGAGAACTGTGAGTACAGACAAGAAAGAAATGCCCCTTGATATAGCTATTTTTTTTCTTCTGAGCTCCATTGTAGATATCTGGAAGAATGCAAAACTGTATCCCAATAGAGCCTGGTTGGAAAGGTAACCATAGCAACCAAAGAAGGTTGCCATTACTAAAGGTCGGAGGCTCAGTAGCAGGACAGGTTAGTCAGTACTACCTAAAGACATCATTTGCCTTGCACAAGCTCATCCCGTTTTCCTCTGGTTTCTACCTCCATTACTGTCACCCTGCCACACTATAGAAATTACAAAGAAAATATACACAGTTAACCTATTACTGCCAAGGATATTTGCCACCTCCAGGGTTAAAAGAATTTGGAAGGTTTTTGTGGGAAGCAGTTACAGCAACGCTTTCAGTGTGTACACAGATAATGCAGATTTTGTTATTTTCAGCACAACATATGGCTTTCTTTTCAAGTGACATGCCTGGTGACATATACCAGGGGAAAACTGGGAGCAGATACTATGTATGCAGTGCCAATAAGGCCCACTCTTCTTTGACAATGAAAGCAGTAACTGAACAAGTGAGATTCCGTTTGTATTTTCTGAAATTAGACTTGTTAAATGTATATAAAGAAAAACGGCATAGTGTTTTTATCTATACCCTGCTGGAGCCAGCCTGGTGACTCACTGGTAAGTGCTGTATACTTAGGGTTAACAGATGGCTCCAGGTCATCAGAGACAGACTGAGCCAGTCCTGGTTGGTTTTAACCCCAGGAAATGTAGGCTAAATAAACATTGGCTCTGCCTTTCCATAATGACCTTGAGGGATCTACTAACATGGTGGCAATTCTAGAACTTGGTGCCACATGTTAGGTAGCCCGATGGTGTGAGATGAACACCCGTTCTATAACGGCATTTGGGTACCATGATACAGTTATACGTTTCAAATTTATTAGAAGCAGTTTAGCACTGGGATCTTGGATTGACCACTGTTGGAAGCAGGATACTGAGCTTGATGGACCTTTGGTTTGTCCCAATAGGGCTATTCTTATGTTCTTATGTTATGTTCTTTCTACCCCGCCCATCTGACAGGCCATCTGGTTGACTTACAACCTAATAGTAGGTGTGGAGGCGACAGATCACAAAGAGACAAGACAGGGTAAAAGGAAGGTAGGGGAATGATCTACAATATAGATAGGAAAGTGGGGGAGGGGAGAAATACAGAGGGTACGCAACCATATAAGCAAGCTCACTATTGAATGCTAGAATAAACTGCCACCAGGTACACCAACCCTTGAACTGGTGTAACTGATGGCTTGTAAATCTGAAAAGGGTGCATATAACTTACAGTATTCTGTGAGTTACAAGAGTATCTGAGAGCCCCGTCCATTCTTTGCCTATATAGATGCCCACCATGCAGTTACACACTATCCCCAAAATTCTACAAATGAACCTCTCCTCTCAGTCCCTCAGGACTGTCCATCTTCTTGCAAGTCAACCTGCCACACTAATAACTGCCTCTCCATGCAGTGTAATTAAATAAGATTGGGGTCGATATTCAAAAGGGTTTAACCAGGTAGGAGAGGCTCCTGTCTGGTTAAACCCCGCTGAGTCAGCCAGCTGCCAATATTCAGTGGCACTTAACTGCTTAGTGCCACTGAATATCACCACTAACTGGCCATCACCTAACCAAGCTGGGGGCAAAGTGGCAACTTAGCCTGCTGGCAGCAATATTCGGTCTGCTAACTAAGTAACTGCATAAAGTTAGGATAGCAAAACAGCTGTCCTAAAATTATGCAGTGAGTTAACTAGGTAACTGAATATTGGCTGGTGCCTGGTTAACTTCCGGGACAGTCGACATACACAGATATTCAATGCTGGGAGCCATGCATGCCCTGGCATCCCTTCTATCTGTCATATCCTCAATCTTTCACTTTCTGCTGCAACTGTTCCTAATGCCTTCAAACATGCCGTAGTCACACCATTCCTCTAAAAACCTTCATTGGACACTACCTGCTCTTCCAACTATCACCTCATTTCCCTCCTCCCTTTCTTATCCAAGCTACTTGATCTTTCCGCTGCTTTTGACACTGTCAATCACAGCATACTTCTCGATACCCTGTCCTCACTTGGATTCCAGGGCTCTGTCCTTTCCTGGTTCTCTTCCTACCTCTCCCTCCGCACCTTTAGTGTTCACTCTGCTGGATCCTGTTCTACTTCTATCCCTCTGCCTGTTGGCGTACCTCAGGGTTCTGTTCTTGGTCCCCTCCTCTTTTCTATCTACACTTTTTCCCTTGGTTCATTAATCTCATCCCATGGCTTTTCTTACCATCTCTATGCTGATGACTCCCAAATCTACCTTTCTACCCCTGATATCTCACCCTGCATCCAAACCAAAGTTTCAGCGTGCTTGTCTGACATTGCTGTCTGGATGTCTCACCGCCACTTGAAATTAAACATGACCAAAACCGAGCTTCTCATTTTCCCCCCCAAACCCACCTCCTCACTCCCCCCGTTTTCTATTTCTGTTGATGGCTCTCTCATTCTCCCTGTCTCCTCAGCTCAAAACCTTGGGGTCATCTTTGACTCTTCTCTCTCCTTCTCTGCTCATATCCAGCAGATCGCCAAGACCTGTCGTTTCTTTCTTTACAACATCCGTAAAATCCGCCCCTTTCTTTCCGAGCACTCTACCAAAACCCTCATCCACACCCTTGTCACCTCTCGTTTAGACTACTGCAATCTGCTTCTAGCTGGCCTCCCACTTAGTCACCTCTCCCCTCTCCAATCGGTTCAAAACTCTGCTGCCCGTCTCGTCTTCCGCCAGGGTCGCTTTACTCATACTACCCCTCTCCTCAAGTCGCTTCACTGGCTCCCTATCCGTTTTCGCATCCTGTTCAAACTTCTTCTACTAACCTATAAATGTACTCACTCTGCTGCTCCCCAGTATCTCTCCACACTCGTCCTTCCCTACACCCCTTCCCATGCACTCCGCTCCATGGATAAATCCTTCTTATCTGTTCCCTTCTCCACTACTGCCAACTCCAGACCGCGCCTTCTGTTTCGCTGCACCCTACGTCTGGAATAAACTTCCTGAGCCCTACGTCTTGCCCATCCTTGGCCACCTTTAAATCTAGACTGAAAGCCCACCTCTTTAACATTGCTTTTGACTCGTAACCACTTGTAACCACTCGCCTCCACCTACCCTCCTCTCCTCCTTCCTGTACACATTAATTGATTTGATTTGCTTACTTTATTTTTTGTCTATTAGATTGTAAACTCTTTGAGCAGGGACTGTCTTTCTTCTATGTTTGTGCAGCGCTGCGTACGCCTTGTAGCGCTATAGAAATGCTAAATAGTAGTAAATAGTAGTAGTAGTAGCCCCCCCAGGGACAGAGAAAGTACCTTTAAGTAAACTGCTTTGGTTGTACCACAGAAAGGTGGTATATCAAATGTATGACCCATGAGTGTAAAAAACAAAAACCAACAAAGAGTGGAGAAACAGGATCCGCTACATGGATAAAAATAGAACAGCAAACAAGTAGCGAGATCAACACGACACTCCCAAGACATCGTGGGTACGAGTAATAAAATGTTTAATTAGATGAAAATTTAAAAAGACATGGAGCCATGTTTCGGCGAAAAACGCCTGCTTCAGGAGTCTGTTTGTTGTGTAAACCAATGAATGGAACACCATAAATGAGGTAGTCAAATCAAGCCTTTAAAAAGGCTAATGACAGATGAATGCACTTCAAAAACGATCATTCAAAAATGGAGCTGAAAACAGCCGCAGTGTCCCTAAACTAGCAGCGTGGAGGCAGCAATGACCCATGAGTGGAAAATCTTCTGCACTGTGAGGGAGTATGTATTTCACTCTGGGTTTGTCATCAAGGGGAAAAGGTTTCTAGTCTGAGTTCTAGAGCCAAACAGAGATCTTTGCAGGAGAGATGAAAAGTGCTGTTTGGGAGGTATGGAAAGGAAGGGAGAGTGAAATCAGCTAAGTCAGCTGTACTAAACTGTAGGTAAAGTTGAAAGGAGAGAGCTACCAAGCAGATGTTTTAACCCCAGGAGTCAGAGGAGAGAGAAAAAAGCAGAAGGACATTCAAGCATTTGGAGAAAAGGTACCATAGAGGGTCGTTGGGAGTCAAGATTCTCAGTCCAAAGAGGGTCTAAAATCAATAGAGGGAGAGGACGGGATCCGGAGAGGGGGGGGGGGGGGGGTACAGAAAAGGATCAGAAACCCCTGTCTATCTGAAATTCAAATTCTATAATTTTAAGGTTTCCAGACAAACTGTTTCATTTGCAATCTACTTCAAGTTGAAGTTTTTCATAAAGACTATTTTGGAAGACCATTAGCTATGTGAACAGTCTTTCTGGCTATCTTACACAAATATCAGCCTCCATCAGAGGACCCATGCCAGGGTTAATACAACTGAGTTATAACTAAGCCTTGATATTGAGAAATGACCTGCTTTATAGAGATTTACCTGAGGGGGGGGGGGGGGGGAGACAGACGTAAATATATTTATATAGTAGGCCCATAATTTATCAGTCTAAAGACTTTCTGTGCAGACCCTTATGAATTTTCAACATACAGTATCATTCAACAGGGACTGCCAATCTACCTCATTTTCTCTTGTTGAACCGCTTGAAGAAGGAAACTACTTGGTGTTAAACCTCTGATTGGGGTGCCACCGACTTTTTCTGAACCTCAGTGCCTTAAATTTAGGTGCCAAACATCCAGAGCCCAAATTCTGTACAAGCAGCCAAGTAGCCATCCTCCTTTAGAGGTTTCTCCAGAATACTTGTATGTGAGAACTCATCCAAACTGGGCAGTGAGACACCTGTTCAGTGTCTGGGATATTGGCGCCCACTCATTTAACTTCAAGGCAGAAGTGTTGTATCACTATACGCTGTAGGCTGGCTACTGCTATATGGTTAGTTCCTTCCATGCTGAAGGATAAGGTTGTTTCAAGACTTTACTTTTGTCCTCACATCATGTGACTTTATAAATTTCTAAGTGCATCATCACGATTACCATCAAAGAAGCCAGAGCTAGTCTGGTATAACTAACTAATTCCATCTTTCTCATCTTCATTTCTCCCCCACAAAATACCAATCACAAGTGAATCAGTAGACTTCAAGGTCTGAGATATCTACCAAAGCTTCATTATAAGCCGGGCAGAGGATACATAAGAATTTTTCTAATATTATGCATTTATCTTTCACTTGCTTTTTCTGCTACCTTCTTCCCAGTCATACAAGATATACTTCATAGACCACCAGTGATCTAGGCCGTAATTCCCAGACCAGGCCTGGGGGACCCCTAACCATCTGGGTTTTCAGGATCTGCAATGAATTAGCAGGAGATAAATTTGCATACAATGGAAGCAGATTTGGGAATCAATCTTGAGCACAGTGTACAGGACATGCAAGTGCTAATCGCTATCATTACCATAAATTAACCAACAGATACTATACCTCAATAAAAACAATCCTTGGTTCAACCTCTTCCTCACCCAAGGCTGATAATCACAGCCCCCCCCCCCCCAAGCATTCTAAAAGCTGGAAACAATTACTTATGTTGTAGCTGACTGCAAAGTTTTGATGGCAGAAAATTTCTATATAGAAAGGCACAATAAGGTGATACATTATCGTCCATTGGAAGCTCTGTAAACAACACAACATCGCTGTACTAGAAAAGCACTGGGATCACAACCCAAAGAAAATTAAGGAGAGTAAAGAGGTTATAATCACCTAGGACATCCCCATTCCTACCAATAAAAAGCTGGTTGTGAGGAAAGATAAAAACACCAGACCAGCATTGATCATGGAGGGGAGCATCCCAAGTGATTAAAAATCCTCAATTACTAAGAAATGCAGTCCAAGACCAAGAAAATGTGGCATAAGGAAATATTTCCCATCATTTGGGTGTCACAGATCTGATTAAAAAGAATTTCCAAGGCCACCTAGATAAGTTGCCTATACATGTAACATTTTATGAGTTACAGAAGGAGGATATCTCTGGTTCTACTATGGTGAGTATTAACAGTAAATTTGTGAGCTTGAGATCATACTCCATCTGCCTTGTCTTAGGAGTGAGGTTCATTATTGTCATGGTATGTGCACAGCTACACAGAAGACTTGAGTTATGTCATTGCTACAATTTGAAATAGATAAGTAATTTTTTTTGCTATAAATTTAAAATTGGGGTAAATGATTACACTGCCTGCTGAGTTAGCAATGCATGAGTCTGATACCCCAGTTCTATTTCACTGAGAGGTTTTTGATTTGAATAGCTGCATAAATTGCAGTAAATTGTTTCTTTTCACTATCACTATAATTTTGGTTATAAATATGTTGTTGGTGAGTGGAGATGTCACATTACTCTTGATTTTACAACTAACCCATTTGGAGGCACTGCTCCTGAGAAAACCATTCTCAGCCCTGGATAACTCGTGAGTTGGAGCTTAGCCAAGAGCTAAAGCCCAGTCCTTTACTGGTCCGATCCCTGGCCTCCTGAGAGACCCCAAATCACTGGTTTAAAGAGCACAGCACACCTCTGAAGCATTCCCTTTAAGCACTACAATCCAGCATCACAAGGGCAGTTCAATCAATGTCATTTGTGCATCCTCTTTTCTTTGAAGGATGAAGAAGTTAATTCCTTTTCTGCTTGCTATTTGAGTAAGTGCTTTAGAATGAAACAGCTACCCAGCCCTGTCCTCTTTTCGCCCAGTCTCTTACAACTACATCTGTTTGGCTGTTCAGGCATCTTATTCCTACTGCAGTAAGAACCACAAGTGTATTACCACTGCATTCTGTCTGGCTAAACAGTCACTAATTTCCCATTATGACATGCAGGATACTAAAGATAAAAACCAAGAAAACACTCACAAAGCGCTGTTGTTTTCTTTTGTAGTTCTTGTGCCCCTGCAATCAGGGCACTCCCATATAGCCTGACTTTAGGAGGCTGCAATGGATGCAAGCAGAGATGTTATCAGAATAGTCCAGACAAGCAGAAACAGCCTCCTCATCTCTGCATCATCTGACTGACTTTCCGGAACAGCTTTTTAGAGATGTGACATCACTAGAGAACAAAAGACCAGATGTACGATGACTGTTTCTCATAAACACAGAGATATAGAAACAGAGAAAAATGTAGGCAAATAAAGAACATATGGCCTATCCAGTCTGCCCACCCATGCCATCTACTATCCCTTCCCTTCCTTTCCCTTTGCGATCCTATGTACTTGTCCCAAGCTCACTTGAATTCAGATATTCCATTAATTCACCACCCTTTCCAAAGGGTGTCCATCCCAAAGCTGGAGATTTACCACTTCAGTGCTGAAGACCACCTCAGTGCTGGAGGTTGAAGGCCAATAAGGTTTTTCTTGTGGGCCCCAGCCATGTCTAAAACTAGTTCTGGCAAATTTTGCACATTCCAATCAATAAATAGAAAATACAATTCTTTCTTCTACCTTTGTTGTCTGGTCATTTTATTGTTTTAACTTTATATTTATTAAAGTTTGAAATAAATTACAAGAATCCACTTGTTAAACAAATTTCTGATAAAGAGGAAAAGAAAAAAAACCTACAATGGAAAAATTTCTAACAGAAATATAACCTAATATCTAGTGTCCCCCCCCCCCCCAACACACACACATTAGACCACCACAAAAAAAAAAAAGAAAAGAAGAAAACTAAGTATAAGCAAATGCAGATTACTTCCCAATTAAATTATGTTACAGAATAAAAAGTCAGTACCGGTGTAGCAGATGATAAAGACACTTTTTTTTTTTAACAAGAAAAGGCCATAATTGGTCTGACACAGAGAAAAGATATTTAACCCCCAGGTAATAAATTAAACATTTACATGGACGCCTAAGAAAAACTTGGTCCCAAGGCCAACGTCTCTTTTTCAATGAAAAAAATAATTTCTGAAGTTCTTGTGTCATCTGAGAAATATTGTGGTAAATCCATATTCGCTGTCCCAAAAAGAGAGTATTGGATTTTTTATAGTAAAGGTGATTAAGTAAGCAGGTTGAAACTTGCTCAAACACCCAAGACACCGGCAACATTGTCCTCTCTTGAATCTCTTCATTTGATGATTCTAAAATAGCTGAAACATCCAAAGACTCATTACTTTGAAGCTCTGGATGACTATTTTTTTTTTTTAGGAAGAAAATATGCCTTAATAAATGGTGGCACATTAGCTACAGGTATATTTAAAACCTCAAAAAGGTATTTCTTCCAAGTTTCCAGAGGGGTTTGACATAAAACTTTACGAAAGTTCAACACTCAGATTCAAGGGCCTGGAATAATTTTCCATCTGTTCCAGTTTTCTATGCAAAATAATCTTATCTTGAACAAGAGCATTGATAGATGACTTCACTTCCTTAGTATCATTCTCTAAAGTCTCAATTCTCTGCAAATGATCTCTCTCAATAGTTCCTTTCTTATTTGCCAGTTCTGATACTTTAGTTACTAAAGAGCTTAAATCCATTGGACATTTTGAAATCAGAGTGTCCATTGTCAAAAGCATAGCCCAAATACCTTGCAAAGAAACTTCAGGTGTGGATCTAGCTGTTACAGGCGCTGTCTCCGAAGTTCCAAACAAACTCCCCAAGGCTCCCAGAATTGCAGACGCCATTCCACTTGAGGCAGCCAATTGCTGACAATACTGGGTGTTGACCAACACAGAATTTCCTGCCAAAGTTTCTACAAGGGCTTCAGCAGCGACTGGAACATTCTGACCTTCTAGCAAGCTTCCTCCAGTAAGCAACACCATCACTATGCCCGTTGGGGAGTCCAATCCATGTGGGAGTGGCCCCTCATGGGAAGATAGGATTCCAAGTTGATAGGGAGATACCTCACTTCCAGGCGGTACTGGATCTCCACCTCCAGGCACCTCAGCGGGAGACAAACCCACAGACACAGCAGGAAGCCTCTGAGTAAAGCTGTCAATCTGCGGCTGTGAGGCAACCGGTAAAGAAGAGGAAACAGCAGAGTAAGTCCAAGCTTTATCGCTCTTTTTCAGCACCCTAGCAAAGGTAACAGCAGCTCTCGCAGATGTGCTCAGTGCTGCATTGCCAGCTTGACTCTGCCCCCCTGGTCATTTTATTTTTCTTATTGTGCTGGTCCTAGGATCTGGTTTCTGCTTTCCTCTTTTTTCTCTTAACTGTCTTTCTTGAGTCTCCGCATTCATTTGGCACTTCTTTTCTCTCCATATCCACCATCCATCTTCTCTCTATGTCCCTATCTATCTGACCCAGCATCACCCCTGTGTCTTTGCCCCTATCTTCCCACCATTTTGAGCATCTCCCATCTCTGTGTCCCTATTCTTGCCCTATGCAATGTAATTGTTCTATGTCCCTATGTCCCCCCATGTGCCAGCATCTCTCCCTCTCTCTTCCTTCCCTCCTGTCTCCTCCACCCTCCATGCCAGTATCTCTCCCTATCTTTTCTCTCCCTCTAGCACCCCACCCTTTGCATGTCCAGCACCTCTCCCTCTTCTTTCTTTCCCCACAGGTCCTGCATTGCTTCCTGTCCCCTCTCCATCCTGGAAGCTGTTCCTTATCCCCCTCCTCATCTTGGCAGCTGTCCTGGTATCTGTTCCTCTCCCCCCATTTTGGCATATTTTTCTCCCTCACCACCATCTCAGCATCCTTTCCTTTCTCCTCCCCATTTGTAGTATTTGCCTCTCCCTTTTTTCAATTCATGTGCAGTATTTCCCTCCTTTCTTCTCTTCCATCCACATGCATTTCCCCCATCCCTCCCCTTCCATCCATGTGCAGCATTTGCCCCTCTCCCTTCCCTTCTATCTATGTACAGCATTTTCCTTCTCTCCCTTCCCTTCCATTCATGTGCAGCTTCTTCCCTCTCCCCTCCTCCCTCTGTCCTGCAGGTCCACAGCTCTTCTTATCTCCCTCTATCCCCCCTTCCCTCCTGTGGGTCCAATGTGGTTGCCTTCCTACCTCCCTCTGTCCCCCTCTCTTGGGGACCTGCGAGAGGGAAGGGGAGAACAGAGGGCGGTATGAGCCGATGCCAGATTGCTGGGGAGCAGAGAGGGAGTCAATGCGTGAGATCAGGCCCCTTAAGCATGTGAGCTGGAGGAGGGGCCTGAATGCATGTGCCACATGCTGAATGCGTGTGACTTAGTTATGTGTAAACACAAAATAAGAGCAATTGGAGTCTTTACATTTAAATATTAATTTCTTAAAGGGACAGACATAAGCTTCCTGCTTTGCAGAAGGCATTTTCCTCTGTCTATGTGTATGTCTATTTGCAAAGGCATTTGAATATCTTGTAGTGTGGGTCTGTTTCAGTGCCTGCATAGGCATAGTTTGGGGTGGGCATGGCAGGGTAGCAGCTCCTCAATGTTGCACGTGCTAATGCTGAATTTGTGTGCCCCCCTCACACTGTCAATATGACGTCCTTTTACTTTGCCCCCAAGTAAGCAGGCAAATTAGACCAATGGGTGCCCATGTAGTGTATCACACAAGCAGAATTATGATACCTAGTGGACAGATTTAGGGCTCATGACTGCAGGGTTCCTGAGGAAGCCCTGATGCATGGCTCTCAGCTCAGGACTCTTGCTAAAATACCTGAAGGACAGTGAGTTGGGTGGGGTCCTGACTAAGCTGAGGCAGGAAGAAACTACTTACGTAGCCAAAAGAGAAACAACTTAAAAAAAATGTCTTTCTCCATGAAAATAATGTGCTGACCTCTTTCCCCCCCCCCCCCCCCACCCCACAGTGAGAGATTCAATGGGAGATGAGGTCAATGGGAGATTCAGCTCTGGAAACTCAATTATAAGGCTTCTCCTCTCTTCTTTCTTCCAAGGTTCAGGCTCCTGTTACGGTTGGTCTGAACAATACATGATAGGCAGAAGCTGCCACAATGAAAAATTACAAAACAAACTGTAATAAAAGGACATCTGAAAATCAAAATTGGCTATTTTGACTAGATCAAGTTGAAAAGAGGTCGAATTCATCTCCTAGGGCAGGGGTTTCAATTCTGGTCCTAGCCAAAACAGGTAAAATAACCTGATTCTTGAACCAAAATGGATTCAGTTATATTTAATGAATCGTCATTTTATTCACTGAGAGTTAGGCATAGTATAGGGCAGAGGTGTTCTTCTGCCATCATTTACTATGTTACAGTCATTGCAAATATTCTAAAAGCCAGATCTGTTTTTGACTTCTGAGTACTACGAATGGATGCAAATTGTTTCCATCTCTCTTTAAAAAATACAAGTGCTAATAGACATTTAAAAAAGTGGCTGAATATGCATGTCTGAATTGCTCACAAGTCTCAAACCTGCTAATCCTTTTTGTGCCTTCTCTCAGGGAAGCAGTGCATTACCTTCTGTTAGTCAACAGGGGGGAGTGAATCACCACAGCATCCAAGAACCTTGGAGATGTGCAGAAACAATTCAGATAGTAGAAGTTGCTGACAGATAGATGCTAGAACTGAAGAGTTGTAAAACTTCCACCTATTTAGTCTGCAGAAAAATGTGTAGAGCTTTTCGCTCCCTGCAGTTTTCTAGTGCTTTCTTTACTTGATAAATCATACATAAGTGGTTCACAAATATAAAGTCAAAACATAAATCCAGCATGATATACAAAATGAAATGCAAAATAACCTCCCTCTATTTCTCAGCACTAAACTGCTGGATAAAACTCCAGGGTTTGAGTTTCTTCCAAAGCCAAAGATGGTTTCTTTTCTCATTCAGTGGTTATGGTAAGGTATTGCAAAGGCTTTGAAACTCATACTCATTTAACAGACATCATGCACTGTTCCAAGAAGGGAAAAAATAAAGAAAAATGTACTTAAAATGTATACATATCTTGATCTGGAAAAAGATTAAGTAGGCCTCCAGAGATTGGCTTATGTCTTGCACCCACAACACCAACTATTACCAGCATCTATAAAACATAGAAACAGAAAATAACTGCAGATAAAGGCCATATGGCTCATCCAGTCTGCCCATGCACACCATTCACTATCTCTTCCTCCTCTAAGAGATCCCATATGCCTGTCCCACACTTTCTTGAATTCAGATACAGTTCTCATTTCTACCACCTCCACTGGGAGGTTGTTCCATGCATTCACCATCCTTTTTGAAAACAAGTATTTCCTTAGATTATTTCTGATTTATTCCCTTTTAACTTCATCTTATGCCCTCTTGTTCCAGAGCTTTCTTTCAGTTGAAAGAGACCTGCTTCCTGTGTATTTATGCTGTGGAGATATTTAAATGTCTTAACCATATCTCTTCTCTCTTGTCTTTCTTCCAAAGTATACATATTGAGGTCTATGAGTCAGAGGCCCAGCCAGATGGCCAATTTTGGTAGGCCTGAGCCCAAGGTGAGTGTGCATGGAGTTGGGTCCCCCTCCTACCCTTTGCTCCAATCTCCTCCATTTCCCCACCCACAAACCCAAAATCTTAAATACCTGAGCTGGTGGGGATCCCCAAATTCTGCTAGCTGAAGATTACCTCCTCCTTGGGCAGCCAGCGGTCTTCCAAATCGCAGCCAACAGCACTTGCCTTGAGCTGCTCCTAGCAGGCCATGCATACTCAGTGCTTTCACATGCGTGAAAACTAAGCATTCATAGAAGGGCTGGTCTCACATTCAGCTCGAGGCAAGTGCTGCTGGCTGCCATTTGGAAGAGCGCTGGCTGCCCAAGGAGAGAAAATCTTCAGCTGGCGGGGTTTAGGGATCCCCATCAGCCACAGCAAGAGTGCCACAATTTTGGGTGGGCCCCGGCCCATCCAAGCCCACCTGTGGCTATGACACTGCTATGAGTCTGTTTCTACATGCTTTATGAAGACTACTGACCATTTAAGTAGCCATCCTCTGGACTGACTCCATCCTGTTTATATTTTTTTGAAGGTGCGGTCTCCAGAATTGTATACAGTACTCTAAATGGGGCCTCACCAGAGACTTATAAAGAGGCACTATCCCCTCCTTTTTCCTGCTGGCCATTCCTCTTCCTATGTACTCAAGCATCCTTCTGGCTTTGGAAGTTACCCTTTCTACCTGTTTGGCCACCTTAAGATCAGTAGAAGAGATCACTCTGAAGTCCTGCTCTTCTGTTGAGCACAGAAGCACTTCCTCTCTTAAATGGTATAGCCCCCTTGAGTTTCTATAGCCCAATGTATGACCTTACTTTTTTTAGCATTAAATCTAGTTGCCAACATCTGGGTCATTCTTCTAGCTTTGCTAGATCCCTGCTCATGCTATCCTCACCAGTGACATAGCCATGGGGGACCTTGGGAGCCTGGGTCCCCTCCAGAAATGCAGAACCCCTTTACCTTTGCTGGCAGGGATGCTGAAGCCTCACCAGCCAAATAAAAACAGTACTGCAGCTCCTCTCCTCCTCACGCTGCTTCCTTAAGGCAGAAGTTGGTGCGTGTCTTCAGCTGCCGACACTGGGACTTCTTGTTCATGTATTTATTTGGCTGGCAGGGCATCGGCATCCCCGCCAGCAAAGGTATGTTAGGCAGGTAAGTATGTGCATGGAGGGAGAGGAGGAGGGAGCTATGAATTGCCCCAAAGTCCACCCCTGGGAACCCCCAAAATTGGAGGGCTGGCTATGCCCATGATCCACATTATCAGGGGTGTCTACCCTATTACAGAGTTTTGTATCATCTACAAAGAGGCAAATCTTACCTGAAAACCCTTCTGCAATATCAGTCACAAAGATGTTAAAAAGAGTCAGGCCATCAACTGATTACTGCCATACACCACCAGTAACATCCTTTTCCTCAAAGTGTCCAGATAGAGGTCACTTAGACCCCCTTTTACTAAGACGTGCTCATGTTTTTAGCTTGTGCTAACATTAGGTGCACACTAAACATTACAGACGCCAATGCATTCTTATGGGCGTCTCTAACGTTTAGCACGTGCCCAATTTTAGTGCGCACTAAAAACCAATTTACTTCAATTCTTTGAAGGAGTAAACAAACATGTGGACAAAAAGGAGCCAGTTGATATTGTGTATCTGGATTTTCAAAAGGCGTTTGAGAAGGTACCTCATGAAAGGCTACAGAGGAAATTGGAAGGTCATGGGATAGGAGGAAATGTCCTATTGTGGATTAAAAACTGGTTGAAGGATAGGAAACAGAGAGTGGGGTTAAATGGGCAGTATTCACAATGGGGAAGGGTAGTTAGTGGGGTTCCTCAGGGGTCAGTGCTAGGACCGCTGCTTTTTAATATATTTATAAACGATTTAGAGATGGAAGTAATCAGCGAGGTAATTAAATTTGCTGATGACACAAAGTTCAAAGTCGTTAACTCGCGACAGGATTGTGAAAAATTACAGAAGGACCTAACGAGACTGGGAGACTGGGTGGCTAAATGGCAGATGACGTTTAATATGAGCAAGTGCAAGGTGATGCATGTGGGGAAAAAGAACTCGAATTATAGCTATGTCATGCAAGGTTCCACGTTAGGAGTTACGGACCAAGAAAGGGATCTAGGTGTCGTCGTTGATAATACACTGAAACCTTCTGCTCAGTGTGCTGCTGCGGCGAGGAAAGCGAATAGAATATTGGATATTATTAGGAAAGGTATGGAGAACAGATGTGAGGATGTTATAATGCCATTGTATCGCTCCATGGTGCGACCGCACCTTGAGTATTGTGTTCAATTCTGGTTGCCGCATCTCTAGAAAGATATAGTAGAACTGGAAAAGGTGCAGCGAAGGGCGACTAAAATGATAGTGGGGATGGGACGACTTCCCTATGAAGAAAGACTAAGGAGGCTAGAGCTTTTCAGCTTGGAGAAGAGACGGCTGAGGGGAGACATGATAGAGGTATATAAAATAATGAGTGGAGTGGAACAGGTGGATATGAAGCGTCTGTTCACACTTTCCAAAAATACTAGGACTAGGGGGCATGCAATGAAACTACAGTGTGGTAAATTTAAAACAAATAGGAGAAAACTTTTCTTCACCCAACGCATAATTAAACTCTGGAATTCGTTGCCGGAGAATGTAGTGAAGGCGGTTAGCTTGGCAGAGTTTAAAAAGGGGTTGGACGGTTTCCTAAAGGACAAGTCCATGGACCGCTACTAAATGGACTTGGGAAAAGTCCACAATTTTGGGAATAACTTGTATAAAATGTTTGTACGTTTGGGTAGCTTGCCAGGTGCCCTTGGCCTGAATTGGCCGCTGTCGTGGACAGGATGCTGGGCTCAATGGACCTTTGGTCTTTTCCCAGTATTGCATTACTTATGTACTTAACGTGAGTGTGCATTAGTAAAAGACCCCCTCAGTTTATTTATGAATCGCCTATGTGGAACCATGTCAAAGGCTTTACTAAAATCTAAGTACACCACATCTAGCACTCCCCCTAAATACAACTGTTTGGTCACCCACTCAAGTTAATCAGTTGGTTCAGTGAGTGTGGAAGAAGTTATGCTGATACTCTGGGGAAAGGAAACATGAACTAACATTTTCCTGGTATTACAGGGCACAGGATTCTAATCATGCCACGCTAAAGGAATATGGGAGGTGAAGCATTTACTTGAGGAAGAGACCTCTTGGATATTATCATTTGAGTAATTAGTAAACCCAGTGAAAAATATTGCAAAAGACAGAGGTTTAACTAAAAAATGTATAATTATTCTCATGAATTCAAAAAATAATAACAATCAAATGGAAGAAAAAGACCTCAATAACCAGAAGGCAGAATTAATTTTCTTTTCTGCTCAAATCAACGGTTCTATATTCATCATTGGTCATAAAAACATTCCATTGATAATTATGCTTTAGTTCATAAAATATATTTTTTAAATCTTATTTTCATTTTAAACTTGAATCCATTCCGATGCCAAGGAGAGAACTCCAAAATGATATAAACAATCACTTATTTGTGTGCTAATCCCAACGGGACCTGTTTTGCCTGCACAAGGGTTTCTTAAACATTTCCATTACAAATTCAATTTACCAAGATAAGTGTAATATCTTCTGGTTGTCACTCCTTTGAAATCCATATTCAGTGGATATTTACATAACCAGACTCATTGCAGATCTAATATCCAGTCATAATTGTCAAGGGAGAACCTTTATGAGCATTGATGAATATGGAACAGTTGATTTGAGCAGAAAAGAAAATCAATTCTGCCTTCCGGTTATTGAGGCCTTTTTCCTCCATTTGATATTTATCATTTTTTGAATGCATGAGAATTATTATACACTAGTAAAAGAGGCCCGTTTCCAACAGAAATGAAACGGGCGTTAGCAAGGTTCCACACCTCCCTCCCTCCCTCTGTCGCTCTCCTCCGAGTTCCAGCCTGCCTCTCTTCCGAGTTCCAGTACCCCCCTCTCCTTCGAGTTCCAGGACTCCCCTCCCTTTTGAGTTCCAGGACCCCTCCCCTCCTCCCCTCCCCTCCAAGTTCCATGCCCCCTCTCCTCCAAGTTCCAGACCCCCGCGCCTCCCTCCCTCTCTCTCTCTCCCCTCCGAGTGCAAGCACAACCTGTCCTCCGGCAGCCCCTTGCCTTCCTAAGTGCCGGCAGTAATTTAAAAATTATTACCTCGGGGTCCAGCGTCAGCAGTGAAGGCGAGCAGCGCTTCAGACTGCCTTCCCATCTGTCTCA
The DNA here is from genome assembly GCF_901765095.1 of Microcaecilia unicolor. Classification (NCBI taxonomy): domain Eukaryota; kingdom Metazoa; phylum Chordata; class Amphibia; order Gymnophiona; family Siphonopidae; genus Microcaecilia; species Microcaecilia unicolor. Next base: position 451,056,061 of record NC_044032.1, on the reverse strand, counting down.
GCTCTGCCTCTGGTCCCGCCCTTCTGGAAACATGAAATGAGGGCGGGACCAGAGGCAGAGCTGAGACAGATGGGAAGGCAGTCTGAAGCGCTGCTCGCCTTCACTGCTGACGCCGGACCCCGAGGTAAGAATTTTTAAATTACAGCCGGCATGCAGGAAGGCGAGAGGCTGCTGCAGGACAGGTCATGCTTGCACTTGGAGGGGAGAGAGAGAGGGAGGGAGGCGCGGGGGCATGGAACTCGGAGGAGGGGGGGGGGCGTGAAACTCGGAGGGAGGGAGGGCTGCAACTCGAAGGGGAGGGGGGCCTGTAACTCGGAGGGGTGTAGAGGGAGGGAGGTAGGGGGGCATGGAACTTGGAGGGGAGGGGGCTGGAACTTGGAGAGGGGAGGAGGAGGGGGGCCTGGAACTCGGAGGGAGGACAGGGGGGGAGGGAGGAGGCGATTCTCAACTCACCCCCAACGTTCTGTGGCTGGCTGGTGCTGGCTTCCTTTCCCTCTCACTGATCTGCCCTCTGACATCATCACCAGGGCGGATCAATGGGAAGTGAGTTACGAACCCAGGCATCCAGACGGAGGTGCAAATTATTACATAGGATTTTTTACTTAAATCTCTGTCTTTTGCGATATTATCATTTGACATATTACAAGAGCGTTATAGATTGGATGCCTCTGATATTTTTAGATATTGTCAAGTGCACTATTATGTGGCCAATTTGCCAAGTCAAGAAGAGCAGTCGATGCAGGCAATTTTTTGGTACCCCCCTTTGGGAGCTAGCTAGGGTGCAATGGGGAATAATTGGGAGGTTCTATAAATAGGGGATCCCCTTTTCAAGTCACAATAAATAAATGGATACAGGATTTGGAAAACAAATATTTAGTTGAAGATTCTCTGAATGGTCTTTTGGGAGGATCTATACTGGTGGAATCTGCACTGTTAAGAGGGGAACATTTTAAATTAATGCAGACTATACATGTCTCCATCCTGGGTAGCTAAGCTATGGTAGAGAAAGTCGGCAGCTTGTGTTAAGTGCGTCACTAGTGAAGGGACTTATATGCCTTGTCTGTAAGAGTGTGACCAGATTACAAATATTTGGAAGGAATAATAGACCCATTTAGAGCATTTATTAAGCAAAAATATACCCAGAACTATGGAGGTACTTCTTTCGGATAATGTCAGCCATCTTGAATTACAAATGATTGAACATAAATTATTTCTATATAAGAATCAGAAGAACTGGGTTTAATTCCCACTGCAGCTCCTTATTTTTTTTTATTTTATATTTATTAGTTTCAACTTTTAAACAAGTATTACACTTGAAACAGTAAAGGTACATTTGTCTGAAATAAAACATTTTTAAATAAAGAAAGCAAAATATTTAACAAAGTACACTCTAGTCCACCATATAGATCCAAGATTAACAATGCGGAGATTTTACCAATTATTATAATAAGAAATTAAGACAGGTCGCTTTGGTATCCATTTACAAATTCAATGCTTTACCTCTAAGACGCATGTGTGGGCGTCTTTTTAGGCGTTGCCACCAGCACATCCAGGATTGTTGAATGTTCGGCCACTTGTACAGCCGATTATCGACCCCTGAAGACGCAAATCTTGCGAAACACGATCGTGTAGGGTCTGTCTGAGGACAACTGTTTCAGTTAACATAAGAGATGTCAGCTTCTGTGAAGCAGTTCTGAAGTTCTAGGAAAAGATTCAACATTAGTCCCGTGAGGAGTGGAGTTACGGTGAATGGAACTGCTGTCATTCAGTAGTACAGCACTTAGTAAATCAGTCAGGGTTTACGATGGACTATAAAGCTTTGTTTTAAACCTGCTGTGATGGGTAATTGACTTCATTAACGGATTGATTTTCACACGGCCACAGAGAGCCTGCATCAGTTCAGACAAGATCGCAAAGAAGAAAAAGTGCTTGGACTGACAGAGCTATTTACAAAGTTTCACACCCGTGTTGTTAATGAATAGAGTATAATTTGTTAAAAGATTATAAATGTAACTTTGACTCCAGGAATTTTAATGTTATAGAGTTGGTAATAATAATTTTTTGATATTAGATTTGAATTAGAGTGAATGATTGAATGAATGATAGATATATGGGGATTTTAGACAACAATTGTTTAGTTTATGAGATTAATTGATGTAATAAAGATAAATATAAGTGCAATAGTTGTTGAGTATATTGTAAGACCTTCTAGCTGAGATAAATTCAGAAAGCTGTATAGATTCAAAAAAAACATACTTAACCGACTGATAACAAATTATACACTTGCAAGAATAACGTAAAAGAAATGTAGCTCCTAACTGGAGAACACCTGGTTTTAACAAGAGAAATTGTCTTCGTTTTTTTTTGAGTGTCTCTAGACCCACTGCAGCTCCTTATGACCCCAGGCAAATCACTTCATTGCCTCAGGTATGAAAACTTAGATTGTGAGCACACTAGAGACAGAGAAAGTACCTGAATATAATATGTAAACCACTTTGGTCATACCACAGAAAGGCAGTATATCAAATGCATTATTTATCCTTTAAGGCAGTGCAATATACCTGGGTAGCCAGTAGTTCATAACGTCACTTGCTGAGTCCTTCTTAATTTCACCTTAAGACAACATCCAGGGTTTAACCACAGTCTCCCCACCTCCCAAAAAATCTTTCTCCTTCTTTAATCCTCAGTGCGATGCACAGTCCTTTAAATCACACTGTGACAGTAAATCAGCACAGTGGCCACAAAGAAATAAAGTTAAGAGAACAAATAAAGAGAGACTTCCATGTACTCTCTGGTCTGACGTTGCTCAAATGACTTCATAATCTTGCTCCAGCACTGGAAATCACCAGTCACATCAGTCAGTTTGTCACCCAGGGCTTATCCCAAACAGGTTATAAAAATCAATTTCCCAAGGTAGTGAGATGGAGGGGGGGGGGGGGGGGGGGTAGGGGTGCAGGTTCCTTTCAGAGCTCCAGTGAAGGAGCAAGGAAGGTGGGTTGGAAATTGAGGGTTATCTGTAGTACAGTGTATGTGAGAGCATATCGGGGGTAGGAGTGTGCATGGGTCAGGGTTTTTGTATGTAGGGCAGGGCAAGACAGTACATGTGGAGTGTGTAAGTGGTACCTGAGACAGTAGGGGTGTCTGCTGTGGGTGATATCTTTAAGGTGTGGGAGTAGGGGCTTCTGTAAGTCATGGATGCAGTAAGGGTGTGATGAGTGGATGGGATGTGTGTGTCATGTGGGGTGTCTGGAGCTTTGATGAAATGAGGGGTGAAGTGTTAATGTGTGTAAAGGATGAAAAAGAGGGCTGTCAGGTGCACAGAGAGGGGGTGGAAGGGTGTAGTCTTAGGATTCTGCCTAGGATGCTGGTGCAATGGTGGGTGGGTGGGGGCGGTTGTGAGGTGAGTCTGCAAGAAGGATGTCTGGAATGGACTAAAAGAGAGAGGTATCTAAGGTGGGTCTGCAGGGAGGGTGTGTGAGGGGGTTCAGAAGAAGGGAGGGAGCCGGGATCTATAGGGAGGGTGCAGGAAGAGGTACAATGAAGGGGAGGTGTGGGTCAGCAGGTAGGGTGTGGGGATGGAGTGGAGGAAAGTGTCCCAGGTGGGTCTGCAGTGGAGGGGAGGTGTTCTAGGTCTGCAAGGAGAAGTTGAGGGATGCTGTGGAGAATTCAGAGATAAATCTTCACTGTACGTAAAACATTTTTAAAGACTGGAAAGAGGTGAGAATGACACAGTCTGCACTTCACCTCCTGTTCAGTCTTCAAATTCTTCCCCATTCAGCCGAGCAGCCAATAAAACACTTAAACACTTCAACTCAGGCTACTGTGGGGCCAAAGTCCCACAGTAAGAGCTGCAAGACCTCACAGCTTTTACTGCAAGACATCAACCCTGCAGCAACAGAAAATGAGGCCCATTAGTGCTGCAATTGCTACCTGGTCATGTGGGAAAGAATTTCAATACTGATAGGGAGGCAGCTCGACAGCACAGCTACAGGTGAGCGTATCCGTGCTGCACTTGCCTCTTTCAAGCACTGTCACTGTTGCTAGTGCTACATCTTTCTTTTGAGCAAGAGATGGCCTCCACCATTGGGCAGCCTCAGGCTTTTTGTCAGTCTCACTGAGTGGTAGCTATGCCCCTGCTCAGCAGCAAAAACTCAGCCTGTTCGAAACATTTCAGTAAATATCAGGTTCTCAGAACCCTAGGTGGAAGAGAGAGGAATGAAGACTATTGTTGATGAGAACTACATTGTTAATAGTTTGATTTAAGAAAAATAATAATAATATAGCATTTGAGGACATCTGGGAGTACAGTATAAATTGATCCAATTGTTGGAATAATGTATTGTATTTAACATGCATTTTCTGTCAGCAATGTTTTTTTTTTTCTGTCTCTGTGATTACTCTGTGACCTCTGATGTGAATTGTTTAGAGAGGTCACACCTATGCAACTTCCTGTGGGGATTAGGCACAGCACATGGAGCTCATGATCTCTCCTACCTGAGGATCTATGGTGTGAGCATCCATTACCATCTAAGCACATGGAAAGAGCTGATAATCCAAATGTATAGTATTATGTATATATATGCCTGTCTGAATATAAATCTAACTAAAACTGTGAGTAAACAGATGTTTTGTTACTTCAACTTTAAAGTGACTCAGCAGTGAAATTATTCTGGGGTGTATGTGAGAGAGATGAAGAAAAGAAATTAACATTTCTAAAGCTGAAGCTGTGTGTATAAAATCTGCTAATTATTTACTACAAATAATCCAACAAAAGGGTTATGGGCCCAGCCCAGGAATTGAAAAAGGGAGAAATATTACCAGGCAGTGAAAAAGCCAAATTTTTTCTCTTAAGTTTTAAAAGAAAGATTCAGTCTGTCTCTCTCTCTCCCCCCCACACACCAAACAGAAGGCAAGGCTAAGAAATGGCTGAGGGAGGAAATTCACCATTTTTCTACTCTCTCAAGGTGCCTAAATTAACTGAATATAATTATCAGCAATGGGAGCTAAGATTCAGATGTCTCCTTCAAGCAAAGAAATTAAGTATATGTTTAGACCAAAACAGAACAGCTGAAAATATGGCTGAAAGGGACAATGCAAACTATTATGTGAAGTACATGTTTTTGGAAGCTCTCTCAGAGAAACAAGCCATATTGGTGGAAGCAAAAGATACAGCAAACAAAATTTTATATAAACTGAGAACTATGTATGCAACTACATATGCAAAACAGCAACCAATTTGGTTAGCAGAGTTAAATGAGACCAAATTAAGGGATAAAAGTAAATGTAATGATCACATTATGCATCTTATGTCTTCATTTCAAAAGTTAGAACTTTCTGGAATTCCCATGTGTGATGCATTGAAAAGAGCATTTCTTTTTACCTCACTATCAAAGAAGTTTGATGTTTTTAGGTCTGTAAATGAAGCCATTGAAGGGCAATCTTTTGAACAGGCAGCATCAAAACTGAGGCAGGAATGCATAATTAATGATTTTGAGGAGATGTGTTCTCAAAGACAGTCAGAGAGAAATGAAACAAATTTCTTGGCAAAGAATAGAGGAAGGCGGAGCTATGGGAAAACTCCACCCAAGGGCAAGCTGATTTGCTACTCATGTGGAAAGGAGGGACATGTATCTAAATGGTGTAAGGAAACACAAAACACCCCCTCTAGCTCACCTAAGCCAATGGAACAAAAGAATTTTCCAAGCAATGATAAACATAAGAGCTTTCTAATGGTAGAAAAATCTTTGACCATGATGGATAATAATAATTCAAATGAAAGTACTTGGATTTTGGATTCGGGGAGCACATGCCATTTAACCAATTGTAAGGATTTCTTTCAGGAAATGAGTCCAGAAGAAGGTATTCTTCAAACTGCAAATGCAGGGACTACTCAGATCCAAGCAAAAGGCATTGGATTCTTAAAATGCAAAGTGTCTAATGAAGTTAAAGAAATTCCTGTAAGTGATGTCTTGTATATTCCCCAAGCAGTTTGCAATATGCTTAGTGTATCTACATTAGATAAGAAGGGATTTGTGATTCATTTTGAAAACAGTAAGTGCACAATCTCTAAAAATGATGAAGTGTATGCTGAAGCTTTTATGCATAATGATGTTTATAAACTGAGCATTTCAGGTGAAGCCTCACATCTGGCGCAAGTAAGGAAGAATGATGGTAAATGTAGTCTGGAAATCTGGCACCGCCGCCTGGGACATCGTGATTTTAAGGTGATCCAGGATCTTCACAGTAAGCAACTTGCCACAGGCATTCAAATAAGTGCAGATACTGGTAAAATGGAGAAATGCATAGACTGTGTTACTCAAAAAGGTGTGAGACCCTCATTTCCTGCATACACAGGAAATAGGAGTAATAAAGTACTGGACTTAATACACAGTGACTTATGTGGACCGTTTAATATCCCATCATTGGGAAATAACAGATTTGTGCTAATATTCTTGGATGATTTCTCTAGATATTGTGTGGCCTATTTGCTGAAAGAAAAAAGTCAAGTCACAGACATGCTGAAGAAATACGTAGCCATGGTGAGCAATAAATTTGAAAGAAAACCAAAGGTTCTTCAGACCGACAAAGGTGGTGAGTTCACTTCACAAAGCATGCGCACATTTCTAGAACAAGAAGGCATTCAGCATATCACAACAGTAGCTTATACACCAGAGCAAAATTCTGTTGCAGAGAGAAAATTTAGGTCACTTGTGGAAATGACCAGATGTATGCTGTCAGATAGCAATCTCCCTAAAAGACTATGGGGGGAAGCCATTCTCACAGCAGGGTACCTACAAAACAGAATGCCAACTAAAGGCGCTGAGCGCACACCACATGAGACATGGCATGGTAGGAAGCCAAACCTGTCACACATAAGAACATTTGGAAGTACAGCATATGCTCATGTACCAAAGCAAAGAAGGCATAAGCTGGATTCCACAACAGAAAGGGGCATTTTAGTTGGCTATGCTCCAGGACACAAAGGATATAGAATTTTGAATCTGAAAACTGGCATTGTTGGCATAAGACATGTTACATATTTTGATGAAAACAAAAGGGTTGATAAAGGCTGGATTATCCCAGATGAGCCTTATCATCCAGAATATGAAACTAGAACCATAATAGACATGCCAGTGTATATAAATGCCATACCAAGGCAGATGTCTGAAAGCAACTCATCTGTATCTAACGAGGAACAGGCAGAGGAAGCAGACACAGAAAGGATCATTGCAGGAGACAGTACAGTTGGAGAAGGGGAATCAATTGGAGAAGGACTCTCAGATTTAGAGGATGCGGAAAGGTCAGACCAACCTGTTGTCAGACGCTCATCCAGGGAAAACAAAGGTGTTCCACCCCCAAGACTGTCTTACCTAACAAAGTCAGCAGAAGCTCAAGAGCCCTTAACATGGGATGAGATTGAGAAAATGCCAGCAGAAGAAGCTGCTGAATGGCGTAAAGCTGCACAAGAAGAAATTGATGCATTGCATAAAAATAAAACTTGGATTCTTACAAAATTGCCTCCTGGCAAGAAAGCTATAGGATGCAAATGGGTATTCAAGTTAAAAAGGAATGCACAAGGAAAAGTGGAAAGGTATAAAGCCAGATTAGTTGCAAAGGGATATCTTCAAAAATATGGAGAAGATTTTGATGAAGTGTTTGCACCTGTAGTGAAACACACGACAATTAGAACACTTCTGAGCATTGCAGTCTCAAAAGGCATGCAAGTCAACCACATTGATGTGAAAACAGCATTTCTTCATGGAGATATAACTGAAGACTTGTACATGGAACAGCCAACAGGTTTCATAAATACAAAACAAAGACAGCTAGTGTGTAAATTAAACAAAGGTCTTTATGGATTAAAGCAAAGTGCAAAATGTTGGAATGACAAATTGCATGAAATATTGACAAATTTAGGATTTAAGCAAGGTGAAGCAGATAAATGCTTGTACACTAGGTGCAGAAATGGACAATATGCATACATTTTAGCTTTTGTTGATGATCTGCTCATTGCAAGCGAAAGTGAGCAAGAGTACAAGGACATTGTAAAATATTTAAACCTGAATGTTGAGATAAAAGAACTTGGTAATGTGTCATACTATCTTGGTATAGAAATTGAGAAACAAAATGATGGTTCTTATCTTCTAAGCCAGAAGCAGAAAATAAATGAGCTTATTGAAAGTTTAGGTATGCAAGATGCCCAAGTTGTAAGCACTCCCATGATCACTGATTTTCTGAAGGATGAAACAGTAAGAGAACCTTTACCAGATAACATCCAATATAGATCAGCCATAGGTAAGCTTTTATATCTGACTACCACATACAGGGCTGATATAGCAAATGCAGTAGGAATTTTGAGCAGAAGGGTCAGCTCACCTACCAAATCAGATTGGACTGCAGTTAAAAGGATGGTAAGGTATTTAAAAGGTACCATTGATTGTAAATTAAAAATTTCAGCCAATAGTAATCCAAAACTAATATGTTACTGTGATTCAGATTGGGCAGGGGATCATTCTGATTATAAATCCACAAGTGGATATGTGTTTATGTATGGAAATGTACAAATTTCTTGGGCCAGTCATAAACAAAGTATTGTGAGTCTGTCTTCTACAGAAGCTGAATATGTGGCTGTATCAGAAGCATGCAGAGAACTGATGTGGATTGAAAAACTTTTGCTGGATTTTGGAATAGTTGAACAGAGACCAATCCAGATAATGGAAGATAATCAGAGCTGCATCAGACTGTCACAGAATGACAAGGTTCAGTCACGCACCAAGCACATCGCAACGAAATATCACAACGTGCGAGAGCTGGCGAAAGAAGGGGTCATCAGTCTAGACTATTGTCACACCAGTGAGATGACAGCTGACATCATGACCAAACCGTTACCCAGAGAACGTTTTGAGAATCTGCGAATAAAGCTTGGACTTTGTATGAATTAATAATTGCATGACAGTTATGCATGAGAAGGGGTTTGTTGGAATAATGTATTGTATTTAACATGCATTTTCTGTCAGCAATGTTTTTTTTTTCTGTCTCTGTGATTACTCTGTGACCTCTGATGTGAATTGTTTAGAGAGGTCACACCTATGCAACTTCCTGTGGGGATTAGGCACAGCACATGGAGCTCATGATCTCTCCTACCTGAGGATCTATGGTGTGAGCATCCATTACCATCTAAGCACATGGAAAGAGCTGATAATCCAAATGTATAGTATTATGTATATATATGCCTGTCTGAATATAAATCTAACTAAAACTGTGAGTAAACAGATGTTTTGTTACTTCAACTTTAAAGTGACTCAGCAGTGAAATTATTCTGGGGTGTATGTGAGAGAGATGAAGAAAAGAAATTAACATTTCTAAAGCTGAAGCTGTGTGTATAAAATCTGCTAATTATTTACTACAAATAATCCAACACCAATAATGTTTTTGCTTTTTGCTTTGGCTGGCTCCTTCAAGGGTGGGGGGGGGGGGGGGGAGTGGGAGTGGAAGGAGGATGGAGGATTGTTAAAATATGGACTATTTGTGCATGATATAAACAGCAATGTATGGATTGTAACAGACATTGTAGCCATATGAGTCAACTCTGTGAGTGCTGTGGGTGCTTGAGCTCCCCCAATATTGAGCAAACTCCTTGCTCAATATTGTGTCCAGGAAGGGGTTTAGCAATCTCAATCATTTTGAAAAGTTGGCTCCTATGATTATATCTGTTTATAAACTTTTCTGAATAGTTCTGAACTGGAGGGGGGGGGGGGGGGGGGTATTAAGTTTAAACTATAAGGCTGTGTTAGATAACTATGTATGGAAGTGATGTGTATTTTTGATACAATAAAAAGAGATTGAATAATAAAAAATCAGGTTTTCAGTAGACAAATCTTAACTAAACTCAGTTTGTCCAAAAACAGTTCTTTTACCTTGCTCACTGAAGTGCAGATTGTAGGGATATGCATTTGTTTTGCCTTGTTTTGTTTTGTTTTTTGCCTAAAACGATAAGAAAAACCTGAAATTTCATGTCCTTAATAGTTCTCACACTTTTCCCCAAACGGCTCCTGCTGCTTCTGAAAGAGCGGGTATTACTTTTGATATTGCTCCTGTAACAAAACAAAAAGCAAACAAAACAAAAAAATGAGCAAAATAAAAATTCTCATAAACAACAGTTGTCTTGGGAGACAGACTTTACCTTTGACCTAGATTGCTGGGCAAAATTCTGCGGTTGCTCTTCCCTCCCTTATACTCTAGAGTATGGACGAAAATTCTCTGATTGTGCACCAGCCACTCTGTGTGGTAGTTCATATACGCCATCACACCTTCTCATTATTATAAGTTTGACATATATGAAAAAAAAACGCCTAGCAGCATAGTTACAGCCATGTCCAGTGACATCACCACACTGATCTGCTTCTGATTGGAAACTGGTATAATTATTGTTCTTGTTATGAGTCTATCAGATCTCAGAAATCTGCAAAGGTATTTTCCAGACGTTTTACCTATGTCTATTCTACTGCTAACATGGTGGAATTATAAATTATAAATATTCCTTAAGCACACAAGGAGTCTGGGAGAAGGATATTGGAAGCACTCATACTGATCAAACATGGACAAAAGTTTGGTTGCAATCATGGGCCCTCTTTACTACGCCACGCTGTAGGTGCGCACTAAAAATTAGCTTGCGCTAATCCTAGAGACACCCATATAGTCCTACATAAGTACATAAGTATTGCCATACTGGGAAAGACCAAAGGTCCATCGAGCCCAGCATCCTATTTCCAACAGTGGCCAATCCAGGTCACAAATACCCGGCAAGATCCCAAAAATGTATAAAACATTTTATACTGCTTATCCCAGAAATAGTAGATTTTCCCCAAGTCCATTTAATATCGGTCTATGGACTTTTCCTGTAGGAAGCCGTCCAAACCCTTTTTAAGCTCCGCTAAGCTAACCGCCTTTACCACATTCTCTGGCAACGAATTCCAGTGTTTAATTACACGTTGAGTGAAGAAAAATTTTCTCCGATTCATTTTAAATTTACTACATTGTAGCTTCATCGCATGCCCCCTAGTCCTAGTATTTTTGGAAAGCATGAACAGACGCTTAGGTGTCTTCAGTGTTAATGCGTGCTAATTTTTATTGCACACTAAAAAGTTAACGTGCCTACAGTGTGGCTTAGTAAATAGGGCTCAAAGTCCAAGAACTTACTTTTTTCGCCTCTATTATGTAATCTTTATTTTTCCTCTATCATTGGGAGTCTTATACTAAGCAGTGGCAGCATTTTTACCTCACGGTAGAAATCAGCTTAGTAAAAGACCCCCATTGTTCTTTATAGACCCTAATTAAAGCTTAGAACAGTTTTTTAAAACTAATAATTTATGCTGATCATGTTTTTAAAATCATCTGGCACTCATAATATATGAATGTTCTAATTTACAAATCTTCTGGGCAGAAATGTGGCATCAGATTACTCCTCCCCTTAGCAGATCCTGATAAACATCTATTGATTTCCTAATTTCTATAGCCTCTTTTGGAGTCTGATAAGAAATTGTATAACATACTGCTAGCTGTTGCCTTACATTTAATTGTCTCCAATTGGAAAAATAATGTGTACCTGAATTATAATGAATGGTGGAGTTATGTATGCGTGATCAGAAAATATGAAATAATTTTGGCTCATAGACGCCGAAATATTAGGTCGGTTTTGAAGACCTGGGCTCGTTTAGACCTTTTTTGTCAGGAGCCACATAGCACGCCTTGAACTTGAACTTGTGTAACTCTGCAATTTGTCTCCAGGTATTGCCTTTTAATAACGAATTTTTTTTTTTTTTTTTTTTAAGGGGGGTTTTGTTTGATTATGTGTTTACTTTTGCATTCTATGTAAGGCAAAATCTTTAATAAAAATATAATTAAAAAAAAAAAAAAAATTAATAGTCAATCATTGGAAAACAATTTTAGGGTCTCTTTTACCATGTGGTGTTAAAAGGTGGCCCGCGGGGGTGTCAGCATGTGGGATTGTTGCGCACCAAGGCTACCTTTTACGGCAGCTGGTAAAAGGGGAGGTTTTCCTCAGAGGCAGTAAATGGCCGTGTGCTATTTTAAAAATAGGTTGCAGCCATTTACTGCTGGAACCCTTACCGCCTCCTATTTAGGAGGTAGTGAGGGATCCATTGAAACCTTGCTGTAATCGGGCACTTACAGTAGCTCAATGCCTGATGTAAATACTTGCATCTAACTGCTGGCATTATGTAACCTGTGCATGTAAGTGCTGGCCGTGCCCCTGACCTGCCCACATTATTATTATTAACATTTGTATAGCGCTACCAGACGCACGCAGCGCTGAACACCTGACACAGAGAGACAGTCCCTGCTCGAAAGAGCTTACAATCTAAAAATACAGACAGACAAGACAATTAGGGGCGAGGAAAGTACTGGGTGAGAAGGAACAAGGATAGGAGAACTGAGTAGTGGTTAGGAGCCAAAAGCAGTGGTAAAAAGGTGGGTTTTCAGCACAGATTTGAAAACAGGCAGAGATGGAGCTAGGCGTACAGGCTCAGGAAGTCTATTCCAGGCATAAGGTGCCGCGAGGGAAAAGGAACGAAGCCTGGAATTAGCAGTGGAGGAGAAGGGGGATGACAAGAGAGATTTGTCCAGCGAGCGGAGTTTACGGGGAGGAACGTAGGGAGAGAAGAGAGAGGAGAGGTAATGGGGGGCTGCAGAATGGATGCATTTAAAGGTCAGTAAGAGAAGTTTGAACTGTACGCGGAAGCAGACAGGGAGCCAGTGAAGTGACTTGAGGAGTGGGCTAGTGTGGGTAAAACGATTTTGGCGGAAAATAAGTCATGCTGCAGAATTTTGGACAGACTGGAGAGGAGAGAGATGGCTGAGCGGAAGACCAGTGAGAAGCATCCCTCCCAAATCCACACTCCCCCTTGAACTTACATGCTTTGGATTTTGCACACCCAGGTTATGGAACATTGATTTAGGGGAGTTACACACACAACTGTTAGTGCCAATTATAGCCAGTAATTGGCTGTTAAAATCTAGCTATGGACTGGTAAAAGGTAGCCTTGGTGCGCAACAATCCCACACGCTGACACCCCCACGGGCCACCTTTTAACGCCGCTCGGTAAAAGAGCCCATAAAATTGTTTTCCACTGATTGACTATTAATTTTAAGGCTATAGAAATTAGGAAATCAAATAGATGTTTATCAGGATCTGCTAAGGGGATACAATTTCTCAGGGATTCCCATACACCAGTAGCTATTTTGACAGATAGATCATTTGTAATATGGAGGAGTAATCTGATGCCATATTTCTGCCCAGAAGATTTGTAAATTAGAACATTCATATATTATGAGTGCCAGATGATTTTAAAACTTGATCAGCATAAATTATTAGTAAAAAAAACTGTTCCAAGCTTTAATTAGGGTCTATAAAGAACAATGGGGGTCTTTTACTAAGCTGATTTCTACCGCAAGCTAAAAACGCTGCCACTGCTTACATTTTTTTTTTAGTTACATTCGTACCCCACGCTTTCCCACTCATGGCAGGCTCAATGCGGCTTACATATACAGGTACTTATTTATACCTGGGGCAATGGAGGGTTGTGCAATTTTGAATGCTAAAGCATAATGTTTTGCATGCACATTTATAGAATTAGGGAGTTAATTCTAGAGTTTCACCTTCTTAAAAGATCCTATTTTTTTTAAATTCTGCTGCCAAAGATGGGTTGTGCATGACGTGTGGAGCCCCATTTCACACAGTACATAGAAATCAGCACTGAGACAAGATGGGGACACTCAGTTCTGGTGGTATTTTAGAAAAGATTCTGAAGAGCTTTTTCTAAAATACCTACAGGAGTGTGCATGTATTTCCTGGCACATGCAGCAGGAGCAGCCATTTTACCAATCTACACCAGGGGCATAGCCAGACAACAGATTTTGGCTGGGCCTAGGCAAGAAGTGGGTGGGCACCAAGTGTTCTCCCCCCCCTGCCCCACAACCACCAAAAAAATATCTCAGCTGGTGGGAAACTGCTTATTTCCACCTTGGCAGTCTGCAGCAAGCATGCACTGAAAACTGAGCATGTGTAGGTGCCGGTATCGTGGAGAGTAGCGGTTTTGTTACCATCAGGGGGAAGTCTTCAGCTGGCAGAGCGTGGGATCCCCACCAGCTACCGCTAAACATGTGCTACTGTTGGGTGGGCCTGAGCCCACCTAGGCCCATCTGTGGCTACGCCACTGACATTCTACCAGTGGCGTAGGAAGGGGGGGGGTGGGGCGGTCCGCCCCGGGTGCACGCCGCTGGGGGGTATCGGCGCCTCGCTGGTTCCTTGCTCTCTCTGCCCCAGAACAGGTTACTTCCTGTTCCGGGGCAGAGAGAGCAAGGAACCAGCGAGGCGCCGACACCCTCCCAGCGGCGTGCTGTCGGCGGATTGGCCCGCCCACCCGCCCCTCTACCGCCTTCCAGGTATGTTCTCATGGGCGGGGGGGGGGGGGTGTTGCGCTACGGAGGGGGGAGGGTGCGTCACGCTGCACCCGGGGGGGGGGGGGGTGCGCAGCGGCGACCCGCCCCGGGTGTCAGCTGCCCTCGCGACACCACTGCACTCTACACAAGAAAAAAATGAGGAGCTATATATTTTCAGGTGGCTTGTGATCATTCAACTCCTTTAGCCACTGATTTTCACAGCCACTATAGATGTAATCTTCTGGGGGGGGGGGGGGGGACTTTAGGTAGTAAAATTCACCCATATGGCAGTATTTTAGTCATTAACATGTGTATGTGGACACATATGCATGCTACCCAGAGCGTGAGTTTGTGCCTTCACATGATGGTGCATACTTTGCAGTGAGCATGCACATGGGTAGAATGCAGAAATATGCACATAGATTATATTATAATTTATGCACAAACTTGCAAAATATAGGCATGAACATTTACATCAGCTTGTTAGGTTAATTACACCTACTTTTCTTTGTAAAATATCACCTGCTTGGATGCTTCTGTAGGTGCTTTTTCATGGTGCCCTGTTATAAAATTTGGATGTTTATAGATAGTGTCAGCAAAAATTGCTCTAATTTCATCACCACTATCTATATAGTGTCTGTGTGAAATTAGGTAGACTGTAGACAGAAACCTAAACCCAGACATATATCAGTGGTATTCAGATGCTATAAATATAGCTATGAGATTTACTTTAGGCCTGCTGAAAAGGGATATAAATTGGCAAGACAAAATCTCCAGAAGAGAAATCTCCTACAGGCCAGTTGTCTAGTATAGAAAGAATAGTGGTAAGGGAAAGAGAAGGAGATGGGATTTAATATACCACCTTTATGTGGTTACAATCAAAACAGTTTACATATTGTATATAGATACTTATTTGTCCCTGGGGCAATGGAGTGTTAAGTGACTTGCCCAGAGTCACAAAGAGCTGTAGTGAGAACTGAACCCAGTTCCCTTGGTTTTAAGGCCACTGTACTAACCATTAGGCTACTGGTGAAAGATAGTCTTTAGTGGAAAAAACTGTACCAAAAGAATTGAGGACAACAGAATTCTCATATTTGTGTTCAGGCAGGAGCAGATAGTGAGTAAGGTATGTATGGGGAAATCATGAGCAAACCTATAGAGTAATTGGAGGGGCCCGGTAGGTATGTGGGTGGAAGGGGGAGCAGGTGGGTAAATAGGTGGATGGGTGGGGAGGTAGGTGGAATAGGGATAGGAGGATAGTTAGGTAAGTAGATTGGTACGGTAGGTAAGTGGATAGGTAAGTGAGGTGAGGGTAGGTTAAGTATGTGAATAACTACATAAGTGAATGAATAGGCTTGGGGCTTTCTGGTCTCAGCACACTTGCTTGTGGATTTTGTGTCTGTTGGTCTCCAAATTTGGAATTCCATCTCCAGCAGTCTCCAACTTGGGGATGTCTGAAGATCTTTGGTGACTAAAATTTTAGTGACCACTGGGGGAATAAGGGGAGGTCATCCCTGATTCCCTCCAGTGGTCATCTGGTTATTTAGGGCACCTTTTTGTGCCTTATTCGTTATAAAAATAGGTCTAGCTCAAAACGTCTTAGTTTTAGTCCTGGACATTTTTGTTTTCTTCCATTATGGCTGAAACATGTCTAAGTCTCAGGAACGTCCAAGTCCTGTCCTGAACACACCCCTGATGTGCCCCTTGAGGTTTGGACGCACTTCTGACGGACTTCAAAGAAAAACGTCTAAAAATTGGTTTAGAAAATACTGATTTGAACGTTTTTGTGAGAAAAATGTCCAAATGTTGCTTTAAGCCACTTTTTAGACATTTTACTGTTTTGAAAATGAGCCCAATAGTGACATAGTAGATGATGGCACATAAAGACCAGTACGGTCCATCCAGTCTACCCAACAAGATAAACTCATAGCATAATAAGTTATGAAGTGATACTACATATGCATACTTGATCTTGATTTATCCTTTCCATTATCAGTGCACAGACTGTAGGAGTCTACCCACCACTGGCCTTGCTCTCCAACTACTGAAGCTGTCATTGAAGCCCCACTCCAGCCCATCCAAATCTGTCCAGCCACAATCACAGCACAGACCATAGAAGTCTGCCCAGCACAGGCCTTGTTAAGTACATAGGTACACAAGTATTGCCATACTAGAATAGACCGATGGTCCATCAAGCCTAGCATCCTGTTTCCAAAAGAGTGGCCAATCCAGGTTACAAGTACCTGGCAAGATCCCAAAGCAGCACAATACATTTTATGCTGCTTATTCTAGAAATAAGCAGTGGATTTTCCCCAAGTCCATTTTAATAATGGCTTATGGACTTTTCTTTTAGGAAGTTATCCAAACCTTTCTTTAAACCCCGCTAAGATAACTGCTTTTACTACATTCTCTGACAACGAATTCCAGAGTTTAGTTACACATTGATTGAAGGAATATTTTCTATGATTAATTTTAAATTTACTACTTCGTAGCTTGATTGCATGCCCCCTAGTCCTAGTATTTTTGGAAAGAGTAAACAAGGGATTCACGTCTACCCATTCCACTCCACTCATGATTTTATAGACCTCTATCATATCTCCCCTCAGCCATTTTTCTCCAAGCTGAAGAACCCTAGCCACTTTAGCCTTTCCTCATAAGGAAGTCATCCTATACCCTTTATCATTTTCGTCGCCCTTCTCTGTACCTTTTCTAATTCTACTATATCTTTTTTGAGATGTGATGACCAGAATTGCACACAATATTCGAGGTGCGGTCATGCCATAGAGCGATATAAAGGCATTATAATGTCTCATTTTTGTTTTCCATTCCTTTCCTAATAATACCTAACATTCTATTTACTTTCTTAACCGCCGCCACACACTGAGTAGAGGGTTTCAACATATCATAATGATGACGTCTAGATCCCTTTCCTGGTTGGTGACTCCTAATGTGGAACCTTGCATTACGTAGCTATAGTTCCTTTTCCCCACATGCATCACTTTGCACTTACATTAAATTCCATCTGCCATTTGGATGCCCAGTCTCCCCATCTCATAAGGTCCTCTTGTAATTTTTCACAATCCTTTTGCGATTTAACTCTGAACAACTTTGTGTCATCAGCAAATTTAATTACCTCACTAGTAATTCCCATCTGTAGATCATTTATAAATATGTTAAAAAGCAACTGTCCCAGCACAGACCCCTGGGGAACCCCACTAACTACCCTTCTCAATTGAGAATTCTGACCATTTAACCCTACTCTCTATTTTCTATCTTTTAACCAGTTTTTAATCCATAATAGAACGCTACCTCCTATCCCATGACTCTCCAATTTCCTCTGGAGTCTTCCATGAGGTACTTTGTCAAATGGCTTTAGAAAATCCAGATACACAATATCAATGTGCTCACCTTTATCCGCATGTTTGTTCACCCCTTCAAAGAAATGTACTAGATTGGTGAGGCAAGAATTCCCTTCACTAAATCCATGTTGGCTTTGTTTCATTAATCCATGCCATCAGGCTTGCAGGTGTCTTAAATAGTTAGGTACAGTTGGTATTTTTCCATTTTTGGAAGGCTCAAAATTATTTAAGAAAAAAAAAAAAAGAGAGAAAGTGGGATTTTAACCTGGGTCCCTTGGTTTACAGTCCACTGCACTAAGCACTAGGCTACTCTTCTAATTTGCTTACTGCTTTGTTCAGAAAGGCTATAATACCTGCAGCTAACATAAAGCCTGGTTTTCCTTTGCAGTCTCACTTTCAAGAGAGAAGGAAGGTGATAGCAACTACTGGGTGGTTAAACAGGGTCATGCCTTCATCCCTCCCAGTGGTCAGCTGCTCAATTAGAGCAACTTTTTGTAACTTGGATATCACTGAAACAGGTCTAAATAAAAATGTCCTTCTTTGTAGACATAGACGTTTCTTCCCATTTGAAAATCCCTGTTGGGCCTCCTATTTTGGGGCCTTCCCTAGTCCCACCCAAAACATGCCTACAACGTGCCCCATTACTGTTTGGATGAACTGCAGTGTGAAACGTCCAAATTCTGACTTTCCAAAATCAGGATTTGGATGTTTTTAGCAGTGACAGATGATGTGACAGGTGGATGTATTTTTAGGCACTTTAAAACATCGATCTGCTTTGAAAATGAGCACCATAGGATTTCATTTCTTCCATATTAGGCTAAAGTAGTATATTTTGCACAAACAGTTTCAATGCTCCTTTTACTAAGCGGTGGTAAGCCCAACGCGGACTTATCGCTTGCTATACAGGTAGTACCGCCGGGCTACCACAGCAGCCTAGTGGTACTTCTGACCCCTAGCTTGCCATCATTTCTGGCACTACAAAAATTTATTTATTGTTGTAGTGCTGGAGTGTACCTGGCAGTAATCAGGCAGTGAAAAATACACAACTCAATAGATGATTACTGTATATTATTTTTCTTCGGACCGTCAGAGGTAGACCCAAAGTCGCTTAATAGTCACCATAACATTGTTTTTATATGTGGTGGCACGGTTCATACACTTCTTGTCATAGGTCACAAATATGTTTTTAAAAAAATATAAATAGATAAGCTATATTTTTAAAATAATTTTCAAAAACTGTAAACATCAATATCCATAAGGAAATGATATAAACTTGTTTTACTTAGCTTTTATAGATTCATGTCAGCTGAAAAACAGGGCTGTACGACAGCTTATGTAGGTTCTTATGAAGCTGAAAATATAGGGCTACACACCGACACGTGTTCTGCCAACAAAGCTTTTTCAAGGTATGTCCCTTTATGTCTCGAAACGAGTATCCACTGTTCAAAAGCCCAGTATCGTATTACTGATATGTTAGAATATAGTGGGCACTATTTTGAATCTGTAGTAAGGTAATCAGGCAGTGCCACATACTGTCTAGTTACTGCCGGGTTAACAAGGGAGCCCTTACTGCCACCTCAATGGGTGGCGGTAAGGGCTCCCCGAACCTGAAATGGCAGAGTGGCAAGTGCTTTACTTGCCACCTGGCCATTTCCTGTAGGAAAGCAAGACTTCCACCAGCTGCGGTAAAAGGGGGCCTTGGCGCGAGTGTAAAACATTCACTGACATCAGCGCCGGCCCCCTTTTGCTGCAGCTTGGTAGAAGGGGCCCTCAGTTTGTTTTCAGTTCATTCACCTTTTTTCTCCAATTTTTGAGTTTTTTCTGTTCATTTCACATTTGTTTTTTTAATCCAAATGAACTGAATGCGCACTAACAAATGTACATTGCTAGTATATTTATCAATTACAAATATCCAATCAAAACATGTTTTTCTTGGTATGTAGGACTGGTGCAATGTGGTGTGGTAAGCATGGCGAGGGGTGTGCCAAAAGCTGCTGCCGCCATTTATCTCTTGTTCCGAGGAGCCGGTGGGGGAAAGAGGGGTTGGTGGTTGGGAGGCGAGGATAGTGGTGGGCAGACTTATACGGTCTGTGCCAGAGCCGGTGATGGGAGGCGGGCCTGGTGATTGGGAGGCGGGGAATAGTGCTGGGCAGACTTATACGGTCTGTGCCCTGAAAAAGACAGGTACAAATCAAGGTAAGGTATACACATATGAGTTTATCTTGTTGGGCAGACTGGAAAACTCTTTTTATTAGAAAAAACTAAAAACAAATAACATACAAATCAAAAACAAGCCCCTAGCTATACACGGTCCTCCTATCTATGTACACCCCCTCCCCCTCCTCAATAGTACAGTGGAAACTGTGTATTAGAAATCCAAAGAAAAAAACCGGACATGCAAATCAAACCCCAAGCTCCTAGCTAGACATGGTCTGCCTATCTATGTACACCCCCTCCCCCTCCTCAATAATACAATGGATCAACCCCCCCCGACCCCCCCCCCAAACCCCCCAAACCCCTTCAGACAACTGGCACACAATCCCCTGGGTAGCATGTCCCCTCATGGCGGCTTAAGCCTCACGTGTCTCCACCACCTCGAAGCCACCCCCACCCCTTTTTCCACCCTTTCCCACTTCGCCGCTTCCTGCACCGCCCTTACCACATCCCAGCTGACTACCTCCGCCGGCCGGACCTCCTAGTACAGGGACACCCTGCAGCGCGCCATCCAGAGGCAGTACCGCAATATCACCGAAATCAAAAAGCGTGTTACCGGATCCCCGCATCCCCCTCCACCCTCTGGGCCGTACACCCAGTCCGCATAGCTGTAGTTGCGGAAACTGGGGATCTGCAGCAACGAGGAAACCCGGTCAGAGACCTGGACTGTAAATGGGCACCTCACCAGGAAATGCTCCATCGTCTCTTCAGTTCCAGCACATTCCTCCCGTGGGCACTCTCTATCTCGCACATTGCGATATTTCAAATTTCCTCGGACATACAGTCTACCATGAAAGGACAGCCACGCCAGGTCTTTATACTTCGCCGGGATGCGGTTCGAAGCAATCAACCGTAACCCCTGCTGCACCCGTGGGGCCGGCGCATCCCTCAGCGCCAGAGGAGCTGAGAACACCTGCGCCCGTACTCTGTCCATCCAGACCCCCCGTTGTCCTGCCTTCACCTCCCCCACTCAGCCCCCACACCCTCACCAATTTCACTAGGGTCTTGCAATAACTCACCCCCCCCCGGGCCCCCCTTTGCAGTGCCACTACCCTCCCCCCCTCCCGCCATAGGTCCCAATATCTCGGCCACCACTGCAGGACACTCCTAGCCCACCCCGGTGGCTCCCGCCCTACCGCCCTCCCCAGATTGAA
The DNA here is from genome assembly GCF_901765095.1 of Microcaecilia unicolor. Classification (NCBI taxonomy): domain Eukaryota; kingdom Metazoa; phylum Chordata; class Amphibia; order Gymnophiona; family Siphonopidae; genus Microcaecilia; species Microcaecilia unicolor. Next base: position 451,034,874 of record NC_044032.1, on the reverse strand, counting down.
CTGCAGGAACAAAGCGCTGAAAAACAGGACTGGGTTTATCATGCCCACCCCCTCCCTCCCTCCTAGGCAGATATGTAACATTCCGTTTTACCGGATTCGTCCTGTTGCCCCAGAGCAGCCGGAAGAACACCCCATACAAGGCCGCGTACCGGCTCTCCGGCAGCAAGCAGATGTAACTGACGAACAGAAACAAAGGAACTAAGTGTGCCTTGATGAGCTGTACCCGCTCCCCCATGGTCATTCTCCACCCCTTCCATCTATCCACCTTCCCCTTCACTTCGTAGAGACACCTATCCCAGTTGTAGAGCCTATAATCCCCCTTCTCAAAGTATATTCCCAAGACCCGTATACGTTCCACAGCTGTAGGAAACCTACCTCCCAACTCAAACTGCAGTCCCTGATCCCCAACCCACAGGCTATTGGACTTTTGAAAATTGACCTGCGACGCTGTTGCCTGCGAGTATTCCTGGATCAGGTTCTGCAATCTACCTCCCTCCCTCTGGTCCGCTACCCACACTGTAACGTCATCTGCATACGCCACGACCCTTAACTGGCTATTGTCCTCCACCTCCACCCCTTCCAGCCCCTCCGCCCCCCCCTTCTCCACCCGTCTTATAAAAGGGTCGATGGCGTATGCATACAACAGCGGGCTGAGTGGGCACCCCTGCCGGACCCCTGCCCCTACCTCAAACCCCTGCCCTCTCCACCCATTAACCAGGGGAAAACACCCCGCATGCCGATAGAGTAGCTGTAATTGCTCTATCCAGCCCTTCGGAAACCCATAGCGCTCCAGAATGCTCCATAGGACACCCCACTGCACTCTATCAAACGCTTTTTCCTGGTCGAGTGTTACCAACAGCCTACCATGCCCTCCCACTCTACTGCGTTCTACCCCCTCCCGCACCCACGCTGCCGCTTCCAAGACCCCTCTCCCTTTAACCCCACATGCTTGTGAGGCTGCCAGCAAATCTCCAGACACCTGCCTCATTCTCTGGAATAGCATTCGCGTGAAAATTTTCCGATCTGTATTAAGCAGTGCTATAGGCCGCCAGTTGGCCAGCATCGCCGGGTCCTTCCCCTTACTTAGTAGGATAAGAGCCGCCTCTGTCAGGGAACTAGGCAAGGAACCCTCCAACTGGGCTGCCCCCCATACCCTCACCAGGATCGGCACCAGCTGCTCCTTAAAGGCCTGGTAGAATTCAGTTGTTAGCCCATCCGGCCCCGGCGAGGTCTTCCTGTGGAGCGCCCCGATGGCTTCCTCCACCTCCTGTTCTGTCCACGGGTTCAAGAGGGCCTGAAGCTGGGGTCCCCCGTGACCTATCCCCAGGGTTCCTTCCACATAACACTCCATCTGCTCTATATCAATCTGCTGGGCTGAAAGGAACGCCGCAAAGTGGTCCCTCACTGCCCCCAGAATCCCCTCCCTGGTGTCCTGCAGGACCCCCTGTGCGTCCCGCACCCCCTCCATCACCCTGCGCGCCCTCCGCTCCCGGCAGCATGCGAAGGGGTCCGGGCTACACATTTTCCCGAAGTCCCGCTCGTACACCAAGGAGGGGTAGCGGTTGTTCTGTACCTGCTCCAGGAGTGCTTGGAGATCATGTATTTCTTCCTCCCTCCCCCCTTGTGAAATCAGTGTGTCCCTCTTTTTCTTTATCACCATGCCCAACTTTGTCCTTTCCCTCCCCTCCCTTCTCGCCTGTCTGAGAAAGAATCCCCGCGTTCGTCTTTTCACTGTATCCCACCACTCCCCCAATGACTGAAATGCCCCCTGCACTGACACCTGATCTTCCAAAAACCGGCGGTAATCCTCCCGCACCTGCTCGCTACCTAACCACTTTAAATTCAGTCGCCATAACCCCCTCCCTGGCCTCTGCACTGCCGCCCCCCCCCCCACCTGAAGGAGGACCATGTGGTGGTCTGAAAAGTCCACGTTTCGTGGACCCCCCAGACAAACCCCCTTCTTTACCAGGAATCTATCGATTCTACTCTTACACTGCCCTCGAAAGAACGTGAACCCCTCCTGTTCCTCACAGAAGGCCACATGCGCGTCTACCAGCTCCGCCTCCCGCATGATCCCTGCCAGCCTCACCCCGTCATAGCCCACCTGTACCGATCATCCCCCACTATCCTTTTTCCGCAATATGGTGTTAAAATCTCCCCCCCAGACTACTTGGCGCGAAGTGTATAGGTAGGGCTTGATCTTCCCAAAGAGGAGCACCCTTTCCTTCTTGCTTTGGGGCCCGTACACATTCACCACCCTCAGTGCTCTATCCTCCCAAATCGCATCCACAACAAGACATCTCCCCACCCCCAGCTCCACCACTCGCTGAATACTCACCCGGTGGGACTTAAATAAGATCCCCACCCCACCATACCTCTCCCCCGCCAACCCCCACACCGAGGGACCCCACTTCCAGGCCCGCCTCGCCCGCCTGATCACCTCAATGGACCGCAGCCGAGTCTCCTGGAGCAGGAAGCAATCTGCTTGGACCCTCGCGAACCAGTCATACGCTAAACCCTGCTTCTTCGGAGAGGCGATGCTGGCCACATTCAGCGTGGCAAATGTCAACACTAAGCCTGCCATCCTCATTGCGAGTCACGGGTCTGCTCACTCCCACCTTCTTTCCTTATCTCCTGGGATACCCCCTTCTTATCCTGAAGCAGGTCCTCTGCTATGCGGTCTACGTCATCCCCTGCCAGATCCCCCTCCCCCCCCCCCCGCAGCCGTCCTGTCTGCACCTTACCCCCCCTCCCCCTTTCTTCCTTTCTTTCTTCTTTGCTCTATCCGGACCCACCCCCTGATCCCTCCCTCTCCCCTCTCCTCCCCACCCCTTACCTCCTCCTCCGAGTCCTCCACCTCCCCCAAGTCCTCCAGATCCTCCTCTAGCTCCACTCTGTCCCCCCAAGCCTGCACTTGGGCCTTCACCACCTGCCCAGCCCCCTCAGCTTTCCTCTTACTCCCCTTTCCCCTCCCTCCCTCCCTTCCCTCTTCCTCCTCCCTCCCCCTCCCCCCAGAGCCTTCCCGCCCTTCTTCCTACCACCCGTACCCTCCTCCAGTGCTTCCTCATATTTCCGTTTGCCCTCTCCAATCCCCCCTGCCGCCCCCCTTCCTCCATTAACTCCACCTCTTCTCCTTCCCCCTGTTCCTCCCTCCCAACCTCCCTATCCTCCTCCTCCTCCTCCAACACCTGAAATCTGTTCCCCCCCTCTTCCCCTGCAGCGACCCCTCCCCGCCCACCCCTAGTTTCCCCCCCCCTCCGAAACTTCCCTTTCCTCTGTGGCACTTGTACCCACTCCCCCTCTCCCCCTGCTCCACTCCTGACCCAGCCCCCTGCCGCCCCCCCTCCTGCATCCCCTCCTTCTCCCCCCCTTGCTCCTCCCTGCCTATCACCCCCGGCCCTATCCCCTCCTCCCTTACCCCCCTCCCTGTCCCTTCCCCCACATATCCCACTCGTTATGGGCCACCCTAGGGCAGTTCCGATATGCATGGCCTAACCCGCCGCAGAGGTTGCACCTGATTGCAGTGCAGTCCTCTGTGGCGTGCTGATCCCCGCATCTTCCACACTTTACCACTGGGCATGACATGCTGAAGTGCCTAAACGAACCACATCTGAAGCACTGCCGCGGCTGCCCCTTGTAAAAGCACAGTATCCTGTCGCGACCAATAAAGGCAGCCGAAGGAATGTGCTGGACCACATGGCTCTCCTGTCTCAATTTGACCAGGGCTCCCCAACCTCCTGCCGAAACCCTGCTTGGATCCGGTAACTTTGTAAGCGGGGATCTCAGCTCCGCGTACCTCTGTAGCCAGTAGGCTAAATCTGCCCCAGAGATAGACTCATTTCTCATGAGCAGGGTGACCTGCACCAGGTCCGGCTTGCTGATTGGAATGGCCCTGAGGTCCCGCCACTCCCCCTTTCCCCTCACCCCCTCGTACCTTTCCCAGAATATTTCCATCCCCCTCTGGGTCATGAAGCTCAAGTCATATTCTGGGATGTTGATGGGGTGTATACACGCGTAAAAGTCCTCGGGTATAAACCCCATCCCCATCACCAGTCTCAAGACCCGATCCCTGGAGGGCATTGCCCCCTCCCCTATCCATTTCAGCTGTACCACATTTCGCCGCTTAGGCAGCTGTCCACCCCCTGTCCACGCTCCCCCCCAACCCCTCCCTGGGCCCTCAAAACCACCCGATCTCCCCCCTCCTTCCTTCCCCCTCCCTGGACTACTGCCACAAAGGACTTGGACCCCAGCCCCCACCGCCCCCCCTCCACACTTGTTCCAGCCCTTCCCTCTGCCTCCCCCCCTTCTGTCCCTCTGCCCCTCCCCTCATCTCTCTCCCTTCCTCAATATCCATAGCCCCCTCCCCCTCCCTCTCAGACAAACATCCAGCAACGTCCATAGTCAGTTCTGCTGCTTGGGCTGCCTCCAACTGATTGTCCTGCCCATCTCCACTTCCTGGAACGTCCCTGCTCGTCCCTGCCACTGCAGGCTCCAGCCTCTGGGCTAATCGCCTCCTCTCCTCTGTCTCCTGGCGATACTCTGGCTCCTGCCCAGTCAGGTCTGCAGCTGGCGATACCAGACTCCCTGCTCGCTCCGCCCCCGAACTCCCTCCAACCTCCGGCACCAGGGGCGAAGCCTCCGGAACTCCGCCGCTCCCCTTGGCTCCTCGCTCCCAGCCGTCCTGCTGGCAGGTCCGCTCCACCACCCGCTGCACATCTGTTGGACTTGCCATGTCCACTTCTCTAGTCAACGACAGTCTCTCAACAATCGGGTTACTTCCCCCTTGCTTCTGGTGCAGTCCCTCCTGCGTTTTCCCAATGGCTGGCGCTTCCCGGGGGCATGGCTTGTCTGTTCCTGATTCCGCCACAGGCTGGCTGTTAGCATCCCCCGATTTCACCTCTTTTAATGGACAGCTGGTCAAATGAGCTCCCGGCTGCTGCCCGCTCCTATTCCTCTCTCTCCGACCCCTCTCCTGTAAACCGCCAGCTACTCCATGCTCAGGGAAGACCTCCCCTGCTCCCGGACTTCGTGGGAGGGGCTTCTCCAGACGCCATGCTGCCTCGGTTTCCACCAGCCATTGCAGACCCGGCCAAAAATACCGGAGTCTGCCTCTGCTGACCCTTTTCCAACAGGGCCTCCTTCACGGCAACTGTCTCTGCTGTTTGCACAACTGCAGGTAAGCCCTCTGAGACTTTGACCACCACCTCTGTAGAAAACAGGCTGCTACCTGCGTCTCCCTCTGCTGCCTCCATTATCTGGAGTTTTGAAAAGTTACTGAGTTCTTTCCTCCCCTCCACAGGTAGGATCTCTACTCCAGCCCCCACCTCAGAGCCATGTCCTGCCGCTGCCTCCTTATCCTCTGGCTGCTGGGTAAGTGCTCTGGACTGTGTTGCCAACTGTCTCATGTATTTTAAAGTGGGGTCACCTCTGAACCCAGACAACTCTTTTGATTCTAATGCTGCTGAAGACACTGAAGCTTGCTGCAACTGTAGTGTTCCTGAACCCCCAGACTGTGGTATAGAAGCCATCCTTTCTCGGTTAACATAGAGCTCCCTCAAAGGGTTCACAGAGCCCTTTTTTAAACAGTTCAACAAGTGTTCTTTTTTCCCCAACAACTTCGATATCTGGGCTTCCTCTTTAACATACATTTGTCTGTGCTCCGCTGGGGCAAATTTACACATAGTTCTTGCCATTGTCAGACGTTTTCCTAGCTCCACTACTTCTTTTTCCACCAGCTTAATTCGTCTTACAATATTTACCACACTACTTGCTGGATCATCAGGGTCATAGCTCACTTCAAGGAACTCCTCATCTGACGATCCACTCTCCTCACTCTCACTCTCATCTGCCTCCAGCAAAGGCTTCTGGCAAACTTCCATCACCTCTTCCTTCTCCCTTCCTTGGAAGCGCCCTTCTGGGGCCTGTACTATTTTCCTCCCCCCTCCACTGTCTTCTCGCTTACCTTCCGCAAGCTGGGCCATGGAGGGGGAAATGCTCTGGTGGCCTCCACTGGGCTGCTTCTCCCTTCGGTCCACTGGACTCCTTTCCCTTCTCCCGGTAGTCAAACCAGGGAGAGAGCCACTCCTTTCGGCCTTCTGGTCCCGGGCCCCAGGAGGCCCCACAGCCTGGGACTTTCCTGAGGCCTTCTCCCCAGGGACCCTCCTCATCTTTGGGGAGGGAGCTAGGTCTCACTCCCTTTCCACTGGAAGTCAGCAGAGCTCTCTAAAACACCTCCTTCCTCCTCAGCAGACTGGATGGACCGTGCAGGTCTTTTTCTGCCGTCATCCACTATGTTACTATGTATGTATATCACAAAAACCAAGGGTATCATAGAATAGGTTTAAGAATGGAAGGGCCACCAGCATCCTCCTGGCCTCACCAAACTTTGTCCTCCGTAGCTGTCCCTTCTACTACCTGCCCTACACTTTAAAATTGTTTGCAAATTTTTTTTTTCCAAATATTTTTATTGCATTTTCAAATTCAACATAAACATCAATAGCCAATTCGCAAACATATGCTTTCAAATACAGCCTCAAAACAGTTACATATAAGCCAACCCCCATGGCCCCCCTATCCTTCCCCCCCTCCCCCCATCCCTCCCACACTATGGTGGTGACAAAAGCACATCTCTTTTCTGCTCGTATGGTAACCATATTTTCTGGAACACATTAAGGTGACCCTTTCTAATTGCTGTCAGTTTAGACATCTGGTATATATAGTCCAATTTACGTGTTACCAATTGCATGCCTGGCATTTCAACCTGTTTCCAAGCCTTCGCTATCATGATTTTAGCTGCTACAAAGCATTGAATTGTCAGTTTATGCCAGTAAAATTGTTTGCAGATTGACAGAAACATTTCTTTTCACTGCCACCACTCTGCCTATCCTTGATTGGGGCTAGCTGTGGTACTATATGCAACTCTGCTGGGTTACTGCATGCGCCCAGCGGAAATTCCAATTTTGGCATGCACTGAATCACAGTAGAAAATAGTGGTAACTGGCAGGCGCCCACGTTGGCACAAGCTGCATGGTTACCGCATGGGTAGTGCATGAGCCCTTACCACTAGGTCAATGGGTGACAGTAAGGGCTCAGTCCATAAATAGGCGTGTGCTAGTTTTAATATTAGCACAGGCCATTTCCCAGACCTTTTTCCCCAGCTGAGGTACAAATAAATGGCCCCCACTGTGGTTTTGTAAAAGGACCCCTTAGTTACTACACAACATTGGTGATTGATTAGTGTTTTTCTGCTCTCTCTTCCACTGTGGTAAACCAGCTAATCAAAAAAGTTCCCAAATATATCTCTGGTGAAAATATATAAACAAATGGTACAACACCAGAGAATAATCTAACAAGGAGATAAATAAGTAAAGGGATTGACCTAGTACGGTTCTGGGTGACCAATCAGAGAATTTAATATATACAGTAATAGAGATGTTCTCAGAGTTATAAACTCACCCAAGTAAGGCACCCCACTGTTAAGTAACGCCTCTCAGGGTTGTACCATTTGTTCTCTTCCACTGTGGCTTTAATTTTGCTGCCTTTACCACAAGTGCATTTTAATGCTGAAATAAATGGAACAAAAACTAGCCCATAAATGGAAAAAAAAACTAGCCCCTTGTCCATTCAGTTTGTTTAGAGGTGTATGTAGCAAAAATACCCTCCTTTGTTTCATTATACCAAATGCACATCCTTGTTTTTTCATATGCTTGTAAATGATCTGGAATAAAGAATGGGAAATGAGGGGGTTGAATTTGCAAATGACACAAATAATAGGGTGCCCATAGAAAATTTCCAAAAAAGCACCTATTTTATATTTATTTTGGGTACATATGTGCCTTACTTAAATAGGCTCTTAGGTGGTAATTCCGTAAAGTGCCACTTAGATTTAAGCAGCAAGAATGAGTGCAAATGCTAGTATTTTACCGCCCCTGTTTATTAAGCCATGCTAGCAGCTGCCACACAGCAGTGCCAACACAGCCCATTACGTTGTAGGGTGCCTCAAGTATCTGCTTGATCTCTGGCGCTGTTTAATGTCTTTATGGCTCCTTTATGTAGAGCTTCTGAAGGCGTACCTCAGGGTTCTGTTCTTGGTCCCCTCCTCTTTTCTATCTACACTTCTTCCCTTGGTTCATTAATCTCATCCCATGGCTTTTCCTACCATCTCTATGCTGATGACTCCCAAATCTACCTTTCTACCCCTGATATCTCACCTTGCATCCAAACCAAAGTTTCAGCGTGCTTGTCTGACATTGCTGTCTGGATGTCTCAACGCCACCTGAAATTAAATATGACCAAAACCGATCTTCTCATTTTCCCCCCCAAACCCACCTCCCCGCTCCCCCCGTTTTCTATTTCTGTTGATGGCTCTCTCATTCTCCCTGTCTCCTCAGCTCGAAACCTTGGGGTCATCTTTGACTCTTCTCTCTCCTTCTCTGCTCATATCCAGCAGACCGCCAAGACCTGTCGTTTCTTTCTTTACAACATCCGTAAAATCCGCCCCTTTCTTTCCGAGCACTCTACCAAAACCCTTATCCACACCCTTGTCACCTCTCGTTTAGACTACTGCAATCTGCTTCTTGCTGGCCTCCCACTTAGTCACCTCTCCCCTCTCCAGTCGGTTCAAAACTCTGCTGCCCGTCTCATCTTCCGCCAGGGTCGCTTTACTCATACTACCCCTCTCCTCAAGACCCTTCACTGGCTCCCTATCCGTTTTCGCATCCTGTTCAAACTTCTTCTACTAACCTATAAATGTATTCACTCTGCTGCTCCCCAGTATCTCTCCACACTCGTCCTTCCCTACACCCCTTCCCGTGCACTCCGCTCCATGGATAAATCCTTCTTATCTGTTCCCTTCTCCACTACTGCCAACTCCAGACTTCGCGCCTTCTGTCTCGCTGCACCCTACGCCTGGAATAAACTTCCTGAGCCCCTACGTCTTGCCCCATCCTTGGCCACCTTTAAATCTAGACTGAAAGCCCACCTCTTTAACATTGCTTTTGACTAGTAACCACTCGCCTCCACCTACCCTCCTCTCTTCCTTCCCGTTCACATTAATTGATTTGATTTGCTTACTTTATTTATTTTTTGTCTATTAGATTGTAAGCTCTTTGAGCAGGGACTGTCTTTCTTCTATGTTTGTGCAGCGCTGCGTATGCCTTGTAGCGCTATAGAAATGCTAAATAGTAGTAGTAGTAGTAAGCTCCATTTGTTTGTTGATGACATTCAAATCCTTGTTACTATTGATTGCCAGGAGGATGTGGACGGGATCAATTTGAAATTGAAAACAACAACTTGGTTCAGCGCTGCTAAGTTACCCATTCCAGGAGGGAGACTTTTTGGCCTGTCCTAGATTTCTGCCAGCCTCATGCTAGTTCATTATGGGACCTGCAGCACTGATTTCAAGGATAGAATCATGGACTACAACTACTACACTACTTTGGGAGGTAAGTTTAAAACCAGTTCTGCTGGTTGGTAAAAAGATCAACACTAAGGGGTCCTTTTACCCAGGGGCGTAGCCAGACCGCAGTGGGTCCAGAGCCTGAGGGCGGGGGCACAGTTTAGCCCCCCCCCCAAACCTCCCTGCCAGGTACCTTTGCTGGTGGGAGTCCCCAAGCCCTGCCAGCCAAAGTCTTCTTCAGCACCGGTCTCCAGTGCGTTCACTGGTCTGTTTCTGTGAGTCCTGACTCTTGAGTGCACACGTGCAGGACGTCAGGAGTCTCAGGACTCACAGAAACAGATCAGTGAACACGCCGGAGACCGGTGCTGAAGACGACTTCTGCTGGCGGGGGTCCCGAAAGGTACCTGGCGGCGGGGGAGGGTCAGCAGCGGGAGGAAGGGTTGAAAGTAGAAGGGACAGGGCTAAATATGTGGGGGCCCATGCCCCCCCTAGCTACACCCCTGGTTAAATCACTTTGAATATCGATCCCAAGAAACTTAATTATCTCTGCTTTTTAAGTGCATTATTGGTAATTATAGCTGTATAAATGGGTAGGGGAGGGGAGCTCTTAAATGTCAGAGAATCTTGCTAACAGTCACAGTTCTTACAGCTTTTTGTAAGGGGTGGAGTGGGGTGGGAGGGAAATTGCAATCACCAACACCTTTCTTCAACAGGCTCCAAGCATTCATGAACAGACAGCCTGCTCTAGGGGAACTCCTGCCACACACTGGGACACACATGCTGCTTCTAATACCTACAAGAGAGTTTGTCTAACCCTCTGTCAAGCCCAATGACTGCAACCTAACCACTGTGGGAAAAAATGTTGGTTATTCACTCACACAATTCAAATGGGACTTAATTAGAACAAAGCACTTAGGATATCTATGTCAGCAACATTAGCTCAATCATTGTTTTATACCACGCACCATGTGATATGAACACCTCTTAAGCAATTGAAAATTTCCATCAGACAAACAATGGTACATTTCCACATGGGCTTTATGAGTGTATTGGGCTTGAATAGTTTTGGGATGGAAACTGGTGCTAGATGCAATGCATATTTAATATTTCATAACCAATCTCAGCTGTTATTTGTAGAAATTATGGTTTGCAAATGCCATTGGATGAGACATACCCTAAACGAGTTAGTGTGTCCCTAATGGTTAGGGTGGTGAGCTAAGAACCAGAGAAAGAGTTTTGACTTCCACTGTGGCTCCTTGTAACCAAGAGCAAGTCATTGCCCCAGGTAATAAAACTTAGACTGTGAACCTAATAGGGGCAGAGAAAGTACCTGTATATAACAGTAAACTGCTTCGGTTGTACCACATGCATGACCCATCACCAAGCTTGCTGACTTGATCATCATTTTTGCACTTTGGCGACATTGATCATCGTTCTTCCACTTTGTCAAATTCACTTTATTGTGTGGTAGCATTTTGTCTGAATGATCAAAAAAATTAGAGTTCACAAGTGCGCAATTCTTTAACACAATAGAGGCTATGCCCCAAGCTCTGGTTTTAATTTATTTATTTGGATTTTGCTCACACCTTTTGCAGTAGTAGCTCAAGGTGAGTTACATTCAGGTACACAGGCTACTTATTGGATGCTTAGAAAACATAATGATCAGCCCCCTCGGTGCAGGGCCCACTGCCTAAAATGGGCCCTGCTGCAAACACCACATTAACAGCATCAGTGAGTGCTGTTTAAGTGCCTCCCCACACACAATTGTTTTTAATATTAAGTTCTAAATTCTTATGCCCAGCACCTCCACAGCTAATTATGTTGCTTTTTTGTCCCAAGCTCTTAGATAATTAGTTAACATTTATATGCAAGGGAAAAACATTTACATGAATAAAGCAAGGCCTATGATTATAACATAGCAAAAATAATATATGGACATGGCTACAGTCATTGTCATAGAAGTTGCTTCCAAGTGCCCATGCTAACCATTTACCATAGGTCCTGAGGAGTTCAACATTGCCTCAATGAGACACAGTACTTAGCTGTACTTAAGTGTGAAGTGGTTGTGCTGTGCTGTTTATTTTAATTTTATTTCCTTTTCTTTGCAATTCACTTATTTTTTTTTTCAGTATTATATAAAACCAGGAAGGATCTTTTATGAACAGGCATGATTCCCACAGGATCACAAACACAAAGAACAAACCTTTAGGCCAGGCAAGCGAAAGCAACAAACAACAAAGGAGACAAAAAAAAAAAAAGTCCCAAAGTAAGTGGTGTGTTGCAGAAGCTTTATTGGTTGGTAAAAAGATTCAACACGAATCGTGCTCAGGAGTCTACAAAGTTAACTTGCTTTATAAATAAATGGAAACAAAGATACGCTGAACTATGCATCTTTAACAACATTGTGGACAAAACAGATTGTGTATTACTGCTAAAAGCCAAAACGAGGATGCTACAAAAGAAACACGACACCCTATGATGAATAAAATCCAATATGAACCTACCCAGTATTGTAAAACAGATACTGGTTCTAGTTTTTATAGTGTGGAAATATCTGCCACAGACGTAGAGCCAGCAACAGCTCTAGGATATGTGTTTGTTCTGTTGGTAGACTCCTGATGCAGGCCTAGCGGCCAAAACACAATTCATGTTTACTGTTCTTACAAACCAATAAAGCTTCTGCACCACACCGCTTGCTTTAAGACTATTTTGTCGCCTTTGCTGTTTGATGCTTATGATTCCCATAGGTACATGTAATTTTCACATAGTCTATAACAATAGATAGTAGTTAGGCCAAGAAATGTTGAGGACTACAGTGTCAGTACAGTGCTTAGCAGATTGTTGTGTATACTTTCAAGCAAGCATTGAAAATCCCCTTGCTTTTCAAAGATAAGGTTAACACACAGAACACAATAGAATAAATCAATAATGATAATTTAGTCCACACCAACTACAAAGCAAAATCATTAATAGGCTAAAGTGCAACAGTATAAATGATCTAGACCACGCAGTTCCTATGCAGGCAACACTAGCATTTCATCTGGTACAAAATCATAACTTCAAAAAAGCTCCCGTTTTTATTCTGTTGTCAAAAACTGTGTATTGTGTTATTACATGAGGATTTAAAAAAAAAAAACAAAAAAAACATTTACTTGACTCCAGGCTGGATATCATATCTGTAAAAAAATATACCAAAATTTATTAGCTTTCCAAAGTACGTTGGTAGTGGTAATTCATAGAGTTTCTTAAACCCCATACTCTCATAAAGCCTGTGAGCTGCATACTGCGATTGAGAGGTTTCCAAGACTACTGCATTATAGCCACGCTGCCGGGCAAAGTTTAGGACTGTTCTGCACAAAGCTTTGGCAACGCCTCCCTTGCGGTAGCACTTCTTCACCGACATACGTTTCAGCTCTATCTTGGGCTCTCCATCGTTATTTCTGCGAAGTTGGGCCCCCACCATACCCATGACGACTCCATTAGATTCTGCCACCCAGAAGCAGGAGTCGTCATTCTCCAGGTAGGACTTCTGTATGTCCAAAAGGTCATCCCTCAAACTGTGATTTACGTAGCTGTGGAACTCAACCTTTATAAAATGCCAGTTTGCAGCTAAAAGGAGAGCAATTGCCAGAACAGAAAACAGGAAGGATTTGGAACATATAAGCACAACGAGGAACATGCAGATGATGAGAAAATGAATTCTAGGATTCTTCAGAACAGAGAGAGTCGCATTTGGAATGAGTTCTATCATTCCATCTACAAATATGGTCCGCACTGCTTCATAGTCAGAGTCTTTGTATTTTCGAACGTGGTAATCACTCATGATCACTTCTTGTGTCCTAAAAAAAAAAAAAGAAAAAAAAAGCAACATATTTCTGCATTAAATTAGCATAACACAATGGACTGAGAAAAAAGCTGAACATGGTGGGCTGATCATCATCTACAGCTGTATAGAAGAAAGTGGCCTCAGAGGGCCAATGATTTTGTTTCTTTAAAAATATATATTTATATTAACTATCACAGTGCAAGTCCCTACAGATCCTAAACACCTCCTTCTCTTTATCACACCAGTGAGTAGGAATGTAAGAGGGGGCCTCTATCTTGAGTCCATTTGAAAACAGGAAAGATGGGGGCAAGGAGTAGCATAACTTTCAAATTTTAAGTGACATTTTTAAGCATCTGATGAGACATATCATAAAGGCCTAAGCAAAATGTACTGATCTAAATATTTTTGCAGGAAGAATAAAAAGGATAACTTTTTAACCAAACATTATGGACCATCCCTAAAGATAAGAATGTAAGAACAAATAGCCATACTAGGTCAGAGCAATGGTTCATCCAGCCCATATCCTGCTTCTATCAGTGGTCAATCCAGGTCATAAGTGCCTGTAACATATCAGCCTGTTTCTCCTTTACTCAAGGGTATTCAGGTCAAAGTCTCTTCCTCATACATCTTGTTACACAAACCTCCTACCATTTTAGTCACTTTTCTCTGAACAGTTTGAAGCCTTTTTACATTCTTAGTAACATACGGCCTCTAAAATTGAACACAATACTCCACGTGGGGCCTCACCAATGACTTACAGGGGGGCATCAACACCTCCTTTCTTCTGCTAGTTATACCCCTCTCTGCAGCCTAGCATCCTTCTGGCCGCGGCCACTGCCTTGTGTATGTATATATGTGTGTGTGTGTGTGTGTATATATATTGTCCCTGAGGTAGAGCTCCCAATTCCAGTCCCAAAAGATAGACACTGGGCACAAATCATAGGAGGAAGTTCTCACTGGGAACTGCAGTATTTCCCACAAATATGTCTTGAAGAGCTCCATAAGTGAAATAAGTGGAGACCTAGGGAAGTTAATGAGTTTTACATTATTTCTCTTTGTAAGATTATCCAAGTGTTCAATTCCATATTTGTCTCATCAGACCACATAACCTCATGGAGTTCTGGGCTGAGAGAAGCCTCCTTTTCCAACCAGCACCCCTTTAATCAAAAGTAAACACTTTCATCTGTTAATCCACAATATATAGGAGTCAAGAAAGAAAGAGAAGGAAGAACAATTAAACAAATTACAAAGACAGATGAATCACACGTAGTACTATCCAGATGGTACAACCAACACATTCACATTCAGTCTCTGCTGCACCACCAAAAATTCTAGCAATTGCTGAGGTTCAAAGAAAACAAAACTTTCGGCATTATATTTAACAAATAGCAGGAAATTTCAACAGAAAACTTGCCCCAATTGCCAGGACCCTTAGGCTTAATCCCCAAGTCCTTGCAGCGCCTTTGGGTCGCCAAAGAAAGATAAGGAAATATACGAACATTTGAATCTAGAAATTATTCATACGTATGTCTGAAGTAATTGTGTAGAACCAGATACCTATCTGGCTCCAGTGCAAAAGTTACCAACAGGGTGGACTTAGCAGTAATCACTTCCAAGGAACTTTCAAGAAAAGCTTTCACATCCAAACCTCCCCATGCTCCTTCCTCAACTGAGGTAGAGCTCCCAATTCCAGTCCCGAAAGATAGACAATGGGCACAAATCATAGGAGGAAGTTCTCACTGGGAACTGCAGTATTTCCCACAAATTTGTCTTGAAGATCTCCATAACTGAAATAAGTGGAGACCTAGGGAAGTTAATGAGTTTTAAATTATTTCTCTTTGTAAGATTATCCAAATGTTCAAGTTTGCGTTTCATAATTTCTCTATCCTTAATTGCATTCAATTCCAATCTTTTTAAGTTCACCAACCTGTTCTATAACACTTGCAAGTTGCTCTTTCTGTTGGTTTAATTCGCCACCCTGACCCAGTATGGCTATTCTTATGTTCTTATATACTTTATTTATTTTATTTATTGCATTTGTATCCCACATTTTCCCACCGTATGGCAGAGGTTCAATATGGCTTATATATTGCTAAAAAGGCAGTTACAAAATTTAGATTCGTAGAAGTCTAGTACATAATACAGAAGTACAATAAACGCTTAGGTTGACATATTAGCATATTGTAAGAGGTTAATATTATTGTTTTCCATTTCTGAACTTTTCGTGATGTATGGTGGTGTGGGATTAGGCAGATCCAGGGGGGAAAGACTTCTTGAAAAGATGCGTTTTTAGTTTTTTTCTGAATTGTAGGTAGTTTTCTGTGAGTTTCAGGTCTTTGGGTAGTGAGTTCCAAAGTTGTGTGTCTATAAAAGGAGAGGCTGGTGGCATGTGAAGATTTGTATTTTATACCTTTGCAATTGGGGACGTAAAGGGTTAGGTATGTTCTTGCTGTTCTCGTCACGTTTCTTAATGGTAGATCGATAAGTTCCGTCAAGTAATCTGATGCGAGTCTGTAGATGATTCTGTGGACTACTGTGCATATTTTGAATGTTATGCAAGCATTAATAGGAAGCTAATATAAGCTTCTTAGGAGGGGTTTCGCGCTTTCGAAGCGTGTTTTTCCGAAGATGAGTCTGGCAGCCGTGCTTTGTGCTATCTGTAATTTTCATATGATCTGATCTTTGCAGCCTACGTAAATACTATTGCAGTAGTCTACAAGGGTTAGCACCATGGTTTGGATCATGTTGCGGAATGAATCCTTGGGAAAGTAAGGTTTTATACGTTTGAGCTTCCACATAGTGTGGAACATTTTCTTGGTTGTGTTCTTAGCTTGGCTTTCTAGCGTTAGGTTGTGGTCGATTGTTATTCCTAAGATTTTCAAGCGGTCTGAGATTGGGAGAGATGACCCCTATGCGTTAATTGCCGAGGGGGGAACATTATTGTATTGGGATGAGAGAATGAGACATTGAGTTTTAACTTGAATGCCGATGCCCAGGATTCCATTATGTTCATGCTGTTTATTATTTCCTTGGTGATTTCTGTGGGGTTCTGTTTGAAGGGAATATATATGGTGATGTCATCTGCGTAGAGAAATGGATTGAGGCCTTGTTTGGATAGAGATTTAGCCAGTGGCATCATCATTAGGTGGAATAATATAGGTGAGAGCAGTGATCGTTGTGGTACTCCACATTCCACTTTCCAAGGTGGAGATATATCCGAGTTTGATTTGACTTGGTGTGTTCTGGATATCAGAAATCCCTTGATCCAGGACAGTACTTTTCCTGTAATTCCTACCTTGTCGAGGATTTTCAGTAGTATGTGGTGGCGCGCTTGATAGGTCAAATAGGAGTAGGAGGATGTTTTTACCCCTTGCTATTTCCTGCTTGAATCTGTGCTGAGGTCTGAAGCCAGATTGAGATTCATGCACTATGTTGAAATCAGTGAGGTATTCTCTTAGTTGTTTGGTGACTATGCCTTCTGTCAATTTGGTTGTTAGGGGTATGGATGCTATCGATCTATAATTCGAGGTGTCTTCTACTTTTTTTTTATGGTGTCTTTTGGGATGGGAGTTAGTAGGGTATTTCCTCTGTCCAGTGGGAATAAGCCTCTTTTGAATAGATAATTAAGGTGGTCTGTGAGTTCTGTGATGTATTGATTAGGGGGGGTTTTCACTATATAGTTGGGGCAGGTGTCTAGTTTAGAGAGCTGCACGGGAATGGGGTTTGTGGGAATCCCGCGGAACCCGTGGGATTCCCGCAGGGACGGAAGCAGTTCTGCGGGGTTCCCGTGGGGACGGAAGCAGGTCCTGCGGGGCTCCCGTGGGGATGGAAGCAGTTCTGCGGGGTTCCTGTGGAAGTGTAAGCTGCACTGCATCATCCTCTCATCTACCGAGTACCTTGAGTGCTGTCTCCTCCTCCTCCTTGCTTTAACAGCACAAATGTGGAAAGTCTTCCATTAAGGAGGTGGTAGAGACACAAATGATGATGGAATTCAAAAAGACTTGGGATGAACACAGAGGATCTCTAATTAGAAAATGGAAGTTATAAAAATCCTAACCTTAAGTGGCTGCATGTGTGTGGATGTGTCAAGTGACGCTTAGATGGCGACTCTGGCTGTGATTAACTAGGGCCGATACCGGGCAGACTTGAATGGTCTGTGTCTAATATATGGCAGTCTGGTTTAGGATGGGCTAGAAAGGGCGTAAATAGCAACTTCAGTGGCTGGAACATAAGGACAGTGCTGGTCAGAGTTTTACGGTCTGTATCCCACAAATGAGAAGACGAATAGACTGGAGTGGGCTTCAACGAGAACTCCAGCAGTTGGAACATAAATATAGGGCCAGATAGACTTCTATGGTCTATGTTCCAGAAACACGAAAGAAAGTATATAATATCACATTCGTTGATTTAATCATGAATTGATAAGGAGTGTGACTATTGGGCAGACTGGATGGACCGTTCAGGTCTTTATTTGCTGTCACTTACTATGTTACAATTAATCCTCTTTGTTCCCGGGCTGATGCGCAAACCTCAGGTCTGACACCTGACCTACTGGTGCGTGTATGTGGTGACCTCTCAGAGACAAATCTTATATGTGCACTAAGTTTCAGCTTCCATTTCTTCCTTGCCTACAGTGATGTGGCTCAAATCCAGAGAGAGACTGAGGGAGCTAACCAGAATTTTCTTTTATGTGCCATTAAATTCTTGTGGGGATGGGTGGGGATGGGTTGTGATGGGTTAAATTTTTGCGGTGATGGGTGGGGATGGGTAAGATTTCTGTCCTCGTGCAACTCTCTAGTCTAATTGGCAGTGGGTGGAGAATTTTCTGAGTGCGTGAGCTATTATTTTGGTGCTTAGATGAGTGAAGTTATTCCAAATACAGTCTTGCTGGGTATTCCCTTGGGTTCGGATCTAGTTTGTTTATGAAGGTTTCTGGATTAATATTTCCCTGATGCAGATTCTTGCATAGATTGCTAATTTTTTCTTCAAAGTATTTGGCAAGATTGTCTGCATGTGGGAGGTTTGCATTCGGTGTAGTTACCGTTTTGGTGTTAAGTAAATTGTTTATTAGTTTGTATAATTTCTTTGTAATCTGTGCCTATTTGTTCTCTGTAGAAGTTTCTTTTGGATAGTCTTATTTTATATTTGTATTTTGTTTGACTTTCTTTCCAGGCCATTTTTGGGGTTTTTTTTTCAGTTTTGTTCTAATTTTTTAGTTTGCGTTTTTAGAATTTTTAGCTCTTCGTTATTGCATTTTTATGCTGATTTTGTACGTATGGGCGCTATTTTGTTGAGGATTTCATTGCATCGTTCATCCCAAACAGTGAAGAAGTCAGTTGAATCAGTTTTTGGTGCCCAGTTTTTATCGTATATTTCTCATATTACCTCTTGTTTTATATAAGGCCCGTTGATGCATTTTGTGAAGACCTTTCTTCTTCCAGCATAAGGTCATAGTTAATTTAAAGTGGTCAGACCAAGGTACGCTTTTCCATTGCTGTTCCATTACCGAAAAGGTTTGGTCACTGGATAGTTTGTATGTTAATAGATCCAGTGCATGGCCTTTTATGTGTGTGGTGTTGACTTGTGGCCAGTAGAAGTCCCACATTTGTAAGTACTCTTTGCACTCTAGTGTGTCATTTGAGATTGTGTCCTCTAGGTGAAGGCTTATATCTCCTCTTATTATTACGTTAGGATTTGCGAGGCATGTGTTTGACAAAGTCCATGAGAGTTGGTTGGGCATCTTTCCAATTTCCTGGTGGTCGATATAATATGTTACAAGTCAGATGAGCTGGGAGGGATTTGTTTTGTAACCTGATTGTGGCGATTTCAAGTTGTGTATTAATGGATTCCGCAATGGGTTCAGAAATGAATTCGTCTTTGTAGATTAGGGCTATGCCTCTTACTTTTTTACCTGTTCTGGTCCAATGGTTGATTTTGTATCCTGGAGGACAGATGTCAAGGATTATGGGGTCATCTTGGTTATGAATCCAAGTTTTGAGTATTAGGTCTAGGTTGTCCTGAGTAATCCAGTCTGTTAAGGTTTCCGTTTTGTTTAGCCTGGATGTACCCTGACTTCTCCAAAAATACCTTCATTGAATGCTTGAGAGAGATCCAAAATTTTGATGACTTCCCAAATGGTGTCTCCATCGACTACTACTGGTTTCTGCAAAGCTCCAAGAGCGGTGCTGAGCTGATTCAGCCCAGCATTGTTAGAAATGTTGCAGCAGCAGAGCTCTGCTCCCAATGTTCACACCTTACCCTCTCTCTTTCCCAGAGAGATTCAAAATAAATCAAGTACGCGGGTACGTGACGTGAATGGAACATCTGCACCACAGCTTACAGTATTTTCAACATCATCCCACTGACACAAGTCAGATGCTTTGTATTATAGCGTTATTCTTGTCTATGCAGAAGTGAGAGAGAATTAGAGAGAAATGAGATTAAAGAAATGTCAAAAAGACAAATGGAAGGAGACAGGAGAAACAACATAGAAGTCAAGATAAAATATAAAGGAAAAGCAGGAAAAGTAAGAAGACAAACAAGATAAAAGCAGAAATGACAGGGAAAAATCCTCAAATAAAGAAACAAAGAAACATAGAAAATGAAGGCAGATAAAGACCATATGGTCTATCCAGTCTGCCCATCTATATCCCCTTTCCTTCCCTTAGAGATCCTATGTACTTATCCCAAGCTTTCTTGAATTCAGATAGTTTTAGTCTCCACCGGAAGAAGTATTTCTTCAGGATACTCCTGAGTCTGTCCCCTTTCACGTTCAACCTGCGCCCCCTCATTACAGAGCTCTCTTTCAGTTGAAAGATACTCGTCCCTTGTAACTGCTGCCTTGTATAGTTTACCTCCATGCCTTCAACTTGTCTGTACAATTTTTCATCAGTACATGTGCAAAAACTTTAGTGTAATTTTCTTGCCCATGGAAATTACATAGGTAAAAAGTAAATTTGCACATATAAGATTTTTAAAAACCAGAACAGTGGCCTGATCAACTAACAATACACACACCAACACCAAAACCCATTCCAAATGTCATGCACCCTGCCCCACAAACTCAAACAGGGAATTTAAGCTACTGAAATAATGTCTCATAAAAGCATTTAAATACTGTTCAAACACTAACAACACTAATAACGTGGCTCTTTTAGAATCCACCGATAACAATGTCTCCAAAATTGCTGAAATGTTTAAATCATCTGCTTTTAGTTCTTGATTTACAGTCACACCTACACACAGACCCTGCCCTCAAATGCTCAAGCACCTCCTTAAAATATACAACCCTATTTCTCTCCCCCTCCCCCCCATATGCACACCCTTACAAAAACGGCATTAAGGTGATTTTATCTTCATTTTTGATAGTCACCTCTCAGTTGTGGACTTTAAAAAAAATTGTGCTGCAGGGTTGGCGAGTCCTTTGATTAGCGCCGGCGAAGGAGCACTAACGCTCTTGGACCTGGAAAAAACAACTCCATCGCTCCCGAATTATTCGACCACCATGTCCAAAGGAATGGAGGAGTGAGTTAGAGGCATATGCTGAAACGGAGGACGTTTACAGCAGAACCCGAATTGGCGGAACCACTCCTAAACACCTAAGAGAAATCAACTTGGAGTTTTTGGCTCCCGTGGAGGTTAAATACCATCTGGAAGGCGCTTCGAGACCTAACGGTGGCAGTAAATAATTTTGTTTCAGATATAATTTTATTAGAGAGTTACATGGACAATTTAATTGAACCCTTTGAGAGTGAAAAATTGATATAACAAATGATTCTACACGAGCAAGAAGTGGTTATGATCTTGAAAATGATGATAGACCAGAAACTGATTAATAAAATGAACGTTATTATAGATGATTAATATCGAGATTATTGTTTTTCCCAGAGTTCCGGGTATGACTCCTAAAGTTTTCCTCAGAAATATTTCCTAAATTATTACCTTAAAAGGAGTGAAGCCTGTGAAAACTGGGATTACCCTTAATCCGTGGGATCTGAATTAGAGACCTAAGTATATGTATTGTTAAATAACTTCAGGTTTTTAAAAGAGAAAGAATGTAATCAGATCTATTATTTCTAACTAATATTGGACAATAAGTATGTTTTCAATGAAATGATTTGACTGTGCACCGTATTGGCCTTGAAGAAGCCAAGCAGATGATCAATGTGGAATAATGGTGGGATGGAGTGGCCTAGTGGTTAGGGTGGTGGACTTTGGTCCTGGGGAACTGAGTTCGATTCCCGGCACAGGCAGCTCCTTGTGACTCTGGGCAAGTCACTTAACCCTCCATTGCCTGCCACACAGAGCCTGCCATGAGTGGGAAAGCTTGGGGTACAAATGTAACAAAAAAAAAAAAAATAATGAATTAGACGAGTAATATCTGGGGATAATCAAGTTAATGCCACATTTTTTTTCTGTTCTCCTTGTCTTGTTTCACTCTCTCTATTTAGTGGTCTAAGGAAGAGAATAGAATTACCTGACTGAAATAATTCCTATATATTACTTTCTCTGTATTTCTGGCAAGTTGTTTTTATTAAAAAAAAAATTTGTGCTGCTGATATTTCATGTTGCTCTCAATATTTCTTTATAAATGTGTTTCCTTGGTATTGAACCAATGTCTTTCCATGGCATGCTTAAATAGCATTATGTATACCTTTCCTCTCTTGTTTTTGGAAGGAATGGATATGCATGCAAGCTCTCTTGGAGTTTACTCCCACACCTACCATCTCTGCTGAAACAGAGGCCCCAATGCTGAGAAACAAACGCAGGTGGAGGAGTGGCCTAGTGGTTACAGCACTGGTCTTGAAATCCAAAGGTGGCCGGTTCAAATCCCACTGCTGTTCCTTGTGATCTTGGGCAAGTCACTTAACCCTCCATTGCCTCAGCTATAAACTCATTGTGAGCCCTCCTGGGACAGAGAAATAGCCAGTGTACCTGAATGTAACTCACCTTGAGCTACTACTGAAAAGGTGTGAGGAAAATCTAAATAAATAATAATAATAAAAGCCATGAGCACCTGACTAGCACCCACATTAGTAAGCACAGATTGCTCAAAGACTCTAGTGCAGGAAACGAGTGCACCAAAGATTAGCGCAAATAGCATGCTAATATAGTCAAACGGATGTTAATGAGGTTATTTCCTATTCCCTCCCAATGATCAGAGAACAGGGCACAAAACAAAGTCGCCCTTACTGCTGAAAAAAATAATGCCAGCTCAGAGCAGGAGTTAGAGTGTTTGAAGAGAGGCCTTCCCATAATTCTCTTTTAAATTTGCCGGTTTTTCTTTAATTTTGAAGCAGAAGAAAGCCTGTGCAAGCCCCTAAGCGTCAACAGTGAGAAACAAACGTGTGCGAGTCCAAGCAAACCCAAAAGTGAAAGCACGAATTGATGCCTGTTTTCTGCATTTAAAATATAAAAGTTAATAGTTAAAACTAAAAAGCTTATATTTAAAGGCACAGAAAACAGAGGCCAATGTGTGATTCATGTTCAAGTTTGCCTGGCGCATGGGCACAGGAGCTGGGTTTACCGCAAAACTCTTGTGCATGCACCAAGAACATATTCCTTCCTTGCTTTTGCTTTAACAGCACACATAATTTGCATTCCATTTCCTTTGAGCATTGGCGAGCTAATTTTCTGCACTGTTCTGGCAGTATACTTTCAGCACTGTTGGCTTACTGCAGGAGTTTTGTGCATTGGGGCCAGAGAGATTAAACTGTGCAGGTGCTGTGGAATTCATAGCAGACTACAACCTCTTGCCAATTCTATTCTAAAGTTTTGCAACCTGCCTAATCCTCAAGGGCTGTAGGGTGAGATAAATAATACCTAGGGCAACAAGTACCCACAGATTACTTATACCAAGATTCCCTGATGCATAAGTCTGCCTAACAGACTCACTAGCTCTGTCTAGGGTGAGATACAGGAATCTTGCTTCTGGCACCTCTCCAGGTGTTTTGGTGTGTAGAGTGAAAAAGAAAGACACAGCTGATAGATATATATATTAGCTTTATTATGGATAAGAAAATAGAAATACTCTGCGCTAGCTTATGCAATAAAAATATCCCTTACTGATATGAGCACTACCAAAATATATTGTCTAAACTACACTCTGATTATCCTGAGACTAAGTACGGTAATGATTAGAACAGTACAAATGATAACCTAATAATCCTTATGAAACTTATCACATCTTATGCAAAATACACATTAGCTGCTTTCCCTGACCAAGAGTTGACATAAACCAGTCGTACTTAGATAAAACCACTGCCTAACCCCAGACCAGGAAATATATCACTGTGATCTTACCACGCTGTCGTGATGACGGCTTCAGATAAGACCGGAGCAGAATCTCCCCAGACGCTATTTTAGCTGTCGGTGTCTTAGGTAGTGCAGGTCTTTATTAGCCCACGTAGGTTCCCGTCACTCCTTTGGTTATCAGAGCCAATATCTCTGCCACAGGTATTTGCACCAGGATGCAGGTCACGATGTTGGTATCATACAAAGTCTCTGGCTCCCCCCCGAGCCTTGCTGGATCTCTCAGGTCCTCTTACCAGTTGCCCCTCTTCCAAGGGTCTCCGACTCACTTCTGTTCCCGCTTTCCCCGTACCTCTCCGTCAGGTGACAGTAGGAACCAATCAGGATCTTGTCCAGTTCAGTACATGGCAAGAAGAGTTCTTTGTTTTGTGACCTTGGAGAATGGTAACTTCTGGAGCCATGTCTGCCTCCCTACTCCGTTCTCAGGGTGATAGAAGGGGGTGTTTAGAACACAGACTGTCCTTGGCTTTAGCAAGCCTGTCAGTGATTTTCCACAAGTTGAAGCTGGATCTTGCTGACACAGAGATGTTGCAGCAGCCATCTTATTATACCAAGATGTCATAGGCTTGTATAGGCCCAGACCAGCATAGGCTAGATCACAGGGAAATACCCCTACAGGGCTCAAAGTGGCTTAACGTAAGAAGAATCAGATTCAGTCAGTCATGGAAATACAAGCAGCATTATACAAAATTTCAACCAACATTTCCATAAGTATTTCTGAAAAATGCACTTTAAAAAATTTCTAAAATGCAAGGAAGGAACATTATCTTCCTATCTTACACGCCTGAACTGTAAAGGAACTCTACTACAACCACCATCGGTAGCTTCTACCTTCAAGGAGAACTCAGTTCTGAAATCTCTAACGGTGCACATTTAAAACTGATAAAGAGCACTAAACCTGACTGACCTAAACTAGCTCAAAAAGCTATCACCAGAAAGTGGCTCACATGGATTTGTTTAGCCCTCTTGAGCATGTCAGGCGGCAACCTACCAGATAACTTAGTGCCTAATCCTATCCCTGTAATCTATAATCAGTCTAGAAAACCCTGTACTAAGAACACCCTAATTGTAATGTCAGATACCTGCTAGACAATGCCAATATATACCGTCAGAATACCACTATAGTTACACACCAGAACAAAATGGCTAACATTCGACAGACTAAAAAACCTCACTACCTTTTGCAATTAACCAAACAGCTTTCCACTTTGGAACACAAGTCTCAACTCACTCCTGTCCCGGACATCTATATCAATGCTAGATCTGTGGAAAACAAGGCTCTCTTACTCAGGGATCTGCTAGAATCTTCAGATCTGAGCTTTCTGTTTACCTCAGAAACATGGCTCACAAAAGTTGATAGTCCAATACTGCCCCATATCTATCCACCCAGTTATGGTATTCTTCATTCTCCAAGACAGGGTAAAAAAGGAGGTGGACTTGCTCTTATCTTTAAGAGTTTTTTTCCCACAAGTCTTTAGTTAGTTCTGGGGTTTTCCCTGAACTGGAATAAATGCTTACAAATTCTGTGATGATTCATAAGAGGCAAATCAAATCACCCTACTCCTCATTTACCATGCTCGGAGCTTGGTCCAAGGCAGAACCACTACTTGTAGAGATTACTTCCTCTGCCATGTCACAATTCTCAAGGATTATCTTCCTGGGAAACTTACACTTGGAAAATGATGCAGATACCAATGTCCACAACTTCAAATCATTCCTGAAGGACTGCGAACTAACTACATTCTCCAAGGGCGCAATTCATGAAAAATGTTGAACTTCATGACGTCCTATCCTAATAGCTTGATCATCCTATCCTAATCCTATCCTAATAGTACCATGGTCTGAACATTTCCAACTGGATTTCAACATTGATACCTGTATGTGAAGCTTAACCAAACACAAGTCATCCATACTCATCTCCACCAGGGGTAAAAATCAATGAGACCACTTTCTGATTGGAGCCAACAGACTCCCTCACTACCGCATCTCCTACATATGGTTCAATCAAATCCCGCTGGGACACCAAGGTGAAAGCCATACCAGACAAAATTGCTTCATTTACCACTAAAAAGGTCAAGACATCAAGAACTTCGCAATGGTTTACAGAGGAACTATCCATCCTAAAAAAAGGAATGTTGACGCCTTGAAAAGCAATGGAGAAAGAACAAAGATACTACTGATAAATCCAAATGGAAGTCAGCCTTTTGACGCTGCAAAAAGAAGCTGACACAAAACGCCAACACTATAGCAGCCTAATAGGTCAAGATTATCTTGACAACAAATAACTTTTCTCCTTAGTTAAAACAATAGCTTCCACTAATAAGGATGAACATTCACAGAAAACATGTCCCACCGCCCAAGACCTCGCTGATCATTTCGCCAAGAAGATCCTCCAAATTAGGTCCAAACTACCTAAGGCTACTCCAACAGAGGAAAATAGACCAACCCGAAGTTCAGACTTAATCACCAGAAATCCGACAACACAAGGACTCAAAACTGACCAAAACTGGGAATCTTTTCAACAATTAACAGCTGAGGATGTAAGATCAATACTGTAACGTTCTATTTCTTGGTATTAAGTGTCAATATCAGAAAAAACTGCAAATCAGACAGAATACAGCTGCAAGACTAATATACAGATTGAATAGACATACTAGTGTTTCAGCTCATCTAAACACACTGCACTGGCTTCCCATAGCAGAAAGACTGAGGTTCAAAGCTAATTGTTTAGATTTTCAAATCTTATAGGGCTTCACCTCTGAACTGCTGCTTCACTATATCTGGTCCAGTCTAACAGATTGAAACAATAACTAATGCTAGCATCACCATTTCAAAAGGCAATTCGAAATCAGAAGATTTTCATCTCTATATTCCCTGTACTTGGAGTCAAAATATGGCACTCTCTACCCATTCCCATCAGGACAGAAAATAGGTACCTCAACTTCAGGAAGAGGTTAAAAACCTCTCTCTTCCCAAAGACTGCTTCATAACAATTCATCATGACTTCTACCTCCAAGTATCATCTATTATACTTTCCTTAATGTTTTTAATCTCATGCATTAAACCAATGGTCTCTAATGTTTCTCATACCTCACACTATCTGCTTTGGTCTCACCTAGAATGTAAACCGCACTGAACCCTGGAAAGGATATATTAGCGGTATATAAGAATTGAATAGAATAACTAACTTAGTATCAATGTAGTCAAAAGCCACAATGAGCTCCCTTGCATGGGATGTGAAATCGGACAGATTTGACATTTAGATCATGGTCCTTGCAAGATCTTATATGTAGTACAAACTGTTTTAAATTCAGCTTGTGCTTGCATGGGTAGAGATGAAGATTTAGATAGAGGATTCAGTATAATGTGTTGTTGTGTCTGTTACCCACTTAGTTTTAAGTGGACAATAAGTGATTTAAATAAACAATGAGTTACATCAACAATGATCTTGCAGCTGTATTCTGTCCGATTTGCAGTTTTTTCTGATATTGACATTTAATACCAAGAAATAGAACGTTACAGTATTGATCTTACACAATGTAATTAAACAATCATATTTCTGCAAACCAAAAATCAATTTAGCAGCTGTATTCTGCAATAACTGAAGCTTAGGCAGTATTTTAGAAGTACACAAATAAAGCAGATTACAATTGTCAAGCTGTGAGAGAATAATAGTCTTAAGTATTATTCTAAAATTAGTTACCTGGAAAAGAAAGACTATACAGATTTCACTCTAAAGAATATTTTCCTAATCAAGGGGTCAATACTCAAAGCTTACCATGCTAGCAATGTTTGATTTAAACTGGTTCTAGCCAGACTAGCGATCACATTATTCAGCGTCTAATGCACAATGGTTTTTACCATTCAGGGTAGCAGCTAACGCTAATCCTATGCAAATGTATTACAAACAGCTCAATAGTATTAAAATGAGCATTCCGAGCAATGCACACACATTTCTGAGTAATGCACAGAAAGGTCCGCCTATCTTTAATGTACAAAATTTTCTGTCAAGTCTGGAACTGCCTGTTGTAAGAGGGAGACTTCTGGGAGGAGCATCGTCAGCTTGCATTTTTCCAATATCAAAACTTGTTGGAAGGAGGAGATTTTTTTTTCCAATAGCAAACAGTGTTGGAGAGCACAGAACAGCTTAGAGAGGCAGAGAAACAGCTGGGAGGGGGCTTTCAGCAAGAAGGAGATTTTTTTCAATAACAGTGTAGACAGCAGAGACGAGGTTATGAGTGGAGAAACAAGCAGACACCAATGTCATCAGCTGGTGGGGGGGGGGGGGGGGGGGGGCTTTCAACGAGGAGATTCCCAAGCAAAATCATCAGAGGCAGAGGGACGGCAAGTAAGATGCAGGTGGAAGGTGGAGCCAGCACCAGAGCACTGCAAGGGAAAGGACACAGGGGGACACAGTACACCAGCCCTAGCACAGGGACAGAACAGGGACACTTACTGAAACACTGTTCTACGCATGTGCTAGACACTTTCCTACTGAGCTGCTTGCTGAAATTGCGTGCCGCTCATTTGCATGAAATTTCCATTGAGCATCGCCAAATCAGTAAGTTCTACTGAGGATCTAAAACGCATGCGGTTTTTAACAGGAACTTTTGTGCATTAGGTCCTAAATTATTTTTGGCTCAAAAGATAAAACTAAAGTCAAATATCATACCCAACATCACGTTGTATTTGTTCACACCGGTGATGGCAAACGAGCCTAGAAATAGGTGGGGAAATGTGGGATACAAATGTAACAAATAAATAAATAAAATAAATACCCAAGATTTTTCAATAGACTCCTCTGAGCTTAATATAGGGGTTCTTTTACCAAATGGCAGTAAAAGATAGCACATGCCAAGGCCCCTTTTTACCACTACCAATAAAAGGCCTTTTTACTTTTAAGGAAGGAAATGGCCATGCGTTCAATGTTTGCTGTGCAGCCATTTCCTGGGGAACCCTTACTGCCTCCTATTTAGGAGGCAATAGGGGCTCTGGCGGTAACCAGGCATCGCTGCCCAATTACTGCTGGGCACACCCCCTGTACTGGCTGTTTTTTGGTCATACTATTCTTATGAAAAAAACTCAGGCTGTTAGAAAACCAAAAGGAATCTTTATTTCTCACTGCAACAACACAAGAAATACTATTGGCTCTTGGCATTAGTACTTTTACAGTACAGAGTCTAACAATAGGAAGGAAAGTTCTATTCTTCACTGTCATACAAAGGTCACAGAACAGAGAGAAAGAAGAGGAAGAAAGATAGAATCTTAGCCAGGGTCGGTCTTAGCAAGTGAGGTGCCCTATGCAGACCAATTTGATGGGGCCCCACCCTAGCCCCGCCCCAGGGCCGACCACCGCTCCCTCCCAGCTCCAAGGCCCCCTCCCCCCTAGGGCCCCCAGCTCCAAGGCCCCCTCCCCCCCTAAGGCCCCCAGCTCCAGGGCCCCCCCTCCCACTGAATTTTAAAAATTACCTCGTTGACGTCGGGACGGGTTACAGCGCCGGCGGGTAGCAGCAGCAGTCAGTGAAAAGCGTGCGAGCTGCTTGGCGCTTCCTTTCCCTCGCTCAGCTCTGGTCCCACCCTCGTAGAAACAGGAAATGAGGGCGGGACCAGAACTGAGCGAAGGAAAGGAAGCGCCGAGCAGCTCGCACGCTTTTCACTGACTGCTGCTGCTACCTGCCGGCGCTGTAACCCGTCCCGACGTCAATGCGAGGTAACTTTTAAAATCCAAAGGGAGGGGGGACTGGAGCTCGGCCAGTCGGGGCGACTTCAGGCGCGCCGCATGAGGCCCTATGCGGTCGCCTCGCCCTTAGACCGGCCCTGATCTTAGCTATAGAGAATTAGTTTGTATGAGGGGGGAAGTAACCCCCCCCCCCAAAAAAAAATAGGCTGTGGCAAGGATATGAAACTCTCCTGCCGTCCAGACTATTTCAGTCTCTTTAGATGAGCAGTTACTTATATATCCTTCCCATCACAAAGGACCACCTCATATATCACCTAATCAATCCTACAAGTACATAGGAGACCTGTGATAGGGCCTTAGTGTCCTTGCCACACCTCTACTCAGTAACAAACAGTTGGGATGTCATGACAACAGGGGGGGGGGGGGGTCTTGTCATTTTGTTTGTAACAACAGTTGGTTGGGATATCATGGCAATGGCCTTGTCAGTTTGTGGTCAGCCAGAAAGTCCTGTCATGCCACTATCAGTGGAAACTCACAGGAACACAAACAGAATTAAGCAGACCCAAAAGAAAAGGCCAGAAAATTCCAGAATACCCCAGCACTAGAAAATTTTTAAATATTTTCTAGCGCCACAATTAGTGCACAGAGGGAGTTGGGTAGGGGTAGTGCGCCAAGCTGGTGCTACCCTTAGCACCCTTTTGTAAAACGGCCATATCATGTCTGATGGAACAGCTGTAAATGAATAACTGGCCTATAGCACTTTAGTTTTTAATTTCTTAAGCTTTTAAAAAAATTATTCTGGGCCCAACAATCAGCTAGCTGAGTAGATTTCGTTATCTAGGTGCCTCACCCCCCCCCCCCCCCCCCACTCCCCCCCCACTCCATACCTTTTTCTAGCATTTGTCCTACACTCTCCCTCTTCTGTGATCCCTTATACACTATGCCTCTATTTCCTCTTTGTTTTTTTTGTGCCCTGCAGTCTCCCTAATCTAACATGGGCATTTTTATTCCGCTTAACCAAGGTGAGGCTCAAGTTGATAACAATGAAAGAAATCAGGCCAGGTAAAATAAATGAGTTTAAGGCACATCTAAAAAAGTAATAACATTCTATTTCTTTCGGAATGCGTGGTAGCCAACAATAGAATTCTGTCTCGGCGAGGATTTACTACACAAGAAATCAAAAGAACGGTCAAGCAAATTTCATGAGCGTAGGAGCTTAATGGAAGAGTATAAAGAAATTAACACGCACTTCAAACATCAAAGATAAAAGTTTTTAGTTCGTGCTTTTATGGGCAGCGGGTGTAGTTTCAGAAGGAACGAAGTAGCATGATTAGTGGATTTACTGCCAGAGACCAATCTAGCTGAGACGTTCTCTGCACAATCTGAAGCCACGGACAAAAGGTAAAAGACGGATACAGCGGGATCCTCCCGGATCCGATTACAAAACCTTTAAAAGTTCACATTTTCTTTGCTACAGCAATAACTGCAAATGAAGTGG
Source organism: Microcaecilia unicolor (assembly GCF_901765095.1). Classification (NCBI taxonomy): domain Eukaryota; kingdom Metazoa; phylum Chordata; class Amphibia; order Gymnophiona; family Siphonopidae; genus Microcaecilia; species Microcaecilia unicolor. The sequence goes on along the minus strand of NC_044032.1, from coordinate 451,004,162 downwards.
TTGCTGGTAAGGTTTAATTCAGTTTAGCAATTTTTTTTTAATTGGTAAACGTTTTCCTGGTAAATTCCACGGCTATGCTTTTCCAAAGTCATATTTGAATCACTTGTCACATCCAGGATCTTTGTATGTGGACCCACTTTTGCTAATCATAGTCACCTCCCTCTTTTCTCCTCTGTGCCTTCCAGCCTCCCCTTCCTATGCCTTGTACCCTCCAGTCTCCACCCCCGTTTTTCCCTCCACTATGGATTAAGCAGCTCGTTGCTCTAACCTGCAGGAGAATAATTTGCTGAGAAAATCTGCGCAGCCGGAGCTACTACAGAAGCTTGAAGTCACCGCCGTCCCTGCAGATATTGCGAACACTGAACTGCGAACCGAACCGTCCCTCTCACCAGGCTTCCAATTATAGTACGGGGGAGGAACCACAACACAGAGACAGATTGGAATCAAAGATGTTTGAGAACAGTATACGGCATGACGCCAAAGGGTTGCAACCGCTTAGGTTAGTCTATTCCCCACCCCCTTTCTGGCGCAGGCGCACAGCCGTTATTCTACGCTAGACCTATGAGCTGCTGTTGTATCTACGTTGTGGTTATTTATTGTTGGTAGCATTTTTATTTGATCCCACTTGTATTTTCCAAACACGCCAGCTTACAGAGAGGAAGTATAATAACTTGTCACAGGTAGAGTAATAATTTGTTATCATAAATCGTAATGAGTATGTCATTTGGAGGGGGTTGGTTACAGGGCCAGCCTAGCACGTGTTATATTCATGCAGTTTTTTTTCTCCTGGTAAAGAGCCACTAAAACAGATATCATGTTATGAGAGCTCAACATTCAGAGTTTCTATCTATCTATTTATACCTATTTATGACAGTTATAGCTAGTGCAATTTTTCTAGCAAAAAAGGTGTTGGTATTTAAATGCCAGGCCATCTTTCAGGGGTGAGGTGAATGGCGTAGCTAAGGGTGAGCCTGGGTGGGCCCAGGCCACCCACTTTGCCATGCTCCTCCAATTATTGCCGGTCTTCTAGGTGCTGGTTAGGTTGCAGTGGGAATGCAAGTTTTGCAGCAGCAGCCTCAGCCACATGAAATTAGGTAGCCGTCAGGAAAATCAGCAGCTCTTCAGACAGTCTCGTTCTCTTACCAGAGGTAGTGCGGTAACCTACTTCATTGTTTTTAGTTCGGGTCCGGAAGTCGGATGCCCTAGCGCCGCTGCTGCAACAGTGCTGTGTTTTGCTGCTCTCATGGGCAGATGATGAAAAGCCCTGCGCTGTTCCAAACAGCGCCCTAAAAATAGCGCCGGGACAGCGCAGGGCTTTTCTACATCGATGATCAAAGATAATGCATGCAAATCTAAGCAGCGCTATTATCTTTGATTATCATGTTTAAAGTGCGGGAGAATTGTGACGAGCATGCGCCCAGCATCCTGTTTCCAACAGTGGCCAATTCAGGTCACAAATACCTGGCAAGATCCCCAAAAAGTACAAAACATTTTATACTGCTTATCCCAGAAATAGTGGATTTTCCGCAAGTCCATTTAATAATGGTCTATGGACTTTTCCTTTAGGAAGCCGTCCAAACCTTTTTTAAACTCCGCTAAGCTAACCGCCTTTACCACATTCTCTGGCAACAAATTCCAGAGTTTAATTACACGTTGAGTGAAGAAAAAGTTTCTCCGATTCGTTTTAAATTTATTACATTGTAGCTTCATCACATGCCCTCTAGTCCTAGTATTTTTGGAAAGCGTAAACAGACGCTTCACATCTACCCGTTCAGCTCCACTCATTATTTTATAGACCTCTATCATATCTCCCCTCAGCCGCCTTTTCTCCAAGATGAAGAGCCCTAGCCGCTTTAGCCTTTCCTTATAGGGAAGTCGTCCCATCCCCTTTATCATTTTCGTCGCCCTTCTCTGCATCTTTTCTAATTCCACTATATCTTTTTTGAGATACAGCGACCAGAATTGAACACAATATTCGAGGTGCGGTCGAACCATGGAGCGATACAAAGGCATTATAACATCCTCATTTTTGTTTTCCATTCCTTTCCTAATAATACCTAACATTCTATTTGCTTTCTTAGCCGCAGCAACACACTGAGCAGAAGGTTTCAACGTATAATCAACTATGACACCTAGATCCCATTCTTGGTCCGTGACTCCTAACGTGGAACCTTGCATGACGTAGCCATAATTCGGGTTCCTCTTTCCCACATGCATCACTTTGCACTTGCTCACATTAAGCATCATCTGCCATTTAGACACCCAATCTCCCAGTCTCGTAAGGTCCTCTTGTATATTTTTCACAACCCTCCCGTGATTTAATGACTTTGAATAACTTTGTGTCATCAGCAAATTTAATTACCTCACTAATTACTCCCTTCTGTAGGTAATTTATAAATATGTTAAAAAGCAACAGTCCGAGCACAGATCCCTAGGAAACCCCACTAACTAAGGAACAAAGTCCTGAATGAAAATGCTGAGGGTCTAAGGAAACAAAAATTTGTTGTTAAATATTTTGAAATTTGAAGTAAATCTTGCACACACCACACCAACCCAAATGTTCACTTACTTGCAATGGAGGCTTTCTAAGATGGCACCTCGGCATCATGCATTGAACAGCTGATATAAATGAGCTCATCATTTAACTAGTTTAAAGAGGAATCACAGGGACTGGCTAATGAAGCCAATGATTTAATGGTTTAATAGAAGATATGCCAATCTATTGAGCTGTTCAATCCGTTTGGTTCAATTGTTTTTAAAGATCCACTTAGCTTCCCTTCTTTGTAATAGCAATTTACGGTTGCCACCTCTATTCAATTTATCCACTTTATCTATAGTGAAGCACTCTAAATCTTCAAATTTGTGCTTCTTTTCTATACAGTGCTCTACAAGGGGTTCTTTGTGAACCATTCTTCTGATGTTTGATCTGTGATCAAGAATCCTGACTTTTAAAGGTCTAGTTGTCATTCCTATATAGGTTTTTTTTACAGGGACAACTAATCAAATATACAACATGGTCAGACAAACAATTGGTGAAATGATATAATTCATATGTCTTCTTAGTGTGATGGTTGAAAAATTCCTTTGTCTGGTTATCTTACAGATCTGGCACGTTCCACATTTGTAATGGCCGCGAATCTGATTAACAATTCTCTTCCTCTTTAATCTTACATCTGCAGGACTCACAATATCCTTGATGTTGTTGCCCCTTGAGAATGCTATACGTAAATTTGTACCTTGGAAAATAGGAATAGATTGCATGATTTCCCACTGATTCTTGACTATGCTTGCTAGGTGAGAGCTAGTTTCAGTATATTGCATAACCATAGTCATAAAGTTATCATCTGATGCACTACTATTGGTACTAGATAGAAGCAGCTATTATTGAATTTGGCTCTTCTGTATGCTTTTTTGAGCACTGTTTTGGAGTAACCTCTTTCTTCTAAGTCTGTCAATAGGATTTTGGCTTGTTGCTTGAAAGTGCATAAATCAGTGCAGATTCTTCTGAGTCTAAGCATTTGTGAGAACAGAAGACTGTTTTTTAATCGCACTGGATGACAACTGGAGTTGTGTAGAAAAGTGTTGCGGTCAGTGTTTTTCTTTTAGACCTTTGTTACAAAAGCGTTTCCACTGATGGAAACTTCTACATCTAAGTAATGGATAGTCAAAAAAGAATGTTGTTCAGTGAAATGAATGTCAGAATTACAGTTGTTGATCCATGACATGAATTTTTCTAACTCTGACATCTTGCCTCTCCAGAGCATGAAAACGTCAAAGATGAATCTCCACCAATGCATCACTGAAAGGAGATTGAATGATCCATTCTGATTCAAACTGTCATGTATAAATTTGCAATGGAGGGTGCAAACGTTAATTTTTTTATCGAACTTCGTATCATTTAGCCTCCTTAAACCTTCATTTAAGTAATCACTCCAGTTTTGAAGGACTATAGCGCCTGCTTTGTCCGCTGTTTTTTATAATATTTTCATCATTCTGCAAAGACTTCAATGCTTCCATCTCTGTTTTAGAGAGGTTGTAATGTTTATAAAAACTATATTTGTTTGTCTTTTTTGACTTTTCTAGATCTTGTACGATCAATGACTTGAATGTTTGTAAGGCTGGGTCTAACTGGCCTTGTGGTTTCCCGATAGATTTCGGCTTAATGATAGTTCTGTCATTAATGTCAGCGTGATCTTTGAAGAACAACTTAAGTTGTAATTTCCTTATGAATTTCTCTAGGTCGATACGCGAATTGAAACTCGTTGAATTGGAGAGAGGGAACAAACGAGAGGCCCTTGGATAAGGTGAATTCTTCTGTAGATGTCAAAATTATATCGGATAAATTAATTACCACTGGCTGTCTTTCTGGGACCAAGTCCAAGGTCTGTTTCTCTGCCCTACTCATCCTCTTCTGCTTCCTCTCCCCCGTCTTGAAGATCTCATTCCTAAAAAACCTCTCTGGTTTCCATTACTGGATGAGTCGTCACTGCTGCTAGAAGCGTCATAAAATCTCAATTGTTTGTTGCTGTTATCTTTCTGTGTGGTTTCTGACTCGTTAACATGCGTCCAGGGGTACACATTGTTGGTGACATAGTCTTTTTCATCCCTGGCAAATTTCTTAAGTTTGGATTTTTTAACAGTGTCGCGAAATGTTTCTATGTTTTTTTTTTTTAATCTGGTATTGTTTCTCAAAATCAATTAAGTGCTGTGTTATTTTTGAGTTTAAGTAGTTCTGTGTCAAGCTCTTCTTTTAATGAATTTAAACAGAATTGGCTTCTCTCTATAATGAGTAACATGAGATTGAGTGAACGCTTGTTGAGTATTTTATTCCACTTCTCCACAAATTCTTTATCGTCATTGAAGCACTGTGGAGCTTTATTTAAGCGAAGGCCCCTAGGGATTCTTTCTTTACAGTATTCAATTAAAAGACTGCTGTTTAACTCTATTTTGATGACATTCTTGTTTTTTAATGTAATTTTGTACCACCCAAAGCTGAACCATGGTTTTCAGTGCTGAAATCCGAAGGAAAGCTGAGCAGATCTCTAGCCTGCTCGTTAGAAAAAACTAAATGCTGTGTTCCAAGGGTTGTGAGACATACTGCTCTCTCTTTGCTGAAGAACAACAAAACAAATTGCAGTATATGCTAGAGCTGACACTAGGTAAACTGTTACTAAGAAATACAAAACTCTAGCTTATCATTTACACAGAAAAATGTGCTTACATTTTTACTTTGGAGAAAAGCCCTCAAAAACCAGAGGCAAACTGCCAAGTACGTGCTGCATTCAGAGAATCAAGCTAAGTGCAGACTTGTTAATGATTATACAGTTTGCTGCTGAGAGGGTCATTTTTCAATGTAACTAACAGAAGTAAATTTAAATCATCTTTAAAAGCAAACAAATATTTAAAAAATTACCTTTGGAGTTTTTGATGCCCTATGATAGAAATCAAGCGCTTTTTACGTCTAAAACTACACAACGTAACAGCGCTTAAAACCTTTGGCAGTTTGCCTCTGGTTTCTGAGGGCTTTTCTCCAACGTAAAATTTAAGCACATTTTTCTGTGTAAATGATAAGCTAGAGGTTTGTATTTCTTAGTAACAGTTTACCTAGTGTCAGCTCTAGCATATACTGCAGTTCGTTTTGTTGAACCCCACTAACCACCCTTCTCCATTGAGAATACTGACCATTTAACCCTACTCTCTGTTTTCTATCTTTTAACCAGTTTTTAATCCACAATAGAACACTACCTCCTATCCCATGACTCTCCAATTTCCTCTGGAGTCTTTCATGATGTACTTTGTCAAACGCCTTCTGAAAATCCAGATACACAATATCAACCGGCTCACCTTTATCCACATAGAGATCCCCTGACCAACGTTGGCCAGCGTTTTGCTTTGCTTCTTCAAGGTCCAAAAATAATAGGGCTGCAAAGAAATATGTTTTAGAATGGGCATATCTCCAAAATGTATCCTAAACTGACAATTACTACTTATTTCTCAGTTCTCAAAACAGCGCCATAGAGCTTAGCTGCTGGAAAGTGGCTCTCGCATTACTGCCAAAATGGCTGCTCTACTTAACTGATGACATCAGACGCCTTAAGATTTTTCCTCCAGTCAGTGGCCCTGAATAATTGAAACAATTAAATCAAGATAAACATGTCATAGGCGAATCATAAAAAGTGACACCATTCAACACAGTCATTCAGCTTCAAGGAAATTCAAATAGAAAATCCATGTTTGTTCACATTGGAGCAACATTCTACGCTGATCTCCTCTACATAATGGCGTTATCCACTGTAGTAAAAATATAAATAAATTAGCTACCAAGGGTGCCATTGTAGTACCCGTAGCAACCCCCGATATTTGTTGGAATAACCAATCTTCAGACTGAAAGAAATTTCTCTTCATAGCTATTGCTGCCAAATGCACAATGAATGAGGTGGGAACAGTCAGTGATGGTCTTTTATCCAAAACAATATGCAAAACCTCCAGAGCTTCATCTTGAGCAATTACTGTATACAGTGACACCACATCTAAAGTAGCGAGCAGTATCAATAATTACCTTCCAGCTCATTAAGATGTCTCATAATATGGGTTGTGTTTTTAATATAAGGTTTTCTTGCTGCCACTGAAGGTTGTAAAACAACAATCAATGAACACTGACAAAGGTTCCTATATAGAACGACTGTAGGTCTCCAAGGCAGTTTATCTAAAGCCTTATGTAATTTTGGCAAGGTATAATAACAGCCTACCTTTTTCATAACTTATTCATTTTCGTAGAAGAGATGGAGTTTCGAAGGCAAGCTAAAGATTTAATGACAACATTGCAAGTACATCTAGTAGCACTATAGAAATAAGTAGTAGTAGTAAGTACGTGGCTATCCTTCTGATGTGGTCAGAAATGCTTATCATAGAGCGAAGTTTGCCAATAGAGATTTGCTATTGGCACAGCAACCCCCGCAGGTTCCAGATGATTTCTTTGCGGACCCTGAATAAGCAAAGTGAAACTCTGGCCATCGTTGGTCCAGGGAATCTCTGTTGTGGAAAGAGAGGCTCGAAGACACAGTATATTTATTATTTATTTGTTACATTTATATCCCACATTTCCCCACCTATTTGTAGGCTCAATGTGACTTACATAGTACTGGAGAGGCGTTACAGACTCCGGTGTAAACGAATACAAAAGTGATGTTGTGGTAAGATAAAGATCATGTGGCACAGCCACACTAGGGAATCGTACAACAGATGCCCCTTACGTTCTTTAGTTTTGTTGTGTTGCAGAGATCAGGCATTTATGTTGGATCGATAGGGTATGCCTTTTTAAACAGGTTAGTTTTTAGTGTTTTCCAGAAGGTTAGGTGGTTGTTCGTAGTTTTCAAGGCTTTTGGTAATGCGTTCCACAGTTGTGTGCTTATGTAGGAAAAATTGGACGCTTAAGTTGATTTGTATTTCAGTCCTTTGCAGCTTGGGTAGTGCAGATTTAGGTACGTTCATGTTGATTCAGATGTGTTTCTAGTTGGTAGGTTGATCAAGTCTGTCATGTATCCCGGAGCTTCACCATAGATAATTTTGTGAACCAGAGTGCAGATTTTGAAAGCAATGCTTTCTTTGATTGGGAGCCAGTGTAGTTTTTCGTGAAGGGGTTTTGCACTTTCAAATCGTGTTTTTCCGAAGATAAGCCTAGCTGCCGTGTTTTGAGCAGTCTGAAGTTTCTTTAAGGTTTGTTCTTTGCATCCCACATACATTCCATTGCAGTAGTCTACATGGCTTAGTACCATTGATTGTATCAGGTTTTGAAATGTTCCCCTTGGAAGAATTGTTTCACGCGTTTGAGTTTCCACATTGAGTGGAACATTTTCTTTGTTGTGGATGTCACTTGGCTCTCTAGTGTTAAGTTGCGGTCCATTGTAACGCCGAGGATTTTCAGGCTGTCTGAGATAGGGAGGGTGTAATCTGGGGTGTTGATAATTGTGGGGTTATTCACGCTGTGTTGGGATGAGAGGATAAGACAGTGTGTTTTTTCTTTGTTGAGTTTTAGTTGAAATGCATATAAGTGTATTGTTCATGGGTTTTGTGAAGTAGTTTTTTGCACTATTTTTTGATGGACATTTGCATTGATACTAGTACTATGTGGTATAGGAGTTTTTGCAGATTTTGAACAGCAAAGCTGTATAGGTTTATCTATGGAGTGGCCTAGTGGTTAGAGCACCAGTCTTGCAATCCAGAGATGGCCGGTTCAAATCCCGCTGCTGCTCCTTGTGATCTTGGGCAACTCACTTAACCCTCCATTGCCTCAGGTACAAACTTAGATTGTGAGCCCTCCTGGGACAGAGAAATATCCAGAGTACCTGGATGTAACTCGCCTTGAGCTACTACTGAAAAAGGTGTGAGCAAAATCTAAACAAATAAATAAATAACTAAAATAACCTTGAGCTTGTTATATACTTTCGCTCTGTGGACTTGGAGCTCTTTTGAGGCTTTTTCATTCTAGTCCACACGCTGTGTTGTGGAGAGTTTTCTCTGTATGGATGGTGTTGCATTTTTTGGATGCACACTTCTATATAGTATGTAGACAGCGCAGTTCAATATTTTTGCAACTATTGGTTTTGTCTACATCCCACTGACAGTCTGCAGTTTAAAAAATAACTTTTTTGTAAGATGGCTGATCTTTGATTCAAAGGTCAATTTAGAATCTAAAATTAACTCCTTGAAACTCTTGCTTCTTTTTAAAATTTTAATATTTCACATGTGCCCAAAATTAGTTCGCTGGTCAGCAGACAGTCTAAATTACCAAACCATAAAACCTTAGCCTTCTTTTTATTCAATTTCAATAAATTGGCACAAGACCATCTGTCAACCAGAGAAATATTTTGTCTCAGGTTATGCAGGGTGTGTTCAAAAGAACTGTATTCCGGACATAGCAAGAAATTATCATCTGCTCAGCCGGATAACACTTTACCTAGAGGGCTGAGGAAAATGTTGAACAGGGAGGGAGAAAGCAGTGAACCATGAGGAATGCCTCATAAAGAGTACCAGGACTCAGAGGTGACACCGTTCTTCCTAACACCGTGCACCCACTTGGTTAAAAATCCACTAAACCAATTTAGCACAAAGCCTGACACACCCAGCTCCCCAAGTCTATATAATAAGGTTGGATGGTCTATGGTATCAAATGCAGCTGAGATATTAAGCGGAAGGACAGCCACCTGTCACCTTCTACTTAAACAGCTCCTAACTTCAGAAATTAATGTTAGCAACAATGATTCTGTGCTGTGCAGGGACCTAAGGTCATGCTTTGTAAAGTGCAGATTATTAAATGAATAAAGAAAATTGGTTGTTAATTTACCACAAATTCTAAAAGCTGGGCCATCCAAGGAATATGTTACGTTGTGCTTCTATTCTGTTAACTACCTATCAGGTTTGGTGCTGATTACAAATTGGAAGAGGTTGAACACAATCCAGCTCATTTTCAAAAGAGGACACCCATCTTTCGACACAAATCGAGAGATGGGCGCCCTTCTCTCAGGGGCGCCAGAATCGGCATAATCGAAAGCCGATTTTGGGCATCCCCAACTGCTTTCCGTTGCCGGAACAGCCGAAGTTCCTGGGGACGTGTCGGAAGGGTAGCGAAGGCGGGACAGAGGCGTGCCGGGGCATGGTTAAGAGATAGGTGCCCTTGGCCGATAATGGAAAAAAGAAGGGCGTCCGTGGCGAGAATTTGGTCCACTTTATTTGGTCCCAGGTCCAAGTCCCAAAAAAGTGCCCGAACTGACCAGATGACCACTGGAAGGAATCGTGGATCACCTCCTCTGACTCCCCCAGTGGTCACTAACCCGCTTCCCACCCTCAAAAAAAACAACTTTCAAAACTTTTTTTTACTAGCCTCTATGCCAGCTTCAAATGTCATACTCAGGTCCATGACAGCAGTATACAGGTCCCTGGAGCAATTTTAGTGGGTGCAGTGGACTTCAGGCAGGAGGACCCAGGCCCACCCCCCCCCCCCCCCACCTGTTCCACTTGTGGTGGAAAATGGGAGCCCGCCAAAACCCACTGTACCCACATGTAGGTACCCCCCTTCACCCCTTAGGGCTGTGGTAGTAGTGTATAGTTGTGGGGAGTGGGTTTTGGTTTTTTTTTTTTTTTGGGGGGGGGGGGGGGCTCAGCACCCAAGGTAAGGGAGCTATGTACCTGGGAGCAATTTGCGAAGTCCACTGTAATGCCCCCTAGGGTGCCCGGTTGGTGTCCTGGCATGTGAGGGGGACCAGTGCACTACGAATCCTGGCCCCTCCTGCGACCAAATGCCTTGGATTTATTCGTTTTTGAGATGGGCGCCATCGGTTTCCATTATGGGGGAAAACCGAGGGCGCCCATCTCTAAATCCGGCAATCTCAGCATTTAGGTCGAGATTTGGGCACCCCCAACTGTATTATCAAAATGAAAGATGGACACCCATCTCGTTTCGAAAATACGGTTGGCCCTGCCCCTTCGCGGCGCTGTCCTCGAAGATGGGCGCCCCTGATCGAAAATGCCCCTCAATGTGTCCAAGAATTACAAAATAAAGTCAATATTCTTCAGACTAGGAAATATACTTCTTAAACAACCAAGCTTCAAGATAATTACAGAAAATCTCAGTAACAGTATGAATATTGATTGGCATCGAATTCCATATCATTACAGCTTGAAAATAAGTTGACAAAGAGAACATCCTACGAAATCTGACCCCCTTGACCATTGGAAAGAGTAATAAAATCTGATTTCTAGTTTTGCCTATACAACTCTTATGAAGAAGCCCAGTTTGGAATATTATACAAAACATTTTGCCCATAACTGATGACCTGACTTATTCAATTGTAATTTTTAAGTCCGTTCATGCAACTTTTGATTTGACCTCCCCGCAATCAAAACTATTGGACATTCTCCTCACTATTGCTCAACGGCATATTTTGCAAAACTGGAAAAACGCACAGTTGCTAAATATTCATTTCTGGTGGAATACAGTCCTGCAGCATCAGAAGTTTGAGCTCGCCATGGCTGCAAAAAGTCGGATGATAGTATCTAAGAAAAAAATTTGGTCTATTTTGGACAACTACCTCCAAACTATTCAGGCCACACCTTAAACCAGTACAAAGGACTTATTTGTTAAACATCTGGATGCTTTCCCCTCCTTTTTTCTCTTCTTTCCTTTGTATTTTTTCCTTTCCCACCTGTTGTGTTTCTTGCTTCCTATGTTTTTCCATCATTGTTTTCCTGTTATTTGTATTCTTGGAAATTAATAAAATATTTGGAAATAGAAGCCCACTTAGATATATAGGAAGGGGCCAAAGTACTTAAAATCTTAAAAATAATAGTACACATCTTAAACTGAGACCTAGCCTCATTTGGGAGCCAGTGCAGCTCAACCGATGGTGGGGTTATCGAATCAAACTTACAAGCTGCATTTTATGTAGATTGAAATTCCTGTCTAATTTTGCTAACTTTTGATTGAAAGAAAAAACAGGTCTGAGTTCCTGTATCAGGTTGAAGCATTGCAGAAGCAGAGAGAAGAATATCATCTGTTCTAGTTAACAGTAAAGATCTTAAATGCTTCTTTCACATTATTTTGTGATTTATTTACTTTTTTATCCTATCCTTACAATACTGCCTGTGCAACCCAGACAGTTTCTTCAACAGCTCCGTGCAATGCAAGTGACTGCAGAAAGCTTGCAACCCAGGTGGTCAACTGGGCCACACTAGGGCCATGAAGCCCAGGAAGATATAGTAAGAGCTCATCACTACAAGTAGAAGCACACTACAGCTAAATAGAAGAACTGGCTAGAAAGGTAAAGAGGGCTGATAAAAATTTCTTCAGGTATATTAGTGAAAGGAAAATGACTAAAAAGGGAATTGTGAGACTGAAAAGATGCTGCGAACCGCTATGTAGACAATGATGAAGAAAAAGTAAATTTGCTAGATAGATATTTTTGTTCTGTTTTCACAGAAAAAAATCCTGGAGAAGGACCGTGATTGATAGGCAAAAGTACATATGAGAATGGAATGGATATAGCACCGTTCACGGAAGAGAGTGTGTATGAACTAGGAAACCTAAAAGGTAGACAAAGCCATGGGACCGGACGGGATCCACCCCAGAATATTGAGGGAGCTCAGAGAGGTTCTGGCGGGTCCTCTTAAAGATTTAATAAATCCTTGGAGACGGGAGAGGTTCCTTGGGATTGGAGAACGGCGGAGGTGGTACCTCTTCACAAAAGTGGTGATAGGGAAGAAGCTGGAAACTACAGGCCGGTAAGCCTCACTTCGGTTATTGGAAAAGTAATGGAAGTGATGCTGAAGGAAAGGATAGTGAATTTCCTGGAAGCCAATAAGTTGCAAGATCTGAGACAACATGGTTTTACAAAAGGGAAATCGTGTCAAACAAATCTCATTGAATTCTTTGACTGGGTGACCGGAGAACTGAATCAAGGATGTACTATAGACGTACTCTACTTAGATTTCAGCAAAGCTTTTGACACGGTTCCCCACAGGAGGCTCTTAAATAAACTGGACAGGCTGAAGATAGGACCTGACGTGGTGAACTGGATTAGGAACTGGTTGACGGACAGACTCCAGAGGGTGGTGGTTAATGGAATTCGCTCGGATGAGGGAAAGGTGAGTAGTGGAGTGCCTCAGGGATGGGAAAACATGAAAAAGGATCTGCGGAAGCTAGAAGAATGGTCTAAGGTTTGGCAATTAAAATTTAATGCGAAGAAATGCAAAGTGATGCACTTAGGGAGTAGAAATCCACAGGAGACATATGTGTTAGGCGGGGAGAGTCTGATATGTACGGACAGGGAGAGGGATCTTGGGGTGATAGTATCTGAGGATCTGAAGGTGACGAAACAGTGTGACAAGGCGGTGGCCTTAGCTAGAAGGTTGCTAGGCTGTATAGAGAGAGGTGTGACCAGCAGAAGGAGGTGTTGATGCCCCTGTATAAGTCGCTGGTGAGGCCCCACCTGGAGTATTGTGTTCAGTGTTGGAGACCGTATCTTGCTCAGGATGTAAAAAGAATTGAAGCGGTGCAAAGAAAAGCTACGTAAATGGTATGGGATTTGCGTTACAAGACATATGAGGAGAGACTTGCTGACCTGAACATGTATACCCTGGAGGAAAGAAGAAACAGGGGAGATATGATACAGACATTCAAATATTTGAAAGGTATTAATTCGCAAACGGACCTTTTCTAGAGATAGGAAGGCGGTAGAACTAGAGGACACGAAATGAGATTGAAGGGGGGCAGACTCAAGAAAAATGTCAGGAAGTACTTTTTCACGGAGAGAGTGGTGGATGCTTGGGATGCCCTCCCGTGGGAGGTGATGGAGATGAAAACAGTAACAGAATTCAAAAATGTGTGGGATAAACATAAAGGAATCCTGTTCAGAAGGAAGGGATCCTCAGAAGTTTAGTGGAGATTGGGTGGCAGAGCCAGTGGTGGGAGGCGGGGCTAGTGCTGGGCAGACTTCTACGGTCTGTGCCCTGAAAATGGCAGATACAAATCAAGGTCAGGTATACACAAAAAGTAGCACATATGAGTTATCTTGTTGGGCAGACTGGATGGACCGTGCAGGTCTTTCTCTGCCGTCATCTACTATGTTTGTTCACCCCTTCAAAGAAATGTAGTAGATTGGTGAGGCAAGATTTCCCTTCACTAAATCCATGTTGACTTTGTCTCATTAATCCATGCTTTTGAATATGCTCAGTAATTTTGTTCTTAATAATAGTCTCTACCATTTTGCCCGGCACCGACGTCAGACTCACCGGTCTATAATTTCCCGGACCTCCTCTGGATCCTTTTTTAAAAATCGGCATTACATTGGCCACCCTCCAATCTTCCAGTACCATGCTCGATTTTAAGGATAAATTACATATTACTAACAATAGCTCCGCAAGCTCATTTTTTAGTTCTAACAGTACTCTGGGATGAATACCATCCGGTCTAGGAGATTTGCTACTTTTCAGTTTTTGAACTGTCCCATTACATCCTGCAGGTTTACAGAGAATTCATTAAGTTTCTCTGACTCGTCAGCTTCGAATACCATTTCCGGCACTGGTATCCCATCCAAATCTTCCTCAGTGAAGACAGAAGTAAAGAATTCATTTAATCTCTCTGCTACAGCTTTGTCTTTCCTGATTCTTTTGCTGGCTTCTTGTTTTTAATATACCTAAAAAAATTTTACTATGTGTTTTTGCCTCCAACGCAATCTTTTTTTCGAAGTCCCTCTTAGCCTTCCTTATCAACAACGCTTTGCATTTGACATGACATTCCTTATGCTGTTTCTTATTATTTTCAGTCAGTTCCTTCTTCCATTTTCTGAAGGATTTTCTTTTGGCTCCAATAGCTTCCTTCATCTCACTTTTTAACCACGCCGGCTTTCGTTTGGTCTTCTGTCCTCCTTTTTTAATACGCGGAATATATTTGGTCTGGGCTTCCAGAATGGTGTTTTTGAACAGCATCCACGCTTGATGTAAACCCTCACAGTCGCTCCTGTAATTTGTTTTTTTCACCGTTCTTCTCATTTTATCATAGTCTCCTTTTTTAAAGTTAAACGCTAACGTATTTGACTTCCTATGTATACTTACTTCAAAGCTAATATCAAATCCGATCATATTATAATCACTGTTATCAAGCAGCCCCAGCACCACTACCTCCTGCACCAGATCATGCGCTCCACTAAGGACTAGGTCCAGAATTTTTCCTTCTCTCGTTGGCTCCTATACCAGCTGCTCCATAAAGCTGTCCTTGATTTCATCAAGGAATTTTACCACCCTAGCATGCCCCGATGTTACATTTACCCAGACAATATCGAGGTAATTGAAATCACCCATTATTATGTGTTGCCCAGTTTGTTTGCGTCCCTAATTTCCTTTAATATTTCTGCATCCGTCCGTTCATCCTGGCCAGGCGGACGGTAGTACACTCCTATCACTATTCTTTTCCCCTTTACACATGGAATTTCAATCCACAGTGATTCCAAGAAGTGTTATGTTTCCTGCAGAATTTTCAATCTATTTGATTCAAGGCTCTCGTTAATATACAATGCTACCCCTCCACCAATTCGATCCACCCTATCACTACGAAATAATTTGTACCCCGGTATGACAGTGTCCCACTGCTTATCCTCCTTCCACCAGGTCTCAGAGATGCCTATTATATCTAATTTTTCATTTAATGCAATATATTCTAACTCTCCCATCTTATTTCTTAGGCTCCTGGCATTCGCATATAGACATTTCAAACTATGTTTGTTGTGCCTATTTACATCATGCTTAGTACTTGACAATATTAATTTGCAATCTTTTGTCTAATTTTTATTCTTATTTAAGGACACCTGATCTACTACGGTCTCTTTTGCAACCTCACTATCAGGATACCCTATCTTCCCTGTTTTGGTGATACCTTTGAAAGATACCTTATCCCGAACCATGCGCTTTTGAGCGACTATCGGCCTTCCCCCGTTTCTAGTTTAAAAGCTGCTCTATCTCCTTTTTAAATGCTGATGCCAGCAGCCTGGTCCCACCCTGTGATATGTATTTATTTCTTCTTCAAGTCAGTTTTTTCAACAGCATTTTCTGTTATTACCCAAATGCAAACAAAATTATAATGTTAAGTTTTAGATGTTACTGAATTCTATTATTGTCTCACTGTAACTCCAGTTTTAGCACAGTATAAGTCATCAGAAGGACAAAATATAAGAAAACCAATGGACTGCATTAGGGGCTTATAGCCCATTTAGTTATATTTAAACAAATGAGAGATCTGCATGAAAGAAAATATTTATTGTTATTATTTTGACTTAAGAAAACCACTTGTCCCTGAAACATGCTCAAAACAGAATAATTCATTTTTCCAAAGAGATGAGGTGAAGATGTGATTCCATGTGTCCCAATGAAAGGAGAGTTTAATTTTACTTCCAATCTTTATAACATCAGGCTTCCCAAGGCAGATTACAACAACAGTTAAGATGAACCCATCAGTAAACAGGATATCCTCACTGAAATCTGGCCATGTATTACTGTATTGTATAGAACAGTATAGAAAAATTAGCACAAATACAGCCTTGATATTTAGTTTTGATTTAATGATATTTATATCTACATATGGGATGCTTTCAAATGAATTACAAAGCTGTTAAAAAAATATTTTGTCCTTAATCTTTTAAGGCACTGCCTATCCAACTGGAACAGCTTTTGACTTTTTACAGATAGACCACAGTCCCTTATTTCTAATAATCTTTTACTATTGTTTTATTGTTTGATTTCATAGACCTTAATCTTATCTCCTCTCAAAACCATCTCTTTTCCAAGCTGAACAGCCCTAACCTCTTTAGCCTTTCCTCATATGAGAGGAGTTCCATCCCCTTTATCATTTTGGCCACTCTTCTTTGAACCTTTTCTCATTCTACTATATGTTTTTTGACATATGAAAGTAGTATATCTCACTGGCACTTATCGAACTAATTGACAGGTGACATGCTCACTGCTGTGCTCTCAGTCATCAGAAGCGAGATGCCCAAGCAAACCCACACTCTGCCCAAACCATACCCACTCCACGCCTCCTACAATGTCACTGGATATGAGATACCCCTGCCAAAGCCCCACCTCTTTTGCATAACCACACCTTGCCCTGCCTTATTTTTATAGCCCTGCCCTAAAGCCCCACTCTCTTTTCCAAGTGGTCATCATCTGTGAATTGTTACAAGTCACCCTGGAATTAAGATGCAAATAATAACAATAATAAAGCCCCTTCCCTGTAAAATTGTACTGCTACTTCACAATCAAATTGGTTGGTAAAATATATTCATTGCTGGTTATTTGTTTTGTCATAGTATCTTAAATTTCTCACAAATTGTAAAGTTCCCTGGAAAATAAGACAAGTCACAGTGCCTGTACACCACTACCCCATGATACAGAGTTGCTGTGTCCTCACACTTGGTGAAATGTGAACAGGAGCACTGGGGCATCAACTGCACAAAGTAACAGGAGTTAGAAAAATAAAACCCAACTTATTGCAGACCATTCTAGTTTTTCTGTCAAGAGTACAGACAGCTGAATGGTCCTCCACATCCTTGAAGGCTAAAAGCAGATGGCTGTTACCCACTTGCAGGAAAAGTGGACAATGGAATATTATTAAATATGTGTATTATCTCTGAAAAATGAAAAAGAATTTGGAAATGCTGAACTGCTGCTTTAAGCATTCAGCACAAAATTCTTTATTTTTATGGTAATAGAAAAGGAATGTACAACTCTCCATTGGTGGGTTGGAATAAGGAAAAACTATCCTGGCACTTGCCTGTAAGGCTGACCACATGTCCAAAGAAGAGTACAGAAATCTTCTACTGTGCTGAACTCTACAATCTTCCTTCAGTCATTGCTAATTAAATAATTGTATTTTAATTTACACCAGACCATTCTGCAGTGACTTTCATCCATGTCAAGTCTGAAATATAAGTACCTTTCCAGAATACTGCATGACTAGGAGTTGAACACTAAGATCCCATTGAAGAGATCTTGACAGTGGAAGGAGAGGTGCAATTTTCAGTAGCCTGCCTAGATAAAAGTAGTATCCATGTACCTGATAATTTTCAACCCCCCCCCCCCCCCCCCCCCCCACAAAGTTAGTTTCTCTTTCTCTTTTTATTACCTACACCCTCAAAGTCTCACCAGTGGAACTGACTGCCTAACTGTTAATACTAGTCAGTACATGCAGCAGAGAATGTGCTTTTATGTTTCAGATGGATGAGGGTCACCATGGACCCACAGACTTTCCTCCTATTTTTACAGGTTAGCTGCATAAAGGAAAATATACCTGCGTGTGAAAAATACAGGCACATATTTTCCCTCCCCCTGAACTTCCAGAACACCCTTTTCTCCATGGATAAATATAGGGGTCCTTTTACTAAGGTGCGCCAATGGATTTAGTGCATTCTAATGATTAGCGTGCACTAAATAAGGCGCCAATTATATTTCTGTGGGCATCTTATCATTTAGCGCATGCAAACCGTTAGTGTGCACTAAATCTGTTAGCGCACATTAGTAAAAGGACCCCACAGTCATATAGATGAAACTTGGTAGCGCTATTTTAATTGTTCAGTGGGGGAGGCAATTTTCAAGCCTGTGAATCTAGATGGATAAATTCTTAGTTATCAGTTAGCATTTTCTGAAACTTGCCCTCCTGTTTCTGGTGACAGAGTACGTGAAAGCAATAATGCAGAAATGGATCCCATATAAAAAAGGCTACTCAGAGCAGCCACTTTTAAGAAACTGGTGTACTTACATAGCACTAAAAAACAAATTCTGAAATAATCTCTTTATCACATGATTTCATAGGATTGTAATGCACTGTAGACCCCATTTAATGAAGCTCTATATAATGTGAGATCACTTGCAGTCAAGGGCTGCATTATATGGGGTCTACAGTTTTATTTCTATCCACCAATTTCTCTCAAGGTTAAATAAACTTACACGCATTTCAAAAAGTACAGTTGATAACATTTTGGACTACCCGAATGATAAACTCATCACGTCTCATGTGAGAAGTCGTATCTGTATTTTGAAATAGTAAAGTTAACCAACTGACCATATAGTGTTGGAAGGATAAAATCAAGATACTTTTTGAATCCCACGCTTTCATACATCTTCTGAGCCACATGCTGTACCACTAAGGTGTTCAACACAATGGATTTACAGCCATGCTGGCGAGCAAAACCGATCACTGTCCTGCACAATGCTTTGGCAATCCCCAAACCTCGGTAGTCCCTCCTCACAGACATGCGCTTTAGCAAAAGTTCCTCATTTTTTTCTTCTGACAGTTTCACGGCCACTGTGCCTATAATGCTGCCTTCTTCTGCTTCCACCACCCAGAAACAGGAATTCTTGCCTTCTATGTATGTCTTCCGGATGTTGAACAGGTCTTCCTTTAAGCAGCGTTCAATATAGAGGAACCAGATGTAACCAACAAGTTGCCTCCCAGCAGCCAGGAGCAAAGTGATAGCCAGGATGGGCAGAAGGAGAGACTTGGAGCTCAGAAACAGGAGACAGAATGTGGACATAAAGAGCATGATTACCCATGGCTGTTTAAGTACATGCATGCAAACAGCAGGCATATACTCACTCATCCCTGTAGCAA
Organism: Microcaecilia unicolor; assembly: GCF_901765095.1. Taxonomy (NCBI): domain Eukaryota; kingdom Metazoa; phylum Chordata; class Amphibia; order Gymnophiona; family Siphonopidae; genus Microcaecilia; species Microcaecilia unicolor. The sequence continues at coordinate 450,985,009 of NC_044032.1, read as the reverse complement.
AGAGCTCTCGCACAGTCTCATAATCCAAATCGTCATACTCTCGGATTCGATAATCCACCATGGTGCTCTATAAAACAGAGAGGCCACAACAGCTTGCTATACAAATTGCACAGGCAGAGCAGCAGAGATCAATGAGTTGATACAAGTATATTGAAACATCAGTGTCTTAAGCTCAGGTTTTAAACTGAGACTCTTTCTATGGCATCAGCTGAATTGAACTTTATAAGTACTACCACAGTGAGAATTAAAGTATATGCTTCTAAAACACACAGTAGTACTTTGTGATCAAAACGTAACAGATCAGCTTTCACTGAGATTCATCTGTCATTTGCAGATTCCTTAATTATTCATATGTAGGGGGGATACAATGGCATTAAGGTCATAATGAACATTATTGAGAAGTATCTTTATTTGATTATCAGTGAAAACAAGGATATTACATAAAATAATCTGAACAATAATGTATTAAACCAAATGAAAAACTCCCCATGTCCCTAAGAATTTAACCCCCCCCCCCCCAACCCAGCTACTCTCATGGTGAGTGTGGAAAGGATTTTAATCTACAAAGGAAAAAGAAAAGAAATAATTAACAATAAACAACAAAATTGTGCATTATTTTACCATAACACATGTCAAAGGTTCCATGAGATGCAAGGCATGCAGAACACCAATAATGCAACTTATATTGAACTTCACAAGCTGTATTATTCCAGGAAACGACACCAGCTCAAAGCTGGTATTATTTTTCCTGCCAAATACTGTTGGGTTGCCAACATATGGCCCAATGATACCAAAAGGTCCTTCTGAAAAGGGGCCAGCACAGTAAAATCTAAGTGATTTCTGGGTCTTCCTCCTCCAATCCTGCAAAGGCCTGGGGGACACAATAGTGATAGATCTTTGAGAACAGTATTTGTTCCTCTTATGAACAATATAACTATCTTCCTTTTCCAGAAGAAATTACTTTTTGTGTGCATTCTTCAAGGATTACAATGAAGTATTACCAATATTTACTTTTATTTTTTTTTTAACTATGAAAAGTGTTTGTTTATTTTGTCAAAATTCTGTTTTCTTTCAGGTTCCTCAAGGATGTCTCTAGATCTACAACTGGGTTCTGCACACAGGAGTAAACCATTGGTTGAAAGCACCATCCAATGGTGTACTCCTGCAATTTTCTTTGAAATTTGAAGTTATTTTTACCACCACAGTGCTCTGAGACACTCTTCTCCTCTTTTGCATGAAGAACCCAGCTGTACAGCATTCCTGAGGCAGGCGTCTACACTGCCGTGTCAAGTCTTTGAGTGTATTTCCAATAAATATCATGCATAAGAATGATCACGTCTCCCTTGTGTCTTTTGGAAGTGCCAACCTAACCTACTCTTTGGTTTATTCTGCGACGGTCATATGGATCGTGTTCCTCCACTTCTTATGGCCGTTCTATCAGTTCTGTTTGGAACCTCCACCAACACTGTTGATAGTGCTATCCTATCTGTAAATAACTGAAAAAAAAAAAAGGAGATTCTTTCCTAAGTGTTAGGAAAGAATCTCCTTTTTTTTTTTTTTTTTTTAGTTATTTATAGATAGGATAGTGTTATCTACTATTCTTAAGAATGACTCATCATGATACCTTGGTAGCTATACAGTTCCCCAGAAATTAATTTTAAAAGCAAAGCTCCTTATCTGAACCCTAAATTGTAAATTCTTTCTCTGCTGCTCAAACTTCTACAATCTTTACAACTCCCAAAATACCATTTTCAAGCCACCACACTCCATCGCTCTTTATTTTTCACTTTCTCCTTTAATCTTAAAGACTTCACCCCTCCCTTTTTTTAAGGTCAGTTTCCAGGTTTCCTCTCTCTCTCTACAATAGATTCCCTGCTCTCATCAGCTATCAAACTAAGGGAGCCTCTTTGGAACGTAAAGCCTCCAGCACATCTAAAAATTACCCAGTTTCTTGTGGTTTTTTTTACACAGAGAATTAACCTGGAGTCTAGTACAGTAATCAGCAATAAGCAACATATACAGCCCCATTTAAAAAGGGTGTATAAGTTGAAGTGAGACTCCAGGTCAGGCCATCTCAAGTTTCATTAGTGTTTCAGAATAGAATCTGCAGACAGAGGCTGTTCTAAAATTACAGGAGAAATGGACGTTTATGCACCATAAACATACATTTTAGGAAAAAAAATCATTGAAAATTTCCATGGGTTAAAAACCAGTACCGTTTATATTTATAAAATGGCAAAGACAAAATGTGTATTTTCCCAGTGCTATCACAGAAACTGGTATCCCCTACCAGTTTAGTGGCGGGGGACGATGACATAAAAAACATTGTAGGATTAAGGGGCAAGTTACCCTGATCCTTCAAGTGGAGCGCAGCTCAATAGGAGCAGTTTCCCAAACCCTAAAATGTGCCTGGTTGCAGGAATACATTTTGAAGTTGATCTGCTAGGACACCCACATTTATTCCCCCTTCTAAAATGGAGAATAAATGTGTTTTCTAGGCATGCCCTAGTTACTAGTTCACATACTCTTTCCAGTTGCACGCAATTGGGCTTTTGACATGCATATCCTGGCTTTGTAAAATGGGAACTTAAGAGGAGTGGCCTAGTGGTTAGGGTGGTGGACTTTGGTCCTGGGGAACTGAGGAACTGAGTTCGATTCCCACTTCAGGCACAGGCAGCTCCTTGTGATTCTGGGCAAGTTACTTAACCCTCCATTGCCCCATGTAAGCCGCATTGAGCCTGCCATGAGTGGGAAAGCGCGGGGTACAAATGTAACAAAAAAAAAAATAAACTTTTTAAAGTGCAGCATTATGCACATTTCAAATGCACATATCCCTTCTAAAATGACCACCATAGTAACACAGTAAAAACAAACAAACAAAAAGAAAACAATAAAGACCTGCATGGTCCATCCCGTCTACCCAAAAACATATCCTGCTTTAGTCTGTGGCCCAGGAATGGAAGAGACACAAGGCGGGCTTACTTCCCAATTACTGAACACCACCACTCCTTACCATAATACATCAAGAGAACAATCTGTTCTGAGGATTTATAACAAAAAAAAAAAAAATCAAGGTTTTAAACATTAACTCAATCTCTCAAACATCCAATCATCTTGGCTTTTCGATCTGCTAAACATGTTTGTCTTTGGAACTGCTTTCCTGTTGCGATTCGCCTTATGAAGGATTATTTTATCTTTTGTAAAGCCTTGAAGACTTATTTGTTTTCTTGATGTTGCTATGATTTTATTTAATTTTAATATTATTAACTTTTTTCTTTTTTTAAGAGTTTTTGCTTTGCTGTTAATTACCTTATTTTGTTATTCCTGATGATTGTGTCAGTGCCAATGCGGCATTTATCAATGGTCAGCCAGGTTATATCCTGTTTGACTTAGTGCAAGAGATGTTGTGGACAGGAGTGGCATCCAGGAGAGGAGGACTGGTAACGGAGGAAGCTGGACACAGTGTACCCCGGGTACTTGGTGAGCCAGGGACAGTGAATTGGCTGCCCTGGGGTAAGCTGGTACCAGGAGATGACATCGAGGACTATTTGGGTCCCTTTGAGAGGGTAGCAGTAGAAGCAAGTTGGCCCTCGGAACAATGGACTATCCGTCTGGCTCCAGCATTATCAGGAGAGGCCTTAGCTGCTTTCAGGAGTTTATCCCCTGCGGAGGTGGCGGTCTATGCGCGCTTGAAAGGCACTATTCTGGACAGGTATGGGGTGAGTAAGCACACCTATCGTAGGAGGTTCAGGAGCTGGAGGTGGACCGAGGGGGACACTCCGAGAGCCCTCGCACAGAAATTAATGGACCTGGCGAACAAATGGCTGGAGCCTGACAAGAGATCAGTGTTACAAGTTATGCAAGAACTGGTCCTAGAACAATTTTTAGAAGCCTTACCTGAAGTAATAAAAATAGACCTGATAAGGAAAGGGTGTGATACATTGGAGAAAAGTAATAAAGGGTATGGAATGTTACCTAGAATCTCAGTGCTCTGGGGGGAACAGAGAGGTTGGTCAGGAGGTGAAAAATAAACCTCTTAGGGGTTTTCAGGGACACAAGGAAGCTGGGAGCGGTGAAGTAAGACAATGTTACCGGTGTGGGTAGCAGGGCCAAATTGGGGTTGACTTCACGTTCTAACCCGCATCCACTCAGTGGGTGGAGATTGGAGGTATTCCTGTGGAGGGGCTCTTGGATGAAAGGAGGGAGTAGGCTGGTCTCAATACAGTGCATTCATGGTGCCACTTCCCGATACCCAATGCGCCTAGTAGAAATTAAGGATACAACTGGTATTCAAGAAATATGGGTGGCCGTACTTTATTGCATTTGTATCCCACATTTTCCCACCTTTTTGTGGGTTCAGTGTGGCTTACAATATGAGTTAAATGTTGGAAATACAATTTGTTACAGATTGGTTATGGATTACATTATGCAGAGTTATGCGAAACAATTGAGGTGTCGTTAAGGAATGTAACAATGGAACACAAACATTGAAACTTTGGAAGGAAACAATGGGAGTTTAGAGGGTGATAAAAAGGCAAGAAGACATATGGTATATATTTTTCTGTGAGTAAAGGTATGAGTGATGTGATATTACGGGAATGAGAGTTCAGAGGTGAATGTATGATGCATTAGTGAACAGTAAGTGTGGACTTTATGTGTTTTGTTTCTTTCCGTAAATTTTTTCAAAAAGATGGGTCTTCAATAATCTGCGGAAGGAAGCTTGCTCGTTGATTGTTCTTAAGTTGCGCGGCAGTGTATTCCAAAACTTCTGCGGCTTCCCCAGGACTTAATTCTGGGGAGGGACTGGGGTCCTTTTGCACAGTATTTAAGTATTTAAAGAGTAAGGAAGGTTGGGTCACTACCAGAGCACAGGAACAACAGGCAAGGGGGGTCACAGGTTTTTCCGTTCCATCTAGATCTCTTTGGGGCTCTGGGAAAAACCAGAAAAGGGTCCTGTCAGAAAAAGAGGGCCCAGTTACAGAGGAGGGAAGATCTGAATAGGCAGGAGGACTTCCGGAGGATGCGTCCGGGGTACTAGAGAGGTTCCCTTATTTTGCTAGGAAGCAGGGAGCAGATGATACCCTAAAATATGCCTGGGAGCAAGCAGGACAGGAGGGCGAATATCCTCATTTCATAGTGGATAAGGATTATTGTTTCGGGTGACTCTCTTAGGGCCAGAGCATAGAGTTCAAAAACAGTTAGTAGTCCCTTGTGGGTTTCGGGAGCTGATTATGAGGCTAGCCCATGATCACCCCTTAGGGGGCCACAAAGGGGCACAGAATACTCTTTCGCAGGTATTATATCGCTTTTACTGGCCTGGGGTGTATAAGGAGGTAGAGCAGTTTTGTAACTCCTGTGCTCAATGCCAAAAGGTGTCCGAACATAGCCCAGAGAGAGCGCCCTTATGTCCTCTTCCTCGTATAGGATCCCCTATAGCGTGTCTGGCTATGGACATGATTGGCCCAATACTAAAATCTAAAAGGGGTTTTCCTACATCTTGGTGGTAGTGGATATGGCCACTCGATATCCATGGGCAGTGCCCCTCCGAAACACCTCAGCAAAAGTGATCGCTTCTCATCTGATCCGTATCTTTTGTGAGGTGTGGTTCCCAAAGGAAGTATTAACAGATAGGGGAACAAACTTTCTCTCACATACACTAGCACAGGTATGGGAGGCCTTTGGGATCCATCACCTTCAGACGGCTGCTTACCATCCGCAGACCAATGGTCTTGTTGAGCGTTTTAACAAGACTCTGAAAATGATGTTAAGGTGGGGTCTGGGTTCTCACCATGAGTGGGACTTGTTACTTCCATTTGCCCTTTATGTTTATCGGGAAAGTATTCAGGCCTCCTTGGGTGTTTCCCCCATTCGAGCTAATGTATGGGCATGCACCCCGGGGGGTGCTGGATATACTAAGGGAACAATGGGTACCCCCTGAGAAGCAGGATACAGGGGTGTCTGACTACCTGGGGGATTTAAGAGGGCGTTTATATAGGTTAAGGGAGTGTGCCCAATAACAGCTGGAAAGAAAGCAAGATGCACAAAAGGTTTATTATGATAGAAGAAGTATAAGGGACTTTTTGGTAGGGGATAAAGTGCTGATACTGGTGTCGGATTCCCCTCATAAGTTCACTAGTCGCTGGAGAGGGCCGGCTACTGTAGAAAGGAAACTGGGGCCCGTGACCTATGAGGTGCGGGGGGAAGTTGCAGACTTATCATGTTAATGTCCTAAAACCCTGGTTAGAAAGGAGGTGTTTGTGGGGGCAGGAAGTTAAGGAGCTAGAGGACGATTTCGGTCCTCAGATTACTGAGATATTTCAGACCAGTGAGCCTCAGATCGCGGATATTCTTGGGGATCAGCAAAAAAAAGGGAGATGCAGGACCTCCTGGCAGGCTTTCAGGATGTACTAACTCTGTGTCCCGGGAGAACTCACCTGGTTAGGCACAGGAAGTGGAGGGAGAGGAGCAGGATTGGGAGAAGGATTCTAATCAGGGTGATGAGAAGCCCTGTGAGGAGATAGAGAGATGGAATGGGATAAAAGGGAGGAGATAGAGAAGAGTGAGGAGGAGAGTATGGAGGTGGCTGCATTCACACAGACTGCTGGTGCTAAGGTGAGGGGTTTCTTGGCCAAGGTATTTCCTCAACTGTCTGGGATAGGAAAGACAGAATTGATGCAGCTGGGAAGAAACCTGTGGCAACAAGCAATTCAAAAGGTTAAGGGTGCTAGAAGCTAAATACTGTGTGTTGTGAGGAACTAATGATTAACGGGCTGATTAGTAACGAACTAAGAAGAGAAAGATGGTGTTAGAGAACATTGGACTATGTTCAGCAAACTGACAGGAAAGCTCGGTCTGGCATTGTGAACGTGGCAATTGTCAAAGAGTTTATGATGATACAGTTTATTATACTACTAATTTAACATTTCTAAAGCGCTACCAGGGTTGCACAGCGCTGAAGTCACTACAACTGAATGGATGTGAATAAAAGAGAACTCTTTATTATAAGACTGTTGGAGTTTCTGTCCATTTGTTGGGGTCATCACTGAATGGTGAGCTAACTGAACAGTCACTCACAGAAGCTGTGGCTGGAGGGGCAGAGAACTGGAGTTAACCGGTGCTGTGAGGGAGGAAGCATTTCAGCTAAGCAGGGTTGACCTGGGCCGGAGCGAAAGGGGGACCTGCTGACAATATACATATATATTTTTACTATGCTTCTTAATTAGACTTTCTTTGTGTTTATGTCCCAGTGTGTACTGCTTCATTGTTCACCTTGATTGTGAGACTGCTATAGGAGGCTTTACTCAGCTATTACATTGGATGGTATTCATAATTATATTTATATAGCTTTTGTATCCTGCTTCGATGAGACCCCAAACTATGTAATAAATTAGCAAAACTTACACAAAAATAGTTTGAAATTTTGTATCACATTCACCTGTTCTTATCAAACTTTGAACAACAAAGACTTCAAATCTCCCAATAGGGACAAATACCAAGGTACAGCATCAAATTACAATCTTAACTGGGAGTAAGATATTATCATTGGTCAGTAATACTCCAAAATAATGGAGAAAATCTACCGATTCAAAAAAACAAAAAGCAAACCCCTCTTTTCACTAAATAGAAGAGTGAATGAACATACAAAAATGCTGTATCAAAAATGCATCAAAATCGTACATACTTTATTGAATCAAAATAAACTTTAAAGCTACACCCCCACAAGTAAGCTTACTGCATAGTGTCCAAAATTCAAAGGAACGTGTATATATATATATATAACATCCTCTCTCTTTCTCTGCATATATCCAACAGACTGCTGAAACCTGCCATTTCTTTCTCTATAATATCACCGGCGTAATCTGTGGCAGGTATCTTGCTATATAAACTATTCTAAATATATATACACAAAGTAGCAAGTAAAACTAGTATAGGTTTTTTTTATATAATTACTAGTAAAAAAGGCCCGTTTCTGACACAAATGAAACGGGCGCTAGCAAGGTTTTCCTTGGAGTGTGTATGTTTGGGAGAGTGTATGTGAGAGTGACTGTTTGAGAGTCAGAGTGAAAGTGTGAGTGTGTGAGAGAGAGAGTGAGTCTGGGTGTGAGTGTGTTTGTGAGAGAGTGTGTGTGAGAATGAGAGTGTGTGCAAGTGTGTATGTGAGACACAGTGTGAGAGAGAGTGTGTGTGTGTGGGCAAGAGAGAGAGTGTGTGTGAGACACAGATTCTCTGTGAGAGTGAGTGTATGACACCAAGCGAGTGTGTGAGTGACTGTGTGGCACATAGAGAGTGAATGTGATACAGTGTGAGACAGAGTGTGTGAGAGTGAGAGTCAGAAAGACATTGTATATGAGAGAGAGAGTGTGAGCCGTGCCCTCCCAATCCATGGCCATCTGTCCCCTGCCCCCTCCATTCATCCTTTTCCAGCAATTCCCCTCTGTCCCTGAGCCCTGCCCTCCCAATCCATGGCCATCCATGTTTGTCTGTCACCTGCCCCCTCCATTCATCCCTATCCAGCATTTTCCCTCTCTGCCTGAGGCCTGCCCTGCAATCCATATCCATCCATGCCCATCTGTCCCCTCCATTCATCCCTATGCAGCAATTCCCCTCTCCCTGAGTCCTGCCCTTCCAATCCATGCTCCTCTGTCACCTGGCCCCTCCATTTTTCCCTATCCAGCATTTCCCCTCTCTGCCTGAGGCCTGCTCTGCAATCCATATCCATCCATGCCCATCTGTCCCCTCCATTCATCCCTATCCAGCAATTCCCCTCTCCCTGACTCCTGCCCTTCCAATCCATGCCCATCCATGCTCATCTGTCACCTGGGCCCTCCATTTTTCCCTATCTAGCATTTCCCCTCTCTGCCTGAGGCCTGCTCTGCAATCCATATCCATCCATGCCCATCTGTCCCCTCCATTCATCCCTATGCAGCAATTCCCCTCTCCCTGAGTTCTGCCCTTCCAATCCATGCCCATCCATGCTCCTCTGTCACCTGGCCCCTCCATTTTTCCCTATCCAGCATTTCCCCTCTCTGCCTGAGGCCTGCTCTGCAATCCATATCCATCCATGCCCATCTGTCCCCTCCATTCATCCCTATCCAGCAATTCCCCTCTCCCTGAGTCCTGCCCTTCCAATCCATGCCCATCCATGCTCCTCTGTCACCTGGCCCCTCCATTTTTCCCTATCCAGCATTTCCCCTCTCTGCCTGAGGCCTGCTCTGCAATCCATATCCATCCATGCCCATCTGTCCCCTCCATTCATCCCTATCCAGCAATTCCCCTCTCCCTGAGTCCTGCCCTTCCAATCCATGCTCATCTGTCACCTGGCCCCTCCATTTTTCCCTATCCAGCAATTTCCCTCTCTCCCTGAGTCCTGCCCTCCCAATCCATGCCCATCCATGCTCCTCTGTCCCCTGCCCCCTCCATTCATCCATTTCCAGTAATTCCCCTCTCTCCCTGTGCCCTGTCCTCCTAATCCATACCCATCCATGCTCCTCTGTCCCCTGCCGCCTCCATTCATCCTTTTCCAGCAAGTCCCCTCTCGCCTTTCCATGACCCCCCCCCCTCGCATCCATGCTACTCTCTCTCCCATGTCCCAGCCTGGCCCGCCCTCTTCTCCCCCCCCCCCCCCCCTTCGCATCCATGCCTCGCATCCATGCATCCCTTTTTTTTTTATTATTCTTTTTAACTTTACCTCCGTGGCGGTTCGTGCAGCGAAGCGTCAGGGAAGGAGGCGGCGCTCCCGACGTCTAGCTTTCCCTTCGCTGTGTTCCGCCTTATTTTGAAGGCGGAACACAGCGAAGGGAAGGCTAGACGTCGGGAGCGCCGCCTCCTTCCCTGACGTTTCGCTTCCCGATTTGTTTGTTTTTTTCGCGAGGGCGGGGCAGAGACGGCTGGCTGGCTTGAAGGCTTCACACCACCAATCCACGAACCCTACAGCTTCAGTGACGTCAGATGGCTTCAGGGCATGGCTTCAGGGCTTCACAGAACGTTGTCCTCATTAGAACGTTCACGGTGCGTTTTATTATATTAGATTTTAAGCCATGTTATAGGGAGGAAAAGACCTCAGGCATTCGGATCTTTCTTGTGAACTTTTATTCACAGAACTGCCATTGGAACTTCTTCACTGGTCTTAAAAACCTCCAACCGTTAATTGTTTTTTTTCCTTTCGTCTCAAGAGGAATTTTTCTTCTATACAGGTTTTATATTAGCGTTTGCTTTTCATATGAAGCTTTCCACTGAAAGGACATCACATAATATATAGGAGAAGGTATACAGACACTTATCTTAATTCCAGGATTTTTCTCAGTGGTTATCCCACAGAGCATCTTCGTTTCACGAACAGCTTCTTCGGGAGACAACCGGCAAATTATTGGTCATTTCAGTACAGTCTCTCCAATCCACATGACCTATTTACCGACTCACTGGTGCTTCTTACTAGCAGCTCCCTATAACATGGCTTAAAATAATTATATAAAAAAACCTATAGGGTCATTCCAGGCCAAGTGATCTAAACCTTCCCACCATCATTTCTCCAATTTTGTTCAAATTTTATCTGTTGCGCGAGTCAGGTGTTAAACGAAGTTTCCCAAAATTTGAGGTCTCTAACTGCAATAGTTGCAGATCTAGACCCCCTTTTCTGAAAGGTTGTCAGTCCATGAGCGCACATTTACCAAAATGCCATTTTTGGGGTCTAGTAAAATCCAAACACATTTATAAGAATGGCTAAAAAATTCAAATCCTGTACAGTTTTTGATGCTAATTCCGATGAAATACATTTTAACCTTATGGATGCAAAATCCAGTCAAACAAGTTGACTCAAAGTGTGCATCAAAATTGGTCGCAACTCATCGGAACATATTTGGACCAATATTCAGACCGCAACAACTTCCATGCAAACAAAGATACGGACTTGAAATTTTGAACAAGCATTATGCTTGTGCTGGACATAATACTGCCAGATTTGCAACTAACCAGCATCTATAACCACCCTGCAGGATCTCTTCAAAGTTGGCACTGTCAGCGCAAATGGTAAAATATACCAAAGTTCAAAGCCAATTATTAAAAAAGAGTCTGCCTGAATCAGCTTGTGAACAGTATCATCTGAAAGAGAAATTTGTGCTCTACAACACTGATATGTTTTTGTTTTGCAATGCTACCATTAAGTAGCCATTTACTCAGGTCAAAGTATGCTATATTTAGTACGCTTGATGCGCTAATTTTTCTTCATTTCTAGGAAACTGAGTCTTAATAGTCGCTTAAAAGTATTGATATAATTATTTATTCATTTGTATTTTATTTGTTGATTGTCCAGTCGTTTATTGTGTGCTGTTATGGTGGATTGCAAATGTTTGTGAAACGTCAGTTGAACAGAAAGATGCTTTCATAAGCTTTATGCATCCTCATGGTCCCGCTACTTCATTTTATTGGCCAGCAAGACGCGATACTTGCTGGATCCCAGAACAACTTATCATTGCTGTTATTCCAGCTCCATCAGTGACATCATCTGGTCGGCAATATAGTTTCCCTGAAACCGTTCTCTTGCAGATCAATGATGCTTTCAGAATGATGAAGTAACTGAAGAAGGCAGGCTTGGGAACCTGCAGTAAAGATACCCACCCGTGGCTGTTACTGCATGGCTATCGGGCGATGGGGATGCTGGTTTCAATGTGATAACCAGTAATGGCTCAGCCATCATGGACCAACGCAATACATCGCGCACACAAAACAGAACATACTTTGACCTGAGTAAATGGCTACTTAATGGTGGCATTGCAAAACAAAAACATATCAGTGTTGTAGAGCACAAATTTCTCTTTCAGATGATACTGTTCACAAGACCTCAAATTTTGGGAAACTTTGTTTAACACCTGACTTGTGCAACAGATAAAACTTGAACAAAATTGGAAAACATGATGGTGGGAACTTTTTTTTTAATTTTAGACCACTTGGCATGGAATGACCCAGTGTGATGATCTGAGGATGCTTTACTGCCTCAGGACTTGGAAAACTTGCCATTATTGAAGGACCCATAAATTCTACACTGTCCAGAAGATTCACAACAGGAATGTCTGGTCATCTGGCTGAGAGCTGAAGCATTAATTGGGTTACTCAGCAAGACAATGATCCAAAACACAAAAAGCAAGTCTGCATTGAATGGCTGAGGAGAAATAGAATTAAAGTTTTAGGTCAGCCTAGTCAAAGACTTTACTTGAATCCAGTAGAGATAATGTGGCAGGACCCGAAACAAGCAGTTCATGCATGAAAACTAATTAATGTGTCTGAATTAAAGCAGCTCTGCAAAGAAAAGTGGGCTAAGATTCCTCAACAGCCATACCAAATTACAGGAAACATTTGGTTACAATTATTGCTGCTAAAGGTGGTGCAACCAGTTATGTTTAGGGGGCAGTTTATTTAAACACTGTGTTAGTACCCAATCAACTCCTGATCATCATTTCCTGTCCCCAGGCCCAGGAGCTCAATGCCATATGGCCATTTTGACAATAGTGACTTAAATGCACTTACTGATATTGCACCCTAATGTTCTTAGAAAAGGGCAGGAGTCCTAACCCTTATCCCTTACTTGTCCTGTCTGTCTGTCATAAGGAGGAGGAGTGGCCTAGTGGTTAGGGTGGTGGACTTTGGTCCTGAGGAACTGAGTTCGATTCCCGGCACAGGCAGCTCCTTGTGACTGTGGGCAAGTCACTTAACCCTCCATCGCCTGCTGCCTTGAGCCTGCCATGAGTTTGAAAAAGTGCGGGGTACAAATGTAACAAAAAAAAAAAAAAAATTAGATTGTAAGCTCTATCGAGCAGGGACTGTCTCTCCATGTTCAAGTGTGAAGCGCTGCGTACGTCTGGTAGCGCTATAGAAATGATAAGTAGTAGTAGTAGCTTATATAAAGTTCCCAGGAAGAGATCCAGTTTCTTAGTGCTATAATGCACAGTCTCTTCCCTGGTCTTCACTCTCAGGTCACCTGCACGCTCCTGGTGGAATTCTGTGCAAGCGCACAATGCAGAATTTCTGTATCAAATCTCCTACTAGCTGCCTAAAGGAAAAAAAAAAAAACCTTGTGGATTTCACCTAATTGCTCTATGGCTGCCACCTTCATGCAGGGTCCAGGAGCTAGACACATTTCAGCACCATGGGGCTTTTAAGGTGTTTGAACCTTCCAAACCTGTATTCTCATGCTATTCTTGTGAGAGAATACAAGCTCAGTACAAGAGTACAGGCACTGTGGGGAACAAACATTGCAAGCAAGCCACACGGCTGGTGTCTGAATGTGTTAGCTATTCTAAGCAATAACTATAGGAAGCCTGCAGGGATGGAGCAACTAGACACCAGTTTTGATTAGGAACAGGTTGGTTGCTTGTTTGGTTGAAGTGGGGGAGGTGTGTGTGGATTGCTAATCTGCTTGGGTGGGGGGGCAATCTGGTTCTCTTTTTCAGGGGAATATAGATGTTGCTAGAGGGTGAGAGCAGGTGGGTAGACAGCTTGAAGTTGAGGTAGGCTGGCTGACTGCTCTGGCACCAGAGGACCAGTTGGAGAGAACAACAAGGACAAGAGGCGCATGCAGAGAAAGAGTGGGAGAAGGGACAGGAAGGGGAAAGAGCAGGAGTGAGGAATGTCACTATATGATTCCGGTTCCATTTTTGTGGCTTTTAATTCAGTAATCCATAGGGCCCGAGAAGAGCTGTGAACTGCCAACAGCAATGAATTGTTAAACTTGTTGCCACTATTGCTACAAGTACTAGTAGTGGTAGTTACATGAATTTATAAAGAAAAATCCTCGAAAATCAGAACATCTAGATTATGATGACTATTACAGTACTCCTAGGGAAAGACTGCACTAAATCGTACATCTTTGATAAATTATACATTTTCTGTATCATAATTTAATTCATTGATACGTCTTTTGGTCACGATAAATAATAGCAGAGCTGGCGCTAAGGGAGACTTGAGGGGAATGTCCTTGATACAGCTCGCACTTGAGCGAAACATGCATGTCGCATAACAGAGCCCCTGGGTCTGATATGAAAAGATAAGTAAAAATATGTAGTAAAAAATATATAAAAATGTAATAATCGGGTGAGCCGATGAATAAGTTGGTGCTAATTACATTGCTACATGTACATCTTGAGCAATGAGCACCGCTGAGGTCACCAAAATTATGTAAAAGTGAAAGTATCATACTGAAGATTCTGTGGTTTTGAAATAAGTTACCTATTGCAAAACATAATGCTGGCATTAGAGGCAATGAGCGCTGGACTAGCATGCCTTTAAGGTGTGCAGAATGTTCAGAAGGCTCTAGCACTGGAAACAATGTGCATGCCAAAGATGGCAGCAAACTGTATTTAAATGTTCTCAAACAGATGTTAATGAGGCCATTTGGTATTCCCTCCCAATACTAATGCTGCCCTTAATGATGGAAACTTACTGCCAGCTCAGAGGTGACAGTAAAGGTTTTGAAGAGAGGATTTTTTTCAGAATTTTTACTTTTAAACTGCTGGCTTTGTCTTCTTATAGAAGCAGAAGGAAACTCATGCAGCCTATAAACGCCAATAGTGAAAAACAAATGTATGCTTTAACTATCTGTATTGCTTGAACTCGCACACATCATTCTTCTATGTTTAAATATGATCTCAAGTGAAAAGTTTTTGAAACACTTATATTTAAAGGCACAGAAGAATGTTGCCAATCTTTGCTTGCACTTCAGGTCTTGCCTGGCACATGCGCACAAGTTCTGTGGTATATGCAGGTCTTGTGCACATTCACCAAGTACATTCTTCCCCTTGCTTTTGGTTTCATACTTGTATATAATTTGAATATCATTCCTTTGAGCATTGGAAAGCTATGTTTCTGTGCTATTGGCTTTAGCACTGGACCTTTGGGCATCAGAGCAGAATACCTGACCTTGATCACTTAACGAAAACACAGAGAAACCTTCACATACAGAATAAGTGATCACAGACTAGACACAAAGAACAAAAACTGAAGCCCTAGCAGAAATAGAATGCACATTTCCAAAAACTAGAAGAGAAAAATCAAAGCCTTCCCCCAGCTACAGAATTCAAGTTCATTAAAATTTGATATACTATCTACTAGTATACTTTCTGAGCAGTTTATGCAGCTGGCTGCTGGGTAGGCCTGAAGTGAAAGTAAATGGGACCAACCCACCCACATCTACACCTCTGTGCTCAAGCAGTTATTGCCACCATGCCCACAGCTAGGCTCTGTACTTTTCCCTACTTCTGAAATGGGTATGATGAGGAAGAGCATGAATAAAGACTTGGGAAGGGAGCTGGGTCAGAGAATAAATGAGGCTCTAGGGAGGTACACAAATACATGGGCCCAATATAGTGTTAATCTGGTCCTGTTTGCTGTCAGTTTCCAAGCTTGCTTTTGCCGCATTTTATATATTTGACTAGCCGTTAAAACGGGTGAGATTTCCAGCTACCCTCCTCCCTCCGTGCCCCCTGCACTGACCTGACAGCGCCTCTCACCTCCGTGTGAAAGCGCTGCAGGCAGCAGATCGCTGTGCTGCAGCCTGCGCTTCCACACAGAGGTGAGAGGCGCTGTCAGGTCAGTGCAGGGGGCCTGATATGGAGGAGGGCGGAGGCAGGGATGGGGGGGAGGGTGGAAGTTGGTGCGCGCAATGTTCGTTTCCAGGCAGCAGCGTCTGACAGTGACTCCAACTCCCTCTCTGTTCCGCCCTCTGACATCATCACGTCTTGACACGCGGGCTGGACAGAGAGGGACGTCTCTACTGCGCATTTGCAGGTGAGTCGGTCACTTGCCGTTTATATGTTTGATAACATTGTCATTCTAATGTGACTGTATAGATTGCTACCCTACTGCACTAAGCACAATATAATGATAGTATTACATGTATTACCAAATAAAGTGATTAAAAATAAGCATTAGCAGGCCTGGAAGCCGAGTACTGCGTATCCCAGGGGAGATTAATTCAGACACCCGTTTACGATGTTCTAGGGTACACGTGTAACACATATGCATCTTTCCGTTTCACAGAGGTGACCGTAGCCTGTATCACCTGACGAGTGTTCCACAGTAACCTTGCAGCTCTCGACCCACCTGACTCTTTTTAAGTTGTACTTGTCCTTCGCTTCCGTTTCTCAGGCTTCCGGAAAGACCGCCCAGCGTCGCACCAGAATCCCCTCTAACTGATCTTAACTTAAGGTGGACTGCAGAGAGTTGCCTCAGTCTGAAGGAAAGTGCTAGAGAGCTGAGCGGAAACCAGGACACTAGCAGAGGCAAGCTTCCATCCTCACCCTCAAGCGTCTCTGTGCAAATCCTCCCCCTCCCCCTCCTGGTGCATGCCGGACAACAGCTGCTGCAACAAAGGGGTCGAAATAGAAGAGCAGATCTGCGGCCCCTCCTCCCCTCACCCTGCTTACGCAAACTCTAAGCTAAGGGTTGGAGACAATGATGGCCTGACGTCACAAGGCTGAAGCCGTTTTCCCCGCAGCAGGCTCACCCGCCATCTTGGCACACCTAAGCAAAGCAAACAAACAAACTATCAGCTGCTCTGCTGCTGTATCCACGTTGTCGTTGTTCATTGTTATTTTATCTCACACAAGCCGTTAAGCCCATTAAAACAGGCGAGATTTTTTGCTAATGTTCAAGATGTTACCATCATTTCTTATATGTTAATGTAGTATGAGTGAACATTTGATTTAAAAACATCCCTCAGTTTTTGCTGTAAAATATCTGTTCCTCCAGAAACTTTCCATTGCATTGTTTCTTTCTGAGTTGATGATGTCTGCATCTAGGGTCCTTCTGAGTTCCAAGCCCCTCCCTCCTGCCTCCCTCCCTTCCAGTTTCAGGCCTGCCTCCCTCCCAGTTTCAGGCCCCTTCCCTCCCTCCTAGTTTTTTGTTTTTTTTTTAACATTTGTACCCTGCACTTTCCCACTCATGGCAGGCTCAATGAGGGTTAAGTGACTTTGCCCAGAGTCACAAGGAGCTGCCTGTGCCTGAATTGAACTCAGTTCCCCAGGACCAAAGTCCACCACCCTAACCACTAGGCCACTCCTCCTCCAGGCTCCCTCCCTCCTGATTCTCTAATTGGGGTGGCCCTCAACACTGTCGGCAGGGTTGCGGTTAAGCCGCAGAATTGGGCGGCTTTTCGGGAACGGCTGCGGGGAATTTTCGAATCGCGTGGGTTGCGGGGATTTGGGTGGGTTTTTGAGCGGCCGCGGTGCGGGATTGGGTGGGTTTTCGCGGCCGCCGATTAGCCGGTTTTCCCGCTGCCGGGGCTTCTATTGGTCCAGTTTGGTCCAATAGAAGCTTTTCCGGGGCTTCTATTGGTCCAATTTGGTCCAATAGAAGCCTTTCAGGGGCGGGGTTGACGTCAGAGGTGACATCGGGGGCGGGGCTAGTGATGCGGGAGGCGGGGTTAGTGATGCGGGAGGTGGGGTTAGTGACGCAGGGGGCGGGGTTCGGTGACGCGGGGGGCGGGGGTTGGCTGCGGGCGGTTTTTGGGCGGGTTTACGGCTGGTTTTGGGCTGGGAAAATTTTTCCCAGCTGGCAACTCTGACCCTCAAGACCTCTCACCTGCTGCCTATAGGACTTGAACCTGCAGCTCTGCGAGAGCTTTTTCCGGGCATTCTTGCACACTTGCATGATTTGGAGCCCCAGCTGGGCTACTGATGGCTAAGCAGGAGGTAGGAGGTGCTTCCAAACCCACCCTATGTGGGGCTAGCACCTTATTCTGGTTGGGAGTCATGCCACCATTCCTAAGAAAGTATCGCATCGCTGTCCCGCTGTGTGTGAGAGAGACAAAGTGTGTGTGTGTGTGTGTGTGTGTGAAAGAGAGAGAGAGTGTTAGAGTGAGTTCAGAGAGAGAGAGTGAGAGAGTGTGTGTGTGAACAGGCAAGATTTTTTATTTCTGCAATGTAATTGAGAGTGTGTGAGAGTGAGTTCAGGGACTCGGCAGCTGGACTCTTCCTGGTCTGTGGAAAGCTGGAAGCGGTGATAAGCCGGAGGCCGCCCCGTCGCTCTTCTGGTGACATGCTGCCCACACTAGCATGCTGGGCTTAGTCCTCCGGTGAGCAAGACATGGGCGCACCGAAGATGCCCAGAGGCCACTGGTGGAGCCCGGAGGAGGTGCGCCTCCTCCTAGGCCAGATCGGCAGCTCGGGGGCCGTCCGGCTCCTCATGGCCTCCACCAGCCGGCCCAACGAAGCGCTGTGGCGGGACATTTGCAGCGAGCTGGCGGCCCGGGGCTAACCGCACAATATGGCCCAGTGCCGGGCCAAGTGGAAGAAGATGAAGCAGGCCTTGTATTCGGAGAGGGAGGGGTGGCCGCAGGGTCTCTGCTCCCCCAGCTACTACGGGCTCCTCCGCCGTCTCTGGAAGCAGGCGGGCCGGCCCGTGTTTGGCGAGTGACGGCTCCCGGCTGATTTCAACTGCCTCTAACGACGTCGGGAGAGATCTGTGACGTGCCGCGCATGCGCAGAACGTTGGTCACTCTTCATTTATATAGTAGGATATTTAGAAACATGCACTTGTGCAGCATACAGATGTACACAGAGGAACTATCACAACGGAATAACCTTTCATCGATTAGAGTAGTAATTAGATCTAAATCGTAATCATTGTGTGATTTGGAGGGGCTGGTTTTAGGGACACACTAGCAGCAGGTGTTGTATTGGTGCTGAGAGTTTTTTTTACCTAGTAAAGAGCGACCAATGCAGACATCATATTATGAGAATCAGATGCTCAACATTCAGAATTTTTATTTTTAAGTACAAAGGTTGTTTTTAAATCTTAGGTTGAAACCTGGGAGCATTTAAAATCTTTTCTTCCTGTGCATAGATCAAAAGAGAAAGATTGTATGTAGGAACATGCTCCATTTGTGGAATACAGTAGTATATTATAAAAATGCACTTGATATTTTTTATTGTTACTATTTAAAAGAGGATTATTGAATAATGAGGGAAGAGCTATCTTCATGCAGATGAAATTTAATGTGGACAAATGCAAAGTGATGCACATTGGGAAGAATAATCCGAATCATAGTTACCTTAGGAGTCAGCACTCAAGAAAAAGATCTAGGTGTCATTGTAGACAGTACGCAAACATCTTCTGCCCAGTGTGCATCGACGGCCAAAAACACAAACAGGATGCTAGGAATTAGGAAGGGGTTGCAAAATAAGATCAAGAATATTATAATGTCTCTGTATTGCTCCATGGTGCAACCTCACCTTGAGTATTGCATTCAATTCTGGTCACCATATCTCAAAAAATGTATAGCGGAATTAGAAAAGGTTCAAAGAAAAGGAACCAAAATGATAAAGGGGCTGGAACTACTCCCATATGAGGAAAGGCTAAAGAAATTAGGTCTCTTCAGCTTGGAAAAGAGTCAGCTGTGGAGGGATATAATTAACGTCTATAAAATCCTGAGTGGAGTAGAACTGGTAAAATCCCTCTTTCAAAAAGTACAAAGACCAGGGGACACTCAATGAAATTGCATGGAAATACTTTTAAAACAAATAGGAGGAAATATTTTTTCACTCAAAGAATAGTTAAGCTCTGGAACTCACTGCTGGAAGATATGGTAACAGCAGTCAGCATATCTAGGTTTAAAAAAGGTTTGGATAAATTCCTGGAGGAAAAGTCCATAGTCTGTTATTGAGATGGACATGGGGGAAGCCACTGCTTGCCCTGGAATTGGTAGTATGGAATGTTGCTACTAACTGGATTTCTGCCAGGTACTTGTGACCTGGATTGGATACTATTGGAAGTAGGACACTGGGCTAGATGGACTATTGGTCTGACCCAGTATGGCTACTCTTATGTTCTTAAGTTCTGTCCAGAGTTAGCCTAAATGTGACATTTTCCAGTTCTGTGGTATATATTTATTTCTTATTATAGTGTTTGGATCTAAGTGGCATGTTTTTTTTTTTTTGCTATTTTTGTTATATAATCTTTCCTAGCTGTGTGTTTGTATATAGATGAGTCCTGTTACATTTATTCCCATGTTTAATTGCCTTTTTGATGTGCTGACATCACAAAATTTGAAATGTCAAGGTTCCGGGGCTCCATTACAAGCAGCAAACATAGCTGATAGGAAGCCCATGTTACAACCTGTACAGTCTATGAAGGAGTCAGACATGGCAAGGCTATGGTAGACAATTTGTAAAACTGGATTTCAGGGGTTTATAGTTTGCATTGATAGTTTGCTGATGATCTATGACTTCCAGATTGGTAAACCTGAATATCAAGTGAGATTCCCGTGTGCCTTTAAAATAAGGCAAGATCATCTGTAGTTATTTTTTGGCAAAATTTGGCATCTTGGGTGCTGTAAAAGCAACCCATCAGCCGAGTTTGCTTGGGATAATGTGGGATATAAAGGTCAGATAAATAAGACAATAAATAATAAAATCCCTTATCCTTCACATTTTAAGGCACTGCCTATCCAAGTGGAACACCTTTAGACTTTTTACAGATGGATCATGCATAGGCACCCACAACCTACAATACAGACAACACCACTCCCACAACTCACAAACCATTCACACGCCCCATACACAGCATGACTATCCAAAACATTAAACAATGGCACAAACAACCTACTAACCACAGTCACTACCAACAGAAAGAAAAGAAAGGACACAACAAACCCATACATCAAGAAGACAGCTGATAAAAATCATCACCACCTCAAACCCAACTGAACACCACCAAAAAATACAAATAGGATACATTAATGCCAGATCGGCAGTCAATAAAACCGCTACACTAATGGACTGGATTACAGCTGACCATCTCGACTTCCTACTTATCAGCGAAACCTGGATTCATGACCCCAAAGATCCAATAATCTCAGAGCTCTGTCCTCCAGGATACAAAATCACCCACTGGACAAGAATAGGAAAAAGAGGAGGAGGCATAGCAATAATCTACAAATCTCAATTCACAGTCACAACAACAGCAGAATCTATTCTTCCACAACTCGAAATAGCCTCTGTTAGAATCAACCACCCCAACCTATGTGATCAACTAAACCTAATTCTATTCTACAGACCCCCGGGCAAATGGCAAGACTCACAAACACACTTTCTGGATTTCATATCAAACACCTGTGTTTCCACCCAAAATCTTCTCATAGTAGGAGACATCAATCTCCATCTTGAAGACACTAACTCAAGCAATGTACGAGAATGCAAAGACTTCCTCCAACTATGGGAGCGCCACTGGCCAATCACACAACCCACTCATAAAAAAGGACATACATTAGACATCATCACTCACAAACTCTCATCAGAACCAAATATTTCACTAATAGACACAAAATGGACAGCCAAGCCATGGTCCGACCATTACAGTGCAAACATGTCCCTCCACTGGAGAACAAAAAAGACACAACAAAAACAGAAACAACAAACATATTACGAGAGGCAAAATAGACCCACTAACATTCTGGCAACAATTCTATACTGACGAATGGACAACACCTACAGACTCACCCCAATTTCTTCAAGAATGGGAGAACAGATGCAGAACAACACTAGACAATATAGCACCACTTCAAACCAGAACCTCACACAGGAAAAACTCATAAAACTCACTACCATGGTTTAATGAAGAACTGAAAGAACTAAAAACACAGGTCAGAAGACTAGAAAGAGCATGGAGCAAGAAAAAAGATGAAAACACACTTAAAAACTGGAAACAACTACAAAGAAAATACAAATACTCTATCAGACAAACTAAAAGAATGTATTACAAAACCAAAATAGGACCAAATTACAAGGATACACACAAACTCTTCACGCTCGTAAATAATATCCTAAACACCACCACGGTTACATCCAACAACACAGATACCCCAGCAGCAACCAACCTTGCAAATTACTTCAAAGAAAAAATCATAAAGCTCCGACTCATGATACCTACTAATGCAACGGACTACCAAATATCCTTGAATGTCTAGACCCAAAATCCGAGGAATACCCAGCAGATCTCATCAAATGAACTCTCACATTGGCTCAGGAAGTACGCCAAATCGCAATGCAAACTAGACATCTGCCCTAATAATCTAATCAGATCCGCAACCAAACATTTCAAAACAGACCTCACGAACCACGTAAACTACAGACTTCAGAATGGGCTCTTCCCCACGGATAAGGGAAGCATCCTACTTACTCCGTTACCAAAAGATGCTAAGAAAAGCACAATGGACCTAACCAACTACCGCCCAGTAGCATCTATCCCACTTACAACTAAACTCATGGAAGGCATAGTGACGAAACAACTCACTGAATACCTAAATAAACACTCAATCAGGATTTCGATCAAATCACAGCACCAAAACTGTTTTAGTATCCGCAATGAACTCATTTAAACAAACAATTGCAACTGGTAACAACATACTCCTCCTACAATTCGACATGTCCAGTGCCTTTGACATGGTCAATCATGAAATACTATTACATATACTAGAATACTTCAGAATAGGCGGCACAGTTCTCAAATGGTTCAAAGGATTCCTGACCACAAGATCATACCAAGTAACAACGAACGCAGATAGATCACCCCCATGGACACCTGAATGTGGAGTTCCGCAAGGATCCCCCCTCTCGCCAACCTTATTCAACCTGATGATGATACCTTTAGCCAAACTTCTAGCCAATCAAAACCTCCACCCCCACATATATGCAGATGACGTCACAATCTACATCTCGTTCAAACATGATCTAAGTGAAATCACCAACGAGATCAACCAAAGCCTCCAAATAATGCACACCTGGGCAGATGCATTCCAACTAAAACTAAATGCAGAAAAAACACAATGCCTTGTACTCACATCACAACATAACACAAAACACTTCTCTACCATAACAACACCATACTGTTCTCTCCTGGTCTCAAAAAACTTAAAAATTCTTGGAGTCACCATTGATCGAAACCTCACTCTCGATGACCACGTGAAAAACAGGACGAAAAAGATGTTCTACTCCATGTGGAAACTTAAAAGAGTAAAACCTTTCTTCCCGAGATACATCTTCCAGACCCTGGTACAGTCAATGGTAATAAGTCATCTGGACTACTGCAACGCACTATACGCAGGCTGCAAAGAACAGACTATCAAAAAACTACAAACTGCCCAGAATACAGCCGCCAGACTCATATTTGGAAAAACTAAATATGAAAGAGCAAAACCCTTGAGAGAGAAGCTTCACTGGCTCCCACTTATAGAAAAGCATTATGTTCAAGATCTGCACGATTGTACACAAAATCATTCACACAGACGCCCCAATCTACATGCTAAACCTTGTAGACTTGCCTCCAAGAAACGCCACAAGATCATCCCGCAAATTTCTCGACCTGCACTTCCCCAGTTGTAAAGGACTAAAGTACAAGCAGATGCATGCGACCACATTCTTGTACTTGGGCACGCAAGTGTGGAATGCACTGCCTACAGACCTAAGAACAATCGGCGAAACAACTATCTTTCGCAAATCTCTTAAGACATATCTCTTCAGCAAGGCATACAATGAGAACTAATAGCCACAATAATCCACCCGTCAATCCACTCAGTTAAGATAACTCATCTACTATAGCTACCTAAATCACTCCTCTCCTTCTTCTTTTACCCTCATTTAACCTCTACACAACATTAAATGTATATGTCACCTTGCAATGACAATGTTAACAAAACTATGTAAGCCACATTGAGCCTGCAAATAGGTGGGATAATGTGGGATACAAATGCAATAAATAAATAAAATAAAATAAATAATAAGTGCTTGCTATTGTTTTAATGGGCATTTGGTATGTTTTGGGTGACTCAATATAGCTCACACTACTCAAAAAAAGGGGAAGGAAGTGAAATTCAAAATAAACAAACAAACAAGAAATCCTCACACTTATCTGAAAAACAACATTTTAAGCTGATATACATAAGGGTGGCTCAATATAACTGCAAGATTTAGCAGTTGTATATGATACTTTGAGAGAATACGGAACTATTAATCCATTGTCTTTCAATCAGATCTGCAACAAATCCAGATCCCTCGACGAAGCTCAGGTGAAACAGGAACCTGTCGGGGTCCGGTGAAGATAGAAAAATATTCAGATAAGTGTTTGATTGCCCTTCAGTATAAGAGTGATGCAAATAACAGGACTGCGTTCCTAACCGTTGAAAATTTGAAAAAGTATTGAAAAAAGAAAAAATCGATATAATGTTACAAAACAAAGTAAAACGTTTTACTGTACCACCCTATTTGGACATTGAGGTGGTTGGGGGTTTAAGTCAGTGATTACATACAGTCACGGATGCTTTAAAGGTCCCGAGAAAACCCTAGTTCATAAGCACGTTGACATTATGAGACTTTGCCTCTCTCACTGAATGTGCAGTCCGCAGTGGCATATATAACTGTGGTTTGATTGTTTGTGTTCAAGTTAGTTACTTATTTGAAGTAGAAGCCAAACATTTTTTGAAGTAATTGCAATTAACCATTGGCCAGTTCAGCATCACACTATTAGCAGCCAAGTTCATACAAAGTTAATTATGTTCAGTGGAAAATGCATCTGTTGGCTCAGGCTGCTTGCTATGTGAATATTCACTCACTGTTTCATTATTGCTACCAAGTATTACATATTAAGGGGATTTGTTTTAATTCATTTTAACAGTCCTTACATGCACATGGTTTTGCTTTCTAAACACAAAGGCTTCCTATGATAGCAGTGTGCATATTTGAATTAGTTTTTCTGTACAAGTTTGCTTGATTTGTCTTTATTTGAAATAAAAATATGTTTAAAACACATCTTGTCAACAAGGGGCGGGGCTAGATGGGACCAGGGGGGTAGGGCCCATCAAACTGGTCTGCACAGGCCCCCCGCAATTGCTAAGACTGGCCCTGCCACCCCACTCCAGCTCCACCCCACTTTAGCCTCTTCAAAAATCGGAATCACCAATCACTTATGCCTAGGCAAGATTTTAATTCTCCCCTATCTCTCGGCCCTTCAGCCTTACACTGACGACATCAAAACCTGGTTATGCCTCTGAAGCAGTTAACATAGTAACATAGTAAATGACGACAGATAAAGACCTGTACGGTCCATCCAGTCTGCCCAAGAAGATAAACTCATTTTACATAGTATCTGATACTTTATATGTATACCCGAGTTTGTTTTGTCCTTGCCTTTCTCAGGACACAGACCTTAGAAGTCTGCCCAGTACTGTTCTTGTACTAAGTTCTGAAGCTAACTTTAAAGCCCTTAAAATTTACACTCCAGCCCATCCCTATCTATTCAGTCACGATCAGGGCGTAGACCGTAGAAGTCTGCCTAGCTCCCGTTTTGTTTCCAATTACCGGCGTCGCCACCCAGTCTCCGCTAAGATTCCACAGAACCATTCCTTCTAAACAGGATTCCTTTGTGCTTATCCCACACATGTTTGAATTCCATTACCGTTTTCATCCCCACCACCTCCCGCGGGAGGGCATTCCACATATTCACCACCCTCTCCATGAAAAAATACTTCTTGACATTAGTCCTGAGTCTGCCCCCCATCAACCTCAATTCATGACCTCTAGGTCTACCGCCTTCCCGTCTCCGGAAAAGGTTCGTTTGTGGATTAATACCTTTCAAATATTTGAACATCTGTATCATATCACCCCTGTTTCTCCTTTCCTCCAAGGTATACATGTTCAGGTCAGCAAGACTCTCCTCGTACGGTTTGCAACGCAAATCCCATACCATTTTCGTAGCTTTTCTTTGCACCGCTTCCAGTCTTTTTACATCTTTACCCTAGATGTGTCAGGATTCAGACCCTTTTTGAGGTAGCCACATGTTCTTTCAGCTACTTACCTACAGTATATTGTGTGTCTGGAAAGCAGGTGATGGAGCAAAGTCAGTGCAGTACTTTATTCTGGGGGTTGTAAAATGGGAACTTATAGTGTGCACAGGAGAGAGAAAACCTCAGAGTAAAAGATTCCTCAACAGTGTCGCAGAGGATTGAAAGCCTTTCGAAGGCAACAGCATAAAGAAAAAGTCCACCTTAAATCAGGGGAACTAGAAGGCCCATGCAATCAAATAATGTGTGCACAAAATGAAACACAGTATTCACAAGGTAAAATTCCAAAGGTTTATTATTACTGTTTGATTACATCGATGTCACTTGACTAGCAAGGACAGAAGAATGCCAGCATTTTTTAGGTTGTATTTTGGGGCTGAGTCACTAAACATCACACTAAAATCAGCATTCACAACTGGTTCACTTATCTAATAATAGTGATAACGTGCCCACAGTAAATGGCCTATACTAAATAAAGGTTTGCAGGTCTGGCATTTTCACTTTGTTTAGCTTCCCTGTATAATTTATGGGATTTCTCATTTTGTTCTATTTTTTCTTTGTCATTTCGAGGCAATATCAGAATAGTGTATACTGTTGAAGAATAGGGTGCACTATCTGAACAGTAGTGTGTTCTATTGAAGAATAATGTGTATTGACAACACAGGAAAAAACACACTGAAATGTCATTGTTTTTCTTGTCATTTCAGGTTAAAAATAATACGAAACAAGGGAGAAGTTGTTGACATTACCTATGTAGTTTCAAACAAATGCACACCCTTAATGCTAAAAGGGAACCTTTTGCTGCAAACATGCTGTACAATTAAACTCCCCTGCATTGATCAGGTCAGAGAACAAGGGCAGACCCGATTAGCACAGAAAATTCCTCCATTGCTTACCCTGACAGAAAAAAACACACACTCCCTGATTGTTGTAAGTCTGATCATCTTGCTTCCCCCATCTCCCCATGTCAGCCAAGACACCCCTGGATTCCTTTTATCTTGGAGTGCCCTGGTCTTTGATGACAGGAAGGATTGTCAATGCCAATCCTTTATGGCCCCACCAGTGCTGCACTCCAAACAGTGCTGCTCAGTGATATTTCCCAGTGCATTAAAGTGTGGAAATTTGTTTCTGAGAACCATCCATGATAAATGATAGCAGCTGTTAGTGACTCAGCCCCTTTAAGGACTCTGCATGAAAAAGTAACTCATTACTGTATGTTGAGTCCAGAGGTTTTAATCCCTTAGAGATAAGTGATTAGCACAATGCAGGTTCTAACCAGTTCCAGACTGCAAGAACAAATAGTATCCACCAGTTACTATGTTTAGAATACAAAATGGCCAAAGACAGTGTCTCATCAATAAAGGGGGAACTTTTCAATAAATATAGCAGTAGCAAGCTCTCTTTAAGTTATTCCTGTGCTTTCTGATGAATACACAGTGGAGCAGACATCAGATCACGGGAGTTAGCCAGGCTGCCTGCTGCAATTGGTGTTGAGCCCGGATATTCAATGCTGGGCTGTTTCCGGTGACCGGCATTGAATATCCAGGACTGGATATCCAAAAACTGAGCTCCTAAATTTATGCTTCTAAGTTAGCCTCCTAAATCTGTTTGCCTACATTTATGAGCTTGATAATATGAGCCTAGTACTGAAAATCAGTGCTGTGCTCCTAACTTCTTTTTCCCAAGCTTAAATCCACCCCTGTTGCCACCCACTTTTTATTAAAGAGAAGTAAAATTTATACTGCAGCTAAATAAAAAGACCCCTTTGAGAGTTGTGCTCATAAAATGGCCTCTTTGAAAATGTACTAGGGTTGAGTGCATTACATTTTACTCAAAATTTCACTAAACTCTTTAAATTTAAAGTTTAGTGAAATTTTGAGTAAAATGTAATGCACTCAACCCTAGTACATTTTCAAAGAGGCCAATTTATGAGCACAACTCTCAAAGGGGTCTTTTTATTTAGCTGCAGTATAAAGTGGTCATAGTGTGCCCTTATGCAGGTCTTTCCGGTGTGCTAAGGCCATTTGTACCACAGCAGTAAAATGGCTGGTCTTCTTCAGAATTAATGGCCATGCACTAATATTGCCATTAGTGTGCAGCCATTTATAGAAATTAGTGCATGAGCATTAGTGTGCAGCCATTAATAGAAATTAGTGCATGAGCACTTACCACCAGCCATTTTGTGAGCAGTAAGGGCTCGTGCAGTAATCCTGTGCTAATCAGTTAGTGCATGGTCAGACCCTTGTGCAAAAAAAACAAAAAAATTAGCGCACGGGTGGTGTGAACAGATTAGGACAGTGGTTCCCAAACCTGATCCTGGAGACACCCTACCTAGTCAGTTATTTGAGATATCCACAATGAATATTCATGAGAGAGATTTGCATGCAGTGAAGGCCACTTTCACTACAGTCACAGCGTTTTTATGAGACACTGATACCAGAATCTAGCTTGTTATGTTTTAACAGTTACACCAGCCAGGCTATTTTTGGAATTTTATATCAGCTGGTGACCCACTGCCCCTGACGCAGCCATTTTATACTGGTGAAACATGGCCATGTTGGGCATTTTATGTTAAATTTCTGGGTGCTTTTAATCTATTAATAAAGGCAGTTTTTTTTTTTTACAAGGTCTGCCTTGGAAACAGAGACATAGAAACAGATTGCTAATGTACAGAGTACTCTGATTAATGCATCCAGGTTTGGAGGCTGCAGCTATGGCAAGATATAGGCAAAATGAGGCAGTTCAGAGGGATGGCTTTTAAAAAGGTGCAGAATCTGCACCCTGAGCCCTCTGAGCAGTATACTCTGGTAGAGAGGCACAATCCGAAAGACAATTGTCTCAACAGTTTAAATAATACACAAGTGCCAAGCATTTTATGGTGGAGATGAAGGGGTCATAATGTGAGTAAAGGCAGGTAGACTGTAGAAGAATGGACAATATTTCTACATTAACATAGATGATGGATGCATGCAGTGGCGTAGGAAGGGGGGCGGGAGGGGCGGTCTGCTCCGGGTGCATGCCGTTGGGGGGTGTTGGCTCCGCTGGTTCCCCGCTCCCTCTGCCCCGGAACAGGTTACTTCCTGTTTTGAGGCAGAGAGAGCAGGGAACCAACGACGCCGACGCAGGTCCCAGCGACGTACACTCGGGGCGGACCGCGCGCGACTGGTAAGAATGCACTCCGGGGGGGGGGGATCCGCACCGAGGTGGGGGGGGGTGCGCCATGCTGCACCCGGGGGGGGGGGGGGGGTGTGCAGCGGTGAACCGCCCCGGATGGCAGCCGCCCTCGCTACGGCACTGGATGCATGGAACACCTTTCCAGTGGTAGTGCTGGAACCAAAGCAATAAAAGAATTCAAGAAAACCTGAAATAAGCACCGAGAACCTTTAAAACTGGAAGAGCAGAAGAAACTTAGCAATTGTGTAGGATCTTTGTCAATGGGTAACCTAGATGGATCTGAAAGTCTCTATTTGCTGTCAATTTCTAAGGTTCTAAGCATAACTATACAGCATGCGGGCCATTCTAAAATGGGGAACTGGATAGGAATCTATTCTAAAAAGGAAAATATGTGCATATTTTCTTTTATATTGGCATAACTGGGTATATATGTACATATGCGGATGGGCATGCGCATTTGACCAGCCATAGAGCTGGTGTAAATGCTTGCGCCTAAATGCCAGAGATATGCAACTAACTTATAGTATTCTATAAGTTATGTATGTAAGTGTGAATTCCGCCCAGACTCTGCCTGTGTGTACACGCGCCTGCCATACATGCATTATATATTTATTGCATTTGTATCTCACATTTTCCCACCTCTTTGCAGGCTCATATAAGATATGCACATATTTACAGAATAGCGTTTAGGAGGATTTTTGGAATTTACATGTGTATTGTGCAGATACGTGGGTATATGCTGGTAATCTAATCATTTATGTTCATCCTTGGCATCCATTTTGTAGAATTGCACCCAGTCCCTCCTAATGTGTTTTTCACTAGAACTAAACACCTGCATATATTAACAATAGCTCAACTCTGAGAAGTCTGTTTCTCTCATGGCATCTGCCCTTCTATTGCTCAGATTGACTTTTGGATCTCAGTTTCCGATTCCTGAGGTGTCGTAGGCGCAGAATCAGGTCTTTGGGGATCTTGCCACCTTTTGACAGTATTTCCCGCAGGCGCTGTTTTGGTGTTTTGGTGATGTAAAAGTCACAGATTGTGGCATGGTTTTCATAGGTGACATAACAGAACTTGGTGGCTGGATGGTAGCCTTCAGCTTTGACAGTGACTTCATATTCTCCTGGATTCAAGAGGCGCCAGTAATCTCCGTCAAATGCTGTGAGAAAAATGAACACAGACAGGGTTTGAAAGCATTCACTCAACAGTGTTAAAAAGCTTAGCACTTTAATTAACCCAGCTTCTCCAAATGGCATTCTTAAAAGAAGTTGATATAAAATATAACCTGGTTTAGCATCTGTACTAGATTCTTCTATGGGAGTAATTAAACTACTTTATAAAGCTTATTCCAGCTTCCATCTCCCAGGCATTTGATGAGTGAGGAGTAAATAAACTATCCACAGTAAGGCAACCCCTATGGGTACTTTTAACATCTAGGATCTGCTGGAATAATCACAGCAAAACTATTTAGCTTATTTTCAAAACAGATCGCCGCCCATCTTCCAACACAAATCGGGAGATGGGTGTCGATCTCCTGAATCTGGCCAAATCGTCGCGGGGCCGGTGAAAGTTCAAAGGGGGCGTGTCAGCATGGTAGCGAAGGCGGGACGGGGACGTGCGTTGAGATGGCCGGCTTCGCCCAATAATGGAAAAAAGAAAGCTGGACATCACGAGAATTAGGTCCGCTTTATTTGGACCCTTTTTTTTCAGGTCCAAGTCCCTAAAAAGGGCCCCAACTGACCAGATGACCACCGGAGGGAATCGGGGATGACCTCCCCTGACTCCCCCAGTGGTCACTAACCCCCTCCCACCCTCAAAACAACAACTTTAAAAACTTTTTTTGCCAGCCTGTATGCCAGCCTCAAATGTCATACCCAGCTCCCAGACAGCAATATGCAGGTCCCTGGAGCAGTTTGTAGTGGGTGCAGTGCACTTCAGGCAGGAGGACCCAGGCCCCCCCCCCACCTGTTCCACTTGTGGTGGTAAATGGGAGCCCTCCAACCCCCCCCCCCCAAACCCACTGTACCCACATGTAGGTGCCCCCCTTCAGCCCTTAGGGTTATGGTAATGCTGTAGAGTTGTGGCCAGTGGGTTTTGGGGGGCTCAGCACTCAAGGGAAGGGTGCTATGCACCTGGAAGCTAATTGTTTTATTTTTTAAAAGTGCCCCCTAGGGTGCCCGGTTGGTGTCCTGGCATGTCAGGGGGGCCAGTGCACTAGAAATGCTGGCTCCTCCCACGCCCAAATGCCTTACATTTCGCCTGGAAACTGGAGCCGGCCATCTCAAACCCGGCGAGCGATTTGGCCGGCACCAAGCATATTTCGAAAATATGCTTGGTTCCGCCCCTTCGCGGAGCCGGCCCTGAACATGGCCGGCCATTGATTTGGCTGGCGCCGTTCGATTATGCCCCTCTATATGACTAGGCAAAGAGTAAACAGCTTTTATTCATTTTTGACAAAAGAAAAATATCTTTACAAATCTGCTTTTTGTATGGTTACTTTTAAAAGGAAACATGTTTACATACTTGCCTTCCTTTACCCAATCCCACCCTGGAACTTTTACCCATAAAGGTGGTGGGTGGTAACCAAAGAGTCCATTTCTGTGGGGAAAAAGTGAGGATACTAACCTGTAGTATAGCTTCTCTTTAGACAGCAGGATAAATCTACCATACACAATTGATGTCATGGTGATGGAACCAGGTTGGATTGTTCTCCTAAAGCCCAGAATAGTATAGATAAGCTCTCTGAGCATGTGCAAGTGATCTGTCCTGTGTGACTGTAGCTCCTCCTTTCAATCTATTTCAAAGCTTAGGCTTAGTGGGAGGACTGTATGGCCGATTTATCCTGCTTTCCAAGGAGAACCTATGTTACAGGTAAATAACCTCATTTCTCCCTAGACAAGCTAGTTAGAATCCATGGGTGGCTCCCAGGCTGAGGGTGCCATGGAAGATGGTGCTTTTAATGGAGATGAATAACCCTCGCTACCCAGGAATACCTACTGTGATAGGTTGAAGCAACTTAAATAAACAGGTCTTGGGCAATGATTCAAGGAAGAGACAGATGGCTCTGAGTTATTAGATTCAATAAGTGGACTCTGGATCACCACAGCTGCAACCCTTATTTTTTGGATTGTGAAAAGCCAAGTAGAAGATTCTTCTGTTTTCAAAGTGGCATTTACGGAGTTTGTCCATTTGCGTTTTCCATTATATATTCTTGGAAGCATACTTATGACATTCAGCATGCTCTAATTGAATGACATTTACAGGCTTTGCTGAGAGCAGATAAGTGTGATGATTGAATAGTAATAGCTCATCCACTTGTTGGCTTTGCTTCACACCTCTGAGCAATTAAAATTATTTTTAAATTATATTTAATATTAATTAGTCTCTTTTTTTGTTCTTTTGCTAAAAGTTCTTAAGGTAACATGCTCAGGCAATATCTACTATCGATTGATAGCCCTCAAATATACACATAGTTTTAAAGTATTTCTCTACAGTCCTGTTTTGAAGTAAGGGACTTCCTAAAAGAAGTCATGGGTGGTTTTGACAATAGGCAACCCAATTATAGAAAACCAGGTACGATGGCAGTGCAGAATAACTGTTACAATGGAACCAGTTCTACTGAAGATGGTATCATTAGTTTATTGTATACTCTGAGTGTGGGGATTAATATGGAGGTCCCATTAGATGGAATAAGCTTTAGAAAGTTGCTACTGATGATGCTTTGTAGGACTTCTTAACTTCTATCAAGTCAACTATCATACTTGCATGAATACTCAAAAGTTATTTCCTAGAAAGAAAACATAACAGTGGTGCAAAGCAGAATAGAGCAAGAGGATTGCAAAGAAGTCCGGGATGTGAATAGTAGCATAGGAACATACTAAAATATGGCAGATAAAAAAACCCCCTATGGTCCATCTAGTCTGCTCAGTAAGGTGATTAGTTGAATCTTCTGTTCCATGCAGGTTACACCCAGGTCTGGTCTATGGGATGACCCAGTGAGGCACTGGCCGGGGGCGCCCAAGCTTATGAGAATCAAAAGGCTGGCTATGTGTTTGTTTCTGCCAAAGGCAAAAACATGCACTTACTGTCTCTCGTTACTGGACGATCACAGCCATTGGCTCCTATGTTTTGGGGATTTGAAACTGCAAGACCAACTCAAGCTTACAAAGCTGAATTGCAGTGCAGATGTGGGAGATATGCTATTTCAGAGGCAGGTTTACATACAGTAAGGCAAGATGAATAGGTACCAGAATCCCAATAGAGTTGCCAGCTGGCTGGTTTTCAGCCAGCCTGGCCAGATTTTGAATGACCTGGCTAGCTGCTCGAGCTTTCCCTCTGCTGCATCCTGCCTCTTCTGATGCAACTTCCTGTGAGCAGGATGCAGCAGAGAAAAGGCTCCAAAGCCAGTGGAAGCAGTGTGTCTTCCTTGCTGCCAGCAATTTACCATGTTTGAAGGACCGTGGATCAGAGGAGATAAGGGAGAGATGTCAGATGTGGGAGGTGGGGGAGATGCCAAACACATGGGGCGGGAGGAGAGAGGGAGATGCCAGATATTTGGAGTGGGAGAGAGAGATGGCAATGTTATGGAATACGGATGAGAGATAGAGATGCCAGACCTATGGAGTGGGAGGGGGGAGATGGCAGACCCATAGAATGGGGATGGGGGGGGGGGGAGAGATGCCAGCCTTGGGGGGGGGGGGGGGGGGGTAGAGAAAACAAGTTCTCCTATTACTAACATCTAAAAAAAATTCTTGGTCTCACATTTTACTATATTGACTATTTTTTCTTTCATTTGCATCTTTGCTTTCCAGACTTCTTTACCAGCTTTTCTTTGTTTTTCCAGATATTGTTGCCTGTTTTCCTCTTTCTGCGATCTCTTATTATTTATGAATGCTAATCTCTTTTTCCTTTCCTATTCAGCCACTACTTTTGAGAATCAAAGTGGCCTTCTTTTTCTCTTACTTTTATAAGTACATAAGTAATGCCACACTGGGAAAGACCAAGGGTCCATCGAGCCCAGCATCCTGTCCACGACAGCGGCCAATCCAGGCCAAGGGCGCCTGGCAAGCTTCCCAAACGTACAAACATTCTATACATGTTATTCCTGGAATTGTGGATTTTTCCCAAGTCCATTTAGTAGTGGTTTATGGACTTGTCCTTTAGGAAACCGTCTAACCCCTTTTTAAACTCTGCTAAGCTAACCACCTTTACCACGTTCTCCGGCAACGAATTTCAGAGTTTAATTATGCGTTGGGTGAAGAAACTTTTTCTCCGATTTGTTTTAAATTTACTACACTGTAGTTTCATCACATGCCCCCTAGTCCTAGTATTTTTGGAAAGCGTGAACAGACGCTTCACATCCACCTGTTCCATTCCACTCATTATTTTATGTACCTCTATCATGTCTCTCCTCAGCCGTCTCTTCTCCAAGCTGAAAAGCCCTAGCCTCCTTAGTCTTTCTTCATAGGGAAGTTGTCCCATCCCCGCTATCATTTTAGTCGCCCTTCGCTGCACCTTTTCCAATTCTACTGTATCTTTCTTGAGGTGCGGCGACCAGAATTGAACACAATACTCAAGGTGCGGTCGCACCATGGAGCGAAAAAATGGCATTATAACATCCTCACACCTGTTTTCCATACTTTTCCTAATAATACCCAACATTCTATTCACTTTCCTAGCTGCAGCAGCAAACTGAGAAGAAGGTTTCAGTGTATTATCGACGATGACATCCAGATCCCTTTCTTGGTCCGTAACTCCTAGCGTGGAACCTTGCATGACATAGCTATAATTCGGGTTCTTTTTTCCCACATGCATCACCTTGCACTTGCTCACATTAAACGTCATCTGCCATTTAGCCACCCAGTCTCCCAGTCTCGTAAGGTCCTCTTGTAATTTTTCACAATCCTGTCGCGAGTTAATGACGTTGAATAACTTTGTGTCATCAGCAAATTTAATTACCTCGCTAGTTACTCCCATCTCTAAATCATTTATAAATATATTAAAAAGCAGCAGTCCTAGCACAGACCCCTGAGGAACCCCACTAACTACCCTTCTCCATTTTATTTATTTTCCTTACAAAAAGGTTTGTTGCTCTTAAAATAGGAACCAGTTCCTTGCTATGGATCACGGGATATGCAGAGTTGAACATTTCTATATGAAATATATATGAAATCTTTTTATTTTTGGCTGTGCACTGGTAGGTGAACACTAGCTGCTACAATAAGATATCACATCATCTTTCTATATTGACTATTTGGCGATGTTTCTATCTGCCATACTCAAATACTAAGACAGGATATAGCCATCTTGTTGGTCCATTTGAAAGTGGTTAATTATTATTAAACACAAACAACCCTCCCCCCCAACAACAACAAATAAAAACAAACCCATACATTTGGAATCAGAGGCTAGACTTTAAACTTTGACTATCCTCTTCCAGGAAGTCTGTGATTGGAAAGACTAGACTAATGCTGAAAGCGGCAGGGCTGTAAGCCAAAAGTAGGATACTAAAAATAGAAACTGATTAGGTCCCTGGAGCAAGGTGAGATCACCATTTCCTGCTGCTGGTTCTGTGCTATAAGACTTCTGGAGGAGTGGCCTAGTGGTTAGGGTGGTGGACTTTGGTCCTGGGGAACTGAGTTCAATTCCCAGCACAGGCAGCTCCTTGTGACTCTGGGCAAGTCACTTAACCCTCCATTGCCTGCCACACTGAGCCTGCCATGAGTGGGAAAAGCATGGGGTACAAATGTAACAAAAAAAAAAAAATGCTAAGTGCTTTCTTTGCAGGCTATAATGTCTGTTGTTGTTGCCTCTTCTTTATCTTGACTATTAGAAGCATTAATAGCCACAATGAACCTGTTTGATTAATAATCAACATTTATTACTAAGTTTCTTTTATTGTCAGCATAAATTCACCGGGGCTTTTTTAATAGTTTTAGAAAGAGCAGGGAGGATAGTGGTTGATAAGTTTGGGCAGGAATATGTGGCTGTAACCCAGGACCATGCATCTTCTGTGGGATCATGATACAAAATATCTGCTTGCTGGAGCCATAGCTACTCAAAAAAGTGCTTGTTTTGGCACCACTGAGTAAGGCTACTCCAAAAGAAATTTAGCATGGTAACCAGTAATGCAGTGGTTTGAAGTGTCTGCTGGCCTTCTTGCATAATCGTAATTGGGAGTTCCTGGTGCCTGAGTCATTATCATTAGGCAATGGAATTGATGAACATGGAGCTATTTCACTGTTTGAGGCTATTTCAGTGCCTGAAACTTGAAAAGGCAAACACAGGCATAAAATAAGGAAGACTGTAATGCCTGAGCTAAGCCCAGAGGGTCCTTGTTGCTGACACCTTTTACAGTCTGTTCAATGTGGCCCTTTGGGAGGAGAGAGGCAGGCTTCATTGCAGTTCTTTGGGTTCCATGGGTGTCAGAGAGTGATCCGTTAGCCGATTCTATCATGTATGTCAAAGAAGGACAGCATTTTACCATTTCACTTTTGTTCTCACAGTGATATGACACTGGGATAAGGTTTTTCAAGTCTCAGATTTAGAAGATTTAATGGGACTAGCATGAGGTTACAGGGATTTTCACCTCAAATCCTGGATATGGCTGCTAAAATGATATTCAAATCAGTATTCAAAGGGACTTGTGTGTTTAGTGGATCTAATTAAAGCAAATTTTAGAGGACCTCATAAGTGGAACCTGTGCAGAGTGCTAGATTCAACTCTGGCCACCTTGTTTGGCAGACTGGATGGCCATACAGATCTTTATCTGCCAACATTTACTATGTTACTAAGAGGGGCATTTTCGAAAGAAACGTCCAAGTTGCGATTTGGACGTCCTTGCAAAATGGCAAAATCCAGGGGTGGGGAAACCCATATTTTCGAAACAAGATGGACGTCCATCTTTCATTTCGAAAA
This sequence comes from Microcaecilia unicolor, assembly GCF_901765095.1. Classification (NCBI taxonomy): domain Eukaryota; kingdom Metazoa; phylum Chordata; class Amphibia; order Gymnophiona; family Siphonopidae; genus Microcaecilia; species Microcaecilia unicolor. Next base: position 450,948,099 of record NC_044032.1, on the reverse strand, counting down.
TACCATCAGAGACGTCCAAATCCTTAAATTTGAACGTCCTTAGACATGGACGTTTCTGACTTTCGGCGATTTTCGAAACCAAAGACGTCCATGTCAAAAATGTCCAAATGCAAGCCATTTGGGCATGGGAGGAGTCAGCATTTGTAGTGCACTGGTCCCCCTGACATGCCAGGACACCAACTGGGCACCCTAGGGGGCACTGCAGTGGACTTCATAAAATGCTCCCAGGAACATAACTCCCTTACCTTGTGTGCTGAGCCCCCCAAACCCCACTACCCACAACTGTACACCACTACCATAGCCCTTACGGGTGAAGGGGGGCACCTATATATGGGTACAGTGGGTTTGTGGTGGGTTTTGGAGCGCTCGCTGTTTCCTCCACAAGTGTAACAGGTAGGGGGGGTATGGGCCTGGGTCCGCCTGTCTGAAGTGCACTTTAGTACCCACTAAAACTGCTCCTGGGACCTGCATGCACTGTCATGGACCCGAGTATGACATCTGAGGCTGGCACAACATATTTTTAAAGATGTTTTTTGAGGGGGGGGGGTTAGTGACCACTGGGGGAGTAACGGGAGGTCATGTGGTCATTTCAGGCACCTTTTTGTGCCTTATTCAAAAACACGTCCGGGTGAAAACGTCCAAGTGTTCATCAGGGACGTCCTTGTTTATTTCGATTATGGGTCAAAGACGTCCAAGTGTTAGGCACGCCCAAGTCCCACCTTCGCTATGCCTCCAACACGCCCCCTTGAACTTTGGACGTCCTTGCGATGGACTGCAGTTGAAGACATCCAAAATCGGGTTTCGATTATACCGATTTGGACATCCCTGGGAGAAGGACGTCCATCTTCTGACTTATGTCAAAAGATGGACGTTCTCTTTCGAAAATGAGCCCATAAGTGTTATATCCATTGATTTTCAGCAGCACTATCTCTCTAACTGCTGAGGTACTATAAGGATACTGCCAGGGTGAAGTTAGGTTGGAGCAACTAGCTATAACTATATGGCAATATTCAGCTGCTATCTGTATAGCTAATTTAGGAAGAAAAAAGGCTGTCCTAAATTAAATCACTTGGCAATATATATGGGGATAATTTTTGAAAGAGTTTTTTGTATGCAAAAGATTTTTTATATATGTAAAATTTACAAGTGTAAAGGTGTACCCGATGCAAAGAAGGTGTGAACTTTATGCAACCTGTGTGTAGGCATATTCAAGTCAATAGGGAACAAATGCTGCTATCACCCAAAGACTGTTTGCTGGTCTACATTTATCTTATTGCTGCTTCCTAATACAGTGTAAAGTGCTGCATGTAGAAGGTAATGAAAGCCATTAGGCTATGGAGAAGAAGCTGGTTTTGAAATGTTTCTAAAAGACTGATTGTGAAGATAAAGCATCAAGGGTGAGGAAAGTTGGTTTCATATGTAGGTGACTAGGAGGGAAAAGGAGGGGTAGAAAGGGAAGCAGCACACAGAGGGCTAGATTTAGTAAATGGCGCCGAAAAAAATGATGTTCAATGCTGTTCTATAATGGGCGCTCAAACATAAGCACCCATTATGGAATTTATTTATTTGGATTTTGCTCACACCTTTTTCAGTAGTAGCTCAAGGTGAGTTACATTCAGGTACACTGGATATTTCTCTATTGCAGGAGGGCTCACAATCTAAGATTGTACCTGAGGCAATGGAGGGTTAAGTGACTTGCCCAAGGTCACAAGGAGCAGCAGTGGGGATTTGAACTGGCCACTTGATGTCAAGACTGGTGCTCTAACCACTAGGCCACTTCTCCACTCCAAACAAGTGCTGATTTCAGTGCCCAAATTTGGGTGCCAGGTCTTATGCCTCCTGAAATCAGATGTAATCTTGGCGCACATCCCTATAATTCTGTAACACTGCATGCAAATTTTAGGAGTGCCCCTGACCCGCCCATACACCTTGTATGGCCACACCCCCTTTTGAGTTGCTCACTATGGGATTTCAGCGCACAATGTTATAGAATAGCGACTAGCAAGATGTGTGTGCAAAACCAAATTGGTGCCTGTTAGCACCCAATTATTAACACCAATTGGACCATTAGCCAGTTCAGTTGGGCACACATCTTGGATCAGTGCTCAAATATTGGCGCCCAATTTTGGCCGCCATATATGTGGAGGAGTGGCCTGGTGGTTGGGGTGGTGGACTCTGGTCCTGGGGAACTGAGTTCGATTCCCACTTCAGGCACAGGCAGCTTCTTGTGACTCTGGGCAAGTCAATTAACCCTCTGTTGCCCCAGGTACAAATAAGTACCTGTATATGTAAGCCGCATTGAGCCTGCCATGAGTGGGAAAGTGCGGGGTACAAATGTAACCGAGGGACAATTCATATAGGTAAGGTCCCATACCCCACAACCTACCACAAAAGCTGGCACCCACTCAACCCCAAAAACTCATGAGTATGAAGACTACGTTTCTCTTCTCACTGCTGCCAGTTCCATGTCTTCTGGTGGTACTTGGTTCACTATTTAAAGTAAAATATGACTTATTATCGTCCCTTTTAACTTGAGGTACCTGTTCTGATATCGTGGTTGATGTCCTCCACTGATATGATGGCATCAGCAATTCCTTGATTAGTATCTTTGTCTCGGACCACTCCTTTAATGCCACGGTGAACCTGTAGGACAAATAATATGAATGCTCTTACATATGCAGTATTGGATGTTGCATGAAATAGAAGAGAAATCAGAAAGCATGAACAATGAAGCAGGAAGTCATAGCCTCTGCTAGAAAATGCCAGTGATTCAGTTTGTGCTCTGGTTCTTCTGGCCCAAGACATAGACAAAATAGAAATGACAAGTCAGCAAGCCATAGAGCTTCACCTTGCTTTTGAGGCCATGGAAGGATACTAACCAGCTTATTTTTGAAAGAGATCGCCAGCCATCTTCCGACACAAATCGGGAGATGGACGGCCATCTCCTGAACCCGACCAAATCGGTATAATAGAAAGCCGATTGTGGCCGGCGCCAACTGCTTTCCGTCACAGAGCCGGCGAAACTTCAAGGAGGCGTTTCGGCAGGGTACAGAAGGCAGGACGGGGGCATGGTTACGAGATGGCTGGCTTCGCCTGATAATGGAAAAAATATGGCTGGCTCTGATGAATATTTCACCAGCTTCACTTGGTCCATTTATTTTTACGACCAAGCCTCAAAAAAGTGCCGCAATTGACCAGATGAACACCGGAGGGAATCGGGGATCACCTCCCCTTACTCCCCCAGTGGTCACCAACCCCTTCCCACCCCCCAAAAAGATTTTTTACACATTTTTTTTACCAGCCTCTATGCCAGCCTCAAATGTCATACCCAGCTCCCTGACAGCAGTATGCAGGTACCTGGAGCAGTTTTTTGTGGGTGCAGTGCACTTCAGGCAGGTGGACCCAGGCCCATACCCCCCACCTGTTACACTTGTGGTGATATATGTGAACCCTCTAACCCCCCCCAAAACCCACTGTACCCACATGTAGGTGCCCCCCTTCACCCCTTAGGGCTATGGTAGTGGTCTAGAGTTGTGGGGAGTGGGATTTGGGGAGCTCAGCACCCAAGGGAAGGGAGCTATGCACCCGGGAGCAATTTTTTTTTTTTTTTAATTTTTAGAAGTGCCCCCTAGGGTGCCCGGTTGGTGTCCTGGCATGTCAAGGGGACCAGTGCACTACAAATGCTGGCTCCTCCCATGACCAAATACCTTGCATTTTGCCGGGTTCGAGATGGCCGGGCCCGGTTTCCATTATGGCCGAAAACCGAAGCCGGCCATCTCTAAACCCGGCGATCTCAACATTTGACCTAAATGTTGAGATTTAGCCGGCCCCAACCGTATTATCGAAAGAAAAGATGGCCGGCCATCTTTTTCGATAATATGGTTTGCTCCGCCCCTTTGCGGAGCCGGCCCCGAGGATGGCCAGCCATCTATTTGGCCGGCGCCGTTCAAATATACTACTACTACTACTTAACATTTTTAGAGCGCTACTAGGGTTACGCAGCACTGTACAGTTTAACAAAGAAGGACAGTCCCTGCTCGAAGGAAATGACAGGGTGTCTGGAGGAAGCTAAGAGTAGGCAACTCTTAATCTGGTTCTAGGGACCCTAATCTGGGTTAACAAGAACATTTTATTCACAATTATCATTGTATTCCACAAACATTTTGGGATTCAGTGAAAATTTGTTGAGGCCTGAATAAAATGGTCGTCAAAGTCTGAAAATACCTCGCAGATACATGAATCAAGTGAGTTCGACTTCCAATTTAATGTAAAAGTTAAAGGCCTTGACATTTCTCTGCCAATTTTAAACCTTTCTACTTGAGGAGAAAATTGTTCATGCCTCCAGGTGGGACCAATGAGAATGAACTCTGCAATTCTGTTTTTCAAAAGAAAATGATGTCATATTTGGCCCTCATTGTTGCTGTTTAAGTCTGTTCTGTGATTATAAGTGCCCATCACTGAACATGTGCAATGCCATTGACTGGTGTAAAAGGAGCACTGATGAGCTGCTCACTTTGTGACACTAATAACAATTAATTGGTTGGAAAGGGGGGGGGGGGGGGGGGGGGGGGGGGGGATATATTCTGCTACCAGAAAAGTGCTAGAAATCTCTAAAACAAAGACCTCAACATTGTACTTCAGTAGGATGTGTCTTGGAAAATCAGGGGCAAAGTTATTAATATGGGCTACCATTAAAAATGTGTTATTTTACTCCTAACTCATGCTATTTTAGCACAGATCCCATTTTATGCAATGAGGCCTAGTTACTAATAACGAGGGTTAACAGCAAAATGGCATATGTTAACGGTAGCCCACATTTAACTTCTCACCTTGTTTGAAAGATTGTTTAGCTCGCTCTGCACTGCCTCCACTAGCCACTCTGCACGGATCCCTTAGTATTACCTCCTCCAGAGCAGGCAGGGACTAGGCAAAACTTGCCACAAGTGTATCAAGTTAGTGCAGTACAAAAGGAACTACCTACAACTTGTTTGTTGACCTTTATTTCTTTGTATTGCAGTAGATTAATACAGTGACTGCACTACTGTATTCAAGTTGGATGTCTCTAAAACTGAGGAAATGTGAATTGGGGGAAGGGTCCCCCATAGAATATAAATATTTGGTTGGATAATATTCCATGGCTGCACAGGTAAAGGATACCGGAGTGTGACTTGGGCTCTTCTTTAAATTTTGTGTTGCCAGGGCTCTGCTATGAATCAGTTGTTTTCGTACTTCTTCACATATTACGACAACGGCAGCCTTGCCAGTGCAATTCTCCAGCAGGATGCCTGGTAGGAGCTATTCTGTAAAGGAATGGTGCTTATGTTCCTTTATTGAACACTGGCACAACTGGGTATATACCGTGTTTCCCTGAAAATAGGACCTACCCCGAAAATAAGACCTACCGGGGTTTTCCTGCAAATTTAAAATATAAGACATCCCCCCAAAAGTAAGACCTACCAAACCTTTTTTTAAGCAGGGCCGCCGAGAGCCACCCGAGGTCGCCCCCCCACCCAAGGTCGATGGGCCCCCCCCCCTCCTTCGCTCCCGGAACTAACCTGAAGCTCCTTTCACCTTCGCAAGTTCGGATTCGAAGCAGCAGCGCAGCAGGGCAGACCTCTCCTTCCTTCTATGTCCCGCCCTCGCCTGACGTTACGTTACATCAGGCGAGGGCGGGACACGGAAGGAAGGAGAGGTCTGCCCTGCTGCGCTGCTGCTTCGAATCCGAATCCGAACTTGCGAAGGTGAAAGGAGCTTCAGGTTAGTTCCGGGAGCGACGGAGGGGGGGCCCAGCGACCTCGGGTGGGGGGGGGGGGGGGGGGCGACCGATGTTTCCCAGAAAATAAGACATCCCCCCAAAAATAAGACCTAGCGCGTTTTGGGGAGGAAAAATAAATATAAGACAGTGTCTTATTTTCGGGGAAACACGGTACGTGCCTAAAAGTTAAGCATGAGCACTTATGCCAACCATAGAGCTGGTATAAATGCTCAAATGTCATTATTTTGTAACATACGTGGAGGGGCATAATCGAACACGAACGCCCATCTCCATGGGCGTCTATGTCCAAGAACGGGTACGTGAAGGGGTGGGACAGACCGTGTTTTAGAAAAAAATGGGCGTCTATCTTCCGCTTCAAAAATACCGTTTGTACGGACCAAAATGCCATGGATTTAGTCGTTTCCGAGCTGGGCGTTTGCTTTTTTTAGCGATAATGGAAACTAAAAACGCCCAGCTCGGAAACGTCCCAGTCCAAGCCATTTGGTTGTGGGAGGGGCCAGGATTCGTAGTACACTTGCCCCCCTGACATGCCAGGACACCAACTGGACACCCTAGAGGTCAGGGCGGTGGATTTCAGAAACAGCTCCCACATGCATAGGTCCCTTGCCATGGGTGCTGAGCCCCCAACCCCCCTCCCCCAAAACCCACTACCCACAAATGTACAACACTACCATAGCTCTTAGGGTTGAAGGGGGCACCTACATGTGGGTACAGTGGGTTTTGGAGGCCTCCCATTTACCAGCACAAGTGTTACAGGTAGGGGGGATGGGCCTGGGTCCGCCTGCCTGAAGTGCACTGCGGTACCCACTAAAAGTGCTCCAGGGACCTGCATACATGCAGGCCTCTAGGACTTGTTGCTGCTGTATAACATTGGCACAGCAATTGACACCTGAAGACTAATGTCTCCGAAAACGTCCTTTATTGGAATAAGCACGTTTACTCACAGTTAACTGCAGACCAGAGGTTGTGCCCCACTGGCAACGAGTCTCCCTGGTACTGAGATGAGCAGTAGGTCAGAGCTGGCAGAATGGTGTACAATGCCCTCTTTCAGCAACATTCAAGGTAAGAACTAAGTTCTGTAACGTGGCTAACACATGAACGGGATCTAAAACTGTCTTACAAAAATGGCCACTACCTCATGGACTACCGGAAACAAAACAGGGCACACTCTGACCCAGTAAGCAGAGGGAAAAGCACCATGGGAGTAGAGCCTACCAACTACCAACATCGTGAGCATGTAACACAAGCTAGTGGAATCACGGAGCCCAATACCCTACACCCACCACAATGCATTGCTGATGTGACTCTGCAGTGCCCTTAACAGAAAAGGTGTCACACTCACCTGAGACCCACATCAGAACCAGGGAAAGGCTGTCAGAGGATAGAACACATTCTGCTGTCATGGAGGTGGGTATGGCATTTGAGGCTGGCATACAGGCTGGGAAAAAAAGTTTGTAAAGTGGTTTTTTTTTGGTGGGAGAGGGTTAGTGAAAAAAGGGTCCAAATAAAGCGGTCCAAATTCTCGTTAATAACGCCCTTCTTGTTTCGATTATCAGCTAAAGATGCCCATCTCTCCTCGGCCGATAACCACGCCCCAGTCCTGCCTTTGCCACGCCTCCAACACTCCCCCATCAACTTTGTTCGTTCCTGCGACGGAGTGCAGTTGAAGACGACCAAAATTGGCTTTTGATTATACCGATTTGTTCGCCCACGGGAGAAAGACGCCCATCTCCCGATTTGGGTCGAAATATGGGCGTCTTTCTCTTTTGAAAATAAGCTGGATAGTAACATAGTAGATGACGGCAGAGAACGACCCGCACGGTCCATCCAGTCTGCCCAAGAAGATAAACTCATATGTGCTACTTTATGTGTATACCTGACCTTGATTTGTATCTGACATTTTCAGGGCACAGATCGTAGAAGTCTGCCCCGCCTCCCACCACCGGCTCTGCCACCCAATCTCCGCTAAGCTTTGTGTGTAACTTACGAGAATTCTGAAAGTTATATATGCAATTTTGAGCCCCACATATGTAATTTTGAGCCCCACTCATGCTTTGTGCATGTGTACACCTCTTTGCGAATACAGACTATTGCATTTAGTTGCTTTTTATAGTATAGCACTTAGGTAAGTCAGGGGTGGGGGGAGTGGGATAGGTCAGAGGAGCCTCTGGAACAGGCAGTGTATAGACGTTGCTGTGCTGCCACTGCTCTCTAAGGAACTTTGAAGGTACAGGGGGAGGGGCAGGGGAGCGATGTTGGGACCTGGGGGGGGGGGGGGGTGGAAGTGCAGAGAGAGAGAGAACAAAATTGGAACCCGGGGAGGGATGGGATGGAGGAGCAGAGAGACAGCAATGATGGAACCTGGGGGGGGGGGGAGCAGAGAGAGAGATGTTAGACGAGGGGGGGAAGAGGTTGGATTTGAGGAGATGAGGGGGGGGCAGGGGGGCAAAGAGTGTGCAATGTTGTGATGGGGGAGTTGGTTGAGGAGAGGGACAGATATTGAACCTGGGGGCAGAAGGGAGGGATGTAAGAGGGTGCGATGTTGGACCTGGGGGGGAGCAGAGTGAAAAAACAATGTTGGGACTTGGGGGTGGTGGTAAGGGAGGAGAAATAGAGAGCGATGTTGGATCTTTGGGAGGAGAGAGGGAGAGATGTTGGACCAGGGGGGCAGAGGGAAGGGAGGGAAAGAGGTTGGACAAGGGTTTGGGGGGGCGGGAGAGATGTTGAACCCAGGGGGGCAGAGGGGAGGGAGGTATAAGGGTGAGATGTTGGACCCGGGGGGGTGGGGGTGGGGGAGGAGGAGAGATGTCAGACTAGGGGCCAGAGGAGAGGGAGGGAGAGATGTTGGACTCGAAATGGGGAAGAGGGGAGGGAGGAAAGGTGGACACAGGGCAGAGATAAGATGCTGGCAGGAATCTTTTAATCTTGTGATTAATCATGGTTAAAAATTTTAATTGAAATGCAGCCCTAATTTATTTATGTAGCACAAGTGGAAAAGACCATCAGGGAGTGCTGGGAAGAATGTTCGTGGTTGGGCTGGCAGAACTTGGTTCAGTTTCCCTCTCTGCTGCACAGGTCCCCAGATATTACCTAAGGTAAAGGGTAAAGGGCCATGGATGTGATATACTGCTTCTCTGTGGTACAATCAAAGTGGTTTACATATATGCAGACACTTTCTCTTTCCCTAGTGGGCTCACAATCTAAGTTTTGTACCTGGGGCAATGGAGGGTTAAGTGACTTGCCCAGGATCACAACGATCCACAGAGAGAACTGAATCCACTGCATTAACCATTAGGCTACTGTGTCCAGAGGGGTCTTGACACAATGCTGCTCAGTGTCAACTGCACCATATCTCATAATGTAACGGTATCAGTTTATTACTGAAATATGTAGCATGATATAAGTTTAATTCTCAGAGTTATTGGTTTTGCTGGATCAGATCCAAATCATATAAAATATACAGCTGCAAAGACTTTACTTCCCCCCTCTCCACTGGAAAACTACTAGCCTGGGTGGTTACCTAAGCCCATCAACACCTATCCAAAGAATCAATCACAGAGGCTACAGCAACAAAAGACAGTGAAACTCCACCTATTACTCAGACTCAGAAGCCCATCTATCAGACAAAAGAAGCTCAATCATCTATCAGACAAATGGACGCCAGGACATCTGCAGAAAGAAGGACTTATAATGTGGTCATGTGAACAGACTACATTAACCATAATGCCTTGCAAAATATCCAAGACATGCACACACCATGCTTCTCTGCTAACATTATAAAAGGCCTGGAAACAGCCCAGCTTGCCCTCTTGGAACCTCCTCCTCTTGGGACCTGCTGCTCTCTTGGGATCTGCTGATGCCTCCTGTCCTCAACATGTGCTCATCAATCAGCCGGACCACAGCATGCTTGTAACAAGGACTTGTAAGTTGATCTAGCTGCTACTTTGTTCTATTTTTATGCACAGATTACCTGTAAAGATTCCTCTTAATACCTACCTCTCGTGTGCAATTGTATATTAAATCAATCTTTTTGAAGCTAAAAATATGGTCTCTTTGTGTTCTGAATATATATATACTTAATATATTTAATTTATTGCAATTATCACCTTTGGTGATTGGTGGAGAAATTAATATCCTAAACTTATAAATACAGCGCTTGCTCTTAAATTATAAACAGTAGCGAGTTGCTCTCGAGCTATTTTCCCCAAAATAACTCATTTCTTCCAACATATTAATTGCTGGAGAAGTGGGTAGAATTTCTTGTAACATATTAATTTGTGGAGAATACGGGCAGGTATTCTGTGCAAATAGAATGAGATAGCACTGTTCTTAAATTATATTTTTGTATTTTGCTGCTTTATAGAGAACTGAGTATCAGGTTTCATTAATTAAATTTCCGATTGATAAATTGATAAGGTTTTCAGGGCACTACTTGAGATGTTGCGCGTAATGGACATTTGGTCCCTGCCAGCGTGCCAATACTTAAGTACTTACGCAATTATGTACCTTATGTACTGTATAACAAAAATTTTAGGCATGCTCTGGCATAAAATAAAAACTAATTTTGCGGATAATTCTGAGGAAGACATACACACAGAGAAACACACTATTCTAGGTGTACATAACCCCACTGTGCTTAAGCGATGCATAGAATCCTCGGGCCCCAATCCATGGACCCCTAGCGTAGTGGAGGACATTAGTAGCATCTCTGATATGGAGAGCAAATTCGAAAAATATTGCAATTTATATTCAATTAAGGAAGGGAGCAAGAGAATTTCTGCATGCACTTGGTTAATGTGGGCCATGTGTGAGAAAGCCTTAAAAGAGCATGCAGAATTGAACGATAAATTACTAGCTAAAGAGAAAGAATGCAAGCAGGTAGGCACAGAAAAGGATTTCCTGATCACAATGAATAGGTGCTTAAATTATCAATTGGACTCTTCTAGGCAGCAGATAGAACATCAGCAAGCTCAGGAAAATCAAATGAAAAACCATATTTTAGCTTTAGAAATGCAAGCAAATCAGGTCCCAGGCCTAAAACAACTAACCAGAGAGATAATACTGCAGACGTCCCCTATAGGTGAGAATAACACTGAAAAAATACAGGATTCTCATGTGCAGATATCAGCTATCTCAGGCCTTCCATGTGCCCCTCCAAATACAGCCACAGCCATGCCTGTTTCAGCCGTGTTAAAAGTATCTGAGGCTAGACAGCTACCGGGTGGACTCATCCAGACGATCAGTTCCCAGCCCCTCTCACAGACAGATATAGAAGTGATAGCCAGACAAATAGGCAAGATAGACCCTGACAAGTTCCCCCAAGCTTGCGTGGCATTATGGAAATTAGAACAGGAAGGGAGGATTGATACAGAGGAATTAATTAAAGTGATCCGTCTCTGTATCAAACCTGAATTTGCAGAACAGATGGAGGGAGCTATTCAATTGGCAAGACAAAGGGGTTTCTCTTTGCTAAATTTGGCAATCGCTGCGAGTGTGTCCTTTGGCATGAGAACGTTCAAGATCTTAAATACATATGTCCAGCAGGGCAAAAATGAGGGTATTGAAGATTATGTAAGGAGGGCAATTATTTTACTAATTATGACAGGGGAAGTGGAAGGAAGAGATTCCAGAAGGCAGATCCCAGGAGATCTACTAGATGTAAAAGTAGATGATGAGAGGTTGAGAGAGATTTGTCAGGGCATGCATCCTACTATTGCAAGAGCTCTCTGTTCTTGGGCCCCAGGTGAGCCTGCCTCTGCTAGGGATTTGTGCTTGAAGGCCAAAAATGTACAAAGGTATCAGCCTTATGCAGTACATCCAGTGGCGGCAGCTGTACCCACTTTATACCCTGATCTAGCTCCATACCAAGAGCAGGCCTCCCAGGCCCCCTCACGGCATCCAGCTCCCCAACCCAAGAATGCACCACCTGGGCTGCATTCTGACCGAAGCTCCCATAAAGGTAAACCTTTAAGAAAAAAATCCGCTCCTCTATATGTAGATAATGAAACTCGCAGGCAAGCGGTTAGCATTTTAAAAACTCATGGTGAGAACATGGCATACTGGGACCAACAACCCCTTGATGTTCTTACCGCGCGGGTGCTGCAGGTTCTCTCAGGAAACAGGGAAGAGCCCCCCTCTGAAAAGGAAGAAGCCATAGCCGCCTGTCTGTCACTAACACACATGGTAGCCCCATCAGCCCCTCCATTAGAAGCCTAGGATAAGGGGTCCGGCCTGAATCGGAGGGATGCGCAGTGGACCCCACTCTGCAAACTGCAGTGAGACCCAGGGGGCAGACCTCTGATGTGGGTTGGACAAGGACACAGGAAAGTTTTGGCATTAGTGGACACTGGTGCCGCCGTAACACTCACTAGCTTTATACCTGCAGGATCACATCCCATAGGGCCAATAAATCTGTCCACCTTTGCAGGAGACACGAAAAGGGGGTACCAATATGGAGATGTACAGTTTAAAATAGGAGATGATACATTTCATACCACAGTAGTGCAGTGCCCTGACACATCCACTGAAGTGATAGTAGGCTCTGATTTTCTACACAAAAACAACATGGTAGTGGATCTATGTAATCAGATACTATGGAAATGCCCTCACTATGAGTGGCAGAAACAAATTGATCCGTATTATAAACCAAAGTGGCAGAAAATAGCAGGGATAATGCCAGAAGCAGAGCAGAGCAGGTGGAAAGAACTTTTCCCAGACCTCTGGACCACTAGTGCCACTGATTGTGGGAAAATAAAATCCTCTGTGAAAGTTAAGGGAGAATCTGTACCACCACAGAAACAGTATCCCTATCCTAGGGAAGCAATCCCTGCACTTCAGGGTGTTATATCAGATCTCATGAAACAGGGAGTAATTAGAGAAACCCAATCTCCTTTCAACTCAGCTCTTTGGCCTGTAAAGAAGGCTGATGGCATAAACTGGCGCCTCACAGTGGACTACCGAAAGATTAACAAAGGTACACAAACTATAGCCCCTATTGTTGCCTCTGCACTAGATATCTTAAGCTCCATCACCCCAGAGAGTAAGTGGTTTTCTGTAATAGACTTGGCAAACTGCTTCTTTGCTATTCAGCTTCATCCAGAAAGCCAAGACAGATTCGCATTTACATTTCAGGACAAGCAATACACATTCACCCGCCTTCCTCAAGGGTTTCATAATTCCCCTACCCTGTGCCACCTCCATGTTACACAGATGCTAGAAAAGTTGGGGGTCCAGGATAGAAAATATGTTCATTCATATGTAGATGACATTTTGATTGTGGGTTCCGACAGAGAGGAAGTTCAGGGTCGCACAGAAAGAGTCCTTGCTTTAATTCAGGAAACAGGTTTCAAGGTGAATCTGGGTAAAGCTCAATTGGTCCAACAGTCAGTTCAGTATCTAGGGACCATAGTGGGAAATGATGGGAGGCAAGCTGATACCCGTAAGGTACGTGCCTTGCTGGAAGCACCAGCTCCCCACGATGTCCATTCCTTGCGAGTCCTGTTAGGGGGGTTCAACTTCCTCCGCTCCTATATTTATCAATACTCTGATATTGCAAGCCCCCTGTATAGGCTCCTGAAAAAGAAAAGTCACTGGGAATGGACTGAAGAGCATGAGAGAGCACTGTCTAGATTGAAAACTGCTGCAGCACAGGCTCCAGCACTAATATATCCAGACCCTGCTAAAAGCTTCACCATCAAGTTAGCCACAACTGAGACTGCTTTAGCTGCGGTCCTTCTCCAGCGTAATCAACAGGGAAAACTTTGCCCTGTGGCATATGAATCACGTAAACTGACTGATGTGGAGAGCAGGTACACTGAATGTGAAAGAGAATGTCTAGCTGCTGTTTGGGCAGTTCAGACATTCCAGCATCTCTGTGGAGAGGCCCAAATCTCTATTTGCTCAGGTCACACTCCCCTCAAGTATATAATTTCAGGTGCCCTTACTGGCTCACACATTTCAAACACAAGACTAGCACAATGGACCCTAGTTTTAATGAACAAAAGGGTTCAATTTGAAATCCAGAAAAGTCCAAGCCTTTTAGCCCATGCACTGATTGAAACTGGGTCCAATCACTCTTGCCCTTATCAAGAGAATCTGCAATCTCCCCTGCAATGTCCCTCAGCGCCCCCTGTAGAGGAGGCTAAGACTTTAGTACCACCTAGAAGCATTTGGTTTACGGATGGGTCCTCCTTTTGGGACAAAGGTATACGATATACTCAGTACGCAGCCCTCAGCATAGACCAGGAAGTCCTAAAAGGTAAATCTGATAGTCATTCCTCAGCTCAGAACGCAGAAGTATTAGCTGTCCAGGCTGTATTGACTCACACATGTCCACATATAGACACTAATGTATCTCACGAGTGCCTCATAACGCACCCTTTAATGATATACAGCGATAGTGATTATGTAGTACAAGCCTGTTTAGGGTGGCTGAGTCAGTGGTCTCGTAATGATTTCTGCACTGCTGATGGCAAGCCCTTGCAGCAAGGACAATTGTGGAAATGGATTGGGAATTGGTTACAGTGTCATCCAGGTAAATTAATGATACGTCATGTTAAATCACACCAGGACCCCCACCATTCCCTTGAAGCTTCTTTTAACCATCAGGTAGACATGTTGGCTTCTCAGATTTCTGCTGTCACTAGATCTGGTAAAGATACTTCTGAGCATATACCAGATCAAATATTTAGACAAGAGCTGATTTGTTTAGCCCACTCATATTTGCATGAGGGAGTAGAAGGAACTCTCAGTCGCCTTAAAGCCATGGCATCATGGCCAGGAATGAGAAAGGAAGTGGAGGATTGGGTAGGCGGCTGCCTACAATGTGCACAAGTTAAAGCAGGACAGACTAAACCAACACCACTTTTACATCAGAGAAGGGTAGGACCCTGGCACCGGTTACAAATTGATTTCATAGACAATTTACCAGTGACCAGAGAGGGATACAAATACCTTCTAGTTATTGTTGATGCTTTTAGTGGCTGGGTGGAAGCATTTCCTTGTAAAAATCATACTGCACAGACTGCTGCTAATAAACTGTTCTCTGAGGTAATTTGCAGGTTTGGCACTCCTCAAATCATCGACTCAGATCGTGGACCAGCATTTGTGGGTGAGATTTTCACAGTCCTGTTACAAGCCCTAAATATAAAACACAAGCTTCATGTTCCATATCACCCACAGAGTTCTGGGCAGGTAGAGAGAATGAACAGGACCATAAAAGAGGCCCTCAGAAAGGTTGTAAATTCAACAGGCAAAGATTGGGCTCAGAAATTGCCTTTGATACTAGCATCCATACGCAGTACATCCCGCCTGAATTCACATGTAACCCCTTATCAGATACTGTTCGGACACACTATGCCACTCCTAATTTCTAGTGACTATATCAATCAGGACCCAAATGATGATGAGACAGACCCTACTTTTGTACAATATATCAAACAACTAGTAGAGGATAAAACCACTCTGCAAGCCAGAGTCACTCAAGCCCTGGAGAAAGCAGCTCAATCTAAAAGTCTACATTCCGCTATCAGCCCCCTCTTTGAAGTAGGTTCTCAGGTAATGTACCGTAAGCTCTTCAAGGGAAAACGGGACCATGCCCTCTCTGCAGGTTGGAATGGCCCTTATACAGTATCCAACCGTATATCCCCAGTGGTATATCAGATCAGCTTTCCACAGGGAAAGACAAAATGGGTACACATATCTCAGCTAAAGAAGTACACCTGATTGTTTTTCCAAATAACACTAGGTGTCCCGAGCACTCATGTGGGCTTCTGCGGTGACAGGAATATAGAAAAAGTTTTTGCAATGGCCCTTTGTAACACTGATAAGAATTAAAGATGTAGCTTCTATTGTTCTTTTAATTTTAAATGTAGCTTTATTGTTCTCTTGATTTAAAATGTAGCTTCTATTGTTCTTTTAATTAAAAAATATAGCTTCTATTGTTCTTTTGAACATTTAAGATTTAGTAATGTCTCTTTGCAATAAGTCAGATTTAAAATGTCTCTCTGTGATAGCTTCTGTTGTAATTTGTTTTTGATATAATATTGTATAAAGTTTAGAAATGTCTTTTTTCTGATGAGTGACTCCCACTGGAGTTGAAACTAAAATACTGGGTAAGAAGTTTTAAAAATGCCTCCTTATAATAGGTAACTCCCGCTGGAGCTGAAACTTAATATTGTGCTTTAATGTGAATTAACAAGATATGCTTACCTTTATAGAGAAGAAACTAAAGCCTAAGCTATATTCAGCTTGTATGCCGTGATCTAAGACCCTGAGAAGGAACTGTGAACCAAGAGAGGGAACCCCTACCAGAACCGGAGAGCCATGTGACCTGCTAAATTAATGTATAATGTGTTTTTCTGTCTTTTTCAGAGTTCGAGTGTAAATCTAAGATTAAATCTAAGATTTTATGGTGCTAGGAATTAATGCATACATGGCTATCTCGATGCCTGTTCTACTTATGAGATAGTGCGCCTTTCTAATTACTATTAATATTTGCTAATTTTTGCTTATTGTATGCATAAGAAATAATTCTAAAAGAATGAAACTGCTTTGGCAATCCAAGATGGATGCCGCGTACGTTGCTTTTGTGTTCTACTTGCAGGTTAAGCTCAATCCTGGATCTGGAAGGGACGATCGGAGACCTAAAGGCCTAATAGAGTTCTTTGTTTGTTTGTCATGTGGTCTCCATGTTTATATGTTTGTTTTATGTTATGGGGTACACAAGAAACTATAAGCAGACATTAGTAGACCCTCCCTACTAACAGTCCCTCCATTAGTTCACATTGTCTAAGAAAGAAAAAAAAAAAAGAGACCATTTTCACTGGCAGACGAGCTATAGGAAAGAAAACCATGTTCACTATTATTGATATATTCACATGTGTATATTTGAAATTATGAACAAAGGTTTCTCTTTACATGATCTATCAGGTACAATCAGTACAGGGAATGTTTCTGACCTTTTTAGTTTATTCTACATTACAGCCAGGACGCACACAATGTTTCTCCCTGGAATGAAATATTGGCTGTGTGCAAAGCAAAATTAACATATCTTTTCTAAAATCTTCACAACATTAAACACATGAGTATTGTCTATTAAAGTGCAACATTAAACACTGCTAAAGCAGATAAATATGGTAACCTTTTACCACACTCATTACCCATAAAAGGTTTCTCTCTGAAAAATAAAAAGTTTCTCTCTGAAAGGTAGTTCATGGCACTATACCATGACTCTGTTTTTTTTTAATTTGGTCAATGATTAAGTAAATATTATTGCATAGGATTGATAGGAATAATTGTTTTGTGTGTAATAGTAGCCTAGGAAATTATTATAATTGCATACATATGTCTTTCTTGTTTCTAATGAAACAGTAGTATAATAGCTCCACATTTACACTCTTGCTTATCACTGCTGTGAATACCTCAGTTAGCCTCTGAAATAGAGAATATAGGGAAACATTCACAGTGTTAGGAAACATTCATAGAATATTTTTCCTTGGAATGTCAAACGCTGAAAATATGACTGAATAGATTGTTCCACCCCATTGCGGTGGTAAATTGGTCAATTGCGCACTCTCATGCTATTGATTTGGCTAGCATACTGGGTAAGATATCCTGTGGCATAAACTTGGGAGCAGCCTATGCCCCTGAGCAGGTGACACAAAAAGAGGTGGTCTCTGGAAATAGAGCAAAATGACGCTTGTGTGGCTGAAGTCATATAAAGTGTACTTGCAATCCTATTTTAAACCAGAGCAAAGCCATACTCTGCCACCTGACTGAATGGAAGTCTAATGAAACTGACCACAGAAAACTTAACCCTAGCTACCTAAATGTAAGTCATGAGCAAACAAAGTAATAATGATGAGTCTTTTTGCTTATAACAGTCATATCCCAGCTAAGGACATATTCCAAGATTCATAGTGATGTGACATAGTAGATGACGGCAGGAAAAATACCTGCACGGTCCAGTCTGTTCAATGTCCATTATTAAAAGATTCACCTCTCCCAATACACATGCCCATGTAAACAGTTCAGTACCTTTGCTATTGTTCTTTTGAAATTATGCTACTGTACTAAGTTAGAGTTGTTTTTTTTTAATTTTAGCTTTTATAGTTCATTTTATGGCTCCTCATTCCAATATATTAAAAATTTATTTTCACTCGGAGCCAAGAGAGGGAATGTAACGGTATCAGTTTATTACTGAAATATGTAGCATGATATAAGTTTAATTCTCAGAGTTATTGGTTTTGCTGGATCAGATCCAAATCATATAAAATATACAGCTGCAAAGACTTTACTTCCCCCCTCTCCACTGGAAAACTACTAGCCTGGGTGGTTACCTAAGCCCATCAACACCTATCCAAAGAATCAATCACAGAGGCTACAGCAACAAAAGACAGTGAAACTCCACCTAGTACTCAGACTCAGAAGCCCATCTATCAGACAAAAGAAGCTCAATCATCTATCAGACAAATGGACGCCAGGACATCTGCAGAAAGAAGGACTTATAATGTGGTCATGTGAACAGACTACATTAACCATAATGCCTTGCAAAATATCCAAGACATGCACACACCATGCTTCTCTGCTAACATTATAAAAGGCCTGGAAACAGCCCAGCTTGCCCTCTTGGAACCTCCTCCTCTTGGGACCTGCTGCTCTCTTGGGATCTGCTGATGCCTCCTGTCCTCAACATGTGCTCATCAATCAGCCGGACCACAGCATGCTTGTAACAAGGACTTGTAAGTTGATCTAGCTGCTACTTTGTTCTATTTTTATGCACAGATTACCTGTAAAGATTCCTCTTAATACCTACCTCTCGTGTGCAATTGTATATTAAATCAATCTTTTTGAAGCTAAAAATATGGTCTCTTTGTGTTCTGAATATATATATACTTAATATATTTAATTTATTGCAATTATCACCTTTGGTGATTGGTGGAGAAATTAATATCCTAAACTTATAAATACAGCGCTTGCTCTTAAATTATAAACAGTAGCGAGTTGCTCTCGAGCTATTTTCCCCAAAATAACTCATTTCTTCCAACATATTAATTGCTGGAGAAGTGGGTAGAATTTCTTGTAACAATATGGCTAATGCGGCCTGGCCTTTCCACTAGCCACTCTGCACAGGTCCCTTAGAATTACCCCCTTTATAACAGGCAAGGACCAGGCTTCCCACATGCTGTGCTGATCACTCACTCTAGTGCCCTTGCTGTTTGTTGTCTGCAGCCTGCATACAATGCTACACATGGGCCACACGTGCAGATTGTTCCACAGATAGATTTGGTCCAGCTGAAATTTTATATGATGTCGATTGAGTCAGAAGAGATGGCGGAGAAAAGCATGCATGATTTACCTGTTCCATGTAGACCAGAAGCGATTCCTTGTTGTTATCCCACTCCATGGGGAGTTCTATCTCATGGGGAAATTTATCACATGAGAGCTCCACAGTTATCTCAAAGCAGTTAGTGTGCAGGTAACTAAAGTCATTCATACCTATATTAAAACGAAAAGGAGAGAAGAAGTGAGTTTATTTTCTTCCGTTATCTTTTCCATTCATAATTGTCTTCATTAAGTGTCATTGTCAGTGTGAAGGATGGCAACTACAGTGCACACGTTTTCTATGTAAAGGGTCATGGATCTGATATCGCTTTTCTATGGTACAACCAAAGCAGTTTACATATTATATACAGGTACTTACTCTGTCTTTAGTGGGTTCACAATCTAAGATTTTGTACCTGGAGCAATGGAGGGTTAAGTGACTTAGCCAAGGGTCACAAGGAGCCACAGTGGGAATTAATTCCAGTTCCTCAGGTTCTCAGCCCACTACGCTATTAGGCTACTCCTCCACTTAATTTTCCTCTTTGTTTCACTTATCTATTTTTTTTCAAATCTAGCCCAGAACTAGGAGATTTTTAACTTTGTTTTCCCCTTTCTTTTCCATTCATCCTCTCCTTTGAGGTCTCTTTTTTACTCTTCATTCTTCTCCCATCAGAAATTTATCTTGTGTAGTCTTCAGTAAGGAGAATTTAGGCCTTACCTGCTAATTTGCTTTCCTTTAGTCCCTCTGGGCTGGTTCAGACTGATGGGTTATGCCCACCTACCAGCAGGTGGAGACTGAGAACTTCTGGGTTCTGAGAGAATCTATATATAGCCTGTGCAGGTGCTTGAGAGCCAGAAGTTTTATAACAAAGCAGAAATACTAAACTCCAAACTGTCCACCTCAATGCTTTGCTTCCTATAAGTAACCCCCAGCCACCACAGGTGACCTACTGGAACATGCAGTCTGCTCAAGAAAGTAGGATAAACAATGTTCTTGTTGTTCCATTTGTTTTTCCTTTTTTGGAATAAATTCAACCCAGCAACACAGCATAACTAATGATCGTACTGGACAATATACAATCTACATTCACTTCGACCCTCATGGTGCCTGATACACACCTACCTCATTAAACCACAATATAACCTGTATTTGCTATCAACTGAATTGGCGAACGCCATTACGGTACTATGTAAGCCACATTGAGCCTGCAAATAGGTGGGAAAATGTGGGGTACAAATGTAACAAATAAATAAATAAAACATGAATTTAGTCGATCCAAAGAAAAAGGTATCACCATATATTCTTTTTAAAATTTGTATTTCTTTACCTTTACAGTGGACAAATGCAGGAACCACAATACTTTAGCCACTGTTCTCAGCTGTGCAACCTGCTCTGCTACTAACTTTGTGAAGACAATGTAGCGCCTTGTACCTAAGTTTACTTAATGGTCTGTAACTGGAGGATACTAATAAATGTCTCTCCTTTTGTCTTCTCTGTAGATTCCGTTCTGAGATAGGCAGATAGAAATACATACCTCTCTACCCCAGCATTGATTGCATATCTGTTTCTAAAAAGCTTGCAGTCCTGTTGGATGAATGCTACTATAATGAATCAAACTGGTGTCTTTTTAACTTACTGCCAGCCACTGTGTGCCAGTCTGCACCATTGATGATGTTGCCCCCTTTCATGAAGTTTTCGGTGTGGCACACTCGGCGCTCATCATCTACCATGGCCCTGTTGGTAGACGCATATGCCGTGGCCAGCCAGCGGAAGACAGCATCATCGGCTGTTGGCGTCAACTCTTTCGCTTTCCAGTAAGAGCGGGTCATGTCGAAAGGATACGTAACCACCAGTTCCCCTCCGTGCAGGTTGGCGCTCAGGACAAAGGGAATCTTTTGCATCCAGTCTATCACAGCCCGAGTCTCAGGGGCGACCTGAAGCAGAAAAGGAGAGAGTGTGGGTCAGATCGCAGTGGAGGGCAATTGTACCCATCAGATCAACATGACCTTTAACTCTGTAACTTCAGGGCATAATCTGTCAAAAGAGCCCTGTGGAGGAAAAAAACATGTTCAGACATTACTCTAGTGATGTGAATTGATAGAACAAGTAGGTCTCATGTAGTTATGATGTTTTTAATTCTTCAGTGGTAGATTTCGGTATAGTTTTGCCAGTGCATTAGATAATAAATAGAAATAAAACAAAAATATATATCTTTTTTATTGGACTAATACATTTTTTGATTAGCTTTCAAAGGGCAATACCTTCTTCTTCAGATCAGAAAGTCATATGAGTTGGAGTTAACCACGGTAGAATTCAGTGCACTTTATGGAAATAACAATTTACATGCACTGCGTTACAGCATATGCTTAGCAAGTTCTGTGTGTAAATCGTAACTAATGCCAATTAGTGCTGATAATTGCTTGTTAACATCTGATTAACTGTACTAATTAGCTAGTTAACCAATTAAGTTATGTGCACTGTTATAGAATACGCTTCGGTTTCTGTGCGGAATTTCAGGCTCCATATATAGAATCTGAGGGTTAGTTATCAGCATACTGCTTCTTGTGCCTAATTTTGGCAACCTTTATAGAATTATCCTCTTACCCCCAGTTTCTAAATATAGTGCTCAAGATTGTCTGCGCAAGTCTGGACATACGTCCAATGCGTGCGTGCAGTTTAATTGAGTAACAAGCCAATTTGCACTAACTGGGCACTAACAATCAGTTATTGGCGTTAATTGGCAACAATTTCATTTTACACGTGCATCTTGCTAAGCACTAATCAGTAAAGATGCATGGTAAATCTTTTAGTGCACAATCGAAAAAGGGGCGTGGCCATGGGAGGAGCATGGGCGGGTCAGAGGCATCCACTTAAGATGCGCGCAGTATTATAGAATTCAGGGGATCTGTGCCTAATTTACACACAAGGATTTACACCAGGTTTCAGCTAGTGTAAATTCTTCACACTAAAATTTGGGCATAGACCCTGACACAATGCGTTATTCTATAAATCCTTGTGACTCTGGACAAGTCACTTAACCCTCCATTGCCCCTGGTACAAAATAAGTACCTGAATATATGTAAACCGCTTTGAATGTAGTTGCAAAAACCTCAGAAAGGCTGTATATCAAGTCCCATTTCCCTTTCCCTATTTGAGATTCTACATGGAATGTTGCTACTATTGGAGATTCTAGATGGAATGTTGCTACTATTGAGATTCTGTTGCTACTATTTGAGATTCTACATGGCAGGGGCGTAGCTACGGGTGGGCCTGGATGGGCCCAGGCCCACCCAGTTTAGCTTCAGGCCTGCCCACCCAGAGGCAGAGTCCGTGTCTACCCTCTCCCACCGCTGCCGCAGCCCGCAGCACTTCATTTAATGCTGTCGGTGCTGCTGTTGCACCTCACAATCTCCCACCCCCGCGGCGGCGCTTACACTTCACTATGGCGCTGCCTGACAGAAACTCTACAGATGCGGCACTGACGGACGTCCTGCTCCGGGGCCTTCCCTCTGCTGCGATGATGTAACTTCCTGCTTACGGAGGCGGGACGCGGAAGGCCCCGGAGCAAGACGTCCGTCAGTGCCGCATCTGTAGAGTTGCTGTCAGGCAGCACCATAGTGAAGTGTAAGCGCCGCCGCGGGGGTGGGAGATTGTGAGGTGCAACAGCAGCGCGGACAGCATGATTAAACCTGGAAGGGTTTCCTCTCACTTACAAAACATGACAAAACCGGCAGTTGAATTTAAAAGAGTGACAGGAAATCCTCTCAACAAAACCTTCTATGCCACCCTGGACTGGATGCCTTCGGGGGCAGGAAACTTTCTCTGCAGTGCCCAGGTAAAATTATATATATTATAAAATGGTAGTGGGCTTCTGGGTGGGGGTGGGCTCTGCAGTGCTCAGGCAAAAAAAAAAAAACCTTTTTTTGGGCACCTGGGTGGGGATGGGGGATTGTGAAGGGCAAGGCTGATGCCATGCTAAAAGGAGGGATATGGGAGTTAGGATTGGGCAGAGCTGATCCCGGGCTAGAGGGAAGGATGTGGAGGTAAGGAAGGGCTGATGCCAGACTAGAGGGAGAGATGGAGGGTGGAGGGAAGGGCAGGGCTGATGCTGGGCTAGAGGGAGGTTATTATTTAGTATTATCCCAAGAAATACTACTCATACCTATATACATAGTGCCCACCCATATTAGCTCTGGGCCCACCCAAAATGTCAGGTCTGGCTACGCTACTGCTACATGGAATGTTGCTACTATTTGAGATTCTGTTGCTACTGTTTGAGATTCTACATGGAATGTTGCTATTCCACTAGCAACATTCCATGTAGAAGCCTGCCCTTGCAGATCAGCAATGCGGCTGTGCAGGCTTCTGTTTCTGTGAGTCTGACCCACAGAAACAGAAGCCTGCGCTGCTGCATTGCTGATCTGCAAGGGCAGGCTTCTGCATGGAATGTTTCTAGTGTAGGAGTAGCCTAGTGGTTAGTGCAGTGGCCTTTGATCCTGGGGAACTGAGTTCAATTCCCACTGCAGCTCCTTGTGACTCTGGCCAAGTTACTTAACCCTCCATTGCCCCAGGTACAAAATAAGTACCTGAATATATGTAAACCACTTTGAATGTAGGTGCAAAAACCTCAGAAAGGCGGTATATCAAGTCCCATTTCCCCCTAAATGGTGCCCAACTTGCAGCACCATTTATAGAATAGCACTCAGCACACATTTTTTTTGCTGCTCAAATTTCAGCGCCATTTACAGAATCAACGGTGTCTTCTACTAAGCTGCAGTAGCGTTCTTAGCTCGCGGTAGAAATCAATTGGCGATAAACGCCAAGACGTCTTAGCATTTACTGCCAGCTGATTTCTACCACGAGCTAAAAACGCTACCTCTGCATAGTAAAAGCCCCCCCCCCCAGTCATTACTATGCAATCTGTCATCTTTACTATGTAATCATGTATCATGAATGCATTTGTGGTCATATACAGATTTTCATACTTATGTTATGATTAGCCCTTTAACAGGTGTCCTTGAAGAGTGTTGTGATACAGCTGTGAATTCAGTGGATTATCCCCAATCAGTCCTTGTGTAACATTCTTGCATTTGAAAAATGAGTAGGACAAAGAGGGCACCTTTTTCTGTTTGTTAACTTATAAGTGAATTCTAATACTGCCGTAAGCTGCCTTAAGTATTATTTGGAAAGGACACTGAAGATGCTGTTTTTCCTAATCCTCCAAGTGCAGCCCAAGTATGCAGGGTAAGGACAACCAACACATATGCAAGTTTACATTTTATGAATGAGAATTCAATTCTGACTGACCGTTGCGTTGGGGTGGGTGTAATATTCTGGGATGGGAATGTAGTGGTTGGGGAATTTGTCCGGGATCAATTCATTATCTTCAGCGTCCCACAGCGGGGTGTTCAGATCTGCAAAGTTGTGATTCAGATCAAGGCCAAAGTAGGTCCAGCGGCCAATAGCCCATCCTGACAGCTCTGAACCCTGGAGGGAGAAAAAAAAATGCAAAGAGAAAGAAGATGTCTCTGTTTTCTTCCTATTGTCTTAGGGGCCCTTTTACTAAGCTGCGGTAAAACGTGACCTGCGCTAGTGTGGGCACGTGAAATTGGCACGCACTGGGCCATTTTTTTTACTGCAGCGGGTAAAAAGACCTTTTTTAAATAGGGCAGTAAGGCGTGAAGAGTTTTTTTTTGTCCAGATGTCTCAGAAGGACGATGCTGCTACATCCTGTGGGTTTTTTATTTCAGGATGGGATACAATTGCAGGTGGAGTCAGACGCACGGCTATTTTTGGCAAAGTTGCTACTTTTGGCTAGAAAGGTCATTCTTGTCCAATGGCGACTGTGCAGAGTACCTTAATTAACAATGTGGCGGTTACTGTTGTTTGATATGGCACTCTTTGAGCGTAAGTTAGTGGGCAACAGACCTGAATCTCAATGGAACCGCTTCCAGGATGTTTGGGAACCGTATTGGGCTATGCTTTCACACAAGGAGCGTAGCCTGCTCTTGAATGCATAAGGGAGTAGGGTCATTGGGTTATCTAAAATAGTAAGTGGTAATTGTGTGTGCTGACGTTTATGGGCTTAAAAAGTACCCTGTGTACACATAAAGCCCACACCCACGGTTCAATAATGCTTCAATACAGCCACTCTGAATTCTCATCCCCTGTAATCTCACCACACTCATACTTCTACTCACAGAAAATGTATACCATATGCTTTCTTGTTGATATGTACTGCCCCTTTTAGTTTCCCGTTGTTCCCCCAATGTTTCACTGCTCTTTTCCATTGTTATATTCCTTAATGATACTCTGAGTTTGTCTCGCATAACTCCTCACAATGTAATCCATAACCGAGTAGTAACAAATTGTATTTCTATCACTCACAACTTACTGTAAGCCACACTGAGCCCGCAAAAAGGTGGGAAAATGTGGGATACAAATGCAATAAAATAGTGTGTTTGACCTGATGCGTTTAGCTTCTTTCTATGTTTAATATGCCTTCCTCTTGTGGTTGGGGGAGGGGGAGGGACAGTGGGGGATATACATGAAAAATGTGATGGAGGTCTGATATGTTTAGGCTAAATGCTGGATATTGGCATCTGTTAGGTATAAATAATGGTTATGTGGTATGAGAGATACAATGACTAACGATTTTTGCTGGTTTGTCTATTGATATGGACAGTGTTTTCTTTTTCTTTGTAATGATGACAACTCCAAATAAAGATGATGTTAAAAAATAGGGCAGTAAATGGCCATGCAGTAAAATTAAAAGTAGTGCGTGGCTATTTACTGCCTGAGCCCTTAACACCACCTATCCGAGCGTTTGCCCTATCGTTGCTTAGTAAAAGGACCGTTAATTTTTCTCTTACCGCATACTGAAATCTTCTCATATTTCTGCTTGTCTCTCTTTTTCTCACTGTCTTTTTCTGAACTGACTGTTGCCCTTTTACATCACTCCACTATCTTTTTTTCCTTTCCTTGTCTATCCAGTTCTCTCCCTTTCTTCTCATTTACCTGCGACATATTCAATATGGCCTTGTATTCTTTTTTATTTTCCACATATTTTATATATATGAATATGTACTCATCACAATATGCTTTCCATCTCTGAAAATGGGTCTTACAAGCTCAGGTACACAGGGCCCTTTTACTAAAAAGCGCTAAGGGCCAAATTCTATATATGGTGCCTGAAAAAGCGTCGCTGGAAAAACCACATGATTAGCGCTATTCTATAAAGTATGCCTAAAGTTAGGCGTACTTTGTGGAATATGCGCATGCGCCGTTCTTGTGCCTAAAATTTAGGCACACCCATTTAGGCCACCTGAAACCAGGCCAGCATCTAAGTTAGGCGCAGATTGGGTGTATTCCATAATAGTGTGCATAGTTTTTAGGAACGCCCACAACCCACCCACAACCACACCTCCTTTTCATCTGTGCATATTAGAATTTACGTGCACCGCGTTATAGAATATGCCTATAAGGTTGTGCGCATACATTCTAATTAAAGCCAATTAGTGCTGCTAATTGATTGTTAAGTACCAATTATTGGCATTGATTGGCTTGTTAATCAATTAAGTTGTGCGTGCAATTTGACTGCATGGCCAAATTAGTGCGCACAACTTAACGCACCATATATAGAATTTGGGGGTAAGTCCTTAACGTGAGGTTAGTAAGCAAGAACAGTCCAATTGGCTTTGTGCTAGTTTGGATCTTAGTGCGCAGTAATCCATGTTTTATTTAGTTTTAAAAATCGAATCAAGTAATTTAAGGGTACATCACACAGAAGCTCCTTTAATATATCATTAGAGCATAGCCTGAGGATCTGTGATTTGTGGTATTATTTAATTTGCAGAAGAAACGGCGAGGGAATACATCCGCTTTGCTTGAACTGAAGGAGCAGTGCTTTATTTTTCTGTGGGACACAGTTTCACCTAAAGGATTGAATAAAGATGTTGATTGGGGTGGATCCAGTGAGATATAGTTTAAAACCGCATGCCGGGGCGCTTCAATACGCATGCATCGACGTTTTCAGCTGGCTGATGCCATGCTGAATGAAGCACTTGCTGTTGAATCCTTAGCCCATTGTGAGCTGTTACAATATTGAAGAATTTTGTTTACAAGGTATTGTTGGAGTTTTGTTAATATTTTATAGAAGGGGGAGGGATTTATAGTGAGTATTATGCATGTATGATGGTTTGTTTAATTTTATAGTCTCAACCCCTGATGACCCTTAGTGAAACATGGCACCGTGTCAGGTTTAGAGCAATGAAGATGTTATAAATGATGGACTGTTCATTAACTTGGCTGGCTGCAAGTGAACATCAGACATTTTGTATCTGTCCGTTGGGAGATAATATTTTCACGAGTGAGGACTTGCATATAGTTATACGTGGGTGGAGTATGCAGAAACAGTGATATACTGTATGACTATATATGGAACTATTCTATTGCAAGATAAATGATTCTGCCTCTCAACAGAACATATTGGTAGTAAATGTAGAAAAAAAGGTCAATCAATAGAACGAGACTGGTATGTTAGGCAGGATATTTCTGTTCCTTACTTTTTTTATTGTACAAGTAGAAATAGGGAAGCTGAACATTGTCCAAACAGAGAGGGCTATCCATGGTATCCACAGCCGGTGAAGCATACGGATTTTCGGAAAAACGTTTAAAAACGGCATCAATTTTGGAATCAGAAGAGGTCTTCCTGCCCATACCATCGGTCAACTGCAGAACCCTCGAAGAACCTCACCTAGTCTTAATCAACAATTTGCCACTTTTGCTGCTAAGTAATAAAATTGGTATTTATAATAGGCTAATCACTTAACAGCCTTTCAATGCAGGAAAATATTAAGAACCATTTGAGAGGCTAAAAGTGCTATTTTAGTAGCAATGGACTTCCGAATGCCCAATGCAATCCTACCCTTGTCACCTGCTTCTGCAGACGCAAAATTTCCTTGTCCTTTATTTTCTTCTGATGAGCAGCATATGCTATGATCTCTCCCCTGAGCACCATCTTAGCCATGTCCCAGAAGAGAAGGGGTTGTGTCGCATGGGCTATATTGTTCACTGTGTATTCATTCTGTTTTTCTACCAAAAAAGAATGAAATGAATGGTCCCAACAAAGCTCAATGGGGAATTACCATCTAAACTCCCTGCTGTCAAAAGTAGCAAGGTCCAAGGACACTCAAACCAACACATGGTCAGAAATGCCATATGGGCCAATCTCTGATGTAAAAAGAGATTTGAAAACCAGGATGTAATCGATTCTTGACTGAGTAGAATGAGCTTGAGAAAGGTGGGTATAGTCCCTTTCTCCCATGTGAAATAAACGCCAAGAATCAGAGACAGCCCCCTGGACGGGTGAATCCCTAAATCCCTTTAAGGTAAGAATGATCCAGAGTGGGGTCATGGATTGTATTGAAATCCCCTCCCCCAATAATAATAATATCATGGTGGACCTGAGGTAAGAGAGCATTGATTAGACTAGGAAAAAATACCTTATCATACGAATTGGTGTATAAACATTACATAAAATCACAGGGTGTTTGTCAAGAGTTACTCTGGCCAATACAAAGCTGCCCTCCAGACCCCGAATTACAGAGTGGATTTGTACATCCAGGGACTGCCTAAACAAAATTAGAACCGCCATGGAGCCTACACACCACCGCTGAAACTTTTGATGTTCTTCGGAAGAGAGATGGGTTTCTTGTAACATTGTTATATCAATTTTATGTCTATTAAGAAACTGTAATATCTTTTGCCTCTTAATGGGGGATGTCACCCCCCCTACATTCCAAGAGGACAGTTTAAGAGGGCTCATTTATCCAAGTTCCTCATATAAATGAGAAGAGAATAAAACGAATGTAGTAGGAGCGGTCTCCCAGCTCTCGACTGCCCCACACAAGACCAAACATGTGCCTGACAAAAAATTGGCCTCGTCCTCGTCCTGTAAGAAAGAAAAAAAACCTCATAAACAACAAGGGAGACAGTGATGAAAACCAAGAAAATAAAGCAGTTTCGAAGAGCTCCACCCGGCAAAAGAAATCTGAAGATGACAAAATCCGCAGAGCACTGGCTCAAAGATCAAAGTAGAAAATGCAGACGACACAAGCTGTTGCCGGCAACAGAGCTGCTGGCCTGCAGTATGAAGACCAAATGACGCACATAGCAGGGTCTGATCGCCACACTTCAGCAGGGTGATGAGGGCGACAGGTGGGCCACCAACTTAGCCCCCTCTGAATCAGAGTCAAAAATCTTTAAAGTAACATTGTGGGAAATCCGGAGCTTCACAGGATGAGCCAAAGTAAACTGGATCTGCTGCTGAATGAGTTTTTTACAGATAGGTGCAAAAGCCTTCTGTACTGTCGAAACAGCAGCTGAGTAATATTGGAAATGGAGAACAGTCGAACCCTCGTTCTCCAGTATTTTACCTCCTCTAAGCGCCTGAAGAATGTCCATTTTATGGTTTAAGGTTAACCATATGTGGCTTTAACCAAACGTTGTCCCAAACCCATTGTCCCAAACGTTGGGCCCTCTCAATCTGCAGGGGGTGTGTGTTCTGCACGAGTTGAAGTGAGTCTGCAAGCCATTTTCCCAGGAAGATCTGCAAATTCTTATCAGGTAACGTTTCTGCAAAACCCACCTGAAGCCTCTGACCCTCCAAGACTCGCACCGTGTCCTCCACATCACTGACCCTCTGCTGCATCACCTGGACATCTTTAGTAAGACTAGTAAAGTTATTTTCCATCTGATTTAGCTTATCCATTACGCATTGGAATTGTTTCCACATGGCAGATTCCATCGCTGTGCTCACCTCCGCTAAAATTTCCGCTGCCCACTCAGAGCTGGGAGACAGAGAAGATGACACACTCTTATCTGCCTTTTTGGTGTCTGTTGTGCGGACCTTCTCCCATTCATTTTTGGCAGGTTTCAAAGCCATCAAGCTGCCAGAACGATTTTCGGTGTGTGGAGATGGGTTAGGGACTCGTCTAGAAGTCAATAAGAGACTGATGCTGCTGGTTAAGTGCAGATTAGACTGGGGAGAGCAGGAGCCTTCAGACTTCTACCCTCACGCCACCATTCCCAAATCAGAAGTCCCTCTAAGTATGTTTTTTTTTACCATTCTCCTCATTTTATCATAGTCTCCTTTTTGAAAGTTAAATGCTAACGTATTTGATTTGCTCTGTGTAATTACTCCAGAGATTATATAAAATCTGATCATGTTATTATCACTGTTATCCAGTAGCCCCAGCACCATTACTTCCTGTAGCAGACCATGTGCTCCACTAAGGACTAGATCTAGAATTGTTCCCCCTCATGTTGGTTCCTGAACCAGCTGCTCTGTAAAGCAGTCCTTGATTTCATCAAGGAATTTTACCCCCCTAGCATGCCCTGATGTTACATTTACCCAGTCAATATTGGGCTAATTAAAATCACAGTAATCCAAAAATAATTCTACAATTAATTATGAGTGTTCAAGGGTAGATGGAAATCAATTGAAAAAAGGTGGAGAAAAAAAAGACCTCAGTGAAAACCGGATACACCTCTTAGTAAAGGACACACCTTTTAATTAGAGAGGGAACCTCTTAATCATTAGTCTTTTTAAAAAAAACTCCACGTTATTAACTTTCATATTTATCATACCATCTCACCCTTATAAACATTCATGTAGGGCGGACACGCAATGCTTCATATCAAAAAAAGTCCAATTGTATAAAAATTACTTATCTTGGACGGTGGTTGTTTCCGTCTATACACCTTCACGAAGTATTTTCTTCTATTTCTCTTTAACTTATATTATCCTTTAATGAATCCCGACAGGAAAACCCTGTTTCGCCACTGTCCGGCTGCCTCAGGGGAAAATATGTTAGTTCAACACCTCCAAGATCAATTGACTCGCCAGCATACTGTCCTCTGGCCTCTATATAGAATGGCGGTCGGCGTTTTTGTTAGACCTTCCAGATTAAATACACAGCGTGTGACGTCATTCCGTTCTTCTGACGTATATTCATAAGAACGCTTTCCATTCGATGGATATATTTAAACCTCTCGGTATGACAGTTTGTAATGTGAAAATCCATCTCTGCTCCTTTCTTCGCAGCACATTTCTGATATCCCCCTTTCTCTCCGTAACTTGAATCTGCTCTAATACCATGCATTTCAACTCTGAAAAGTCATGCTGTTTATCTACACAATGAGTCACCATAGGTTCATGCATTTTATGTGACTGTATACAATGTCTGTGTTCAATAAGTCGAGTCTTCAGAGCCCGTGAAGTCTGCCCCACATAATTTAATCCGCACGGGCAAGTGATAACATATATCACATTTCTAGTCGTGCAGTTAGTGATAGCATGGCAAGCATATACCTTTCCGGTATTCTGATCAATAAATTCTTTCGTTGTCTTCATGTTCACACAAACCGAACATTTCCCACAGCTACTGTGCATACCTTCATAAGTGTGACTAAGACTCACCCATTATTATTGTGTTACCCAGTTTGTTAGCCCCCCTAATTTCTGATAACATTTCTACATCTGTCTGTTTATCCTGGCCAGGTGGACAGTAGCCTATCAGTATCCTTTCCCCCTTTATACATGGAATCTCTATCCATAGGGATTCCAAGTTGTATTTTGTGTCCTACAGAATTTTTAGTCTATTCGATTCAAGGCCCTCCTTAACATATAATGCTACCCCTCGACCAATTCAATCCACCCTATCACTGCAATATAATTTGTACCCTAGTATGACAGTGTCCCATTGGTTATCTTCCTTCCACCAGGTCTCAAAGATGCCTATTATATCCATATTTTCATTCTAACTCTCATGTTATTTCTTAGGCTTCTGGTATTTGCATACAGACATTTCAAACAATCCCCCCTGTTTACTAAGCCATATGGCAACACCGACACAGCCCATTCAAAGCGAATGGGCTGTGTTGACATTAGCACACCACCAGCTGCTAGAGCGACTTAGTAAACAGGGGGGAATGTTTGTGGTTCCTATTTACAACTTTCTCAGCAGTTGATAGGGATAATTTGCAATTTTTTTAAATCTGTGTGCTCTGTATTTAAAGACACCTGATCTACTATGGTCTCTATTGCAACCTTGCTCTTGAGATGCCCTATCTTCCCTGTTTTGGTGATATCTTTTAAAGATACCTTGTTCCGAACCATGACCTTTTGAGCGATTGTCAGCCTTCTCCCATTTTCTAGTTTAAAGTTCCTTTATCTCCTTTTAAATGTTGATGCCAGCAGCCTGGAAAGAACCAATGAACGGATGTAGGCAATCACAACAAAGGCAACCATTTCAATTCATCATTCAATCCCCTTGGGTGTAAAGTTTCTTTTTTTGTTTTTAAATTTTTTTTTACAATATGTTACAAATGAACAAAATACAATGCATACATAATAGGAAATCAAAATAACACACAAATGTCACAATAGTCCACTTCAAGGAGAGAACAGCTAGAGAAAACCGAGAGTAACATAGCTTAAACAAAAAAAGTAGAGATTACAGGCTTCCATTACTTAGAACCCTTTCTTTTAATTAATCCCTCCCACAATTTAGCTCATATTCTATTCATACTAGGTATTAGGATTGTCAGAAAGAAAATTTTCTAGATGTGAAGGGTCAGGGAAAACATAATAATTACTATTATAGGTAACTAAACATTTACAAGGGAACTTGCGGGAAAGAGTTGCCCCTACAGCTAACACCTTAGGTTTCAACTGCAGAAAAGCCTTTACTTTTAACTGAGTTGGTTTAGCTACATTGGGAAACATGGGTGTAAAGTTTTTAATGTAAAAATCCAAAAGTGGTCCATAAAGTAGCCAGGAAGAGCTCATCCCTCTTAGAACAATTCATGGCCATAAAGACCTCAATTTGATCATCCCCCTGCCCTTCACCACTGGGTGACCTTGACCAAAGTCACTTGTTCCCATCCAAATTTAGATTTATAAATTCTGTACAGAAAGGACATTGATTTATCTACAACGGAACAGACAGTACTGAATCAACAACATATTTAGAAAATCCAGGAAAGACATTGTGCCTACCAGTTTGTAGGCCTGCTCATATCCATCCGGGTTCATGGAAGGCAGCAGGTGTATGCGGGTCTCTGTTACCAGCCGCACAATACGTGGGTTTCCTTTATTGTATTCCTGGCACATATACTGCATCAGGTTGAGTAGCAGCTCCCGGCCCACCACCTCATTCCCGTGCATCCCTGCCACGTACCGGAACTCTGGCTCACCTGCAACACGGGACCAGAAACAGTTAAAGAGGGGAGGCAACGAAGCAAGAACCTGGAAGAAGGCTTAACAAAAATTCTGTCTTCTCAGTAGGATGAAACATTTCAAAAGAACCCATAGCAAATAGCAACGATCGCTGCTGAAACTTTTACTATTAAGACACTGGTACACACGGCTATTTTAGAGCACAAATCTTGGAGAATGACATTAACCCCCAAATACTATAAAGGTAGCTCAAATTAGGGCACCCAAATTTGCATGCGATCCTGGGATGCACACACAGCCTAACTGATTAACGAGCCAATTAACATCAATAATTTATTTATTTGTTGCATTTGTATCTCACATTTTCCCACCTCTTTGCAGGCTCAATGTGGCTTACATTATGCCGTAATGGCGATCGCCATTTCCGGAATGAGAAATACAAAGTAGTATTACATTGATGTCCCATTTTCATTACCTTTCAAAATAAGTCTTTTTTCTACTTTACTAACATCACTATTGACACAATACAATCACTATCAT